>NW_025999977.1:41780154-41895954 GCF_001458135.2 Marmota marmota marmota | reverse complement strand
TCCCCCCCCCCCACAGACTTGGGTGCATTAAATTGAGCTGCTGAGAGGGACATGCCTTTTCCCTGGTCCCAGACCAGTCCACAGTAAAGCTGGGAGCTCTCACTTCCAGATGGAGCCCCTGGCTCTTGGCACCTTTCCCATCAACTTTATTGTTTTGCTTTGTCAAAGACAGAAAGGGCTCTAGGAAGAGTCTTGGGGGTCTAAAGGAGAATGGGTAAGTTAAGAAGAGCCAGTAGAGTAGGTTGATGAGGGTGGGTGGCAGAATGCAAAATCCAATGGTGGTGTGAGACAGGAGGATGCCTGGGCATGCACTTCAGAGACAGGAGGCAGCAGGTAGATCGACAAAGCAGAGCCGGGCTGACCCACCAAGACTGGGGTTGCACACATGCCTATATTGGCAAAGAATTAAATGATACAAAGGCACATTCAGTAAAATCACACAGGTTTGGTAAGTTGGAAGAGTGTTAAAGAGGTGTTCCCCGGTCAAGGCTCTGCCTGGAGATAAGCAGACATCAGGGGACCTTCTGTAATAGGAGGAGCTTCTGTTTTCCGATAGTTTGGCTGTGAAATAAAATTTCCTTAGTCAAGTGTGGTGTGGTGGCATACACCCTGTAACCCCAGCTACTCCAAAGGCTGAAGTAGGAGGATTGCAAGTTCAAGGCCAGTCTCAACTATTTAGTGATATGCTGTCTCAAAAGAAAAAAAAAAAAAAAAAGACTGGAATGTAACTCAGTGGTAAAGTGCCCCTGGATTCAATCTGGGTACTGGGGGCAGGGTGGGGGACAACTTTCCCATGACCTCAGGTCTTCAGGTCCAGGCAGTCTGGATGCAACAAGTGCTATCTCTGGGATGTGGGGCTGGGACTGTGCAGACCCAATCCTGAGTGGATCTCATACTTTAAAGGCAAAGCTGTACAGTGTATGGGCCTGACTAGAATTAAGAGAGAGAATGGCCCAAGTCTCATATGTCCACTATTGAGCCATAGGACCACAGGCAATTCATCTTCCTTTCAGCCCATTCCCTCTCTTGGAAAATGGGGATCATTAGTTTGAGGGTGTAGTCAGGGGATCAAATAAAGTAATGCCTATATACAATATATCCTCCATTACAGATCTCTTTGCCCATAGAAGGGTACATTATCACCATCCAAGCAATTCTCACGGATCCTTCTGGGACGCTGCTATACCCTTTCTAGAAACTGACAATCCCTGCATACGAGGATGAGTGTGTCGCAGTTAGGCTGGTTTATTAAAATCCCTACACAAAGGTCTGATAGGAGGAATGAAGAAACAGCTCCCACATTGCTGGTGAGTCTGCTTCAGCGATGTCTGCCCACAGATTGGGGCCCTGCAGGGCAATAACCCTGACTGTTTCTTTGTCTCCTAGAGAACACCCACCCACTGCAGGTCAGTGGTCCGTGACTGTGTTCCACTCATCTCTGCACCAGAAAGGGAAAAAAAAAAAAAAAAACACAGACCACAGAAAGGACAGGTGACATCTTTCTGTAAATATTTAAATCTTTATACAATCCTAAATTCATGTGCATCACCAAAGTTTAGCACTGTTTCTTTCATGTCAATGTATTCATTATCTCAATTCAGAACAACCCTCTGGGGGTGGATGTCATTTTTCTGTGGTTGACCCAAGGATGCTGAAATTCAGAAGTCCAATTAACTCAACAAGGTCCTATAGCTAGTTCAAATCCACTGACTCCATTGCTTCCTAAGCAAGCACAGAACTTCATGTGAGACTAAAACACTGCTTTTATACCTGACAGCAAACAGCAAATTTCACTATAAGAGAATTCCAGACTAAATATTTTAATAGAGTCTACCTCATTAGCTGTGTCTAGGACTTTAGTTACAGGAAGCGCTCATCAGGCACTTAGGACTTTTCAGCTCAGGATTCCAAAGTGTGTCCTCTTGTCTGAGAATAGTCTTTCTATAAATCTGAGAATTAGGATTCCTGGATTCAAAAGACAACTTTCTTGTTATCATACAGAAGAGCCCAGATAAATTCAAACTTCCAAGAACCAGGTGTCAGATTCTTAGCTTGATCAAGCTCCTGCCCATATCTTAACTATTCAGAAAGACTTCTTTTTAGATCCCAATTTTCTTTGTGGTGGGTCATACTTGGAATAATATTTATAAATTGTGTGAAGAATCATTCCTAAGTTAAAAGAACAGTTGCAGAGATCTTGTCTGAATATCTCATAGAAAGGAGTCACTGGTCACTGGCATGAAGTAATGCACTCCATGCATCTTGCAGCCTTAGCCTGTGCAGAGGGAAACTTCTAGAACAGAAACACAGGAGGGGTGCTGGGAAAATCCAGAGCTCTACCACCAAGCCATCTTCATACCTACGATGTGCTTTATACTTTGTAGTTATTTTTGTCATTTGTCATGCTGAGTGTCATTTCTTTGTGTGTGTGTGTGTGTGTGTGTACGTGTACGTGCGCGCACTACTGAGGACCTCATGCATGCTAGCTTAGTACTCTACTATTGATTGATGCCCCCATCCTTTCTTAACTTTCTTTTGAGAGAGGATCTCACAAAGTTGCACAGGCTGGCCTCGAACATACAATCCTCCTGCCTCAGTCTCCCACATTTTTGGAATTACAGGTGTGTACCCTATACCTGGATGTCAGTTATTTATTTACATAATAGGTCTGTGACCCTCTTGAGGATGCAATCACTTATCTTAATCAGCCTTTCTTTCCTAGTACCTTGCAGAAGTGTAGTAGTAAGAGCTCAAAGGTTTGAATTAAACTATAAAATAATCACATGTAAGCTGGACATGGAAGCTGAGGTAGGAGGATAGTAAGTTCAAGGTCAGCCTGTGCATCTTAGAGAAACTCTCAGCAATTTACTGAGACCCTGCCTCAAAATTAAAAAAAAAAAAAAGGAGGGGGATGTAGTTCAGTAGTAAAGTGCCCCTTGGTTCAATCCCCACAAATTAATTAATTAATTAAATAGTTACAAGTATCCTTCTTACCTCCCTGTATGCATAGCATAGCAGCCCATGCTTCCAGGGAATTAATGTCAATTAAGCTAGAGTTTTTACCGGGGATTGAACCCAGGGCCTTGTGCATGTGAGGCAGGCACTCTACTGACTGAACTATATCCCCAGACCAAGTTGGAGGTTTTCTAAGATCAGAGAGAATCCTACAGTGACAGCAACAGTAAGTTGTTGAATTAACTGTGCCTTCCCACACTGACCATAAGTCTTAAAAAAAAAAACAGACCAGAGTATAAACATTGGCTTTTCCTCTCACTTTAAAGTATTAGTCGTAAGAAATGGCCATTGGTCTACTTGCTGAGGTGGTTAAGGCAGCTGGACATTGTCATGTATTTCCTCCTTGGTTTGTGGAGTTCAAGTTAACTGTCACAATATTTTCAAAAAAGAAAGTCATTTAGTGGTATAATTGTGGACAAGCCTTTATTTTGACTTCTAGTCATATTGTTTGTGTATTATTATTATTATTATTATTATTATTGTCATCATCAACATCATCATCAAAGCCAAAGGCACTTAACCACTGAGCCACATCCCCAGCCCTTTTTAAAATTTTTATTTTGAGACAGGGTCTTGCCAACTTGCTTAGAGCCTGGCTAAGTTGCTGAAGCTGGCTTTGAACTTGTGATCCTCCTGCCGGTAGGATTACAGGCATGTGCTACCACGCCTGCTTGTGCATTATTCTTTTACAAAACAAATATGAAAAGGCCCTTTGAGTTAAAGGCAGCAAATGTGTTTCTGGTTGCCTGGGAGCCTGGCCAGAATGTTCCTGATAAAGCACAGCGTGGTCCTGTGCACCGTCAGGCTCCAGGTCAGAGTGTGTGTGCAGCAGGTGGAGCTGGGGGTGTGTGGATAAGGCAGCAGAGGGGAGACACAGCAGAGTCTTCCCTTGTCATCGGACTCCTAAAGTGTGTGGTCCCACCAGCAGGGCTGAGCCCAGTGGCTGGTAAATACAGGAACACACTTGACTATCCGGTCGCTACTCTCCAGGATTGCTAGAAATGTCCTCTTCTCCCTGAGACAGTACTCCCAGGACTGAGTGTTCTGGAAGGTGTAGGCGGCACTGAGCATCACCAACACTGTCCTGTTTTATCAAGGATGTTTCTGGAGTGTGCGTGTGTTGGGATTGGGGATTAGCCAATAGGGCTGATTCAGGCTCCATTGCTGTGTGAATTTGGCCAAAATTCTCATCCTCCCTCAGTGTTAACGTCACCATCTGTATATTGGAAAAACTGGACTAGACAGTCTCCAAGGGTTGTGGAGCTCTTGCATTCTGTGAACAGATCTGTCCCCTGGCTAAGGCAGCTAGGGCCGTGCTGCACCCAGAGCAGTTCACAGGAGATCTTGGTGGGAATGCCAGCACTGGCACTGTGGCTCAGACTCTTTGCGGAACCTGGCTATGCATCAACTTTCTCATTGGTAAGAAAAGGATAAGGATCTCTTTGTTAGCTCAATGCCTGCTCTGGGGTGCTGTCCAGTGGGAAGATCCATGCTGCCAAGAATGCTGGGGCAGGGCTGTCGTAGTAGCTCAGTGGTAGAGTGCCTGCCTCACATGTTTGAGGCACTGGGTTCAACCCTCAGCACCACTTAAAAAATAAGCAAATAAAATAAAGGTATTGTGTCCATCTATAACAACCACCACAACAAAGAATGCTGAGGCAGAGTGGGAAGAGTCGTGCACCTTCCAAGGGCCCTGTGTACCATTCTTGCTTTGTATGCATTCAAGTTTCTGAAAAATGCTGCCTGGCGGCTGTTCCTTTCTCCATTTGCTCTCCCCAGTTTCAAGGATAATCAGGTTCAGAGAAGTTAAACACTTTGTCCAAGGTCACCTGGCTCATTTCTGGCATAGCTAAGAAAAGAACCAGGTCTGTTTATTCCACCTCCGTTCTCTTTTGTTCCACATGGACTCTTCTTGAAAACACTATTATCAATTGGGCAATGTCAAAATTCAGAACTTTTGTGTATCAAAGGATGCTATCAACAAAGTGAAAAGGCAGCTCATACTGTAGAATTGGAGAAAATGTTTGTAGGTAATATATTGAATAAGGGGTTAATACCCAAAATCTTTAAAAATTTTTTTATTTGTTCTTTTTAGTTATATATGATAGTAGAATGTATTTTGACATATACATACATGGCATATAACTTCCCATTCTTGTGGTATTTACATATGGGCATAGGAAAGTTATATCCAATTAATTTTACTATCTTTCTTATTCCCATTCCCCATCCCTTCCCTTCATTCCCCTTTGACTAATCCAACGAATTTCTATTCTTCCCTCTCCCCCCTTTATTGTGTGTTACATCCACATATCAAAGAGAACATTCAGCCTATGATTCTTTGGGATTGGGTTATTTTGCTTAGCATTATAGTCTCCAGTTCCATCCATTTACTAGCAAATATCATGATTCCATTCTTTTTTGTTTTCTTTATCCATTCATCTGTTGAAGGGCACCTTGATTATTTCCATAGTTTAGCTTTTGTGATGTGAGCTACTGTAAATATTGGTGTGGCCACGTCACTGTAGTATGCTGATTTTAAGTCCTTTGGGTATATGCTGAGAAGTGGGATAACTGGGTCAAATGGTGGTTCCACTCCAAGTTTTCTGAAGAATCTCCATACTGCTTTCCAGAGTGGTTGCACCAATTTGCAGTCTCACTAGCAATATCTGAGTGTACCTTTTTCCCCACATCCTCGCCAACATTTGTTGTTACTTATATTCTTAATAATTGCCATTCTGACTGGAATGAGATGAAATCTCAGTATGGTTTTAATTTGAATTTCTTTAATTGCCAGAGATGTTGAATATATTTGTTGACTGATCAATACCCAGAATTTTTAAGGAATGCTTGTAGCACACCAATACAAACAACTCAATTCAAAAATGGGCCAAGGACTTGACTAGATATTTCCTCTAAGAAAATATGCAAATGACCAAAAATCTCATGAGAAGATGCTCAACATCACTAATGAGGGAACTACAACTCAAAACCATGGTGATATACCATTCCACAGCCATTAGGATGGCTATTGTCTAGAAAGCAGAAAATAACAGTGTTGACAAGATGTAGAGAAATCGGAGCCCTTGGGTACTATGGTGCGAATGTAAAGTGGTACAGCTGCTGTGGAGACATTGTGGCAACTCTTCAAAGAATTAAGAATAGCATTACTCTGTGATCCAGCAGTTCCACCTCTGAGTACATACCCAGGAGCTGAAAGACGGGACTTGAAGAGAGGTCAGTACATCCATGCTCACAGCAGCATGATTCACACTAGCCTAAAGGCAGAAGACTTTTGATGACATTTGACATATAAAGCTCTGAGATGGATGGTGCTGATTGTTGCCCAGCGATGCAAATGTCCTTGACTCCACTATCTACCCCAGATGAGTGGGTAAACAGAGTGTTTCATCTCCCTACGGTGGAATATTCCTCAGTCTTAAAAAGGAAGGCCACCCCGACAGGCTCCCGCATGGAGATCCCTGAGGACACTGTGCTAAGCCAGTCACAATGGGACAAATTCTGTCTGTCCCACTAGTCTGATGTCCCTAGAAAAGTCCAGTTCATACAGACAGAAAGTGGAATAGAGGTTACCAGGGGCCAGGGGAAGGGAGGAGGGGGAGCTGTATTTAAAGGGCAGAGTTGCAGTTCGGCCCATGAAGAGCACCCTGGAGCTGCGCGGTGGGGATGTTGGCCACGGTGTGGAGGTAGCTCGGGCCATGAACGCCGCAGAGGAGGGCTCTTCAAAATGATTAGAATGGTAAACTTTATGTTATGTGAATTATACCAAAAAGTGTTTTAAATTTTTCCTCTCTCTCTCTCTCTCTCTCTCTCTCACACACACACACACACACACAGACACCACACACACACACATGCACCAATACAGAGCTAATCATACCCTTTGCCAATCACATAGATCATAATGATGACAGCATCAGTCACCTATTGCTTAGTAAATGGAGACTCAAACTGACATCATCACTTTCTTTCTGGAAAACTCCTCCAACTCAAATTGAGAATGTCATTAAAGCATTTTTTTTTTTAACTAGGAATTGAACCCAGGGATGCTTAGCCACTGAGCCACATCCCCAGACATTTATTATTATTATTATTACTATTGAGACAGGTTCTCACTGATTTGCTGAGGGTCTCACTAATTTGCTGAGATTGACCTCAAACTTACAAACTACCTGCCTCAGCCTCCCAAGTGGCTGCGATTTCAGTCATGCACCACTACACCTGGCTAATGCCATTTTTTAGAAGAAAGTTTACAGGAGCTGGGATGTAGCTCAGTGGTAAAGCCCTTGCCTCACATGCATGGAGCCCTGGGTTCAATCCCAGTTCAAAAAAAAAAAAAAAAGTTTACATAATTAAGATTAAGGGCATGTCTGGTACTATGTTTTGTGAAAGTGGTTGAAGGGACAATTGTTGGGTCTGTAGTATGTATTAGGAATCCGCTGAGTTACAGCAAAGGCACTGTCACTTGGGGAGGAAATCTCAAGGAGCTAGCCATTGTCCTTCTGAGCAGAGAAGCAGATGCCATGTGAATGTCAATGGAGAACCAGATGGGTTCCACAGAAGAAAATAAATGTTGCTGGGCTTAGTGATACATGCATGTAATTCCAACAACTCAGGAGGCTGAGGCAGAGGGATTGCAAGTTTGAGGTCAGCTAAGTCTTAGCGGGGGGAAAAAGGAGAAGAAGAAAATAAATGTGAATTCAGATCTCAGCTCCAACTGAGTCACAAGCATGGGGTTCCTGAATTACAGGCTGATTCTTTTTTTTTTTTTTTTAATGAATTGTATGGAAATTTCTCTTTTTTTAAAGAGAGAGAGAAATTTTAATATTTATGCTTTAGTTTTCATCGGACACAACATCTTTGTTTGTATGTGGTGCTGAGGGTCAAACCCGGGCCGCACGCATGCCAGGCGAGCGTGCTACCGCTTGAGCCACATCCCCAGCCCACAGGCTGATTCTTGATTGAGCTGCCTTGCATGAGCATCTCTAGATGGCCTACTCTAAAGTGAGCGGCAAGCTTTACTTATTTAAAAAAGGAAAAATTTGGTGTCAACATAACTTATATATAATCAGAGATATGATAAATTATGATATAATGGTGTATTAAGAATTGTAATGCAAAAATAAACTAATTAATTTAAAAAAAAAAAAAAAGAAAGAAAAAGCTAATGCCACACCCCCACGCCAGCCTGCAGTCAGTGGTGTTTCCCAGCCCTGGGAGAAACTCTAGGACTGGAACAGTGATATTTCTGGATAAGAGGATCACAGATGATTTTTAATTTTCTTTTCCAGAAATATTTTGTGTTTTCCATAGTTTGTATAATGAGCACTTTAATAGTGGAACATAAATATAACTAAAAGTATTTTTCATCACTAACGACTTTGTGGGTAGTTATCTGGAATCTTCTAATTGTGTTTTAGAAATGGTTATGCAAGGAGACATGCAAAAACAAACTTAATTGATAGGAATTGATGGTTGGGTGGGGGGATTGCCTGGAAAGGGGAACTTTTTGAGGGAACTGGAAACATTCTAGCTCTTGTTTGGTGGTTACACAAATCTAAGAGTAGTTGTCAAAACTCAAGGTGCTGAACTCTTAAAATCTATGTGTCTTAGAGAATGTTAATTAGATCACAGTAAAACATTAGGAAGCCCAGGAGAAAAAGAAAATATTCGGGCAAACAATCACAGGGCTGTTTGTAGCTCTGGCAGTGGGTGTGCTAGGAGACGGCCAAGGGCCTGTGCCAGCCCGCACCAGGGCTCCTACCACAGCCCAAGACGGTCCCCAGCACCCAGCTGAAAGGGCTCATTGAGAGCTGCTGGGCAGAACCCGGTGCTGCAAGACAACTTTCGTGCTGAGCAGAAAGCAGAAGAAGGTGACCAGAGAAGGCCAGCCTGCTGGCAGCTGGGAGGCCCATGGTGCCAGCAAGGCACTGGGCAGAGAGCCCATAAACAGAGCCATCTGGGTGTAAGACCTGCCTTTTGAGCACTGCCATTGACATCACTGACTCCCTGGGGACCCGAAATGAGAAAACAAAGCCCAGCTCTACCAGGCCTCCGGCACTGGTGCAGCACCAACACAAGCTGTGCAGAGGATTGATTTTTCCATTTCCTCCTCGGGACTTCCGTGGCCTCACAGTAATGGCATTCTCCTAAGAATGCATAGCAGTTAGTGGCCTAATCAGTCACCCGCTTCTCATCTGCTGGCTGGTGACATCTCTGCACAAAGACCTATATCTCCCTGGCTCAAAAAGTGATTCTTTTCTCTAATGACACGTTGAAATGAATGTGTCTCAGTGTCTCTTTTGCAGGCCAAGGATGATAAGTGAGACCCTGGAGTCAGGCAGGCTGGGGTTTGAATCCAGCTACCCCATACACCAGTTATGTGACTTTGGAAGCATTACTTAACTGGCTTATGCCTCATTTTCCTCATCCATAAAACGGGGACAACAGACTCCACCTTAATGTCATGTGGAGGATTAAATTTTTTAAAAGGCACTCAAGCCTCCCGATAGTTCCTGACACATCGTGAGCTGTGATGAGAGGTAGCTTATGGCCCTGGTGATAGGAGAGGCTGTATTACGTGCTTTGCCACCAACCAGTCCTTTCTGATGACAACATGGCAGTAACAGAGCCCCCTCCCCCGAGGCCAGAAGGACTGTGTTGGAGGAAGGACCTGCCTCTCCTCATTTAGAGCTTTCTACCAGCTGCTTTCCGCTCCGCCTTTCTCTGCCTTTCCCTGCTTGCGCAGCTGTGGAAGGACTTTCTTCCTCATTCAGGTATACCAGAATGCCCATGCGCACTAGAGCTGCTTCATTAAAAATGGGTCTTGGCTCCGCTTGGACTGCTGCTTAGTTGGCATTTTTAGTAGGGCTCAACCTAGTACTTGTTTTGCATTTTTGCAGAATTCTGGTGCTTGCTCCTAATTCTGTTTTGCATTTCAAAAAGCATCCTTTCTGAAATTTCCCATTGGCACCCTGTGACCAGCCTGCCCTGGCTTTAGATTTTAGTGGCCCTGAGCACAGAGCCTGTTTTGTGTTCTGGCACCCCACGTGTGCTGCAGCACTCTCCGATGATATCTTTGGGCATCTGAATGATTGATCTTGGGTTCTTAGCCTTTAAGAGTCTGCTTCTTAAATTCTGTTAGTTCGTCTGTGTATTTAAAGCACTCGCACTTGCTCTCAATCAATTTGGCACGGTAACAATGAAGCTTCCTCTGGTTTCTATATTTGATACTGTGTGTTCATTTGGAAAGCTGGAGGTGAGTAACCCTTCTTTTTATAGGCTGGCTGGTGACCACAATAGGAAACTGGGTATATTTGGGGAAAGAGGAAAGCATACATGTGTTGTACATCCCAAATCCTGATTCTTAGCTCCAAACTTAAGCCAAATCACCAGTGAATTTTTTTTAATGCTATATTTCTTTTGCTTTCATGTGATAGGCTGTCTGTGCTGCAAGCCCTTTGAGAGTGGGACCTATTGGTTGGGATCCTTTTTATCCCCCATAGTTCACATATACTAGGGGGGAAAAAACTTGCTGCAAGGTGCCAAGAAGTAGATACTCGATGAATGAATCCCCAGGAGATGCTCAGATCACCTTACACACATGCAAGGGTAACTTCCTTTCCCCCTTTAGCCTCATTTATGGGCATTCCAGGGGTTTAAAAGATCCACAAAGCATTTCCTTCCCTAAATGTAACCAACATACTGATTTATACTGATAAACAATGCTATAAAGTGAGAACACTGTACCAATCAAATACCCACCATGCTCTGACAGTGATCTCACCATTAAAGCTACAAAACATATTTAGGGTCCTAAAGCATAATTTGAATCAGGGGGGTGTCGGGACCACCTCAGCAGTTCACCTCTGACCCAGTGCAGACAGGCCCTCAAAGGGCCTGTGCGCTGTTGGTGGCATCTGTAGCCTCCTCAGGCACAGCCGGCAAGGGAGGAAGGCCTGAGCCACACATCTGTCCCAGGCTGTGCGGGGTTGTCATCGGGATGTGCCTTCGCCTCCTTCCCCATTCTCACTGTTTCTTCCTCTCTCGGCCATTTTTCCTTCTTGAAACTCACTTCCCCTCCGGCTGCCCAAATGTGGTGCCCCCCTGTGACCATGTTCCTCTGCTCCTTGGCTGGCCCAGCCATGTCACACACTAACCCAGTGTGACCAGGCCAAGGTCATGAGGCTCCATCTGCAGCCCTCTGCCATTATCTGGCTCTAAATGTCTCCCCTAAAGCCCCTCCATTCTTGCTCATCTGCCAACTCTCTTAAGTGGCCTGTGTGTAGCCCTCTTATCCTCGGTCTTCTACACCCATCACCTGGCTGTGGGACAAGCGGACACCAGTCAGACACCTCTGCTTCCTCTCTGTCTTTTTTACCTAGTGCTTCACTGGAGAGACTCACTGTGTCCCTGGCACCCGTGCCACACCCTAACCCAGTGTGACTTGTGACTCGTTTGTCAAACCTCCTACTGGACACTGCTAGTTCAGGGCCTTGTCTTGCTCCTTTTCTAGCACAGTCACATTCGTCGTGGCCTCTTGGGAGAGCCCAGCATTCAGCATCCACTGAGCTGCTGGAAGTGGCTCAGGACAAGGTGATGGGGGCTGCTATTGAGTAACAATGACAGCTCTCCCCTCTTGGCCTGGTCTTTACATATTTATTTATTTATTAGTTGTTGATGGACACTGTACATTTATTTATTTCTATGTGGTGCCGAGGATCGAACCCAGCGCCTCACACATGCCAGTCGAGTGCTCTACCACTGAGCCACAACCCCAGTCCATCATCTGGAGCAGCAGGCCTTTCACGTGAGATCCCTTCCCTAATGCTTCCAGCATCCCTGACGCTGCTCCAGAAGATGGACTGACTTCTCTCAGGAAGCAAAGGCTCCTCCGTGCCTTTGCTGATACTGTTCCCATGGCCTGGAATGCCTGCCTTTCCCATCTCGGCCCCCATGCTGTTGACACCCTTCTCCACAGGGAACATTCAACCATCTAAACTTCAACATCTCCACCCCCTGAAGTCTCGGGCGTGCTGGCTTGAATGACTCAGGTGACCCTTGTCCTTCTTTTTGTTACGGCTGCTTGTGCTTGTGCCCTCACTCCAAGGGGATGGGACTTGTGCATTCTGTTTCTTTCGCCTTCCACAGTGTGTAATGTCCTCGATGCCTTTGTGCTACACATGTGCACGAAGGAACAGACAAAATGACTTCTGGTCTGAATCAGCTCCTTTGCATCAAAATCTCAGCAAAAAACAGAGCTGAGCAAATACAGAAAAGAGCTGAGCAAATACAGAAAACTCTGTGTGTGTGTGTGTGTGTGTGTGTGCGCGCGCATATGTGTGTGTGTAACTCTAGGATTCCAAATCTGGAACAGAAAATTATTAGATTTTGTGAGTTTAATCCTGAAGACAAAATTGGGGGGGACATTAAAAATTATATTTATTTTTAATTAAATGAGTAATATGTAAAGTATTTCTGTTGAAGAAAAAATTCAATTAAAAATGAAAGCCCTGGGCTGAGGATATGGCTTAAGCGGTAGCATGCTCACCTGGCATGCGTGCGGCCTGGGTTCGATCCTCAGCACCACATACAAAAAACAAAGATATTGTGTCCGCTGAAAACTAAAAAATAAATATTAGAAATTCTCAAAAAAAAAAAAAAAATGAAAGCCCTAAGTCAGAACTTTCTGCAGTAAAGCTTATGTTATCTTTGCTGTTTGTTTTTTATTCTTATTTTTTGAAGTTCAGAACTTTAATATTAAATTTATTTTTAACTGATACATTAAAAACAAAAATTGCAGCCAGGTGTGGTGGTGCATGCCTGTAATCCCAACGGCTCAGGAGGCTGAGGCAGGAGTATCGCGAGTTCAAAGCCAGACTCAGCAAAAGTGAGGCACTAAGCAACTCAGTGAGACCCTGTCTCTAAATAGAATACAAAATAGGGCTGGGGATGTGGCTCAGTGGTTGAGTGCCCCTGAGTTCAATCCCTGGTACCAAAAAAAAAAAATTGCATCTTCTCATAGGGTATCCTGCGATGTTTTGATACATGTATACAGTATGTAACATTTAGATCAGGTTAAACATGTCACATATCTATCTCCTCACACATTTATCATTTCTTTATGGAGTAAGCATTCAAGATCCTTTCTCCTAGCTTTTTGACATATACAGTACATGGTTGTTACCTACAGTCACCCTACCAGGCCATACCACACCAGAACTTCTTACTCTTATCTAACTATAACTCAGTGCCCAGTCAGTCACCAGCCTTTCCCATGTTTCGCTATTGAACACATAAAATGCTACCTATGTGTGGAGCAGCTGGATTTTAAATTTTATTATAGCCACAGGCAACTTCAGCTGCCGTATTGGATGGTGCAGCCCAGGACCGTCATCACCTCCTCCGGCTCCTCCCAGGTCCCCCAGCTCCAGCCAGTAACCAGCATTAACACTGTGCTAGGGACCCTGGCCGGTCAGTCTTTGTGCATTCGCAGCGTATGTTACACACATATTTCCACATCCATCAAGCTTGCCGCACACATGCTGTCCCACCACACACACTCTACATCTTCCTTTTTCATTACCACTGTGCGTGGAGAGCTGTCTCGGGTGGTGCTCATAGCTCTGCATCATTCCTTTCAGCTGCCGCATAGTGTCCACAGCATGGAACTCCCCGGTGTTTATTCAGCCAGGCCTCCAGTGAAGCGCATTAGGCTTTTTCTAAACACAGCCACCAGAGCCATCTCTGACCCGCTTCCCTGTGCATAAGAGCAGGTGCAGACACTGAAACCTGGAATTTTTGAGCTAAGGGGAAGAAACGTTTCCATATTTTGCCTGTGGTTTCCCCACCCGATTCTCCAGACCTGGCTGTGCAGGGTCAGGGCCGAGGTGTGGGGCTGGCCCTGTATCTGAGACTCTGCTGTGAGCCGTTATTTGTTTTTTATAGGAAGCTGACAGCCGTGCCCTACTCTGATCTCTGTTTTCACTCCCCAGGCTGAGAGGCTGAAACCTAGATTTTATCAAACAGGCTGTGATGAACTTTGAAAATCCTGAGACATTAATAACAATTTGAAGATGACAGACACAGACAGTGTTCATCTGCTGACTGAGTTCAGTGCAGACTTGAGGAAAATCCAGAATGCTCGGGCCTTGTTTCTGAGTCAGATTGCTCAAGCCCCCCTCATCGCACTCATCTTGGGAAAAAGTATAAGATCGCTGGGGTTAAAGGCCAGCGCTTCTATTTGGATACTAGGTGTTGGCAGTGAATAAAACAAAGATCCACCGTATGTTTTGTGGAGTCACTTTCTACATGTAGCAGAGAGGGTGCAGGTCTTGACCAGAAATCCAGTGCAAATTAAACCCAACCAAGAAGCCACTGCCGACTTCTGGTGATCGTGGTATAGCTTACCCAACGTATTCTTCCTCCTGATTTCAAAACATGCTGAAATAAAGATTATTAAAAGGATTCTATACTTTACAGAGTCCACATGACTCCTCTTGCATGTTGGGTCCATTATTAAATAAGGGTTACTTGAACACAAGTAACAGTCCATCTGATAGCCAAGATGTCTGTTGAGGGCTTATAATGACTTCAAAATTCAATACTGGAGGAGTCGGTGATGCCTGAGTTGAATATAAATAAATAAATAAATAAATGGAGGAGGAAAGTAATGAAGAGCAGCTGGCGTCCTTTCAATTAGAAATGTCCCTCCAGCAGCCAGGAGTGGACCATTCCACAGGAACAGGCTGTTGTCCAACAGAACTGAGGGAAGGAGTGCAAGTGTGAACAGGTGAGGGGAGAGAGGG
Source organism: Marmota marmota marmota (assembly GCF_001458135.2). Classification (NCBI taxonomy): domain Eukaryota; kingdom Metazoa; phylum Chordata; class Mammalia; order Rodentia; family Sciuridae; genus Marmota; species Marmota marmota. The sequence goes on along the minus strand of NW_025999977.1, from coordinate 41,881,111 downwards.
CTCTCAGGAGTGGACTCTGCTAATCAGGCATATAAACAGGCCAGGAAGGGGCACACACAAAATTGGGGTGGAATTGCAAATCTCTACACAGCATTAATGAAAATGAAAACAAAGGAGAAACTTCACTGTGGTTTGCTACTCCAGCAAACCAGGCTGCTTTCTTTTCTGAGCATCCTCTGTCCTCATTTAATCTAATTTTCACAGTGTTGGTCCCACTGTGGGTATAGTTTAGTGTACAATAATCAATTCCTTTCACCTTATATGAAGGGTATGCATTCTAAGACCACCAGTGGATGCCCGAAATCACACAGCATACTGAATCCTATGTAGGCTGTTTTTCTCCTATACGTGCTACTCATGATAAAATTTATGAATTAGGCACAGCAAGAGATTAATGACAATAATAATGAAATAGAGCAATATATAAATTATAATAATAATAAATAACACAATAGAATGACCCACATCACTCCTCTTGCACTATGGGTCCATTATTAAATAAGGGTTACTTGAACACAAGCAAAAGTCCATCTGATACTCAAGATGTCTACCTAATAACATCTTAGCAGGGAACATATATAACATAGTTATGTCGGACACAGGGGTGATTCACCACCCAGGCAGGATGGAACAGGACCTCATGAGATTTCATCACACTACTCAGAATAGCATGAAATCTGAAATTTGTGAGTTTTTTTTTTTTAATTTCTGGAATTTTCCATCCAATAATTTTGGACCAAAATTGACATTAGGTAACTGAAACCATAGAAAACAAAACTGTGGATAAGGGGATGCTATACCTTTCCCATTAAACATTCCACCCTGGGAATTTTTCCATGTTGTGTAGCTTTCACAATAATGCCAGTGATGTTTGTACCTAAAATGGTGTATTCACATACATTTCAGCTAGTTGGGGAAGTTTCACCCAGAGTGCCTTTGCTTACAGACCTCATGGTGAAAGTGTGTCCTGTGATTAGTGAATACCTACAAAACAGGGTGTCACTCCTGGGAGCCTCCTCTCATTGTTTTCCCTTCAGATTTTGAATCAGCTTTTCAGCACATTGGTCTGGGCAGTGTCCACACTCTGGCTGACCCGCCTTGTTTCTCGGGACTCTTCTCGTGTCACTCTGGTGAGAGTATTGCTAGTGTCACTTCTCAGTGGCGAAATGAGTTCTAATCCACCTTTCAGACCACTGTGGCTCCTGAAGCACCCTTGGGAGCGGGGGAGGGGTCCCCGTTTGGTCACCAGTTCCAAGCTTTGGACGCCTCCTGCTCTGTGCTGTCGGCTGTGGCCAGAGGAGGTTCTTCTTCAGTTTTGGGTCCACCTGGCCTTTTCTTTCTTGCTATCTTTGCCTCCACCCTGGCTCTGGCCCTTGTTTTCTTATTCTCTGGCTTCTGATCCTTCGCATGATGGTCTCCCTTCTGTTCTCTCTAAACTCAAATTCAACTAGCCAGATTACTCTTCAGAATATGATGCTCTCATCCTCTTACAGCTCAAAAAATCCTTCCAGTAGGTCTAGGGATGTAGCTCAGTGATAAAGAGCAGTTATCTAACATGTACAAGACCCTGGGTTCAATCCCCAGAACAGCAACAAATGCATAAATAAAATTTAAAATCCTCAGTACCTCCCCTCACCTTTAGAATAAAGGCTGAGTTCCTTACCCGGACTGTCAGGGCTCTTAGAGCCTAAGATGCACAAGACTGCTGCCTGAAGCCTTCTCTCCAGCCACACTCATCCTGTCCTGTCCCTGAAGAGAGAATTCAAATGCTTGAGTCTTGTGAACATTCATACCTTTTGACTCAATTTCTGGAAATCCCTTAGGATTAAGGGACTAGTTCAGAAAATGAAAAAAAAAAAAAAAAAAAAAAACTATAATGCACACACATTTTTTTCTAGCATTAAGTTTAATAGCATGAAAGTATAAATAAGATAAATGTCAAATAATATGGAAAAGTTATTGAAAAGGTTCAGTAATTATTGTGGATCCTCTCATTGCTCTTTCTTTCTTTCTTTCTTTTTCTACCACTGAGTTACATTCCTTATCCTTTTAAAATATTTTTTATTTTGAGACAGGCTCTATGTTGTCTTGAACTTGTGACCTCCTGCCTCAGCCTCCAAAGTAGCTGGGTGTGCACCACTGCTATTTTAAGCACATATTCAAAATTGTAATTATGATGACAGTTTGACAACAGGAAAATGCATATGAAATAGGATGAAGGGGGCCAGAGAGCCCATATTTATAGCACCTACTCTATACCAACTCATGAGGACTTTGTGAGATTTCATCATGCTACTCAACACACACTCTGAAATTTATGAATTTTTTACTTCCAAAATTTTCCATCTAATAATTTTGGACCAAATTACAAGAAGTACTTTGCTTACCTCTTGCAGACAAGTAATCCAACTGAGGGCTCAGATGACCTGCCCAAGGTCACATAGCTCATAGTCCCAGTTTTGTAGAATCCTAGCACCTTTTTGCTGTGCTATAAAATGCAAAGCCGTATCTACATTATGGTATAATTTCTATATGGAGTGTCATGATTGAGAATCATTCTTTAGAAATTGTCTTTTGTGGGTATTATGTAAGCTGTTCAACCATTTTATTGAATGCCCACCCCACATTGAGACCTAGGGTCCAGGAACCTGCAAGAACTCCCAGGCAAACTTAGATTCCAAAGCCAGTGCCTTGTGCACCCTTGGCACAGAGGTATGAAGGCCTACATACTTCAAGGCTTTGTGTCCAGTCCTTCTCCCCTGCAGGGTCTGCCTTGACAACCCAGCCTGAGGAGCATGCATGCTAACACACGAGACTTTCTGTGAGAAGTCTGGATCACCCAGGACACCTAATTTTATTTAGCTGGTTGTGCCTTTTCTCTCCTGCTTGACTATTAAGAGTCCCCCACACCTGACCTGGGTCTTATAAAGTTTCATTTCCCGAGGTAGCCCTTGGCACCATGGGGACCCACAATGTGCTCAATATATGCATTGACCAATCTTCCTCTCTCCAGTTATGGCCACTCTAGTGCAGGTTGGTTGGCCACTCACAGGCAGTGGGGAGGCCCTGGCAGGACAAGTTTTACCCTTGATCCCCTGAGCAGATCAGGCTGAATCTAGGCCCTCCGCCAGCTCTCACTTCTACTCAAAGGAAGCATAGTTGCCTGCATTATAAGCAACTTTTTAATTTTTTTTTATTTTGAAATATGGATTTCTACATTGTTGCAAAGAAATGCACAGGGAGGTTTAAGTCCCTTCACCCAGCCTCCCAATGCTAACATCTCACTTAGCTGTGATTCAATGTCTATACAAGGAACTTGACATTGGGAGGATCCACAGAACTGGTTCAAATTTCACCATAGATGACTTTAGAAACAAAAACGTAATCCATCCTGGAAGTCCATCCAGGAAGCGTATTTTCTTCACACTCCTGTCTGATATTTACTCTCACTTCAGATCTGTGCAGGTACCAGTGCTCTGAGGTCAGAGGGCCTTCCTGGTCCTCTGGTTCCTTGATCCCTGCATGATGTTGGCGGGGCCAATTAATTAACCTCTCTGAGCTTTGGTTTTCTCATCTGAATAGTAACAATACTAATCTTGTGGGATTTATGTAAAGTGTTCCAGTTAGGCCCATACAATAATATGCATTCAGGAAATGCTTTTTTCTTCTCCCCTCTCCATGGAAATCCTCTATGGAAAGTCACCTTTTCCTCACAATACAATGGAATTCTTCTATTTTAATAATGTTCAAAATCAGTCTCCTCTGACACTTTCCCATCCCATCTCTAGTTTCCTCAGCAACCCTGCTCTGTGCGTGTGTAGCATTTAATTTATAGGATCCTGATGATATGTTCTACATTCCTGTTGAATATATTTTCTTTTCCATTTTTATCTAACAACAATATGAGGAGTTTGCAAGCAGAGACCTCAGTTCTGTAACTTCTACAAGTCCACATAATGGAGAAGAGCCTAGGTTTGGTGCCATCTGTAATAGAAGGATAATTTGATCAACCTCAGAGACTTTCTCTAAAGATTAACAAAAGAATGCATAGTGCCTGGCACAGATGGGCTGGGGGTCTGCTGCTGCTGTTGGTCACGGTGACACCCTTTCCCCACTCTTTGTCCTTGTCCCTCTAAGAGGCAATGGTGTAGCTATTTGTATTTGGACTTGGATTTCTTAACAACTGTTTGTGCCCCACACTTCAAGCACAGATGAACGACTGCAGGGGCCCTTGTGGCTCTGTTATTCCATTGTATTCTACCCTGCCTTGTTTCTCCTGGATTGGGAAAGAAATCTTACTAATAACTAATTACCCTGGTGGTGGTGGTGGTGGTGGTGATGATGAAGCAAGCTAGCAGTCATTGAGTACTTGTCGTGTCCAGGGACAGTTCTAAGAACTTTGTGTTACATTTCCCAGTCTCTGCCACAACCCCCTGAGGTCATTCCCCTTCTCCCATTTTGCAGATAAGGAGGCCAAGGCACATGACTTGCCTTGGTTTGCTCAGCGTGGACAGTGAGGGCTGGGTTTGAAGCCAGGAAGCCTGGCACTTGAACATGGTCGAGATAAATGTTTCCTACTGTTAGTGGTCCCAAGGGACAGTGAATGGGAAAAGATTCTGTTTATTTTTATCTATTATTCACTTGAAAAGTGATCCCGAAGCCTAAGGAAGCTTACAGTTAGTAAAGAATTGAAGGCCTGGCACTAAATCAATCGGACAAGTTTCTTTCTTTTTAAATTCCCATCCTCAATTAAGGTGGCAATCAGATTAACTGAGATTGGCCAGAAAGCGGTGAGCGTCTTGGAAGCTGCGGAGTGCTGAAAGGTCAGGCTCCTGCCAGCTGCTGGTTTGTCTGCCTCCCCAGGGAGAATTCAGCTGCTTCCAGTAAGATCTGTCTGCAACCCCAGTCCCTGCCTCCTCCCCCAATTTCATTTTCACCAGTACTTCCTCTTGGTCTCTTCAATCCAGAACCTTCCCTGGGCAAGACACAGGTCCTGGTCTCTGCAGATGTTCCCCTCTGTTGCACTCCAGTCTTGCAGACACGCAGCGCCATATGATTTCCTCATCACCAATACAACAAAACCAGGCTCTGGTGGGATTCTGGGCTTTAATTACCAAGGGCAAATGATTTCCTCTGAATAATGACAAATTGGAAACAACAAAGAATAATTAAATAAATTGGGGTCAGCTCAAAAGATGAAATAACCATTAAGACAAGGTTTTGAAGAGAGCTGGGAGAGTGGCCCAGCACTTGGATTTGCTAACACTTTCCTAGCATGTACTAAGGTCCTGGGTTCAAATCCTAGCTCCACAAAAGGAAAAAAAAAATAATTTTGAAATATATCTAGTAAGAAGGTAAATATTTTTTAGAAATATGCACGAACACAGAAACAAAATCCATAGAACACATTATAATGTTAATAGTTATCTCTGAATACTGGGATTATAAGTGATGTTTATATCCATTTTTTACCCCTAGTTTATAAACTTGTCCCCATGAGCACGAATTCCTTTTAAAAATGGAAGCGAAGAAAAGGAGAGAAACAGAAGAGGTCTTGGGTTCTCTTACACATTCCTGCCTTGACAGGCTGCGCTTTCATTCCATGGACTCCCCGGACTTACCTCCACCCCTAAGGATCCAGGCAGGTCTCACCTCTTCCAGGAAGCCTTTCTAGACTCATCCGACTCAGGGATTTCTAGACTCATCATCAAATTTAAATTGTGAATCCCATGTCCCCAACTTGAGAGGAAGTTCCTTGGTGGCAGAATCTTCATGTTTAGCTTCCTCCTCCCCCCATCCCCCCACCACTCAGCAACTTCAGTGCAAACTGCTGGAGTTTAATTAATGTCAGTTGCGCACAAGGCCTGGCCCCCCTGGGAAGCACTGGATGGGGGGGACACACCTTTCTCTCTGAACTTTGTTTCATTTCCTCCAATTCATTTGAAAGGGGTGCCTGTGCCATTAGCCCTGGGTTCAATTTTATGGCAAATTGTTTGAAAGAATTCCCTTTGCTTTGTAGACAGACCAAGTGCAGCCCTTGTCTTCACAAGGAGACTGTAAAGATAAGAAAATAAATATGAACTATTTTGAGCAAAAAGGCATTTCTCTTGGTGAATGGGGATAATGGAGTTGATGTTTATAAAGAGGAAGCCGAGGGCTGGGGAGGGGGTGACTTCCCCGGGTCTCACGCTGATCAAAGGCAGGTGGAATGGCCATCCTCCTGCTTTCCTCAGCCCTGCTGGCTCGGGATACTGTGCCGGGTCGGAAGAACACGAGACCTGAGCAGTGAACGGTTTACCTGGGAGAGGGGGAGAAAAAAGGCGTCACTCACATAACTCAGCCTGCACAGCCGCAGTAGAGGATCGAACAAGGTGGTGTGGCCGAGGACGTGGGGTGTGAGCTGGTGGAGGGACGCAGTGGCCCTGGGGGAGCCTGCTGTGGATGGGGTTCCCAGTGCGTCGCAGCAGGTGTCAGGACCCAGCCAGACCTGGGCTCTCACTGTGCTCCAGTGTGTGCCAGGCCCTGTCCCCGAGCACCCTCATCCACAGCCATGGGGCTCCCACGCTGCACTCCCCCCCCAGGCTGCCTCTCTTCGGACCCCCCGGCCTCCCTCCCTCTGGTCTCCATGGTGGCCCCTGACTACTGGACATCACTGTCCAGGAGGCAGAGATTGGGCAAGAGGAGAAAGAGCTTCAGGGTGGAGTGACTCCCGGCCCTTAGTGGGCGTCCCTTGTTAAAGACTAAGCGGCAGTGTTGACATTTTAATGTAGGAGGGATCCACACTAACTGCTTGACTGTGAAGAAAACGAAATCAAAGATTTGCCTCAAAGCTACATAGAGAATGAACTGAAGCAAGATGGCCAGGTTTAGGACTAGTATCAGATGCCAAGGAGGTGTCCAACAGTGACGGTGGCAAAGGAAAGCACAGACCGAACTTGAGAAGTTGCGGGAATGTCCCGGGTGGGGTGGAGTAATGGGAGAATTAAGGGACCCTCATGGCAGAGAGGTACATGCAGTGTGACCTTGGACAGGGCCCTTAACCTCTCTGATCCTGCCTCTTTATCTGTGAAATGAGAATATAGAACTTACCTTCTGGGGTTGTGACAAGTATTATATGAAATATTGGTTAAGTGCTTAGCCTAGAGCTTAGCACAGCGCAGGTGGTAAAGCCTGGGACTTTTTAAAGATATTACAGATCTGCCCCAGGGGAGATGCAAGGCAGTGATGAAGGAGAGGAAGGAGTCCAGAGGGACCCACCTCTACCTCAGTGGGCCTGGCAGAGGACACCGGGCTGGTATTGGGAGGCCCGGTGGGGGGGGGGGGCTAAGTTTTGACAAGTTCAATGTGTCTAGTGTTTGAGTCTTTGTTTCAAACCTCCATTCACCCTGGGGCTGGGGGAGTGGGCAGGTCTGACCACAGGGACAGATGAGTCAAGGACTCAGGATCAGGCGAGCAGTTCCAAGAAGAGACAGGGCCGCGGTGCATGGGGTCCGGGCCGTCGATCACAGAGGCAGGACAGGTGCGAGGCAGAGTCCGACGTGCAGGGCAGCTTCCCGCCCTGACTCTGTGTCAGAGTCACAGAAGGGCATTTCGACCTCTGCCCCTCCTCAGGACGAAAGGGCAGTTCCAAAGAGCATCAGGGCATGGGGATCTGGGGCAGAAGGACTCGAGCCCTGGCTGCCCACAGGCAACATGTGGGCCTCAGAGCCCTGACCCTGGGGAGAGATGGGCCCCATGTCCAGGAGCTCTCCCCACAGCCTCCTGGAGCACCGTCATGCGCACACCCGAGAACAGCCACCGCCTTTCCACGCTTTCCCCACCTGGATGTGCACGATGCTCTTTGGCTTCATCACGGTTGATCCTTCCTTGGGCGAAAAGCACACAAGCAGTTTCTCCCTCCTCCACTCAGGGGTTAGACCCTGCTGCAGCCCAGACACAGGAGCATCCCTCCACCGGGGGACACGGAGTGGATGCAGATGGGAGTCGGATGGTGAAAAGGAATAAATTGGGCCCAGAGAATCACAGGGGGATTTTAGCCAGGGTGGCTTTGCACAGCGGGGTGACATGTGGGCAGAGACCCTCAGGAGATGAGAGGGGAGCCCTGAAGACACTGGGAAGAACATTCTGGAAGGGGGATGTTTGGTGCATGGGCCCTGAGTCAGGGGCAGAATGAGCCCCAGGACAGGAGCAGGAGGGCAGGGGATTGGGACAGGTCATAGGATTTTAAAGTTGGATGAAGCCCCTGAAATCTTGTCATTGAACATTCTGTTAGTAACTCGGCTTTTCAGTAACCACTGCAGCGTCACACTAGTGAAGTTGCCTGTATCACTGTTTCTTAAGATTATGTAAAGCCAGGGGCAGTGGTATGGCCTGTAGTCCCAGCTACTCGGGAGGCTGAGACTGGAGGATCCCTTGAGCCCAGGAGTTGGAGGCCAGTCTGGGCAACATAGCAGGACCCTGACTCAAAAACAAACAAACAACAGATCCAAGAGGATCCTTCATCAATTAGGCTTTGGTTGGATCTGCCAGATATCATCCTCAGGGAGTGAGAGAGGACCCTGGTAGAGAGTGTATCTCTCTTCCAAATAAAATGGCTCAGAATTAAATGGTTCCCTAGGGGATGTGGCTGTGAGATAAACTCTACCTTCTACTATGTACTAACACTAAGAATAACTGCCCTCAGAAGCAAGATTAGAGAAATATATAAAAGCATATTACTTAAACACTCATTACAGTGAACTGTTTTCAATTTTGTTTTAATGTGTTCTATTCTTGTTTTTTCCCCTAGCCAGAGAGTGGCTACTTTGGATTTCCTTCTTAGAGCTGGGAGCCTTCTAGGGACACTCATGGGTTCCCAGCACCTCTGGAGCTACTTGGCTCCCAGAGGTGGGGCACTTTTGCACCTGACCAAAGCCCTCCCCAGCTCGTGCCCTATCTGAGAGAGAACTTTATCTCCCTCATTGCGGGCTCTGGATACCTACCCAGGAGGTGCAGGCTGTGTGGCACAGGGCTTTCTGCCCTCTGGCTGAGATTCCAAAAAATGTCTTTATCTCTGTGATTTCTCTCCTCCTAAAGTGGAGCAGATAGGATGGTAAAGTATCAGCTCTAGGTTCGTTTTCCCCAGTGAGCCTTTCTTGCGTTTCTTTCCTCCAGTTGGGACTTTGCTGTCTGGCTTTATAGTCACCCACAACAGCCACTTTCAAATTCATCCAATGGGGAACTACTTCAAGCCAACAAAACTGTTACTTTTTCTATACTTTTTCCTCCTAAGCCAGGCTATTAATTTTGCCTCCCTACCTTATGTTTTTTTTCTCAAAACTGTGTTTATAAAGGATTGAAAACAACAAGCAAACAAGCAAAACTCCAGAGCCCAACAGAGCGGGCTGGTTTGCCAGCCCTTGTATACTGGTTTTCTCGGGTAAACACCCTGACACCCAAATTTCTTGAAGGTTCTATTGTTAGAGATTATTTTCTTTGGCCGGACTCCAGATGTCTCAGCTGAGAGAAGCTTAAAGAAGAAGAAGAGAAACGAGGGAAAGAAATATGGAATGTTTTACAGAAAATGACACAGTTCCTGCCTCCCTGTGTCCCTCTGCAGTTGGCTCCTCTCCCACAGCACAGTGGGTCGTAGCCAGAGCATGACCTTCAGGCCTTCAGCCCTGGTCTTTCTCAGGAGCCCTTGCTCTCCTCACCGACTGCCAGCTAGATGGTCCCATCCAGATGTTTGCCGCCCCCACCCCCAGCCACCCCTGTTTCCTGCTCTTCCCTGGGCGTCCCATGGAAAACCCAGGCGGCTTACCTGCCTTCTTCCCCTCGCTCCTCTTGGGACCCCTCAGTCTGGCTGCTTCCGCCCTCCTGCCCACCCTCCTGCCCTCCCTCCCGTGCCCTGCTGTCATCTCTGGGCTCAAACATCCCACCCCTGGCCTTGGCTTCGGGCCATTCACTCACATGTCTCCCTGGCACCCACCTGTCTCATCTTCCCTGCCACCTCTGGATGAATCGCCACTGTCACCCACTTCTCAGGAGGCTCTCAGAGCACCCTATTCAAAGGAAACCAAGCCCCCCACTATTATGTATGACTATAACGCACCAATAAAATCTATGGGGGAAATTAGGCAAAACCTAAATTCTTAAGTCTGCTCAAGCTGTCTTTAGTCTGATCCCAGCCTGGTCCTCCATGTCTGTTTTTTGTTTTTGTTTTGTTTTTTCCCCAAGGGAGTTGGGAGTAAAGAGGAAGCAATGGGGTGCATTAGCTCATGTAAACCCCCCCCACACACAGAAACCTATGTATATATATGGAGCTGTTGAATGAGAATCACCTCTCATCTCGGTCTCTAATGGCTCTGGTAGGTCTGAGGTGCATTGCCCTGGGGTCGTCTCTTTGCATATGTGCCTGCAGTTTTCTTGGCTCTGAGAAAACGTAGCCCATCCATCCCAGATACAGTGGTTAGTTACACAGCCTCTGAAGCTTGACTTCTAGGTTTCAAATCCTGGGCTGCCATTTGTTTGAGTTGTGTGGCCCCTGTCAGGTAACTTAACCTTTAAATACCTCGGTCTCCTCATCTGTGAAGTGGGGATAAAAATGGTATCACCCCATGGTGTCGTCAGGATTAAACAGGTTAGGAGAGTCCTACCTGGGTATCTGGGATAAAGCATCCTGAGAGCCTTATTGAGTAGAGGACAGGCACAGCCACCACGGCCCAAGAGGTAGAACAGGAGCTGTCCTGTCATGGGAAATGATGCTGGATGCCAACCAGCCATAGCCCTAAAACCTTCTCCCAGACAGGGGCAGGATGGTATAGACAGATGCCAGGCAAACTCAGGGAGGTCAGCTACCAGACCAACCTGGATGGAAACTGAGAGCCACACAGCTTCCCCTGTGGGCAGGGGGCTGGGGATCACAAATCAGTTACCCAATGCCAAGAGGTCGGTCACCTGATGCCCCACCTCTGGGTGCCTCTGGGCTTCTCCAAGGATACCCCCATTCCCTCATACCCAGATCAACCCTAGAACCCAAATCCTGGCTCTTTCCTCCTCCTGGCAGGCAGTGCGGCCCCATCCTTCCCCACCGGAACTGGGAAGCCTTCTGCCTGTGTAGGGCTCTTTGTGTGGCTGGAGTAATTCCCACTGAAGGAATTCATTCTTTCCTCAATGACCCACAGTCTAATCTTCCCAGGGCACATTTGCATGTCAAGTAGAACACTTGTACAAGCGGAATTCATCTTTAATTGGTGGAATGAAAGGGTGCTGATTTTTCTTGGGGGGTGCGGGACTTTCCCAGGCCCTCGGGGCCCCTCCCTGGCAGCCCCCTCCCCTCTGCTTCCTGCAGGGTGTTGGAGCTGGGCTGGTGCGGAAGAGGTTCCTGCCTGGGGAAGAGGGTTGGAGGAGAGCGATGATTCCCAGATGTTCTGATTTCCTCTTTAACTAAACGTGCCGTGGGACCCAGACTAACTTTGCCAAAGTTCATTTTATCCTTGATTTCCTAACACCGTCGCTTCCCGGTGCCAAACATCAAGAAGGAAGTCATCTCCGTCTTCTCAATGGAATAAATTTAGCTTCACAAAAACATGCCACATTGTTCTTAGTGTTTCATTTTTCCACTGATTGATGGAAGCCTCCCGGGGACTGGCATTTGAGAACCACACACTGGGTGGCCCCTAGGACCCAGCTTAGTCTTGAATGCTGTAGTTCCCAAATGCCACAGTCACACTGCATCAAAGATGCATTTTCAAACGTTAATAATTAATGGCCATGTTGATCTATCATAGTTTCACGTGGCCTTCCGCAGTGGAAATGGCGGCAGGGGAGAGGATGGTGGGAGGCAAAGAGGCAGCTGGGAGCTCAGCGGGGCTCAGGGAGGGGCAGCGGGGCCTGCATGCTGTGTCCATCTTCCCAGGACACCTGGTTAGACCTCTGAGGCTGCAGGAGGCAGTTGTATAGTTTCTATCCCTAGAAATACACGTGCCCCCCGCCCTCTCTCTCTCTCTCTCTGTGTGTGTGTGTGTGTGTATGTGTGTGTGTGTGTGTGGTTGACACTGGGGGAAGGACCTCTCAACCCTCTCCAGGCCTCACCCCTCCAAGTGCTCCTCTGTGGCCTGGCTTTACCCCTGCATGTTCCACCCTGCCTGACCCCAAGGAAAGACGTGGCACAGAGTGGCCAGCGTCCTGGCCTGTGGGGATGGGGAAGTAGACGGACAAGGCCCTCTGCTTCCAGATAGGATTCGGTTCCTTACAAGACTTGTGGGGCCTGGCCTGGTGCCCACTCCTCAGCCTGACCAGGAGGCTTCACTCATGGGTTTTTCTCCTTCCTGTCCAGGTGTGTGCGGCTGCTGTGGCGCCCTTCGCCCCAGGTATAAAAGGCTGGTTGACAACATCTTCCCTGAGGATCCCGAGGTGGGTCACATCTCTAGCAGGCACCGCAGCTCTCCCCAGCCAGGCAAGCCCAGGAGGACCGGTGCCCCCCGACCCGGGCCACTGGACCTCCCCATACAACCTGAGCACCCTGAAGGGAATGGTGGAGGCTTCGGGGACAGAAAGGATGGGACACTGGATTGCTCCAAAGTCAGGACATGCAGAAGAAGGCAGTTGAAGTTCGTTTGGTGCGGAGACACTTCTCACTCCTGTCTAAATGATTGTCCCTGGAGGCGCTAGCCCTCCTGGGAGAATTATCTCCTCTCAGATTAGCAGGAGCACCCCCCCCCCATCTTGCACTTTGGAGAGCCCATGTCTCTGCCCCACTCCCTCTGGTATCTTCCAGGGGTCAGTGTGCACCCATGGGAAACCCTGCTTCTTGGCTTCTAAGCTGCCCCCATACATCAGGCTGCATTATGGGCTATAGTCTAAGAAATGTCAGGATTTGATGTACTTGAGCTGCTTTGGGAATCAATGGCTTTTCTGGATGGGTGGTTGGAGGATCACATTTCTAGCATCCTCTGGAGAATTCCGTGAGAATAAAGAGCTGTCTTCGTTATGTCTTGGTGGTAGAGGCCTAGCACATCTTAATCCTGAGTCACGTTTAATGAGACCTTGTCATTCATTTTCACACTCACCCATGCACACGTGTGTACATTCATGCACATATGTGCATACACATGTACACACATGCACACACATTTATATTTTTGTTATTCACTATTCTTATTTGTTTGTAGCTGGCATATGTAGCTGGGGCTAGTTTGTGAATACCTGGAGGGCAGGAACTGTGTCCCAATTGTCTCTGTGTCCCCAATGTCTGGCCTGTTGTCTGGCAGACACACAATAGACACTGGGAATGTTGATTCAGTTGAATGACACCTACCTCCAGGCCTGAACCCTTCTGCCCTAGCCCTGCCACGATGATCTTGAACCCTCTTTTCCAGGATGGCCTGGTGAAGACCAACATGGAGAAGCTGACCTTCTATGCCCTCTCGGCTCCAGAAAAGCTAGATCGGATCGGTGCCTACCTCTCCGAGAGGCTCATCCGTGATGTGGGTCGTCATCGATACGGGTAAGTACAGTGGCATGGAGGGAGTTGTCCAGAAACTGTTATATCACTGGGGGAAAACAACAGATACCATTTTAAGAAAATCCAGTAGGCTGGATTATTGGACAGACTGAGAAAATGGAACAGGAACTGAGGGTGGATTTCACGTTCCATGATTTGGGAAGAAGTGATGTTGGCTCCCTACAAGCACCTCTTTTGGCATCCATTTAGTCCTGGGTCTCTACACTGAAGCCCTCCCACACATCTGGGGCACTAGGAATTACTCAGCCCAGGACACACTATTGCTTTCATCAAACCCATCCCTCCTCACTCAACTTACTGTCTTCAAGTCAGGAGGAGCTGTCCGTGGTCTAGTGAGAAGACAAGGCTGGGGCGATTTGTCTTTTAGAAATGCACTAAGTGAGCCAGGAATTGTGGCCCACACCTGTAATCCCAGAGGCTTGGAGGCTGAGGCATGAGAATTGTAAGTTCAAGGCCAGCCTCAGCAACTTAGTGAGCCCCTGTCTCAAAATAAAAAATAAAAGGGCTGAGGATGTACCTCAGTGGTAAAGTGCCCTGGGTTCAATCCCCAATACCAAGAAAAATAAGAAAATACACTGAAGTGAAATATTTATCAATCTTCTGAGAGTAAATTAGAGGAGAGAAGAAGTATTAAAGAAAATGACTAATGAATAGATGTAACTGTTTAAAAATTTAAATATTTTGATGTCAAAAGAGAAACCATCAAAGTTTTAAAGGCAAACACCAAAAATAAATATCATCTAAGACATGGGGCTGGGGTGTAGCTCAGTGGTAGAGTTCTTGCCTCACATGTGTGAGGCCCTGGATTAAATTCTCAGCACCTCATAGAAATAAATAGATAACAATCCATCAACAACTAAAAAATAAGTTTAAAAGTAAGACAAAGGATTCAAACTCATACACAAGTAGTGCGTAACAAATAATTTGGGTTGGACTGGGAAGGCTGAGACACTAACAGATTTGAGGCAAAGGCCATAAATAATCAGCTTTCAGAAGGGAAGCTAGAACATGTTACAAACATGGAATAATATTCAACAAACTTGTAATCAAAGATGAGGAATAAATACTAAGATACCATTTTATCAAATTAGCAAAAAAAGTAAATACTTCCATTTCTACTCAGCAAATGGGACAATTCCTAGAAAGAGTTAAAACTGATTGAAATTTTCTAGAAAGTAATTCTGAAATATGTGTCAAGGGCTTCAAAATATGTGCCCTTTGACCTAGTAGTTCCATTTCTATTCGCTATTCCCAAGGAATTGATCTTATGTAAATCTACCTTTACCTCCAGAGATGTAAATTATGGTTTTTAAAATAATAATGAAAAATAGAAATAACTTAAGTATCCATCAGCAGAAGAGTTCAAACTGGCATGGTGGTACACTCCTGCAATCCCAGCAGCTTGGAAGGTTGAGGCAGGACGATCACAAGTTTAAAGCCAGCCTCAGCAACGACAAGGCACTAAGCAACTCAGTGAGAACCTGTCTCTAAATAAAATACAAAATAGGGCTGGGAATGTGGCTCAGTGGTCGAGTTCCCCTGAGTTCAATCCCCAGTACCCCTCCCGTGCAAAAAAAGAGAATAGTCCAGTAAATTATGGTGTATCTTGTTTGATAAAATATTATCTAGTCAATAAAAATGGTGTTTATAGTGATGCTTACCTTTTATTTATTTTTTTTAAAGACAGAGAGAGAGAGAGAATTTTTTAATATTTATTTTTTAGTTTTTCAGCAGACACAACATCTTTGTTTGTATGTGGTGCTGAGGATCGAACCTGGGCCGCACGCATGCCAGGCGAGCGTGCTACCGCTTGAGCCACATCCCCAGCCCCTGATGCTTACCTTTTATAGTATGAAAAATGCCTTAAGTGAATGAAAAATCAGCTGCATAATTATATTCAAAGATTATAACAATAATAATAATAATAATAATAAAATTTAAAAATAAGCATTGACAACAAATCTCAGTGCCTAGGAAATATAATACAAATATACCAATATGTTAAGAGTACTCATTTTGTGAGTGGTACATTTGGGTTCTTCACATACAGACCTGAAACTAAACCTTCCTGGTTCCTTTAGAATAAAATCCATGTTCCTCAGCTTGACTTCTGGCTTCTCCCACTACTTTCCCCTAACACAGCCATGCCCACCACACCTGCTATAAAACCAACTCCAGACAGACTGGCTGATGACACCCTGGCTCTCTGGGTCTCTTACCTGGACCCCCCTGGTACCCTCCCCCACACTGTCCATCAGCTCTCTAAGGCCCCTTCTTCCTGGTGGGGAAATTGGAAAGGCCCTTGAACTAGAGTGAGAAGGTTTGCACGGGGCTAACAGGGTGCTGAGGTCCAGAATCCCCAGGTACCACCAGCAAACCTTTGTGTATGTGGAGGGTTGGAGGTTGTTTATAAGGAGCACACACTCTACCCCTGAGCTCTACCCTCAGCCCTAGAAAATCTGAAACCAGGCTACCCCTGTGTAAAAGCAGAATGTAAACCAATATGTCTGTATAATAATTTTATGTAATAAAATTAGGTTATATGCTCAATAAAAAGAGCATGAATACACTGTGCATGCTGATTATATAAAGGGCCTTGACATTACTGTAGAGTATACTCAAGCAAGTGAAAATGGCTTTATGCTAGATTGACCCTGAAACCGTGTGCCAGTGGACACATTAAACATTTAATACTGATTTTGCCTGCCCTCTCTGCAGTGATTTTTCCCCCCTCAAAAAATCTGGTAGCCAACAGAGCCACTTAGAATCCTTCCACTGCCCTTAGAATTGCAATTCAAAATTGGCATCGTCCTGTTAAAAATAGCCATTACAGCATCTAGGTATTTAAAGCCTGAAGGCTTCATCGTGGGCTTTAATCATAAACATTTGGAGAAGAAAAATCTGTCAGTGCTCCTCTCTCGTTCTCTCTCCTCCCCTTTTCTGTCTTTCCTACCGGACCCCACATCCATCTTTATCTCCCTCATCACTGGCAGCGCCTTTGAAAGAGCAAAATATTCAGGTGCAAACAGCAGGAGGCGCGGTGCGTCTCCCTGGCAGGACACAGGGGCCTCATGGTTTGACCTAATAGATATGAACCTTGGGTGTTGGTCCCCATGGTAGAACCCCCCTCTTCTGGCCACTTCCTCCCTGCATCATCACCCCTTTCCAACTGTGTGGGTGTTCCTGGTTCACGGGTGTTTGGCATCAGGATAGCCAGGTGTCGGCAGAGAGGGTAAGAGTCAATTTCCAGATGTCGGTCATCAACATGGAAGAGGATGGGCAGCGACATGCAGAGCAGCAAAAAATGACCCTTCTATTCCTCTCCTTCCTCTTTGTGCATTTCCTTTCCAGCCCAACCCAACTGCTAGAACACCCCCTAGAAACAGGGGAGCAGGGACAGTAATAGCAGTGCTGAGTGACACTTGGGCTGATCCACAGTGACCACTGAGCACTGACCATGGCATGCAGGTGCTATGTTAGACATTGTCAGACTCCCGAATGCCCGGAACTGTCAACCAGCCCAGGGCTGATTCCTGGGGACAGAGACACTGAGGCCAAGAAAGGTTAGGCTACTCCAACCTGAGGACCTTGGCTCAGAGCTGACCTGGGGTCACTGTCCAGAAGGACACTGAGGTTGGTGGGAGGATGGCTGACCCTCTAGACAAGCAAACTGCAGACCCTCTGGACGAGAAAGGCCAGCCTTCCCTCCCATTTCCTTGCCTCTGGACTTAAAACCCAGAGTGGGCCGTCCTTAGCGGGCTGACCAAATACATTCAAACTGCCCTGAATAAGAGATTCTTTGTCAAGGCCACTGCCCTTTTAGTGATTCTTGGGCAATGACTGGCCCTAGTAAATATGCCCCCTCTTCCTGCCTGCTGATCCCAGTCCCCGACCCTGGATCTGCCTTTCCTCTCCAACTAAGTTGGTTCCCAGATTATAGACCCCACTCTTCCTTCCCTGGAGGCTCCACGCCTCCTCCTGGTTTCAAGACCCATTCCTGATTGAGCACAAGGGTCCAAGTGGAACCAGTTACCTCTCCTAGGACTCAGGATAAGGGACTTGCCTCTCTCCTAAGCACCAGACCCCTTATGTGTCTGCCTTGGTGACTATAGCTCACCTTTGGCTTGGTCCCCAACCGTGACCTCCTTCTACTGTAGACTGTCAAATGTTCCCTGGTCCCTTCTGCTGCCCATGAACCCCACCCAGTCCATCCCAGACACCTTGGGCTCTACTGGCCTCACCTACTAGAAAGCCCTTCTGGGGGGGATTAGTTGTCATCAACTGCTGTGGTCTGTAGTCCACTCTGGCCTTCCTAACCCACTGTAAGCCAGTTCAGATTCCCAGGCCTGTTGCTGCTTTGGACCCCCTTCCAGGACACAGCACCAGGTCAGATCTCTGCTGATGGTAACCTTCAGACCATGGTCCTGTTGAGTAGACACAGCCCTAGGACCCCAAGCTCTGTTCTTTCTGAGAGCTTAGGCTTAATAGACTAGACATGCTAGGAAGGTTATGATAAAATCCAACAAACATGGAGAACGTTGGGCTGGGGGAGTTCCAATTTTCTAAAATACTTGGAAAAATTCAAGTGACAGTCATGCCATCCTTGTACTGGAATCAGAGATCGAGAACACAGGGCAGTCTGTTCAAAGAACTAGGCCTTATGCTTCTTTACTACTTTGTGTTTCAATTTACTTCTACCATGATTTATACTTTCCATCAAAATTTCTGGTCGTGGTCAGTAGCTTTTTTTTCCTAACCAAGGATGATTTTTGCTTATCAAGATATTCTGGAATTTTTCTTTTTCTCTCCCCACCCCCACCAGGAAAAGGAAAAGGAGTAATCCAAGCTCTGGGGTTTGGAAAGCCTTCTGATTTCTTCCCTTGCCTAACCCCACCCGCCCCACCCCTTCCTTTATTTACCTCATTTCAACTCTAAAATAATGGCAAGAGGCCAGCAGATGGCTTCATACAGAGAGATGTGGATATGACGAGAGTCTTCCCTCGGTCCTGCCCACCATGATGGGCTGTCTTAACCTGTCAGCTTCTCTGCAGGGAAAGTCAGTCCCTTCTGGAAAGGGCTCCAGGCCAGTCTGCTTCCCCAGCCTTGGGGCACTCAGGGTCTGCGGCACTGGTCCCCACAGTGCCCTGCAATATGCCAGGACCAGGTCTGCAAGGCACAGAAGGTTTCCTGGGCTGTGACTGTAGCCTCTTTGAAGGGCAAAGCTAGAGAGAGCCAGGGATGTGGAAAGAAAACAGTAAAGAGGTTTTTTGTTTTTTTTTTTTCCTAATGGTTGCTTGGTATAGAAGTCAGTGCAAGGTACCTAAGAACTGGTATCTGATATCTTTAAAAAAAAAATTTTAGAAGACACCATGACTACCGTAAATTTATGTTTTCATTTGCAAAGCTGCTGGCTCACATCTGAGGCAGTTTGACCACAGTGTCTGACACTGGGCAGCTGCCACCAGAAATATTGTGGGGCCAGAAATTGTCTGGAGCTAAATTGTATTTTATCTCCAGAAGTTGTCCTATAGTCCTACTTCCAGTACTTTCTTTTTATTTACCAAACTTTGTTAACACACACACACACACACACACACACAGAGTAGCTAATCAAGAATTTCAAAATATCTGCCTGGTACTCAGAATCAAAGATGGATATGATTTGGATCAAGACATAAAGATGAAGAAATGTTTGAACTCCTCCTTTATTAAATATGCAGCATATGAACCTGACTTCAGACTTCAGGCAGCCATGACATTTTAAAGCCCCCTTGCAGCCCTAATTCATCCTGATTCTGTTCTGGGCTGGAGCCGGTGCTGGGTGGACTGGCTGCCCAGACACTGGCAGGCTGAGGTGGAGTCTCCTGGATGCCCAGGAGGTCACTGCATCAAGGACGCGCACACCCAGCCAGGCAGTAGGGGTGGGAGGGGCAGGCACCCGGTGAAGGCCACGGTGCCCCTCTCCCCAGGTACGTGTGCATCGCCATGGAGGCGCTGGACCAGCTGCTCATGGCCTGCCACTGCCAGAGCATCAACCTCTTCGTGGAGAGTTTCCTCAAGATGGTGGCCAAGCTGCTGGAGTCAGAGAAGCCCAATCTGCAGATCCTCGGCACCAACTCGGTAAGGAGCAGCCAGGGGCCTTGGGGTCTCCCAGCCCGGATGTGGGGGTGGGGGTGGGGGTGGAAGACCTCAGGGTCAGCACTGCTCTGTTCTGTTCCTGCTTGGTTTCTGACCGTAAGCACAATCCACTGCTTGTCTTTCTAATTTAAATAAATCTCACATAATTTAGCAGGCACAGTGGTACACACCTGTAACCCCAGCATCTCATCCTGAGGCGGGAGGATTGCAAGTTGGAGGCCAGCCTCAGCAACTTCACCATCACAAAATAAAATAAATAGATAAATATTGTATAATTTATATATTATCATTTCCATGAACATATAACAAAAGAGTTTTTAAAAATAAAATCTACCATTTTAATGCGCACACTTCAGCAGCTTTAGTATATCAACAAGTTGCACAACCATCAACAATATCAAAGGTACTTATCTTTAGACTGATCTTTAAATTTTTTTTTTTTACTAATAGATGGCTCCCTTAAATAATTTTAACTGGGGCCCCCAAAAATAAAAACATAGATCAAAACAGACGTTCCTTAAAGGAAACCCAGGGTTCTCATAACCCAGGATCCCAAAGGGCATCTTATGAAAGCTGGTCCAGGTTATATAGGGTAAACTGATACACACAGGACGAAGGCACCAGAGACGTGGCAAAGCCCTGGGCTCCTGACTCCCTTCTGCCCTTTCTCAGCTGTGCAGCCCTGACAGGTTGCTTTCGTGGGCCTCCGTCTTTCTGTCCACACCACCAGCAGGTTGTACTTGGCCTCTGCAGGCCCTGCTGGGGCTGGTCTCAGTACAAGTGCTGCTCTTGGGGGAGGTTATGATTTGTGAGAGAACAGCTATCAGAGAACTCTGGGTCATCTGTGTATCGATACATTCTTGAATGATCTGGACGCTTTCTTTAATTACTGGCCTTCTTGCCTCGTCCCTCCCTCCAGGGCATGCTTTGAGCTCTGGATCTTCAAGCAGCTTAGATATGACTGTCTTCCAGGTCTGGGTGGGGCCTTATCTACCTGCAGAGAGCAGGAGTGAAAGGTGGAAAGCTTCCCCTCCTCGTTCCCAGCCTGACACTTGTGATTCTTGTTGTGCTGGTCAGGACTTTTTCTTGTTCCACAGAAGTTGGTTTAACAAAAAGTATCTTCTAACATCTTTTCCCAGGACCAGGAATGACAGCCTATTCCCTTCCCTCCCTCTCCCTGTGAGCCAGCTGCCTTTGACAGATTACGTATACAGTAGCTGAGGGCAAAGTCCTTTGTCAGGTTGCCCTGGCAACAGCTTCAGATACTGTTTTAGTTGTCTTGTTCAAGATAACTACAGTCTTCAAGGGAACATCTAAATGGAAAATAAACTAGCCATGGTGCATCCATGGGGGCGTGGAACAGGTGGCTGCCAGCTCTCATTTTTCCCATGGCAAATCCTAGCGCAGGGTAGGGGTTTCATTCACTAGAGCCTTGAAAATTCAGAGTCCTGTGAAGGGAGGTCGAGGATGGAGGGGGGGCTATTCTAAGTCAACTAGGGAAACATTGCCATAGATTCACACCCCAACCTGGAGGCAGCCTTTCCTCCTAGTGTCCTTGTCTCTAACCAGGGACCTTCTGGAGCCTTCCTGAGAAGAGCATTCTTTGACTCTTCTTCGTTTTAGACATGCCAGCATGCTAATCTTTAACATAAGCTTGGAAAGTTTAGCTCACGAGGATCACAAAGGTCTTCCGGGATTTGCAGAAGTAACAGAAGTGGAGGGAAGAGAAATAGAAGGCTCTGGGCCCTTTCCTCCTCCTTCACCAGGCCCTAAATGCCTTTAAACTGTTTTTTAAATTTAGATAAGTGGTTTTGCTACTAAGAAAAGAAAGAGAAGAGAGAGAAAGAAAAAAAAATTGAACCCATTTAACCCTTCATTTTGCTGGGTTTCTCTGCCTGGAAAGGGAGGTCCAGAGAAGTCAAGTAACTTTTTGTGCTTGCACAGCTAGCTTCAGCTGGTGAGTTGTTCAGCCCCTGTATCCTCCGCAGAATTGGAGACTCTGCAAGGCCAGAGGCCTATTGCCACGTCCCACCCAGTGTGGGGTTCTCTTCCCACAGCCCAAGCCTTGGCACCCAGACCCTGGGCGGATGTTCCCTGGGACCAGTCTCCGTCCGCCACGAGGAGGCCCGTGGTCTTGAGGGTGAGAAGTTGAGGATATGCCTCCCCCTGCACCAACTCTACCTCCCTGCAGCTTCTTCCTCAGACCTGGTCTAGCTGCCTCAATCAGCTCAAAACAAACCTCCCGCCTTGGGCTGGGGCTGGGGCTCAGCAGTAGCGCACTTGCCCAGCGTGTGTGAGGTGCTGGGTTTGACTCTACCCATTTCAAGGTCCCCGAACCTGACCAATGACAATGTCCTGGAGAGTTTGGGAAACCTACAGATTCCCACTTCTCTACCATACTTCTTGGGAGTGTTGGGTGCTGCACCAAGGCTGGTGACAGGAGGCACAAGCTGTGGTGTCCCCCTTTTGGGTGATCGGGGTTAGGGTGGGAGCAGCCTTCCTCTCCACTGGGAAAGAACATTCTGCCCTTGCAGCTAGAAATCTATAGGAACCTTGCAAATTGCGCACCTTCCTCCTGATGCCTTTCTCCTTCAGGGCTCTTCTCCTCTGTACCCTTCTTCACACGCCTTTGACTTCCGTGGCCATCATCCTGACTCTGCCACGTGGCTTGTCCTTCTTAGGAGGCTGGGTGAACTTCCCACCATGATGTCTATATCCTAATTCCTGGACAACCTTAGTGACAAAAGGGACCTTGCAGATGTGGTCAAGCTAAGGAGCTTGAGATGGGGAGAATGTCTTGGACTGACCAGGCGGGCCTGGTGTAATCACAGGGTCATTATAGGAGGGACACAGGAGGATTGTTCAGACAGGGGTGATGTGCTGACGGAAGCAGAGTGACAGAGGGAGATTGAAGCTGCTGTGCCGTGGCCTTGAACATGGAGAAGGGGTGAGGCATGGGAAGGGTGTGAGTGACGCCCCTGAGGTGCCGTGGTCTCCGAGGCTCTGCACCCCACCACCTTCTCACCCTGGATGCTCCCCTTGGAAAAGTCCTCAACTCTGTGGTTTTAATTGTCATCTGTAGGCTAGAAACAGTCCCGTCTCCAATGCCCATCAGCCTTTCTGGAGACCAACCTCCTGGAGGCAGGTTCCAGGGGATCTGGTGGCTCAGAACTGCAAGACCAGGAATGCTTAAGTCAGGGGGCTCAGCAACAGAACAGGGGTGCAGAGGCAGCTGGTGCATCCCCAGGTCTTAACTTCCTGAGTGCAGGCCCTGTGGGGCCACTCAGGGACAGAGGGGCTGGCTTCTGACAGGCAGCAAGGACAAGAGAGTGTCCCCAGAGTTCTTGGAACCGTGGCTGGTTTTGCAAAGATTCTTGAAGGAGTGATGGAGTAATGTGGGTAGTCAGGAGAGCATGTCCTTGAGTGTAGGGAATTTCCACGTCTTGGCTGGCGATCAGGACGTTGGCAGGACGCGGTCAAGTTGCTAGGGACTATTTCTCTGGCTGTAGTGAAAGCTGCTTAGGGAGTTGCTCTAAACGAGGACAGTGAGGAGAAAGGGGCAGGCGGCATGCAAGTCCAACCATGTGGTTTGCAAGATTTGCTTTCCTGCTAGGATTTGTCTTCTGAAACCAAGAGGGAGGTCCCATTTCCCCTCCGGTAGGAAAATGCACCAAAAAAGCCTGCAGTCCTCTCCCTCTCTCTGCCCGGTGTGTTTTCCTAGCTGTTGTTGACAGCTGGAGGTCGTTTCGCTCAGAGGGCCCATCTCTAGGAGAGGGAAAGGCGAACTCTGCTTAGAGACACTTTGTTGGTGCCAAAGCGAGGCCAAGCAGCTCAGCTTCCCTTTTTCAGGCCAGGGGAGAGCTGTGTGTGCAGTGTCAATATTTGGAGTCTGCTTTCTCTTTTTTAACGAGGCCCTTAGTAACCCTCAGCTTTTACACAACTGTGGCTCCTGTGGACAGTACCGGAGGGTGGGTGATCTGCTCCAGCAAGCTTGGCACCCTTTGTTGTATATCAAGAGCTGAAACTTTGATCTTGAAAGGGTGACCCTAGCCATGCCCATGGCCTTTGAAAAGTCACATGTTCAGTATCTTCAGTTTGTTGCTATGGAGACCTTCCTCATCATTGCTCTATCTTAAAAAAAAAAAAAAAAAAAAAAAAACCCAACTTTATTCTCCCATGATTTCATGCATTAGGCAACTAGCATTTAAATAAAAGCCATTGGTAAAGTGTGAATGAGCAATGGTTGAGGTGAAGCAGATAGGAAGTCCCTGCTGTCTCATGCATTTAGAAAAATAGTGACCAGTCAGTCACACAGGTGGAGCCCAGTGAAAACTCACGGACAGCCAGTCAAAGATGCACCAGGGGAGGTAACCGTGAGTGTGATAGGCAGGGCTGATAGAGTTCTGTCATTTCAGGCAGAAAAAGTGGGTGCTTGTGTGGCCCTTGTTTTACAGATGGGGACATTGAGGTTCAGGGAGCTTTATTGCTTGCCCCAGATCATCCTCCTGATAAACAGTTGGGGTTCAAACACGTAGTCTGATTCGAAGACCCACCTCACACTGCATCATGGAAGAGGGATGAAGGCCTTACTTACTGGAAAGCCCAAGAGTCCCAACAACGTCTGACCCAGGTTGGGCCCCTTTCCCAGGTAGACTCCCACGGTACACATGGTCCCTTGACCAGGGTCCCTTGAAGTGCCCCTGTCAGAACCTCTAAAGCATGTTCACCAAAATATCCCACTAGGCCCTGTGTCAACCCCTGGAAGACTCAGGAGCAGTGTGGGGTGGGCTGTTTGGAGCTGCCCCACAGTGACACGGGCCAGTGCTCCCTGCAGGTAGTCCATCTGGGTTGATGTGTCTGGCTTCGTGTTTACAGGCTCACGGGGAAGCTCCTCCCATCAAGCATCAAGCCAAGGGGTTCCCAGGGTGCTCACAGAGCCTGGTGCCCACAAGGCCAGCCCTGTTTCCACCCTTAATGCTATAAGTGGGGGATTGAACTCAGGGGCACTCAACCACTGAGCCACATCCTCAGCCCTATTTTGTATTTTATTTAGAGACAGGGTCTCATGGAGTTGCTGAACACCTTGCTTTTGCTGAGGCTGGCTTTGAACTTGCTCAGCCTCCTGGGCTGCTGGGATTACAGGCTTGCACCCAGCCCCACACTCTCTTTATAGGAGGCTCAGGACTGGTGGTAAGTGCAGTTGCACCAGACCCCATAACACAGCGGGAGCTCTGGCAGAACAAGGGAATGGAATGGTCAACAGCCTGAGCCCCAAGGCTGCAGCCCCCCAGGCAATACTGGGCCCTGGAGTGGAGGACACTGTCATCCAGAGAAGGAGCTGTAGTGCAGTCTCCCAGACAATCTAGTTTCAACCCTAGTTCTCTCCTTCTAAGGAGATGGCCATACAGCCTTCACTGACCTTCACTGCCAACGACACACTTCCCCAGGTTTTCCCAATGTGCTGCTCGTCCCAGCCAGCCTGGGAACATGACTATAGCTATAGGTCCAGCTCACGCCGGGGCTGTAGAACCCCTGCCTCATAATCTCCAGGGTAAGAGGTAGGGGAGGCTTAAGAAGGCAGATACCTATGCCCTATCCTCATAGAATCTTGTTCAACAGACCTGGGTGGCTCAGAAATCTGCATTTTAAAGAAACTTCCCAGTTAGTTTTGATGTACATTAAAATTCAAAAGGCAAAGAGCATGGAGCCCAGTGTTAGAATTCCTGAATCTGAGTCCCAGAGCCATGCAGTGCGAGCTGGCTGAGCTGGAGCAATAATACCTTCGCTCTCTTCAAGCCTCGATTTCCTATTTCTACAACGGGAGCAACGTATGTCCTGCTGTACTCACTGAAAATGGAGCCCCGTAAGAAGCTACGCCCTCATCCTTGGAACCTCTTACCTTGTATTTAAGCGGGGGCTTTGCAGATAGGATTGAATTAAGGATCTTGGCATTGGGAGGCTATGCGGAATTATCTCAGAGATCTAAATGCAGTCCCAAGCATGTTTTTAAGAGAAGCAGAGGGACATTTGACACTCAGAAGAGAGGACCACGTGAAGACACAGGTAGATGCGATGCAGCCAGAAGGAACGAACACAGGTGTAAACAGAAGTCCATGGAAGCATTTGATGTATGGTTCTTAGAGCATGTAGGTCAACTGCATGTGCATGTGGCTGACATCACCCCTGGCATTAAGTATGCAGCACAGAAGCAGGGTGCAGTGGTGCACACCTATAATCCCAGCTGCTTAGGAAGCTGAGAGAAGAGGATCAGGAGTTGAAGGCCAGCCTCAGCAATTTAGTGAGACCCCAGTTCAAAAAGAAAGAAGAAAAGATGGAGCGCTGAGCCTGGTGTGGTTGTTCCTGACAGAAACACCTGTCTATGAATAGTTTCTTCAAGAACTTGTGCTCTTGGTGCCTTGTGAGTATTTGAAGGCTTCCAGCAGAAAAAGGCCTGGGTTAAACCAAAGCAAACCTTACTATAATATATTTGAAATTTAGCTTTCCAGTCAAGTGGGGTGGGATGATGAGTGCTCCTGGGCCTGTTCAGAATGGAATGCTGTTGATCTGTAAGTGGCGTCTAGAGTGTGTTTGTACCTCGCCCAGCAAACACTGCTATTCAATGACTGTGCGGTGCTGGCTCCTGCAGGGGCCCTACAAAGCTTAGCCCCTAAAAAGAAGAACCTTGTTAATAATATGCATTGAATTCACACCGTTTCTGCTGTTTAGTGCTCAGAGAGCTTTTCTGAATCTTTTTTTTTTTTAAAGAGAGAGAGAGAGAATTTTTTAATATTTATTTTTTAGTTTTCGGCGGACACAACATCTTTGTTTGTATGTGGTGCTGAGGCTCGAACCCGAGCCGTACGCATGCCAGGAGGGCGCCCTACCGCTTGAGCCACATCCCCAGTCCCGCTTTTCTGAATCTTCTAATTTTTTTACATGTTAAAGCCTGGTTTTGCTGGAGCCCCCTCCTGCCCCCCAGGGCCGGGCTCTGCTCTATCCTGTTGCACCAGGTGGTTTCCAGTCCCAGAATGGTGCGTCACGGGGCTTGGCCGCCATCATACTACTCCCCCTGTCCATCGTCCCTACGATTGTGCCCACCTTCCAGTACAGGTCAGTGAGGGGTGGCTGTCACCTGTTTCCTCTCTCCACACCCCGCAGTGTCACATTGGAGGTGGGTTGCCCACGAGAGTCCATGCTGCCCATCTGGGCTCCTGATTTGGAGCCATGAAGAATGACAAGATTCAAATCACATCGGAGCCCAGCCCAGAGCTGATGGAGCTGGCCATAGATGACCATTGCTCCAGGAGTATTTCCTAAGCATCCCTTGGTCCTCTGCATATGCCCCCTCCTTCCTAGCCAGCCTATGACATAGTCCCAGGTCCCCACGGTACAGGTGAGGAGCAGAACTCAGAAGTTACACAGCCTCTGTCCAGTCACATAGGTGACTAGAGGCGGAGTGGGAGATGGGTGTCAGAGCCTGTGTGGGTGGAGTCCTGTCTACTTGCATGGAACCAGCAGCAGGCCAAAGTGAACACTGAAAAAGATTCAAAACGAAGTTTCCAGGAGGAAGAGCAAGAAGAGTCCAACTCCAAGGACAAATAGAGTCCCAGGAGGAAAGAAAGCAGGGCTTTTCCTGTGCAGTTAGCCACGTGGCTGGTCGGGTTAGGAGTCACTAGGGAAGGCCATCTGGGCTTGTAGAAAAGGAAATCCTGTGCATGCATCCTGCCCTGCATTAGCCCAGGGTTGTCGCGGAATTTTCATTTTTTTAAAAAAAGTGGATTTTAATTAAAAAAAAATCTAAAACTCATAGCCAGAGAGTAATTGTTAAGTTGAAATACTTGGAGCCTGGACGGCAGGACAGACACTGGACATGCTTGTCCTGCTGCAGCTCCACAGGACCTCGAAGAAGAGGAGAGTCAAAGCTAAGTGTGGAGGGGACTTGATGTCACAATTCCACCAAGACGGGGAGCACCTCTAGGAGGAGTGAGGAGGAGAGGAGATCAGGCTGCCCACCAGTGACCGGTGCCTACAGAGACTCTCCATATGGGCTGTAGACTGTCCCAGGGAGACCCCAGACTGACTCTGTGTGACTAAAGTTGGGGGCAGAATCCCCAAGGCTAGCCAGTCCCCACTGATTTCTATACCTGCCGGGTTTGAAGACAGGTGTCCTCAATCCTCCAGCCGCATCCTGCCTGTGCCTCACCTCTTAGTCAGCCCAAAGGACTCTGGGAGGATGAGGTCATTTCCTCAGGCTCCTTTTGCTCCTCCCTAAGAATACTGCACCCCCCCCCCGCAAAGCAACTCTCCTGGGCCCTTTGGGCCTGAAGGGCTACTGGAAGCAGAGGGCAGGGATGAAAAACAGGAGAGGTTCGTGCCCTTGGTACCCTTTGGTCAGCCCCTCCCCAGGTCCCCTCTCTCATCCCTGGCAACCACTCTGCTTCTTGAGGTTGACTATTTCAGATTCCACCCAGAAGTGAGATTGTGCCGTATTTGTGCCTATCTGGCTTGTCACTTAGTATAATATCTTCCAGGTTTATCCATGCTGTCAAAAATGGCAGGATCGCCTTCCTTTTTAAATTTTTTTTCTTAGATCTTTATTTTATTTATAATGGTCCTGAGAATTGAACCCAGAGCCTTACATATGCCAGGCAAGTGTGCTACCGCTGAGCCCTAGCCCCAGCCCAGGATCTCCTTCTCTCTCTCTCTCTCTCTCTCTCTCTCTTTCTCTCTCTCTCTCTCTGTGGTGTGCACATATACGACATTTTCTTTATTCATTCATCTGTCATTAGATATTTAGGTTGTTTCTTAAATATTTTCACAGAAATAAAATAGGAAGGAAGGGAGGGAGGCATTGAGGGAAAGAGAAAAGGAAGGGGGCAGAAGGGAAGGAGAAGGAGAGGAAGTGGTCACTAGGGTAAGTGGTGCATTAATCAGCTTGACTGTGGTGATCATGTCAATGTGTGTATACACTAAAACATCAGGCATGCCTTGGGGCTGGGGATGTAGTTCAGCCCTGTAAAACAAAACATTAAATATACCTTTAAAAAAAGGGTGTTGCTGCCGGAGAGGCCGAGGTTGGACAGCTGCGTGGTGAGACTTCAGGCCTGGGGCTGCTTTTATGGGTCTGTCTCTTTGTGAAATGAAAAAAATAATCTCTCTCTAACTTAGAGAGTTGTTTTAAGAAATAAAATAAAAGAGATGATGTAGGTGAAATGCTTAGGGCAGCTCCTGACAGTTTTAAACTCCCAAACCAGTGAACATGAAATTTGGTCACTCATTCTCCTGGTGTATTCTTGAGACTACATCGTCACCACACAGTGGGGACCAAGTCTTAATTTGACTCTTTTTTCTCCCTTTATTATTGTCCTCTTTTTAGATTTTTTTTTCTAAAATGTGTGCACCTTCCACACACAGGAAGTCTGATTTTTAAGCTGCCTCATCATATTTAAAGTAGACAGAGCATAAAAGCCTTAAAATAAAGAACACTAGTGAAGCCTGGGCTGCTTATTTTACACATGGGAAAACCAAAATATGAAAAGAAGTTAAATGTCCCAAAGTTCCCACTTCCAGTTAAGAGATAGACAGACCTGCAGTTAGAACCCTTGAGAGCGGCATGTCCCCTTGGTGTGAACGGACACCCTAACTGGGCCAGCCTTTGGCTGTGAGTGGGGTCTCCTGGGAACATCCTGTCAGTGGTTTAGAGCACAGATGCACTCAAACTTACCTTCAGCCAAACCCAACTCAGCCTTGGTATTTGCCAAGTCTGTGGCCTGACCTAGGGGATCAGGAGGCCGTGCAGTCTAGGGGACCTTCTTTCTGGAGCTCTGGAACCTCCATAGGACCACGGGTGCTGTGATCATATGGATTATCAGGGTGGTTCTTCTGCATTCCCACATCAATAATGCAGCCTTGTCATTTGTATTTATTGCTAATATCGGAACACTCATTCTCAGGTATGCATTTTAGATGTAGCTTGGAAGGAGGGGATCCCCTTATCTGCATGTTGAAAGTCAGCAGGAAATAACTGTACATTTACCACTGCAAGAACAAACATTATAACAGATGAGTGATGTTCATGGAAGTTGCTCCTTTTCATTCAGGAAAAAGGTAACAACTTTTTTTCTTATGGCAGCTGGGGATATTGCTAAGCAAGCACTCTACTACTTAGCAATATCCCTTCCCTTTATTTAAAATTTTACATTGAGATAGGATCTCACTAAGTTGTCCAGGCTGGCCTCCAACTTAGAATCCTCCTGCCCCAGCTTCCAAGTATATGGGATTACAGGTGTGTGCCACTGCACCCAGGTTAACAACTTTGAAGTAGTTAAATAAGTATACAGACTGACAATAAACAGTTACTATTGTGTAAGTGCATTAAGTAGATACTTTTAGGAAAAACAGTATGTTGTTTATTGACCGAAAAAAAATTGGAAAAAATTAAATAATAATACATGGCAAAATAATGGAGAATATAATTTATTGTAAATCTAATCTTTTTTAAATTTATTTTTTAGTTGTAGATGGACACAATATCTTTATTTATTTTTATGTGGTGCTAAGGATGGAACCCAGTGCCTCGCATGTGTTAGACAAGCTCTCTACCCCTGAGCTGTAGCCCCAGCCCCTATAAATCTAATCTTTTTAGAGATGTTTGGGGCACTAAATTTCTAGCATTAAACAAAATAACTTGTAAGAATTATATTAAATTTTTCATAATTTACCTCCATTTAGTCCATGATACTTGCTTCTCTGCAGGGCTCGGTTGAAATTAAGTTCCTACTTAGAATTGTAAATGTGCAGCACAGGAGAATCCAGCCGATCAAGATTTACTAAACTGAGAATGGAAAACTTTAAACATTTACTCAGATTTTCAAAAATAAAATGTAACTGCATTTTTACATCAGATTTCCAATTTTGCTTTTGCCCGCCCTCTGCCCCCCGTCACTGGTGCTGTGTGCCTTAACCCTGGCTTGGGCTCAGTGTCAGGATCATGTCTGACAGCCTGTCAGCCTCCATGGGAGAGCACGCATCCTCTCGTCCCCCCTGGAGAAGACCCAAGCAGTGTCATGGTTTCCAGCTTGCTGTAGACAGGAACGCTGAGCAGGATTGCAGCAGATCCCCAAGTGAGCTCCACGGTGCTCCGAGAGGAGACAGGAGCTGGTCCCCGAGGCGGGGTCCATGGCTTACCATACAGCGGGGTCTGGGGATACCCAGCAGTGAGGGGCAGGGCTGTCACCTCTCACACGTGTTCTCTCCCTCTGTCCCGCTAGTTTGTGAAGTTTGCCAACATCGAGGAGGACACCCCATCCTACCACCGCAGTTACGACTTCTTTGTGTCCCGATTCAGTGAAATGTGCCACTCCAGCCACGATGACTTGGAAATCAAGACCAAGTGAGTGTGGAGGGCCAGGGGCTGCTGGACCCCGGCAGAAGCATCCAGGGTGCTGGAGAGCTTCCAGGGGGGTCTGCTTGGCAGCTTTCTTTGCCTTTCCTTGTGCTCTGGTGTCGCTGGGAGGAAACAGCACCTGGCTGGACCGTAGGTGGGCAGGTGGGCAGCACCGAGCTTCTAACCACTTGGTTCTGAAGGAAAAACCTACTGGGCCAGCAAACAGGGCTGAATAGAAGATAACAGTCCCTTGAGCCCAATTTGAGAGAACAGAACATCCCTTCCATCGCTCCTTTGTTCAGAGCACATGCTTTTATATACTCTAGAAGCAGCCTGCCCATTGTCCAGCCGCATCTATGCCCACAACAGAGGCCCAAGCCCACTCCACTGCCTGGATACCCCATGCCCTCACTTCCCTCCAGGGACACCCTGCCCCAGGGCTGGCTCACCACTTCTGCTCTGTCCAGCCTTTGCTCGCTGTGCTCTGTGACGAAGCCTGTCCCCAGCCTGCCACACGCCTGCTCCCCTCCCCACACCCTGCTCTGGTCCCCCCACAGTGCTCATGCCCTTTTGACATGTTTCTTAATTTCTTTACTGTGTGTCTTATTTGTTGTCCGTCTCTCCCCACTGGAACGTAAGCTCTAGAGGACAGGAGTCCTTTGGTTCACTGATGCCATCCAAGTGCTATACGGTGCCCCAGAGCAGCAGACATTGCATATGTATTTGTTGAGTGGATGGCTGAGTGCGTGGATGCGGTCAGATAGACATTATATATACACACATACTGGCAATTGAACTCAGGGTCACTGTACCACTGAGCTACATCTGCAGCCCTTTCTATTTTTTGAGACAAGGACTCACTGAGTTGTTGAGGCTGGCCTCAAACTCATGATCCTCCTGCCTCAGCCTCTGGAGTTGCTGGGATTACAGGCATCTGCCACCCCAGCTCAAATTACAAAATACACGTGTATGTCCATGTACTCAAATTTATAGTCTCACAGAAATATATTCATTGACACAGAAGTGAAACATCTCAAATAAAATTACAAAGAAACTAAAATAAATGATGCTGACATGGGTATTTAAAGAGTAGCCTTGGGGCAGGGGCTATGGCTCAGTGGCAGAGCGCTTGCCTGGCATATGTGAGGCACTGGGTTGGATTCTCAGCACCACATAAAAATGAATAAAATAAAAGTATTATGTCCATCTGCCACTAAAAACATAAATGAAGTGTGACCTATAGTCAGGCTGATGAATCAGTACATATGTGGCAGAGCAGTGAATGGGTATTTTGTGGCAAGTATAATCCTTGGAACCCTAAGTGCAGATGATAGGTCGCTATCCACAGAGCATGTTATCAGCTCCTGAAAACTGTGTGACACTGGAGGGGACAGGAGAAGGGGGGAGGGGAAGGCCAGGGCCCATAGCAACCAGAGCTGTGGAGGGCTGGGGGTGTCCGCGGCTGGGGCTGAAGGGGTCACATGGCCAGTGTGCCAGGAGGAGGCTGATTCTCAGGTGGTTCCTTTGACATGGTAGCACCTTAGAGGGGTCCCAAGTGTCACTTAATGCCCCCTTATGACAGCTAATGGTCTGGGTTGGAAGGACAGGAACCCAGCCCCTCTAGCTGTTGGAGACAACGTGAAGAGTCCCAGGCAGGCCCCAGAATGACCACAGCGCAGCTTCTGGACCTTCTCGGTCCCAGAGTCTTCTTTGAACCAACCAGGCACGGACTCCCTGGGCTGTGCTGCCCAGTGCCTCTGAGTGAGGCAAGCAGGGGTACAGGAGGGGGAACCCCACTTCCTGAGTAGCCCTCGAACTCCCGACAGCTATGAAAAGGCAGAAGAGGCTGGGGCAGCTGGAGTGTGTCCTGAAGCAGGTGTCACTGGGCTGGGAATGTAACTTGGGGTAAGGGCACTTGCCTAGCACCTTGTGACGCTGTAGGTTTGTCCCCAATACTGCAAAAGCAAAGCAAGGCCACAGAGCAGGTGATGGGAAGGCGGAAGACAGGAAGTTTGACTGTCACTGTACCCACAGACTGGAGCCTGTCACCCATGACAGGTGCTGACCACTGGAGCAGGCCAAGCTACGGGGTGAGGGAGGAAGTTCAGGGACGCTGCTCAGGCTGCTGCACTTGCGCAGGCAGGGTCAGCACTGAGCTCCACGACACGGGGAGCCTCCTGAGCATCAGAGGAAGGCCACTGGATGCTGGGCAGTGCCATTAGCACCCACAGACTGGGGCCTGTCACCCATGACAGGAAGGCCACTGGATAAGAATGGGGGGATCATCTGGCCTCCATTGTCTTCCTTCATCTCTTTCCTGGGCCCTCCCTGTGTCCCTTTTCCTGCTCATTCTCAGTCCTGGGTGGCAGTGGCAAGGTCCTCTTGGGTGGGACAAATGAGTCCTGCACATTTTTAAGTATTGTACAAATTTTAATTTCTAAACAAGTCAGTATCAGCCTCCATAACCCACTGAACCCAAAAGCGTCTGTAGCCCTTTCTTATTATGAAAGTGGAAAAGGTTTTGGAAGCCTAAGAGGGAGTGGACCACGGGGGGTTATCCCCAGGCGTGAATGGGCCATTTCTTGCTCTGACCTCACAAGGAGCCGTTGAGGGCATTTCAAACAGAGTACAGCAGAGGCTGGCTGCGGCTGGGTTTTTGTCCCTAAGTGCAGGAAGCATTTGGTGGCCACCTGTCAGACTCTTAGATAGTTAGCGCGTTTAGTGGTTGGTGGTTGTGGTCTTTGGATGTTGGTTTTTTGATTTGGGGTTTTTATTTTGCTTGGTTCTGGGTTTTGTTATTTTTTTTTCAGCTAGCATCCTTAGCTGAGGATATGCAGTAAGAGTAGTCAAAGCAATGTAGCTGTAGGCACCACTCCCGCAAGGAGACCACCTACACGGACCATCGTCGGGTCCTGAGGATCACCTGGCAGGGTGGTTTCGCCCCGACTGAATTAGCCTGCTGTCTCCTCCCTGGGACAGAGGTGGTGGTGAAAGTCCTATGGAGCGGAACATCCCCGTCCTATCTGAACTGGATACGATGATGGCCACGGAACACCAAAATGTGATCCAGCTCTTTCAGGGCATTGAGACCATTGAAAATATCTACATCGTCATGGAGTATGCAGGTGGGGGACAGCGACAGCACCCCATCCCAGAGCCCAGTGGCATGCAGAAAGAAAGAGGAGGCCTGGAGACTGTTGGGGCAGATTGTGTCATGTGCTACGGCCACAAGAAGGGAATCACGAACCTAGACCTGAAGGCAGGGTCATCCTGGTAGATGCCAGAGGCAACATCAAATTCATCAACTTTGGCCTGAGCACCAGGTTCGTGGTGGGGCAGAAGCTGAACGAGATCTGGGGTGCTCTCCTGTACGTTGCCCCCGAAGTCATCCACTGGAATGAATATGAGGGCAGCCACCCCCACCCATGGGCATCTGGAGCTTGGATGTCATTCTATATTTTATGGTCACAGGGGGACACCCATTTGTGGTGACCACTGCTAAGCAGCTAAAGAAGCAGATGGTGCAGTCCAGATACTACCTTCCCCCACACATTTCCGAGACACACAGAACCTTGTCAATCAAACACTAATGGTGGACTCCACACAGAGGCCCGCAGTAGAGCAGATAACGGGGCACCTGGGTGAGGAATATTCACCCAATCATTCTAGAGAGCCACTCCCCAAACACTCAGACCCCGTAATTATGAAAACCATGCTTGACATGGGTTTCGATTATGACCCCTATAATTCCTGGGTTTCCCTGGCAAATAGGAAACAGGAAAAGGTGATAGCTATGTATCTGATACTCCAGCGCCAGATAACCCGGGGAGCCGGCTGCAAGTTCCAGATGAAGTGAGTCGGGGGATCAGGCCAGGCCCAGTGGATCTTTCCAATGTCTGCCCAAAGAAGAGTACCAGTGAACCAGCCCTTCCCACCTCCCCTTGCCCTGTGAGCACAGCTACTGGGGAAGCCGAGGGCAGAAGGGCGGTGGAAGTGCCAGCTTGCCTACCATCCATCTCTGCTTCCTGTGTGCGAGGACCCCTCCTCCCAGCAGGACCCTGTAGGTGAGTCACAGCAAAAGGCAGCACAGCCTCCCAAGGTACCTCCACAGGGCAATCCCATGACAACAGCAAGGACTGGAAAGGAGTCTCTAGGAGGACTGCCACATCCATTCAACAACTGTGGTGTCGCGTGCCATGCTTTTTGCAGGCCGGCATTCAGAAAAAAGAAGTGGTTCCAATGAAAACGCAGAGCTGAGGCCGACAACACCAGTGGGCATCCAGAAGACCCTGAGCTCTGTGGCTCCTGACATCAGGGCACGGGTATCGCTCGGGCATGGCCTCAAACAGCTGCAGGGGCCAGGTTGTGCCAACGGGCTCGGGCTTCTCGGCACAGATTCTAGCCAGGAGCGCATTTGGATCCACCAGGAGTCTCCTCCGCCCCCTCCTGCAAGAGACATCAGACACTCCTTTCCCTGGGACACTTCCCCTGTCCTGCTCTCCTCTGTCCTTTCTCCCATGCTTCTGGGATAGCAGAAATGGTTCTTAATACATTTCTGTTCCTCACAAATTGTGTAATAAAATTGATGTTACAGCGTCTGGAGTTGTGCCTCAGCGGTAGAGCGCTTGCCTAGCATGCATGAGGCACTGGGTTCCATCCCTGGCACCACTAAAAAAATAAAAACAAATAAAATAAAGGTACTGTGTTCATCTACAACTAAAATAAATAAATAACTAAATAAAGAGAAGGGGAGACCTCAGGGCAAGAGCAGGAGCCCACTGCCATCTTTCCTCCCCAAGGCCTGGACCACTGTGCCTCCCTCTCCTGTTCATGGTAGACACTCACTTACCTTTAGCCAGTGTAGACAGGGACTCATTTTCCTTGAGCCATTGTAGAAGGAGACTCACTCCCCCTGGCCTAGTGTGGATGGAGATGCTCCCTTTGGGCCAGTGTAGACTTGATTGATTGAGCTGGTCGCTTTGGCTAGGAGTCCCTTTCCTGGTCTTCAGGCCCCTTCCTGAGTTGTGTGGACAGGGGGAGTGGCAGCTGCTAGAGAAGACACGTCTGGCAAGGCACTGAAGACCCCAAAGTGTTCTGTGGCGTCCTGAGTCTGCACGTTTGGAATGGGCTTCCGCTGAGCATTCAGGAGAGCTTTTAACCTGGGGCCAAAAATAGTAAGTGGAACAGGATTTAGTTGGCTCCTTCTCAGGTTTGGACAGCCTCCGGCACAGGGTCTTAAATGGGGGAGGGGGACAGAGCGGCCAAGTGTTTCCCCAGGGAATCCTTGCCTGTGGCCAGCAGCCCTAACAGGTCCTGGGCCCAGGGATCCCGGTGCTGTTAGGCTCCTGTCATCCCACAATGACTGTCACCAGTAAGTGCCAGGGTTCCACCCTGGCAACTCCACTTAAAACTGAAGTTGAAAATACAACTGGCAACTAATCTTCTGGAGAAATGGCTCAACTCTAATAATCATCAGGTAGATGTGAATCTAGTCCCAGCCACAATCCCTTTTTTTTAATATTTTTTAATTGTAGATGGACACAATATCTTTATTTATGTGGTGCTGAGGATTGAATCCAGTGCCTCACTGGTTTGAGGTGGGCGCTGTACCACCGAGCCACGGCCTCAGCTCCCAGCCACAGTTTCTTAGCACCCTGACAGCCTGCAGCTCACGGTGGAGCTCCGTGGAGTTCACTACCACCCGCCAAAGTGAAGGGTGAGAACTAAAAGAGCTACAGGATGTGAGCATTTTTCAGAGCCATAAAATGAGAACAGATGTTCAAAATGAGATCCCCGGTGCTGCCAGAGGGACAGCGAGAGGCTGCCGCTTGTGCATGGGGGCAGTACTGGGAGCCTTTCGTTTCTTGTGATTCAGAGAGCAATCAGATATTTTATACAACAATGTCCATCATAGCATGATAATAGCAAAAGAAATCGGAAATAACTAAATGCCATATGGGAGCCTACTTTTGAAAGTTCTTATGATAGTCTAACCATTCAACCTATTTATGAAGAATTAATGATATAGGAAAGTGCTTATAACCAAATGTTATATGGAAAAAAAGCCAATACTAATTAACTATGTCATCAGTTCTTAATTATGTTATAAACTATGCATGGAAGAAAGAAAAGATGCCCAAATGCTAACAATGGTGTTGTTAGGGGTGAATTTTTCTTTTTTATAATTAGTATAATTACAACTATTTTTTTATAATTAGTATAATTACAATTATTACTTTATAATCAGGAAAAAATATTATTTAAAAAAAAAGGAACTTCAGGGTGAGATAAGTGGGCAGTGAAAAGCACTCCTTTCCACAGGGCCATTACAGCAGGGTCTGGGGATGTGCCAAAGGGCACCCTGCACCTGCCCCCCCTTTGTGCTTTACTGGATTTCCTGTCTGGTTTCTTGGTCAGCCTAGTCCCAGCCACAGTTTCTTGGTGCCCTGACAGCCTGCAGTTCAGTGCCTCTCCCTACAGATCCACCTCCCTGCCCTAAGTTGTTCCAGTCCTGGATTCTGCCTCATGAGTTATCCCAAGCACTTTGAGCTCTCTATCTGGAGCAAACCCACCTGAGTACTACCCAGAGGGATCTGGGATGAAGCCCTGATGGCCGCAGGGCAAGGGCAGTCTGGGAGTCTCCAAGATAAAGCCAGAAGGCGTGGCTTCCTGCACAAGAAACCAGCCTGCAGGTCAGGTCATGTGAGGAACAGCAAGTGGTCTCCCTCTGCCTTTGGATGGAGGAGTGTCCCCTTAACCTTTGAACTGTGCTTCTCAGGGGAGGGGGACTTCAAGGTCCCATTCTACCTTTCCTTCCAGAATCCGGATGTCAGGCATCAAAGGTCTGCAAGGGGTGGTGAGGAAGACAGTGAATGATGAATTGCAGGCCAATATCTGGGACCCGCAGCACATGGACAAGATTGTCCCGTCACTGCTTTTCAATCTGCAGCATGTGGAGGAGGCAGAGAGGTAAGCTGGCCAGCCCTCCAGAGCTGCCTCCCGGGTGACTGGGAAACCCATGGTTTTGTGACTTCTACAGTGAGTCCCAACCCAGCTCCCCAGGAGCCTTGGGTCTGGCATTCTGCCAGGTGCTGTACCCCTTCACCTCTGCAATAATGAAGGAGACAGAGCAATGGCGCTGGGCTCCCTAGGGGTAAGTGTGTGTATAAAAGGACCAAGAGTCACAAAGGACCAAGAGTCAGGTTACTCTTGTCTCTGGAAGCAGCAGGCCAAGGAGGTTTAAAATGCCTTTCATGGCTCCAATTACTGAGGACTTTCCCTTTGGACCTTCCTTCCTCTCTCACTTCCTGATGCTATTTAGGGCCTTAAATCATGCTGCTTACAGGTGGGGAGGGAGGGGGACGGGCTAGGGAGTGATGCCAGCCAAATTATATTGTTATATTGTGTGCATGTACAAATATGGAACAACAAATCCCATAATTATGTACACCTAGACTGCACCAATTTTTTTAAAAATGCTGCCTGATCAGCCATAGCCACTCAAAAAAAAAAAAAAAAAACTTGCAGATAATTGGGTTTTAAACTTGGAGCCCATAATATGTAATTCATTCCCTTCCCTGCCCCTCATCCCCCCAACCCTGCACCCCTGATATGGAATGGGATGGAGGGAAGGTTTGTGTTGCTGTCCAACATGGCTGAGTGCATGATCCTGGAGAAACATGTGCACTTGGCTTCTCACTTTCTTGGTGGAGCCTTGGATGCTAGAGGGGCGGAAGAAGTAAGTGTTCCCTCTGGTGGTCATTTCTGGAATAGCCCCTCTCTGACAGGCTAAGGGTGGGTAGTCCTGGGGCTCCTTGATTTATCCAGATCTGAGCCTACTCCCTGAGACTTAGATACCACTGAGTCGGAAGCCAGCTCATGCCCTTCCCTCTCTTCTTTTCCTCTTTCACTTTTCTCTCTCCCTCCCTTCCCTCTCTTCTTATCTCCTCTTTTTTTCCTATTGAAGCCTTAAGTGCATGAGACCCCCATGGTCCACACCTCACTCAGCCCATGATGCTTAGAACACCCTCCCACAGCCACCTCAACTTATCCTTAAGGGTTTCCAAAAGAGAACTCTATCCCATCTCCCCCAGTTTCCTTACCCCGTTTAATTTCTGACGGCTATGACATCTCCCTGTTGCCTGGTGCAGCCTGTCAAATGAATTCCTGCTCTATGCTGCTCTCACCATTTACACAAAGCCTGGCTCCCAGTTTAGCATCCCATCCATTACCCCTGTGGCTCTTGTTTCCACAGCCGGTCTCCCTCTCCCCTCCAAGCACCAGAGAAGGAAAAGGAGAACCCAGCAGAACTGGCTGAGCGGTGCCTGCGGGAGCTGCTGGGCCGGGCTGCCTTTGGCAATATCAAAAATGCCATCAAGCCTGTTCTCATGTGAGTTGAGTGTTCCGCCCACCCCAACCTGCAGCCTTGGAATGTTCCAGGACCCAGCACCTCCCCACTGACACAGGGAGGAGGGAAGAAGAGAGCACAGTTGTGGTGCCTCAGCCACGTCAGTTCCTTTTTTTGCCTGTGATCCCTGCATTATAACAACAGGTGCAGTTTGGGGTGAGGTGTTGGTAGGAGGGCACCCCAAACTGAATGAAGGTGCCCAGCTTCATTCCATGTGTCCAGTTGCAGAGCCCTGTCCTGGACTTCCCTCTAGCTCTGGGGCTAGAACTGCCCCAAGGTCCTCCATGATCCCGGCTCTCAGGGCCTGCGGGGCCAAACCGTGCACACCGTGGACAAATTCCATTTTCCTGTAAGCCCAGCCTCACTTACCTGGGAACTGCAAGGTGCTCTCAGGAGGTGTCACTGTCCCTCCAAGCTTGCCTCTCCTTCCTAACATCACTTTGAGTTTCCCAGTCATTCCCCCATGCTTTCTCCCTCACAGCCATCTGGATAACCATTCTCTTTGGGAACCCAAGGTGTTCGCCATCCGTTGCTTTAAAATCATCATGTACTCAATTCAGGTACGGTGGCTCCCCGGGTCCAGCTTGTCCCCCTGGCCCAGGGCAGCTCTGGGAGCAGAACAGTGGAAAGCCAGATGCCTTCTGACTTCTCCTAAGGCCATACTTGTCTAAGTCAGTGCTGCTTCAGCTAGCTGTGGAGAAGGGCCAGTTGAGTTTTATTTCTAGAAGATCATAGTCCAAAACTTTTATAAAACACAAAAGAAAAAGCTGATACATTCCTGTAATCTCAGTGACTCAGGAGGCTGAGGCAGGAAGATCCCAAATTCAAGGCCAGCCTGGGGAACTTAGCAACCTGTCTCAAAATAAAAAGTAAAAAGGGCTGGGGATGTAGCTCAGTGGTAGAGCGCCCTGGATCCAATCCTAGTGCTGCAAAAAAAGAAAAAAAGAAAAAGAAAAGAAAAATTCCTAGAAAAAATGAAAATCTCACCCCAAATGGGAGCCCACAGACCACACTGTTGGCCGTTGTGGCCACTCCACACTTCCTGTCCATTTCATGTACTTCTCGTACATGCAATTAAACAGATCTTGAGTTGGCACTGGTCCGAGGTCCACACTTAGAGCAGCACTGTGCCCTCTCGTGGCCCTAATAAGACCTGGGGACAGGTTAGAATGAAAACGAAGACAGTATTTTAAAATGGACTTTTGGCCTGTTTTAAGTAGGAAAAACGGGGGAAAGCAGGTCTTCACTAGGATTTGGCTCTGTCCTGCTGGCTCAGGATGGGAGGGCTACAAGAAAGGGAACGTAATATCGTTGCCACCTGAGGTGTCCATCGGCCTTGGGACGTCACTCTAGCTTCACTTTAGTTTACCCCAGCCTCCGGGGCACAGGAGAGGGTTGCCCGGGTCACCCAGGGCTGCTGTCTGGGGACCAGCACGTCTTCCTCCCCCCAGCCGCAGCACTCGCACCTGGTTATCCAGCAGCTCCTGAGCCACCTGGACGCCAACAGCCGCAGCGCGGCGACCGTGCGCGCGGGCATCGTGGAGGTCCTGTCGGAAGCTGCGGTTATCGCAGCCACCGGCTCAGTCGGTAAGGAGCCCTGAGAGACGGAGCGAGGGCGGGGGCCCCTGGGGACAAGATCTGCCCTTGTGGGAAACGGCCAGGGGCAGGAGGGAGGTGTCGGGACGGTTCTCGGTAGAAGTCGGCCGGAAGGTGGTGGGCAGCGCAGGGCGAGGGCGCCAGTGGCGACTTCGGGTGCCCCCCCCCCCCCCCCCNGAAGAGGATGTGGGTTATCAGTAGAAACTGGAAGAATTTGGGGGGAATAGGGGAAGAAGAGATAATCAGGATCGAAGAATCAAGAGAAAAGGGAGAAAAGAGGGAGGGAGGTGGAGGTTGCCATGGAGAAAATGCATGTGCATCTGGATGTGGAGAATGGGAAAGCCAGTGTGTGAGGGCCCATCAACCTGAAGCCTTCCTGTCCTAGCACCATTTGAGTTTTCCATCAGCTTTGAGGAGGAGGCAGGGTAGGAGTCATGGAGCCCTGGCTGTGGGTGGAGGCGTGACTTGCCCAGGGTGCCCCGCAGGAAAACCTGGGGCTCCTGCCCTGGTCCCTGCCCCAGGGTTCTCCAGTCCCTAGAAAAGAAGCCAAGACCTTAACCTCAATCCCAGTAATAAGTGACGGAACCAGAACCCAGAAGAGCCCTCTGGAGTCCTCTAAGTGCCTCCTCTTCCAGGAGAGGCAGCATCACACCCAGGCCATCCTGAGCAGTTTCTCTCTCTGGGTCTGAATTGTCCCTGGAGCGCAGCCGTCAGTCTCCACAGTGGCTCCTTCAGCAGAAAGGCTGAAGCAAGAGTGGACCAGCAGCTGTTGGCCTCCCCTGGGCCAACCACTCTCCACCATTTTCCCCCACAGGCTCCTTTGCCAGCACGTTGCCCACTTACCAGCGCTCCGAGGTGATCCTCTTCATCATGAGCAAGGTCCCTCTGCCTTCCCTGCATCATGCCATAGAGACAGGGAGGACCGGGTGAGTCCTCCACCCTCTCCCAACCTAGACTCCGCCCAGTTTTCCCTCCCCTGTTTTCTGGCTGTCTACTCCATCCATTTTAGCTTTGCCCACTCTGCCCTCTCTTCTTTTTATTCCCCAATCCCCCAGCAGCCTTTAGGGAGGCCCTTGAACACCACAGCAGTTCTCAGGCTGTCCCACATCCCCACCCCTTGCCGTATGGGGAGCCATTCATTCCCGGGTCTGCTTCCTGGGGCTGGCGGGGTGAGGATCCTGGGTAACCCAACAAGATAAGCCACATGGAGAAACTCAGCAGAGGGAGAACTGAGCAGGCAAGTTGGGGGTCTCCACCCATATCACCATCCTGCTGAGTGTGTCTCTGATCCACAGGGAGAACAGGAATCGGCTGACCCAGATTATGCTGCTGAAGTCCCTCCTGCAGGTAAGTTTCTCCCATCCCTGTTCCTGCCCTGCCTGTACAGGGCACAACTCCTTCCAGGACCAAAAGTAAGGCCACTGCATACAGTCATGCAGGTTGCATACTGCACAAATGTGCCCAGCCAAAAGGGTGAGTGAGGGGCTGGAATTCAGCTTGACACCATCTTTCCCTCCTTGGGGTTTCACATGCCTCTTCTTTGCATCTCTGTGGCTGTCGCTGGAGTCAGACCACCATTTGTAGGTTCCCTAGAGGTGGTGACAGTGATGAGGTCCTGAACTCTGTGACAGGCTCCCCAGGTGCTCTGGTGCCTGCTCCGTCCGGCCTCAACTCTGGACATCTCACAACTACATTATTCTCCCAGTTGCTCTCACCGCCATCTCTTTTCCACTATCATAAACACAGTCACAAGAAGAACTGTATAGGGGCTGGGGTTATGGCTCAGTGGTAGAGTGTTTGCCTCACATGTGTGAAGCACTGGGTTCGAGTCTCAGCACCACATATAAATAAATGAATAAAATAAAGGCCCAACAACAACTAAAAAATTAAAAGAAGAAGAAGAACCTTATAGAAATGCTGTTCCCCATGCACTGCCCTATATTTCGAGTAGGTCTCAGTTTCTGAGGTGTGAACACCCAGTTTTCAGACTTCTCCGAAGGAGGTTGGAAGGTCCCTAGTGCCCTTTCACTCCCCGACTCTCCATCTCACCATTCAGTCCCTCTCTCTGTTCCTGGAACATGACAGTCTGGACAGATTCCCCC
This sequence comes from Marmota marmota marmota, assembly GCF_001458135.2. Taxonomy (NCBI): domain Eukaryota; kingdom Metazoa; phylum Chordata; class Mammalia; order Rodentia; family Sciuridae; genus Marmota; species Marmota marmota. The sequence goes on along the minus strand of NW_025999977.1, from coordinate 41,837,978 downwards.
TCACTCCCACTCAAGCCTCCCCTTCCCTCTTTTCCATCCCTCACCCTTCTTATCACTGCATTTATCATCACCATCATCATCATCATCATCACCATCATCATCATCATCACCATCATCATCATCATCACTCTATTTTGCTCTGACACTGCCCATGTCTGATCATTAGTTATCTCCTTGGTCTTCATATTCCCACCATATCTTTGCTGGGTTTACCCTCATTAATTTGTACCCAGCATTTGTTAAGGTGACAGGTTGGGGCACACTCACATACATCCTCTTCAGTGGGCATTGGTGTTCACTAATGATACTACCAAGTTGGGCTAGATTCTTGGAGGCTTTCTGAATTATCAAAGGCATTGCTTTGCAATATGGGCTTAACAGTAAATGTGCTTTGGTGCTGTTGAATGCTTTGACATCATATATGATGTAACTTTATGCCAAGTGACTCTGATCAGAAGGCCCTCCTTATCATCCCGCTACAAGAGATGTAACCAGATAAGTTCTGAGAGTGCTCTGTGGTTGTTGCTGTGTGTGAATTCTGATTCTTTGACCCAGCTGCAAGTTCTTCCACTGTCTAGTTCCTGAGACTGTCCAGACTCTTTTTTTTCCCCCTGCAGTACTGGGAATTGAACCCAGGGTTCTTACCACTGAGCTACATCCCCAACCTTTTTATTTTTTATATTTGAGTCTTACTAACTTGCTGAGGCTGGCCTCAAACTTGAGATCCTCCTGCCTTAGCCTCCCGAGTTGCTGGGATTGCAGGCATGTGCCACCATACCTAGACTCTGTGCTCTTAATGAAGCATTGTGTTCACGGTGGGTGCTGCTCAGATGTGCCCTGACTGGCTGGAATATTATGTTCAAAGATTTCCTGCTCTTGCTTCTTTCTGGTGCTCATCCTTTGCTTGCTTTAATACCTAATCTTCCTCACCCTGTCTACATCCACCCACACATCTGCTGAGCTGGGCCAAGTAGGTTATCTAGGTGGATGTTGGAGTATTCAAAAAAGTTGCCTGTGGCTTCCAACCACAGTGGAGCACAAGTATAATCTCAGTTACTCGGGAAAATGGGGGAGGAGGTCCACAAGTTCAGCCAGCCTGAGGAAGTTAGAGCCTATCTTGAAATAAAAAATAAAAGGTATGGGGATGTGGTTAAGTGGTAGATCATCCCTGGGTTCAGTCCCCAGTACTGGAAAAAAAGTTTTCCTGTGGTGCCCAAGGATTGGGAGGGAAGGAGGGAAGGGAAGCTGGCTTGGGGAATGTCTTGAGAGGATGACACGTTAGGCTCATTCATCTCCTCACTGCACCTGAGAGAGACAGTGTTCCTAAGCAGATCTATCCTGGGCTGCCTTGCAGGTATCCACAGGTTTCCAGTGCAACAACATGATGTCAGCTCTGCCCAGCAACTTCCTCGACCGCCTTCTCTCCACCGCCCTCATGGAGGATGCAGAAATTCGTCTCTTCGTTCTAGAGATTCTCATCAGTTTCATTGATCGTCATGGCAATCGCCACAAGTTCTCTACCATCAGGTGAACTTGGGAGTCTCTCCTGAGTTGATGTGTGTTGGGGTCTGTCTTCTTGGTCAGCAGCCTCACATGCTGGTGGGACCCACCAGGGAGCAGATCACGGATGTTGACCCTTGGGTCCTTGAGGGGAGAAAAGACCAAAAGATACTTGCGCCTGGGAGTAGTGGGAGAGGGGAGCTGAGACCTGGGAGATAAAGAGAAGGTACTAAAGAGTTTTAGGTGGAGGGAAGAGGATGTGGGTTATCAGTAGAAACTGGAAGAATTTGGGGGGAATAGGGGAAGAAGAGATAATCAGGATCAAAGAATCAAGAGAAAAGAACAGGAACTTGAGACCTTGGGAGAAAATTGAGATTGGGGTAAAAGTCAGGGCCAGAGGAGCATCGGAAATCTCCACAGCTCTGGGGTAAAGCCCAGTGACACTGTGTGAGCTCTGGTGAGCCTCACACGAGGGCTAAGGGGCCCCTTCTACCCCCTCCCAGTACCCTCAGTGACATCTCAGTCCTGAAGCTGAAAGTGGACAAATGCTCCCGACAGGACACTGTCTTCATGAAGAAGGTAAGCGAGTGGACCTGTGGACCCAGCCTTCCAGCCCCTGAGTCACGCTGACCACTGCCCCTGCCAGCTTGCCTCCCTCTGCACATCTGCCTGGTCACATTACCCAGCTGCCTCCCTGGGGAGGCCAAGCCCACAGTGTTACTGCCTGCCAAGGCCAGGGCCAGCATCCCCCCACTGAGCCAGTCCAGGGCCATTGCCATGTTCTGCTCCTGAAACTGGGTTTGCAGCTTCGGTTGCCAGTGTCCCTGGGGTCCATCATCCCCCAAACATGTTCTCTCCCGTGTGTTCACTTCACGGGCCACTGAGGTCTGCTTTAAAAGACTCCCTCCCTGAGGGTGGAAGTGGGGCACATGCAGCCATCTCGCTCCTTCACATTGGTCTTCATTCCCCTTCTCCTTGTCTCTCCTGTCCCCACCCCATGCACTGTGGCTGTCCTCCGCCCACACTCCTGTCCCCAGCATTCCCAGCAGCTCTATAGGCACATCTACCTGAGCTGTAAGGAGGAGACGAACATCCAGAAGCACTACGAGGCCCTCTATGGCCTGCTGGCGCTCATCAGCATCGAGCTGGCCAACGAGGAAGTGGTGGTGGACCTCATCCGCTTGGTGCTGGCTGTTCAGGTAGGGCTTAGTGTGGGCAGGACATACCGGTTAGGAATTGTAGGGAGGGCCCTGATCTGGCCAAGGACTGATAAGAAAACTGAGAAGCAGTTGCTCAACAATCGTTTTGAAGCCTGAGAATTTTGAACTCTTCGTTGGCCGTAATTCCATGAAGACCCCAAACCGTGGTCTTGTCTGGAGAACCCTCGAGATTGCGTAATTTATGACATTGGTTCATCCTCAAATTAAGGGAGACCTAAGGAACAGGGTCATTGAAAAACACCCTTTATCCCTGAGTATTTCAAGTCTCTCTCAGAGTCTGAGTGAGAATCCAAGGATTTCCAAGAGGATATTCATAAGCCCTGAGTGATCCTGAAACAAATTTGTTTAGGCAAACTTAATTGTTTAAAGATCCTCCAGTTCTCAAACTTAGATATTCTTCCAAATTGCCTTGAGTGCTTGTTAAAAATACATATTACCTGCTAAATCAGTTTCCTGAGCCTGAAGACCTGTATAGTTAACAAACTTCCTTTGCAATTTATAGCCAGTGTGGTCCTGGGCAGGACCTGAGACTTTCAGGGTCTCTCTGGGTGGAAGTATGCTCCTGAGGGCGTCAGAGTGGACCCTTCAGACCTCAAAGGCTGGAGTCTCCAGGTCCTGAAGCCAGATGGGCATCAGCAAGTGTCACAGCGAGTCTGGGAGTTCAGTGATGGGGAGCCTTAGGTTACCAGCGTGGCAGTGCTAAATCCTGCAGGGCTAACCTGCAAGTGGGAAATGCTAAATATTTCTTAATTCTTTTTTATGCTCAAGAAGCAGAATTAGAATTCCTTTGTATCCCAACCCCTTGGTGACTCCCACAGCTTTCTCAATTTAACATGTGAACTGAGTTTAGCAAGCCAATTTCTTTCTCTAAGAATCAATTGTAGTGAAGGAGATGGCATCCGTACGGTGGAATTGAAGTTTGGAGTAAAGGGCACTACAGCTGTCACCACAGAGTGGGGAGTGGAGGTCATTGCCACCATACTCAGTATTTAAGATCCTCCAGTTCATGGATTGTTCTAGAAACCATCCCCTTCCACTTTAATGAGGGTGACTCTTGTCTACCTGGAAAGTTATGGAGAAAATGCTGAGAAAGACTCAGTCTAGAAAAGAGCCCTCTCTAAAGACTGGGGAGAGGTTGGATGGAGGGTGCAGACTGCAGAATAGTTTCTCAGATAAAAACTCCAGAGGCCCATCTATGTTACCCCAGGATGTGGCCCAGGTCAATGAAGAGAACTTGCCTGTGTACAACCGCTGTGCGCTCTACGCTCTGGGGGCAGCCTACCTGAACCTCATCAGCCAGCTGACAACGGTACCTGCCTTCTGCCAGCACATCCACGAGGTCAGTGTCCTCATGATGCTGAGAGCTCAGGAGGCCCTCAGCTTGGGGCTTCCCAGGAACAGCTCTTACTTAATTGGCCTTAGGCATTGAAGGAAGAGTTGAAGGAAGAATTAATGACAGTGAGAAGGGACATGAGGTGGCATTTCCTCCTGCCTGATGACACAGCAGATGGGGTCCAGCACAGGGATTTCCCTATACCTGCTTCCTGTTCTCTGTCCTCTCCCAACTCACGGGAGCACACACTCCTGGGATCATATGGACGAAAGCTGCTTTTTTAATTTTTTTTTCCTACCTTGAAAATTCTCAAATACCAAAAGCAGGTGAGAACAGTCAACACCCATTAGAAATCATGCAGAGTGAATACTTCAGAAGACTTTCCCACTTTCACTTCAGCTGTTTCCTTTTCTTTATCTTTTCTGAAATGTTTTAAAACAAATCCCAGCTCTCTGTCCTTGCAATCTACGTGCATCAGTCTGCATGGCTTAAAAAAAAACACACAATATGGGCATCTCCCCTGTGACTGTCATGCTAGGCACATATCTAAGTTTTCAAAAACAACAACAAAAAAATCCATTGAGACTATCTAATATACAGACTATAGTCAAATGCTCTCTGTTGTTACATAAAGATCTTTTAAAATATGCTAGAATATTTATGGGTAGAATGATTTGATGTCCAAATTAACTTTAAAAGGAACTAGCAAAAGGAAAGTAAGCAGAATTCCAGGCCTCAGCCGTCCTGGGAACATGGAGAAGAGTGCCATGGCACTGTATCAAAGACCACCCCAAAGCAGTTGGACCCTCCCAGCCTCTGGGCTGATAAGAGAAGGGCAACAGCCAGGCATCTCTCCACTGGAATTCATGGGATCATTGCCAGCTCACCTGTACACACCTGCATACCCTCCCTCCCCCAACGACTCATCATCTTAGTCATTTTTACCTTTCTTACCAAAAATTTGCAAAAGATGCTGAGGAAAACTCACGCTATCACTGTCCATCGGGATGTGTTTGCAATCCCCAGCTTTGGGACATGGTGCAACCTATATCCCCCTGTTATGTGTCTTAGTAGCTAGCACAGGAACAGGACCCAGGAGCAAGACACTGCAGTTCCTCAGCAGTGCCCTGCACCTGAGGGCACTTGATGTCCATGTGTTGTTGATGGCGATAGTTTTTTAGCAGGCGCCTTGTGCTTCATAGGCTGCTCTGAGAGTTGCTGGGGATCCTGGTTTCTCTTGAGAAGCCCCTATGTGTACCCTGCAACGAGGTGGTGGGAAGGAGTCAATGCTGACAGCGAGGTGGCTGCTCCTTCTGTTGTCTGTTCTGAGCTCCTCTGCCCTCCTGGACCCAGCTCTCATCATCTGATTCCTCTCAAATTCCAGGTGATAGAGACTAGGAAGAAGGAAGCTCCATACATGCTCCCTGAGGATGTGTTTGTGGACAGGCCCAGGTGAGGAGCACCCCTGGGACATGGTCGAGGATTCCCCGGGCAGCTGAGTAGGGAGGTGGGCAGCCTGAGGTCAAAAGAGGCTGCATACCAGGAGGCTTGGGCTTCTGTGGAATCCAGGGCAGAAAGTGGAGCCTGCCTGTGACCCAGAAATCCTGGGCGGATGGACACTATCATGGTACAGTGGTCCGTACCCCAAGCAGGCGATGATGGCAGGCTGCTGTGTTGTGCTGTAAAGGACATGATGTGACCTCTGGGAACTTTGGCCAAATCTACAGGAAATATGTCCTGTAGGAGTCATGCCTGACAGCACACTGCTATCCATCCAAGTGACATTCAGAAACCACATTCAGACTGTGCTGTGGGTCAGCATGGTTTCAGCATCAGACAAATTCAAAGGAAAGATACTTAGAAAAACAAAAGTGTCCAATAAGAGGGCATAGCTTTACAAACTACAGCCCATCCCTGCAATGAACATCTGGCAAATAATATCTATGATGTTTTTGAAGAATATTTCATGTGAAAAATTCACTACATAATAGGTGAATAAAACATTTCAGAGCTAGCGTTGTGGCTCCGTGGTAGAGCACTTGACTCACACATGTGAGGCACTGGGTTTGGCACTCAGCACCACATAATATAGATAAAATAAGGGTATCGTGTCCATCTATAGCTAAAAAAAAAAAAGTGAAAAAAATTTCAGAACAATGTGTTGGAGAAGGAGACGTTCATGTGTGGGCATAAATCTATGTAACTGAAGGATCCTACACAAATATAAATAGTAGTTCTCTCTGGAAATGGGACTGTGGGTGATTTTCTCTTTTGCTTCTCTATCATTTTGCATAACAAATCATTACTTTCAATATAAGGAATTCGTTGGGGGAGAAACCTTAGTTATACCTTGCCTCTCCCCTCCTTCGTCACCCAGGCTGTCTCAAAATCTTGATGGTGTGGTCATCGAGTTCCTCTTCCGCCAGAGCAAGATCAGTGAAGTCCTGGGGGGCAGTGGCTATAATTCAGACAGGCTTTGCCTACCCTACATCCCTCAGCTAACAGGTACGAGCTCCATGCAATGACTCTCAAGCTTGCCTCTGCTTTTTCTTGGCTATGTAAAGGCCCAGAAAGGGACTTGTGGGCTCTTTGATTACCTTCTGTGACATCTTAAATGTTGCGCAAGAGTCCAAAGACACAACAGAATTTATGGTGACATCTTGATTTCCCTGCGTCTCCTCCTCACTACTCACATCCACAGGCCCGTGTATTAGCCTGACCTGTGGATGTGAGTCAGTGGGGCCCATTGTCCTGGAAAGAGCACACATGGGCTGTGGAACCAGAGACCTATTTGAGATTTCCGTGCAACTTACTGCCTGAAGAATCTTAGACGAGTCTCTAAACATCGCTGAGTTTCAGTTTCCCTGACTGTGAAATACCTCATAGATGATCAGCGGGAGAGATCTGGGAGATGGTGATGGCAGATGCACTTAGTAAACTGTACAGATGACGGCTGCAGGTGCTTTTAGCAGCTGGTGCTTATGCAAGCTGGATGTGCCTTCCAGTCAAAGCGGCTTCTTTGTTTTCATCAGTGCATACAAAATCTGAACCCAGTGCAGCAAACAGACCACCCCAAGATAGGTGGGGAGGCTCTCAGCAATAGGAAGCTTCTGTAAGCTCCACATGTAGCTTAAGTGTGAGCTGCAGAGGACTGTGGACCAAGCAGAGGCTGAGGGAGAAGGGACCAGCGTCTCAAACCTGGCTCTCCAAGGGCTGGCAACTCCAGCTTTGCGGCTTCTCTTTTGCAGATGAAGATCGCTTATCCAAGAGAAAAAGCATTGGAGAGACCATTTCCCTGCAGGTGGAAGTAGAATCAAGGAACAGTCCAGAGAAGGAGGAGGTGAGTGTCCTTGTCACTGTCCTCGTGAAGCTTCTGGACACCGGATACACCAGCCCCCACACGGCCCAAAGCACTGAAGCTTAAGTAGAAATTAGTTTCTCGGTAAAGCCATTTTCTTACCAACTCTCACTGTATAAAATTGATATTTCCATCTGAAAAACTTATCAGTGTTCCCTCCCAACACACACTCCCATGGGACTGTTTCAAAAAGCACTCTGGTTCCATTCCCTACTCATACTAGGGGCATTATGTGCTCTGGGTTTCAAGTCAGAGGCTCAGCAGAAAAGATGAGGGTGAAAATAGCTTTCATAGTGTGTCTTCCAGACATATTGGCATATTTTTTATTAAGACTTATTTTTAAAGCAGTTTTAAGTTAAAAGCAAATGTGAAAAGAGGATCCAGAGATATCCCATATACTTACAGCTTTCTGGGCTAAAACATTTATTCTTTCTAAGATTATTAAAAAGGCTCGCAACACTACCATAGTACTTAAATTTGATGATTTTTTTCTCAAGAGGGACTCTCTAGATCAAATTATAATTTCAAATTATAATTTCAATTATAATTTCATCTAGAAACAAGTTTTAGCCCAATTCCACATGAAAGAAAGCAATTTTCAAAACTCAACTCCTTCAGAAAATTTTAAGCTTTCTACAAACACATAACCTTCCAACATCCACACCAGAGTGACACCTGCCTGACAGTTGATTATCCTACACTGCCACATTGTCACCAGCCACAGTTCATGGTTTACATTAGGGTTCCCTCTAGGTGGTGTCCGTTCTGTGGCTTTGCCATGTCCCTACTGTTACAGTACCCTGCAGGCACTGATATCCTATTAGTACTGCAGGTTCTAATCCCCAAAGGTCAGGCTCCCTCTAACCATGCCCTCAACTACCGAGCAGACCTCCAGTTCGGGGCTTTCAAAACTTGTCAGGAACCTTCCCAGGGAAGGCTGGAAGCTCTGAATTGGGCTAACTGGACCACAAAAGTGAGGATGTGGAATGGGGGTGGGGGGTGGGATGGGTTCTCTGAGCCCTTCCTGCTGTAAAAGACTGGGAACCTCTAGAGTGTCAGGCCTCAGGGTTTGGTTGGCTGCTGTCTCCCACTGTGGAAATGATTCTCCCTTTCCAAGAGTCCCCAGGAACTGATGAGTTAAGTGGAGCAGGAGGAGGAGAAATGGTTACCTGGCTACATAGCCACCTACTGTCAGTTGCCTCTGGAAGGGGTGGCTGATGAATCTGTGCTGGCTGGTTTGGTCCAATTCCAATACTGGTGCTTGGCGTTCGGAGACATTTACAATCTGGGCTGGCACTACCATATCATATTACCCCACCCACTTGTCCCCAGCATACCTGCACCATCCCAGCCTGGTAGGACTGCCCTCAGCCTCCCCCATGCTGCCTCTGTGGGTTTGCTAGTGTTGGAGTCCATGTGAGACTCACCCTTCTTCTCCACGTGTGTGTGCCTTCATGCCTGTGAACTACCTGTTCTTCAATGCCCAGCTCCAGTTCCATTTCTTCCATTCACTTCTCTCTACCTGCTCTTGCCCAGTGAGTTTCTTTTTCTCTGACTGTCATCACCACAGTTCCCTAGCATGAGAGTATCTTACGTTGGATAGTTGCACACCATGCATAGATGGATATGCAGAGGATGGATTCTCAGATGAATTACAGATCAGCATAGCACTCTCGTGCATGTAATTCCAATGCTGGAAATTTTTCTGATTTCTATTGAATGACCCACTGAGAACCCTGCATGTAATTAGTACTCATTTAACATTTGTTGAGCCAGGTATGGTGGCGCACACCTGTAATCCCAGCAGCTCGGGAGGCTGAGGCAGGAGGATTACAAATTCAAAGCCAGTCTCAGCAAAAGCAAGGCACTAACAATTCAGTGAGACCCTGTCTCTAAATAAAATACAAAATAGGTGAGATGAGATGTGGCTCAGTGGTTGACTGCCCCTAAGTTCAATCCCTGGTACCCCCCAAAAAGTTGTTGAATGACTTTGTCCCTTATCCACACTTATATTCTTTCCACTCCATCATTTACTGGATGCCAAATAAATTTTTTAAATATATGCAGCTCAAAAAAGAAAAATGCACCCATGTCATCATACTCAGATCAGGGAATAGAACAGTTATCGCCCAGGGGCCCTACTCCCTCTCTTGGCCACCCCTCTCCCCAAAGGGAGCCACTAGCCTGACTTGGTCACTCCTTGAACTTCGTGTCAATGATATCATCTTCTTCTGTGTCTGCGTTTCAAATACTTGTGTTTAAGTGATGGAACATGAGTAAGTCCCAGGTCTTGCCCCAAGGAGCTCATAGTCCGGTGGGGATTTCTGGAACTTTGTCCAAGCTCCTTCACTGTTTTCTGCATCTGACCTCAGGCCACACATCCTTGGTGTTCCCTTCTTTGGGTTTTAGTTTTTCCCACCTCCTTTCATAGACTCTACAGAGTGCTCAAGTCCTGCGACCCATGTCCTTGGACCAACCTCTGCAGTGAAGGGCCCACCAATATTAATAACTCTGCCCACCTTGGTAGATAATTTAATATCATTAAATCTTCAAAAATGTCATTCAGTATTTAAAATTGACATTCAAGATCATACTTGCCAACTGCCCCTTCTTTCTTTCAGTAATTTCTGTTATTATCTCAAGATTTTGTTTTTAAATTACATGGTATTTTCCTCTTCCAGGACTTGATGGGATAGGCTGGAGTGAGAGGCCGGGGACAGGGGTTTTTTAGATAAGACTTGGGACTCACCCTTAAGTTTGAATCTGATGAGGAATTCCTTTCTTCACCCCCACCTCTCTCACTGTCCTCCATGCCTGCTCCAGGAGCTTCAGAGACCCTGGAGGATGGGGGATCCCTTTGGACATTCTTCTAAGAAGCAAAGGGGTACCAGATAGCTGAGAGGCCAGGGCTGCCTTTTTCTATCCACCTCTCTGAGCATCTCTGTCCCCTCTCCTTCAGCGAGTGCCTGCCGAGGAGATCACCTATGAGACGCTGAAGAAGGCCATTGGTAAGTTAGGGGCCCCAGTGACTGGTGAGAGGGGAGGGCAGGGCTGCCCTCTCTGCTCTGACTCAGCCCTGCCCTGGCGGCTGAGGCTGCAGGCCCACTCCCCAGCAGTCAGAGGGCAGCGCTCAAGCAGCAGTCACGGCCTGCGCCTCCGCCCCAAGTCCACACCCTATCCATCTCCCCAAGCCCTTCCGCTTCCTCATCAGTGAGGAGGACCTGGGCACTAACCCTGCTGTCGTTGCAGTGGACAGTGTAGCGGTGGAGGAACAGGAGCGCGAGCGGCGGCGACAGGTGGTGGAGAAATTCCAGAAGGCACCCTTCGAGGAGATTGCAGCCCACTGCGGGGCCCGGGTAAGCGGGGCGCCACAGGGATGATGCCTCGTGAGCTAGGAGTCAAGGCCCAGGTTTTGCACAAATGTGAGTTGAGAAAGGAGCTGACGCCCACTGCGAGTCTCCTGGCCCCATGCCCAGCAGTCCCTGCCACCCCACGTTCAGGGGCAATGACCTTGAACTCAAGAACTGCCTGCCCAAAGCCTCCCTGCTACTCCTGGATATCTGTCCTGCCCCTAGCCAGCCTTTGACAGTGGCTCTTCCCAGTCTGAATCTACAGTCAGGGCCCCACAGGCATCCCACACCTGAATGTCCTCCTTAGGCTGCGCGTCCCAGCATCTCCAGGACATCCTCTAGACAGGTGGGCTGTGAGTCAACTGGTAGGGGCCTGGGAGCCCCCAGCTCACTCTGCTCTGTTTGTGTCTAGGCATCGCTGCTGCAGAGCAAGCTCAACCAGATCTTTGAAATCACCATTCGGTAAGTGGCAGTCCTGGTCAGGGGACCCCTACCTGTGCCCTCAGCATCAAGGCTGTCATCCTGCATCCTCCTCTGCACACTTGCCTTCCGTCCTTCCACGAACCACAACTCTGTTCCCAGGGCTGGAGTCAGCCACCAACTCTCCCTAGACAAGGAGACCGAGATCAGGGAGGGGAAAGAGGCTGGCTGGGCGAGGCCTAGTGTCCCAGGCTGGTATTTAATTTAAAGCAGCGGTATCGGGCTGGGGATGTGGCTCAAGGGCTGGGGATGTGGCTCAAGCGGTAGCACGCTCGCCTGGCATGCGTGCGGCCCGGGTTCGATCCTCAGTACCACATACAAAGATGTTGTGTCCGCCGAGAACTAAAAAATAAATATTAAAAAAAATGACTGCTGCCTCTGTGATGTTAAAAGTATTACAGATAAATTTTTAAAAAAAATAAAAATAAAGCAGCGGTATCACTGTAGACTCTTCCAAGGACCTGCCTAAGCTCTAGATTCTGGAACAACTTGGAAACCTGGGACCCCAGGGAGTGACGAGCTCTCTGGTTCCTGTGCAAAAGGAAACCCAAATCAGTTGCTGTGTTTTCTTGCCCAGGGGTGGGACTGCAGAATTCCCACCTCATGGCTCTCTCCTCCCTGTGTCCCCTCAGGCCCCCTCCGAGCCCATCAGGAACCATCACCGCAGCCTACGGCCAGCCACAAAACCATTCCATCCCCGTCTATGAGATGAAGTTCCCCGATCTGTGCGTATACTGAATTCCAAGACATGGAGCCCCTCCGAGGAACAGGGCCTGAGGGAGGGGCTCACCTTCATACCCACCCCTACCTTGTGGAAATGTAGCTGGGATCTCTGAAAAACAGTCACCTTGGATGGCGACCAGCTAAGCAAAGGTGGCGCCTCTGGGCCTTCCCTGCCCTTCATGGCCCTCCTGCCTCTGCCTTGTCTTCCCTGAGGGAGATCCAGCCACCTGCCCCTCTGGGGCCAATAAGCATTTCACCTGCACCTTTTGTCTTCTCTTTTGTGTCGGCCAGGGACAGAGAATCATGGGGGCATCTGCAGAGAGAAGCTGAGAGGTCTGGGAAGGTCCCGCTTGGTGTGTGGGGTGAAGGGCTTCTATGGGGGCTGTGTCTGTGGGAGCACATCTCATCTCCTGAGGAGAGAAGTAGAAGGGGACTTGGTTGGTCCAAGGAAGCCAACCATAATTGGCACTTGGAGGAACCAAAGAATGCTCCCCTTGTAGAGAAGTGACCGTGTCAGAGGTGGGAGATGGTAGCAGTTACCCCAAGCAGCCTTCTTCCTCCTGTACTCAAGTCTTGAGCGTCTTCCACGGTCTTGTCCACCCTTCAGCTGTCTGTTTCTTTCTACTATTAATGAATTCCAAGTCCTTCTAGGGTGGAGATACCCTGGGGGACAGCAAAGGTAGAGGGAAGGGCGGGCGGGGCCGGTGATAGAGGGCTGGTTCTCCCAGACCGGGCAGCGGGCTGCTGCAAGGACCTGCCTTCTGTCTTGGACAGGACAAGCAGGGCAAGTCCTATCCTGTGTAGCATGGTCTCACCTCCTTCTTTTCTTCAGAGAGGGCTTTTGGTGTCCCTCCGTGGTTCTGTCTTCTGGATGTTTCTCTGAATTAGTCATGTTCTCTCTTTGATGTCTTTTTCCAAGGAACTCAAGACATTTCCAAGCCTCTGGGTTGAGGGAAGGTAGAACAAGATAATCTGATTCTTGATGACCCAAAAAAGGGAAGGAAGCCCAGAGGCCTGCCCCCGCCACCTTCCATGGAAGAGGCTTCCAGCCTGGGCCAGGGGAGAAGAGAGGGGGAACGGGACAAGTGGCACTTTGGGGCTCAAGGATGTCTGAAATTAACTTAGGGATGTTCCATTTGAGCAAAGAGGGATCTAGCACCTAATATTGGAATGATTTCTTCACTCTTTGGACAAAGTCTGGGACATCAGTGCTAACAGACCTTGCTTGTATCCTGGGGGAAAATGGTAGAGACCCCATTAGGTTCTGGGATTCATTTTCCCCAAGTCTTGCCTGCCTGACCCTGTGTGACTTGCATGTTCAGAGCCAGGCAGGGCATAACGGAGGCCACTTGCTGCCTCCTCTCTGCCTGTGCTTCCCCATCCCACCTCCAGTTTCCTTTATTCCTCCTGGGGTGCCCCTGGCAGATTCCCACCTGGGTCTTCTCTACTGGAAGCACCCATGGTTGAAGGAGCCCTTTCCTTTCTTTAGAGCCAAACTTCCCATGACTCTTCTGAGCTGATATAACTCACAGGAAGGTGTGAATGGTCAAACGTTCCCTTTCTGGAGAATTTGCTTTTTAAAGAAAGGGAGGGAGAATAGACTTATTGACCTAAAGTAATCACTTTTTACGGTATACTTTTAGGCAGTGTGGCATGGGGTCAGAAGGGGACTGCTTCTGCTAAGGGGAGGACAGGATGCCCTCAGATCATACCCCTGTGCATGGCCCTGTGTAGACACACAGTGAGAGCCTCGTCATTAGGGCAGATGGGCACCTATTCCAAAATTGGGAAAAACTTAGCACATGCAGTTTCTCATTGTGTGTGCAGTAAATGTTGTCATGGGCTGTTGGACCCTCATCCCTGTAGTTTCCACACTATGGATGCAGCTCTTCTCCATGGCCACCACCCCATGCTGTGGGCACGTGTTTTTTGCATGGCCTGCATGATCTCAGGCCCAGGGGGTGAGGCTTCTGTTCTCCCATGGGTTTTTAACTCTGTTCTGTGGCTTTTGGCTTGTGGTCAACCCAACTTTGGAAGCATGAACTTAGATTTCTCTTTAATATCTCTGTATTAAGAAACCATGTTTAAAATAACTTTAAACAAACTTAAAAGTTTAACTTTAAAGTTTTTTTTAAAAAAAGTAACCTTTGGAAGAAACATTAAAGAAAACCTAAACCTTGAGCCACAAACATGCCTTTCCTCACCATACCAGATCTCCCCATCATTCAGACCCTCTGTTTCTTTCTTGTTCCCATGCAGCCTTAGGGTCCACCCCCATGGCAATTGCTCCTGAGCAATTGCTCCTGGTTCTGAGCCTTGGAAGTCATTTCCCTGGAGTTTCTTTCTAGAGCCAGTTTCGGAACCAGAGACCTGTAGGTCTACTCAGATGTCTGTCCCTCACCAGCCTCCTGAGAATAGAAAAAAAAAAAAAAGGCACAGGATTTCCTTTCTAAAGAGACACCTCTGCTCTTTCATCTTCATTGATCCAAGGCAGATTTTTCTTTACACCATGCGGCTTAGCAAAGATGTGCTGCTTTTGGAGACCTGGCTGTTTCTTGTGTGTCTCAGTTTCAGTTTCAGTTTACACTCAGTGGAGTATTAGTTTGCCTGCTGGTGTGGGGTAGAATCTGGATCTTGGCCAAGTATGCCTTAGAATCAGAGAGTTTAAGGTGAATGCTAACTTGGACAAAAATTTAGTGAATGCAGAAGTGTCCACCACTGTGTGACAAGGCCTGGGAAGGAGGCAGAGTAGAGTTGGGCGGGGTCAAGAGGGAGGAACCTGGTGCCTTGGCTTAGCGTCCTGGCACCTGCCTTTCATGCCCTCTGGCATGGCAGCTCCCTCTCATGCCTCTTTTTGCTGTCCTCTCTCACATGAGCTTGAATCAAGAGAAGGCAGCAAGCTCATTCAATCCAGCTGCCCCGAATGGTGCTGAGAACTCTAGCTTTGTGACCAAGGTAGCATGGTTGTCATCGGCTGGTAGAACTTAATAGGCATGAATGTATTTGAGATTTGCAGGTTCTGTAATTTGGTTGAGTCATAAAAGCACAAGGAGCAGATGAACGGAAATCACCTGTGTATTCCTAGGGCATCTTCTATTTTCCTTGCCCTGGGACCTCCAGTGCCTGGGCCTGTTCCCATTTTCTCTCTGAAGACTAGAAATAAGTGGTTTCTTGACTCCTAAATGGCCTCCTCAACAGTGAAGGAGCCCAAGTAGGTCAGGAGAAGAACTAGAAAAGTCCCCAGATACTCCCTTCTGTTTAATGCCCCACCCATCCAATGCAAATGGATGAGCGGGGAAAGTGGGGCCTGGGACCAAAGAATGTACTAAAAGGAACCCAATGTCATACATGCGCTGCTCTTTGTCCTGGATGTTCTGGGTCCAAGACACTAAACTGGAGTAGGAGTCAGAACAGTCTTAAGTTTCCTTTAAATGGCAGACCTCTGGGCTTGGGGGCTCCTGGTTCACCAGGCCTTCCAGTTGCCATTCTGCTGTCCCCAGGCCTTCTAACCTGGCTATGCAAAGTGCTATTGAAAAGTGAGACTACTTTTCCCAATTCCTTCTCATGACCAGAAAATGGCAGCTGGCCAGTTTAGTGCCATGTTTTAAGGTGTGCAGGGAGGTTGTCTCATCAGGGCAGGCCACGCCTGCTTCCTGTGTCCCTGAGCCCTGGGAGGCCGATCATTCGAAACAAGACATCACTTACATCTGGGGAGAAGGCTCAGGGCCTCTTCATCCCATTGGCCCTAGAAATTTTCTGGTTACTGTGACCCTTAACCCCAAGCTCAGTGTAGATCTGAAGACTGCAGAAGGAGATTCATGGCAGGCCCTTCCTGAGGCCTGGCTGGCTGCAGCAATGGTGAGAAGGAGCCACTGGGCAGTGGGAAGGGCTTTGTGGCCAGAAGGAAGTTTTCTGTGCTCTCTTTGGACATCAACCTGATAGTTCAGGGCTTCTCTCCTCCAGCGGACCACAGGGCTACCCGAGCCCCATCACCTTGCCCTTTTGCGCTACTCCTCCATGACTGTGGATTCAGGCATATGGAGTGCAGAGTTGTAAATCTACAAATGCTGCAGCCCGTACATTAACATTTGTGTCCATTTAGACCTTCAACACCTGGCTGAGTGTGTGTGCCCATGTGTGCATGTGTGTAATGTAGTTCATAGTTGATAATATATGTATATAACAGCTGACATATTTATATGTGAGTGCAGAATTAGTGCCTGTGGCAGTTTTCTGTATTTTAAATTTGTTGAATCAAATTAGTTTTATTTTAGGGAAGGGAGGAAAGGGGAATGGGGGGGAGCGTAGGAAGGATTCTTAGCAAAATCATTCTTTAGGATTATTAGTTGCCATCTCCCAATGAGCCTTCATGATGCCCTTTTCAAATAAATGTTAATGTTGTCATTACATGGCTGTCTGTTTGATTTCTTTAAGGTAAATGGTTTGGGGGGATAAAAACAGAATTTGAAAATACCAACTGTGTACCACTGACATTTAGGCACCCCTACACACACCCCCACACACACATACTGACCCTGTTTTACTTGTCCCAGAACCAAGGAGGTAAGGGAAAGGATGCTACCAACATGGAAACTTGAGGCCAGGATTCCCAACATAGGCGCATCCTCAGTTACCGGGCTCAGGCCATTCTTCATTCTAGTTCTTTTCTTATAACCCTTATTGAGGGATATCCTATATTAATATGATTTTCTAACTCTCCTCATATCAGGACTTCCCAGGTACAATCCCCATTTTCTTTCATTGCGAACTCCCAGAGCATCAACCACAGGGGTATTTGTAAATGCTATATACAAATGTTTCCCAGCTGGCTTTGATATATTCTGTCCACTGGTGTGCCGAATGCAGGTGACAGGTATGCCTGCAGCCCTGTAGGTATCTGTGAATCTCTTGTGTATTGTAAATGTGTGGCTGCAAACCTGTGGCCCCAGCATTGTGAGAATGCCACAGGGAGATTGAAAAGAAACATAACACACAACACCTGCCTTCTGCCCTACAGAGCTGAAGTTTCCCTGAGAGAACAAGACATGCAGACAGCAAGTAACTTGCTATTCTAGCCACAGAGCATTCCCTCCATGCTGAAGGGGACTGGCTGCAGAAACACTAGGGATGAGGAGTAGCTGGAAGAGATCACATTGCCCAGCAGAGCTGGACTTGAGCCTGGGCTTGTGTTGAAAAACGACATCATTTAAAATGGGGGTGGGAGGGTCTAGAGAGTGAAAAAGGATGGCAGAGGAACAATGAGAAGACTAGTAGGCATGAGGCAGAGCCTTCATTCAAGGAAACAGTCTTGGAAGGGAAGTGAACCTGGTTGACAAGGACTCTGTATGCCCTGCCCAATAGTTTGGAATTAACAGAAAATCGGGAGGTGGAAGTACTGTTTTGGCTCACAAGTCAGAGAATATGGAGAAAGAAGTATTTTTATATGTTAATACGAGTAATTTGTATATGATGGTTGGAGAAGAAAGCACCTGGAGACAAGTTGGTTAGAACAAAGGCCTGAGTGGGGAGGACTGCGAATGAAGGGCTGCATTCAGGCAACATGGGGATGAGGGGCTGGGCCAGAGCCAGTGGGGAAACAGTCGGGGATCTCCAGTTTTGAGCCTAAGAACTGTAAGAGGCATCTGAATATTGTGTTGTATTTAAACAGATGTTTCTCCATGAGCATGTGTGGAAGGCAGTGAGACCATGTGTCTGGGAATATACCAACTCTCAGCCTTTATGCTAAGAAGGGAGAAGTAAATGAAAACTCAACTTGAAATTGCCTAAGGGATTTGCCTAAGGTCACACAAGTAGCAAAGGGCCCAGTCAGCAACCAAATCCAGAAAAGCATGACCACAGCTTCCCACTTGACAGTCTAGAGTCCCCCCATTGATGAGTAGGCTTTGCGAGGTGCCTGCCTGGCTCCCTGAGTCCCCATGGTCACTCTTGTAGGAATTGTGACTTTTGGCACATCTTCACTCAGTGCAGGAGGGTAAGAAATGTAGCCATCCTAGGAACACTGGACTGAAAGCCACCCTGAGTCATTCAAACTAGTTGGTCCCCTGAAGATTCATGGCTGGGGGGAGGAACGTAGTCTTTCCATTTTATCCCCATCTAATGAAATACAGTGGTCACATGGAAACCACTATGTTTCTCTTCCAGTAAATGCTGATCTTTGTATTTTAGTTTTATTCACACAAAGTCAGAAACGGCTGTGAAATTTGAAAGGCTTTATTTCCTAACTACAGATAGCTTTAAGGGTTGAATGTCTGTCGCTACCCCCAGCCCCAGCGAGAAGCTGGCCAGGCAGAAGGGCAGGCGAACCAGAGGGCTTTAGGATGGACTTCCCGGAGGAGAGAAGCCCCTGCGCCCCGCTGCACCCTCACTGGCCCTTCTTGTGTGCGTTCTTGATGATGGCGTTCTTGAACAGCGTCACCAGGGGCGTCTGGCTCTTCTCGGAGGTCATGAAGCCACCGTAGCGCTTGTCCTTGGGCGGGCTGCCCCAGCGGAAGTGCTCCATGCGATAGGGCCCGTCGTCCTTCTTCTCGGCCGCCGCCGCCTGGGCTTCGGGTACCAGGCCGTACTCCAGGTCGGCGAGGGCCGCCGCGTCCTCGGGGCCGGGCACAGCCTCCCTCTTGAACTCGAGCGGGAAGGATTCGGCCGACTCGTCCTCCGCGCCGTTGGGGTACACCTTCACCGGGCGCCGCTTCTTGCCCACCGGCTTGCCCCAGCGGAAGTGCTCCATGGAGTAGGAGCGCTTGCCCTCGCGCGGCCGGCTCGCGCATCGTCGCGGACTCGGGCCGCCGGCGGGCAGCGGACGTGGCCTGCGCCTGCCGCGACCTCCGTCCTCGCGCTTCTGCCCGCGCCGTCGCTAGAGACGGAGTGGTCGGCGTCTCTCAACGGCAGCACCAGGGGGTATNCCGGCGTCTCAGCGGAGAGGTCGGGCTTGCAGGCCCGGATGCACGCCTGAGGGACAGCGAGCGCGTGAGGGAGGCACGGGCCCTGCTGCCGCCGCCCTCCCGGGATGGGGCAGGACAGCGCGCCATGTTGCCACTCGAGGCCGCCTGCCCAGCGCGTGGGCCGCGCAGCCCTCTCTACACTCATGGTCATCTTCCGGGACTCACCCTGCACGTGGCCCTTTTGTCCTCTTGCGTAGACCGTCCGTGAACTATAGCAAACACCCTGGTTCACCCCATCCTACTGTGGCAATGAGGAACCCACCCTCCAGGCTCCGTGTTGGACCACTATACACCTGATATATAGGAACTGCTGCAAAAAGGGCAGATGGTGGTAGCAGTTGGCACTTCATGAGTTTTGAGTAAATTGCTATAGTTCCATTCAAGTCCAAGTGGGGCATGGGGCTGAAATTTGGACCTCTCCAGGTGATAGAATGTCTTACTCTTACCCTGTGATCTGCAAATCTACTTTATATCCCACCCCAGTCCTATTCCTGCCCTATGTCTCAATTTTTTCTACGTCCCACTTCGCTCTTCGCTTTGATTCCTTTGAGTCTTATTAGCTCATCTCACCATACCCTCTTCCCCCAACCTGTAGTCTTTGGAAAATAATGGCTTATTTCCCTATCACCTCATTCTGACTGAAAGTCAGGGTTATTTCCCTGAACATGTCAAAAGCTGGTGTCTCTGCTCCCTATCCTTAGAGGACTCAATTATGGTACATATTTGCTGAGGAAAATGACCCATAGGTTGCGTCCTTGAGTTTTTTGGCTACTTGGAAACTATAAAGGAGGAAACAGGAGGATTCCAACCACTCTGTGAAGCTGGGAATTTTCTACTCCAGGGATTTAGAATTATAACCCTACAGAATGTGAAGAGTGAACAATAAAAACTACCTAATTTAAACTCCCCTCCCCTGGACAGATAATAAAACAGGAGGCTCAGAGAGATGGAAGATACTGGTCAAACCCCCCCCACACACACACACACACACACACACACTCATTGGTGACAGAAATGGAACTAGAGCCCATGGACTCTGACTGTCCAATGCTCCTACTCTGGTGAGCTCTCAATGGGAGAGGCTGTGTAGTGGATGTCTCTTGGGTCTCTCTGAACTAGAAATCACAGAACACCCCAAGCTCTTGTTTCTAACTTACACATGAAAGCTCTGTGTATGAGGAAATCACTTTCTTCACCCTAGCTCTCCACCAAAAAGACACGTAGGATACAGTAATGGAAATTCCACCCTCACTTGGCAGGTGCTGGGTGTGTGTGCATGAGCTTGCTGTGTGTGCACACACACACACATACACACAGACACCACTGTGGTGACCTGGAGGAAACCCTATTCTGGCACAACATCCTTTACAGTTCTGGAAAGACTGCAGAGAACTTGGAAGCATGAGACATTCGGCACCAGTTACTGAAATAAAGGTACTTTGGTCTTTCCTTCTCCCTCTACAGATGTTTTGTAGAAATACCTAGCTGGCTTCATAACTGGTAATAGATAAAAGGGAAAGAAATATGGAGTAAAAATGGTGATATGAGGATATTTTAAAAGGAATAATTTGAGGACAGAAAAATTGAAGGGGAAGGGTCAACTGAAAAAAACAATTATTATGGCACTGTCTCTAAATAGGTTAAATGGTCTGGGGTCTCCCTAGAAAACAGGGCAAGGAGTAAGGTTAATCAAACAGAAACTGTGGCTCTGACCCATATCCTTGAGGCTGCTTCCTCCTCTCTCTCATTGGCTTAATCTTGACTTCATAGCAAAGTTCTGCTCCTGCCCTGGGTTGAATCACCCCAATCAATGGAAGTAAAATCTCCTCTTCCCCATGTCCCTTTCTTTTGAGCTGTCCCAGCCCCAGTCCCATCTGATGCCCAGAGGTGGCACCCAAGGCCCACATACCAGCAGGTTGCTTTCCGTGGTGAGGTCCTGACACTGGCTGCTCTCTAGGCACCAACCACGCACTTCCACGGAGGCCTGAAGCATCAAGGCCAGCAGCAGGACCCCTGAGCGGCTATAACACGATCTCGGCATCTCCCAGGTGGCAGGCTGAGCTCTGCAGAGGCAAACAAGATTGAAGGGACCCCTGCAAGGAGCAGAACAATTGTTGGCCACTCACCAGGAAGGACTGCGAGCCAAAATTAACAACACTCACTTGTGGAGTCCAAGGCTTTTTGAGGACAGGAGCAGTGCTGAGAAGAAGAGAGATGTGCAAGGTGGAGTTGTGATAGGGAGGAGGGGAGTAGGACCTGGAAGACTATGGGCAATTTTATTTCCTCTTAAAACCTGACCCCTAAAGAGATTAGGGCTGCAAGGTATTTTGGAAATCATCTAGTCCGGCCCCTCACTTGACAGATGGAAAAATTAAAGCTCAAGAGAGATAAGGGAAAGCTAAGTACCCCTGATTCCAGCACAGAGCTTTCTTATTTCACTGCCTGCATAAAGCTAGATTTCTAACACCCTGCATACAGTGGATGAGAATAACATGAGAAAGACAAAGGACTCTAAAATTCCTGCCAAGGATGGTCATTTCCCCTCCTTCTCCACCGGGATCCTGTCATTCTTCTGAAATTCTGCTTCCCATGACTATTAGTTTGCAAATAAAACTCCTGGGCCATTTGGTCAAGACCTTAGGCAACCCAACTGATGTCCTTCACACAAGTCACTCGGGTGATCACCATTTCCCAGACCCTAGTAACTTCAAAGAGATTAGTTTACAAACCAATTCTCTTAAAAGTGGCTCATCTTTTGAACATGTTACACATCAGGCCTCTTGTTCTCTGGGTCTCTCAGATGTGGTCTGAAGTAGCTGGACTTAAAGAGGATGTAGATGGCCAGGAGAAGAAGGACAGATGGATTGGAAGGGAGTTACCTCCACTGTGAATAGCCACTAAAGGCACTTTTCGAGAATCCAGGGAGTACCTTTGGCTGATACTGGGGGCAAGAGATCATAATGCAGCACCGAGGGGAGCACCCACAGTGCCTTTGGTCCCTGTGCCAAGCCCTTTCCCAGTCTGCCACATTCCTCCTTATCTAGGTAGGCCCCTAAAGCCATCCCTACAGTCTGTAATCAGCTCACCACCCACTCTACAATCATTAGGGTTTCAGAAGATCTTCCCCACCAACTGTAGGAAGAAATCTAATTAGATGATAAAAGTAATTCACATTAAGGTGTGGATGACTAAGTGTCTTCTCACTCCTAGTGAATGTTTGCATTTTAAAATAAGTTTACCTAAAAGAAATCTCTCATTTGGGAAGTCATGGGCCAAATCTTTTTCAGAGATGAGGCTTTGGAAGTGCAAGTCCCCCAGGCCTTCATTGTCTACTTCAGGAAGGGGCTTCCTTCTCTCTGCCCCATCCTTGCCCCATTCCCCAAGAGCTAAGCTAACTCACCAGAAAGGAGCTGGCTGTAGAATTGTTACCACACTCAGGCGGAGCATTTTCAGAGCCACCATTAGATGGCGCTGGCAGCCAGAGAGTTGGGCCAGCAGTGCCTCTGCCATAGAGGGCAACTGGGAAACATTGGTCAAATTAGCTGTCCTCTCCTGATTAGGGACAGGCTGCTCCTGTTACAGCCTGCTGACGCTCCAGTTCAAGCAGGCAGCCTGAACTTGGTGGACAAGACAATTAGACCAAAGTTCTGAGGTTACACAACACATTTGGGTCAGAAGTATAACCAGATGTTACAGGAGAATCAGAGAAATGATAGTATAAAATAACATATTAGTAGAAAAAATGAAATCACTCAGGTCTGACAATCCCCTCAACTGCACTCCAGTTTTCTTCAAAGCTGACCATTCTGGCATGGCTTCCATTTTCTAATGGCCAAACTCATGATTTCAGACTTTTCTGAAAATTCCCCAAAGAGCAGTGCCTCTCCTACTGCCCCACTGACTATGCTGCATAGCATGGTGGTACTCTCACGCCCACCCTCTCAGAGCTCCTATTTGTAAAAAGTTAGATGGTTTCCTGAAAGCAATTTGTTTTGCTTTGGTTATGTTTATTTCCATCTTTATACCATGAAAAAATGTCATCATATTCATACCATTTTTTAAAGCAACAGAGTGGTGGGGAGATATCAAAAGTTTTACTTTTTGAAGTAGAGGAGTATATAATCCAATAATTGTAAGCCCTGGAAAAATAGACACTTACAATTTGTTATCTTGACATTAACTTTATAATATAAAGAGTGGTGGGAGTCTCTCTGAACTAAACAAAACGTTATGTTTGTTGCTCTAAAACTGTACACTGGCCATGCCCTTCAATAAAGGTGAGAGGAGCAGAGGGAGAGTTTAGTCCTTGCACCATAATGCACACATGACAGGTCCTATAACAAGTGTCAAAGAAATATTAAGTCCTTAAATTAGCTGTAATCTGTACATATCTTATAAAGTGACAAAACCCACATTTTAATTTTTCTTGGCTCCTTCCAGTCATTCTGTGAAAACTACCCCAGTTGCATTTATACATGAAGAATTTGGGGGATCCAGATGCTCAGCGGACTGTCCCTCCTTCATTGGAAACGACCCTTGCCTGAGCCTCAGTCCGTTCCGCTGGTTGTCCAGTGCAGAAATGTGGATGAACGGTTCACTCTGCCATCCTGTTGCGGACGTTCGCTGCCAGACGGGGTGTTTCAGGACCTCGGACAGTTCCCACCCCGCCACCTGTTTTTAACCCCATCTGGGTCCTGGAGACGGAGGGACTCTTAACTGCCTAGTCTTGTAATTGATCCCAGAAGCATGTAGTTATCACAACGCAACCACCTAGGCATCAAGGTGGGCAGGGAAATGAGGATTCAGGAGTTTTGAGTGCAAAAAAAATCTAAAATGCAAATTCTTCTCTTGCCCCATTTCTAACATTAATTTGCGCTTGAGTGTATGGCATTTTACCCTGAAGAAGTGACACATCCAGAAAACTGGGAAGAGGATGAACGCAAGGCGGGAGTCGGGGGAGCTCTCCCTAGCTTTCCTTAGGGAGTGGTCAGAGTCTTAAGGGGTCCTAGCAGTCCGCTGCCCCCTCCCCCTCTTTCCCATTCAGGAACCCTGGACAGCAGCGATCCCGGGGGACCTGAGGCCACCGGCTCCCTGGAGGCACTGCTGGGGGCGTCGCAGCCCTTCACCCACCATCGGGACGCTGGCCTTGCTCTTCCGCAGCCCGTGGCTTCTTACTCCTCAGTCAGCTCAGAAAGTTTGCAATGAGCTCAGGACCCCTGCACTCGGTCCTCCTTCGGGGCCAGCACAGAACATCCCAAGGCCGGGGGCAGGGGATCCCGGTGAGAGTGCGGTTTGGCGCCGCTGCACCCTTACCTGTCGCGGGGAGGCTGCTCTCTGGGGTGCGAGGATGCTCGGTGGCCTCTCTCAGTCACTTCTTTCCCCCTCTTTCTCCTCCGGCACCGCTGCTTGGTCCCTGTCGCTGTCCTCGGTCCTTATATACTTGCAGGGCTCGCCCGGTGGGCGCTGGACGTGAGCCTCCGCGCTCTGCAGCGACGAGCAACTCCCGGCCCTGCGAAGGGGGGCCGGGGCGGGAGGGGGCTTCCAGGCAGGGGCTGAGCGCCAGGGCAGACGTGCCCGGAAAGCCCGGAGGCTGGCATTAGCACCATCCCGCTAAGGGCACACCTGGCGGCCTGTGGTCAGGAAGAACTTAATTAAGGATGGTGTTGGGTCTCAGCCTAGGACAGGCAAAGGCTTAGCGTCCCGGTGTGAGGCAGGCCTAACTCGAGAATTATCTATGTGCGTGCTAAAGCCGGAATCTGCCTCATTGGCGCCTACAGGTAAATATCACCACCAAGAAGTGCGTCTGTTATGCCTCAGATTTCCCCAGTGTATGGAAAGTGTAGTGGGGAATCACAATTTCTCTATTCCATGTAGGGGCGGAGGGAAGGAGCAGAGAAGGTGAGGCTCTGGCCAAGGAGAGGTTGCCTCTTGGGGATGTGGAAGTGAATTGTACTGCCCCCCAAGGTTTAGCCAGGGCAGCCTTCCTGCACCCCAGCTCCAAGGAAAGGGGACTGAAGATCTTCGTCCCCTAATGGGAAGGAGGTGGCACACTGTGAAGAGCAGCTGAAGTACTTTCCCTATGGCTTTTGAGTCCTCCCTGAGGCCATGAGCTCGCAGAGTGGTCTGGGGACTTTCAGACAGCCTTTGACATCTGGCCTGTCTTGAATTTAGGCTCATAAGTCAGACCAGGGAGAAAACAGCACTCACCCCTGTAGTGAAAGAGAACCTACCTGAACCTGGATAAAGAAACAAAACCAGGCCTCGTGGAGTATGCCTGTCATCCCAGCTCCCTCAGGCAGGAGGATTGCAAGGTGGAGGCCAGCCTCAGCAACTAAGCAAGACCCATCTCAAAATAAAAAGTAAAAAGGGATGGAGATGTAGCTCAGTAGTAGAGCACCCTTTTTGGTTCAAACAAAAACAAAAAAAAATAGAAAAAAAGGAAAAGGGAGGAGGAGGAGGAGGAGGAGACGGAGGAGGAGGAGGCAAAGGAGAAGAAGAATCAGACTTCCAGGAGCTGTGTGTGTGGCAGGGAAAATTGGATGACTGAACCCACTTCAAATCCAGCTGCTTATTTGATCTGGCAGGAACATCCTCTATTCCCAGTTAGATGCTTTACGGACCGTAAGATTCCCTTGATAATTCACCTTTTCTGGTTTGTGACATTGACTTTATGTTCAGCAATCTTTTCCTTTTGGACCACAAGAGAAAACCAAGCTCCTTATTAATAAGTGAACTGTTTTAGTACCAGGTCTGGCTTCTTTCCAGGGTAATCTCCCCATTCCACCCCTACCCTCCATCTTGCATAGGGGCATCTCAGCCATCCCAGCCATCCTCAATATTAACACTTCCACGAGCACTCCTTTCTCAAGTCTTCCAACTAGGACACCCTTCCTCCCTCCCACCATTGGGAAACTTGGACTCCCTTAGTTACCTACCATCACCTGTTTCTCTCTCTCTCTCTCTCTCTCTCTCTAATTTTTTAATTATTTTTTTATTCTAATTTGTTATATAGGGCAACAGAATATATTACAATTTATATTATACATATAGAGCACAATTTTTCATATCTCTGGTTGTACAAAAAGTAGAGTTACACCATTTGTGTCTTCATACATGTACTTAGGGTGATGATATCCATCTCATTCCACCATCTTTTCTACCCCCATTCCCCTTCCCTTCCCTTTGCTCTGTCTAGAATTCATCTAATCCTCCCATGCTCCCCCCTCCAACCCCATTATGAATCATCATCCTTATATCAGAGAAAACATTCAGCATTTGGTTTGGGGGGATTGACTAACTTCACTTAGCATTATATTCTCCAACTCCATTTACCTTCAAATGCCATGATTTTATTCTCTTAATACTGAATAGTATTCCACTGTGTATATATACCACATAATCTTTATCCATTCATCAACTGAAGGTCATCCACAGTTTAACTATTGTGAATTGTGCTGCTATAAACATTAATGTGGCTCTCTTTAATTTTTTTTAAGGAGACCTGGCCTTCTCTTCTCCATAAAGCCCATTCCGCTCACATCTATATACACACAGCTTGCACTGCTCAGGCTACTTCACCTCTGTTTTCCATTTTCTGTCTTCTATTCGCCCCTCCCATTACCATCATAGGCTTGTGAGTTCTTTCAATCAGGTAATGACTACGTCTTCTTTTTCTTTGTATTGTTTTTACAATTTTAAGAGGTACATAGCTGGTAGTAGCATAATAGTCAGACCAGGAAAGGTTCAAACTGGCCTAGTTTCAGTCCTGCTCTGTCAACTGGGTTCCTAATTACATATAGAAGAACCCATTTTGGCTCCAATGAACTGAAAGGTCATTGAATCACGTTAGGAATCATTGGGCAGGTTGGGGAACCAAGATCCAAAGTTGGGCAGGGACAAAGGATGGCTGGAACCATGATCAAAATCAGGCTGCTAGACTGTGTGGAGAAAGAAAACCAGGCCAGTACCAGGAACAAGACCCAAGCAGCAAGGTCAACACCACGGGCACTGAATATAGATGTCACTTCTATCCCCACGGTGGGAACTTGCTGTACTTCACCTGATACCACAGGTCACCATTGCCCTTCCACTCTCATTAGTGAGCTCCTCGTTGAAAGCCTGAAACAGGTGCACCTGATTGTCAGAAATAATAGTACAATTCCCCCCCTTTATTCTAGTAATGTGGTGCATCCTTGCATTGTTGATATTTCTATGTTAAGCCTACTGTGCACTCTGAAGTTGAGCCCAATTTGATTATAATGTGTTAGTTTTTGTAGCACTGGATTCAATTTGCCAATATTTTATTTAAGACTTTTGCATCTACATTCATGAGGTTGGCCTGTAATTTTCCTTTCTTGTGGAATTCCTGTCAGATTTTAGCATCAAAATTATACTGTCCTTGGGGCTGGGGATATAGTTCAGTTGGTAGAGTGCTTGCCTCGCATGCACAAGGCCCTGGATTCGATTCCCAGCACCACAAAAAAAAAAAAAAAGAAAGAAAGAAAATGATGCTGTCCTTTGCGAAATATGGTGGCTTTGGCCTGTAATTGCAGTGTCTGGGGGTGGGGGTGGCTGAGGAGGATCACAAGTTCCAGGCCAGCCTCAGCAACATAGTGAGACTCTGTCTCAAAATTAAAAAGGCCTGAGGCTGTATGTCAGTGGTAGAGCACCCTTGAGTTCAGTCTTCAGTATCCCTCGAGAAAATAATGCTGTCCTCATAAAACAAGTTAAAAATCCCTCCCCATTCCTTTTTATAATTAAGCAGAAGAATTTATGTGCAGTGGTGTGGGATCATTAATCATTGATGCCATCTACATCTTTAAGGTTGTTTGTTTGTGGCAGTTTTTAATTATAGATTTAGCTGCATAAATAGCACTATTCCCATTGTTTATTTCTTTTTTAAAAATATTTTATTAGTCATTGATGGGCCTTTATTTATTTATATGTGGTGCTGAGAATCAAACCCAGTGCCTCACACATGCTAGGCAAGTGCTCTACCACTGAGCTACAACCCCAGCCCCTCCATTGTTTATTTCTGTTTGTGTTCTTTTTTTTTCAATTTTTTTAGTTGTAGATGGACACAATATCTTTATTTTGCTTGTTTATTTTTATGTGGTGCTGAGGATTGAACCCAGTGCCTCACATGTGTGAGGCAAGTGCTCCGCCACTGAGCCACAACCCCAGCCTTGTGTCAGTTTTAATAAGATGTATATTCTGGGGATTTTTTGTTTGTTTGTTTGTTTGGTTGGTTTTGATTTTGTTTTTTGTGGGGTTTTTTGTTGTTTTGTTTTGTTTTTGGACAGGATCTTAATAAGTTGCCCAGGCAGACCTCACACTAGCAATCCTCCTACCTCAGCTTCCCAAATGGCTGGGAATACACACCTTACAGCCACAGTCCCTGGCTATAAGGTGTGTATTTTCAGGAATTTGTCCATTTCATCTAAATTCTTTAATTTATGGGCTTAATATTGTGTCTATTTCTTCTTCTTAGCATCTGTGGACACTGTATTTATGATTCCTTTTCTTCTTTTTGTTTCCTCTTTTTTCCTTCATTGGCTTTCTTAACACTTTAATTGGTCTTTTATAAGATTTAACTTTGATTTTGTTAACTTTTTCTATTGTGTGTGTGTGTGTGTGTATATATATATATATATATATATATACTTTTCTTCTATTTTTTTAAATTTTTACTCTTAGTACTTCTTGTTTAATTGGATTTTTTTATCCTCTTAAATGAATATTAAATAACTACTTTTACTTAGATCATCAATATTCAACTTTCTTTTTTATATATATAGAGAGAGAAGGGAGAGAGAGACTAAGAGAGAGAGAGAATTTTTTTAATATTTGTTTTTCAGTTTTCGGTGGACACAACATCTTTATTTTATTTTTATGTGGTGCTGAGGATCGAACCCAGCACCCCACGCATGCCAGGCAAGCGCGTTACGGCTTGAGCCACATCCCCAGCCCAACCTTCTTTTTTTTTTTTTGACATATGGCCACAAATTTCTAAGTATGGCTTTTGTTGCATTCTATAAATTTTCATATGTTGTATATTTATTAGTTTGTTTCAAAATATCTTCTTCTTTCCATCACAATATCTTCTTTGACCTGTGGTTTATTGAAATGTGTTCTGCTTAACTTCCAAACCTTGGATATTTTCTAATGTTTTGAAACCAATTTTTACCTTCATTCCCCTGTAGCCAGAGAACATGCTCTGTTTGATTCAGTCCTTAGAATTTTTCAAGACTTGTTTAATAGATGAGCATATGGTCCATTTTGACCCATGTTTCACATACATTTCAAAAGAATGTGTGTCTGTATGAACCAGGAAGCAGGACACACACTGAGGATGTCTTTCTAGAATTCTAATGGTGAATGGGGGTTTTGTGGAGGGTAGCCTAGGATCAAGGATAAAGACAGCCAGTATGTCCCAGCGCACGCCTACATGCTGAGGGGAAGAGCCCAGGGAGAGGGAGAAGGCGGTGCTGTGGGTGAGAGCCGAAGAGGCTGGACACTCCACGTCCCAGGTAGAACAGAGAGAATCCAGAGGAAGGACTGATGCTCAGACAGTGTGTGTGTGTGTGTATGTGTGTGTGTGTATGTGTGTGTGTGTGGGGGGGTCTTCCTGTTCCATAACAGGATGAAGGAGAAGGAGGTGAAGAAACAGGTAGACTGGCAGGATAAGCCACAGGGAGATGAGGGGCTCCATCTACACTGAGGCCTTACCTTCTGACCCAAAAATTCTTAGGAATTATCCCAAGGAAACAGTCCTGTAGTTACACTAAATGCTGCTCAAGATTCCCCATACAGGGCTGGGGTTGTGGCTCAGTGGTAGAGCATGTGCCTAGCACGTGTGAGGCACTGGGTTCGATTCTCAGCACTATATATAAATAAATGAATAAAATAAAGGTCCATAAACATCTAAAAAATTCATAGAAAAAGATTCCTCATACAATATCATTTATAGTAACTATAAAATACAATAAATTAAACACTTACAGTAGGATATAAGAATTATGATAAAGCCATACATGAGTTTCAGTCAATTCAAAATAATGTGGATATTTTATTTCTAGGCATAGAAAATACTACATATTGTTAAGTGGGGGAAGTAGAAGATAGAAATGTAAATGTGGATAAAGATGTGGATATGGATAGAAACAGATAAAGATTAAAAGATGTTAAAGTATTAATAATGATGGTTGATCCGGTTACCTAAGTCACAAACTAATATATCCTGTTGAACCTAATATATACTGGTTAAAACAACATTTATTCTGCTCAAGAATTGTAGCATGAGCAGGGCTCAGCAAGGCCTGCAGTCCCTGGTGACTTGGGAACATCATGATAGCTCAGAGGTGGGATCTATAGTTACTGGAAGGTGCTCATTCACAAGTCTGGCTCCTGGGCTAGAAAGGCTCAAACTTCTAGGGTCAGGAAGAGCTGGGCCTCCAGGATACTCCTCTCTGTCTCTCTGGAGTCTTGCCATGTCGTCTCTCCAGCATGGCAGCGGAAGTGTGGCTGGACTGCTCACACATAGGCTCAGGTCTCACAAGCCTGTGTCTGAGAGAAGGCAAGTCAGGCGGAAGCTGTGTTGCCCTTTATGACAGCCTTGGAAGTCCCAGAGCAGCATCTCTGCCACATTGGTCGAGGCAGTCCCAAAGTTCCACTAGGGTTCAAGGGAGAGGGATATAGATCCCCATGGCATTGTAAAAAGAGCATGTGGGTCGGGGTAGAGCTGAAGCCCAGCCTGTAGCCACAATCGTTCAAATCCCTTCTCAATGCAAAATAACCAACTCTCAGCGCATTGTGACATCAGCTTGAAATCCCTTAGCTCCTCATCTAAGACTGCAGATGTGCCTTGAGAACACTTCTTCTGAATTTAAAGACCCATAAAGTGAAGAGGCAGGTTTCACCCACACCCCACACACAATGGTGGCACAGGCGGTAGGGTAGTATTTCAGGGGATCAAAGGTCAACCACTGCCTGTCACGTGGGTTTAATGAGATACTGCATATCAGGCTCTCACAGCAAGGCCTGGCCCCTGGTTAGCCAGAGACAAGTGCCAGCCCTTATCCTTGATGTCATGGGCGTTCTGGTGGAGAAAGGAAGGGGAGATTGAAGGAAGGAGGGAAGGAAGGAAGGAAGGAAGGAAGGAAGGAAGGAAGGAAGGAAGGAAGGAAGGAAGGAAGGAAGGAAGGAAGGAAGGAAGGAAGGAAGGACACCCAAGCAGCTGCAGGATCCTTCGGATGAGTTGTTTTGCAGACCTTGAACGTGGGGGCTCCTGGGGTAGGCTGTCCCCACCCCTGGCTCCAGTCACACCAGGTGGCTGCAGGTGTGGAGCTGGGGCCGCTCATCCCAGATTTTCACCTCTGAGGATTTAATTGGAAAAGAGATGTCACCATGGTGTGATTGCGTTACAAAGGCAGGTGCAGAGGTGGCCTCTTCAGGGAGACAAAGGACTGGGAGGAGAGCAAAAAGGGCAGGGTGACAAAGGGCTCAATGACAGGCTGGGGGGCACAAGGAGGGTGGCTTGGTACACTAGGGGACATTCATTTCACTGGGAGAAGAGAAGCTTTAGAGACAAGGCTGCTGTCCACCTGTCTGAGGGACTGGGCTGGAACAAGCACAGACTCAAGCCATAGGTGGGGGTGAGGAAGCCTGGCTCCGTGCTACCCACCCTCCTCACCCACCCTCCATGGTCTCTGAGGACAGCTTGGTGGCTGCCAGCCCTGCCTTGCATCCGGACCACTGTACCTTCTCAGGGCCTCTGGGTGGCTGGGCTGATGGCCCTTGTCTTCAGGGACACAGCTCCCAAAGCCAGCGTGTGGAATTCCTGGCAAAGGCCTGGAGGATGAGTGGAGGGGCGGGTGGGACACAGCCATGAGGAAGGGGCCAGGAGCCCTTCCCAGTTTGCGGAAGTTCGTGCTTCTCTGACTCCTCTCCACAGCCCTCTGGTGGGGAGAAGAGCCTTACACCAGGAGGGGCCCTTGCCTGCGTCGCGTCTGAATAGAACAGGGCCAGCGCCTGCCCCTTTGTTGAGTGTGACAATTACACGGGCAGTGGGTGGGCGCTCACACTGGACACAGGTTGTGAAAATGGGATGTGGGATGTGTGCTGTCCCTGTCCAGTTGCTGCCTTCCCAGAGCCCTCCCTAGTGGCAGCAACCCTGGGACCAGGGACAGCTCTAGGGTCACTCCTGTCCCCATGGTCCCAGCCTAAATCACCACAGGCTTCTTGCTTTGCAGGCCCCTCCCCCTTTCCAAGGTAAGAAGAGGTGGATACTGAGGTGTGGTCTGACCACCTACCCATGTACCACGGTGTCAGGACAGTGGCTTCCTGATGAGAGAGCAGGGCAGAGGCGCAGCCCCACAGGCACAGGTCAGGGAGGCCAGCCCTTCCCTGGAGAGAGAGGGAGAGTGGGACGCTCGCAGCGAGGTGGACAGAGTGGCTAATGCTTCTGCAGAAGCCCTGTGCCTTGGGGGTAGAGGACGAAAAGGAGGGTAATAAGAGAGAGAAGAGGAGGAAGGGATAAGTCTAGGGTCTCTGCAGAAGAAGGGTCAGAAAAGGGCGATAGCCGGACCAGTGCGGGGAATGAAGAAAGAAAGCAGGTGGGCAGTGTTTACAGGTGTTACCACTGTTGACCGGCGACGAGTCCTTGCTTCCCCAATGTTGAAGAATAACACGAGAGAAGCACGCCGAGGCCAGGTCAGAGTGGAAATTAGAAGTTTATTAAAGGACAGCAGAAAAGACTTCTCCCAGAGGAAGAAGGGGACCCAAGAGGTGGAATCCATTGAAGGGCAAATGTGTTCCCCTTTTAGTTCTTTCGGTGATGGAATGTAGGTGGGAAGGCCCGAGGGGTGGGACACAGGTGGGCCAAAGAAGTAATGTGGGCAGGAAGGACTTCTGAGGCAGCATCTTCAAGTTTTCTGGGGGCTGTTTCTTTAACACTTCTTTGGGTTGGGCTCTGGCCTTGGGCTTTTCCTGGACATCATTAACATTCCAAGAGTTGTTCAACTTTTCCCGGAATTCATTCTCAACATGGCCTCCATTTTGGATCTTACTCGATATTAGACCTGATTTACCTAACTACACTGACGGCCTAACTTCAAATCTGGCTTCACAGGTGGGGGTAAGGAGGACCTGGGAGGGCTAGGGAGGGGGTGGACTGGGGGGAATGAATAGCCTACACTTGTTCACCTTGAGGCTACTACTGTTCCAGTCCTTTCTCAGACCAGGGCCAGGCATCCAGTGGGTGCTCACACTGTGCTCATGAACAGCACAGGTGTTGCGGGGTAAATGCTGGTCTGGAGGGCCTGGATTTGGTTCTATCATTCACTTGCAAATATTGACTGACCCCTATGTGAGACCTGCTCCCAAGAGGCCCTCTGCTCCATCAAGGAGACCTGTAATAACAGTCAACAAAGAAAATTACAAATGGTGATAAATACAACAAAGAAAACAGGCGGAGATAGGGAAGGCTAGGATAAAAGCTTCTTGGAAGAAATAGAGTTCAACGGTCCTGGGGCATAAAAATGTCAGAGGGTTCTGTTAGGTCGGTGGTGGCGACTTGGTGGCGACTTAGTGGAACAAAGCAGCCCGCGCCGGAAAAGCGGAAAAGAACACCAATCAGATGCCGGCGGAAATGCCTGTCAATCAGCAGGACCCCCTGGCCAATCCTGGAGTTCAGCCAACTCCCCTGACCAACTCCAAGGGGACAAGGGACCCTAGAAACACCTTTTCCTGTCCCAAGCCCTTCCCTTCCTGCTGTAAGCCCCGTAAAAGTCCAGTCCGGTCAAGCTTCCACGCGGTTTCTCCTCAGACCCTTCCCCTGTCCCCTCTGTGGGTCGGATCGAGTTCCACCCAGGAGTGATATCTCAAAAAAGCCTGTTCAGCGGCCCTTTTAAATCTGCCTCCTTTGGTCGCTTGCCTGCCTCGCCTGATCTGACAGGTTCCAGGAACTGCTAGAGTATGGAAGGGAAGGGGAGAAGCAGTCCTGGGAAAGGAGGGCAAAAGGGCTGATCTTCAGAGGCCACAAGGTTGCTAGGTGACAGATTTTATGTTGTAGAAACAGAATATGTCACCCCAAAATATGAAAGATTATTGAGTTAAAGACCATTAAGAAAAAGCAGGTACAGGAAAGCTCTCTGGCCTCCCTCTACTTGCCTAAAAAGAAAACAGAGATTTACAAAGTCAAAGGTATCCTGCCCACTTCTAGAGGGAGGACGGCTACTGGTTATCAGCCTTGCTCCAAGCTGTCTGTCCTGACTCAGTGCTTTTCCTTTTTCATGTCTGAAAATTTACTGTCTTTGTTGAAGGTGAATCCAAAGCCACCTCTTTGAGAACAATTCATTCCCTGGGTATAAAATACACAAAATTAATAAACTTACGTTTCCATCTGTCTGACTGTCTTTCTCTCTTTTCGTTGCTAGGGGTTGAACCCAGAGCCTCATGTGTGCTAGGCAAATGCTCTGCCACTGAGCTACTCCCCTCAGCCGTATTTCTCTCTTTTTTTTATTTTTAATATTTTTTAAAATATTTTTTAGTTGTCAATGGATCTTTATTTATTTATATGTGGTGCTGAGAATCAAACCCAGTGCCTCTCACAGGCTAGGCAGGTGCTCTACCACTGAGCTACAACCCCAGCCCCTATTTCTCTCTTCTTAATCTACTGGTGTTATGCTCGAATTCGGGACCCCCAAAGACCACCAGAGACCCAAGATCGATGCAAGCAGCAAAGAGGTGTTTATTGCGAGCTAGCTCGGTCCTCTGCACGCCCACACAGCAACTGGTGACGCTGAGAGGCCCCGAGCCCAGGGTTTGCAGCATTTTTATACATTTTTTGGAGAGGGCAGGGACTTCACATACATCATAGCCTCTTTTAGCAAATCATCACACACCGCAGGAAAATCAAATAACAACTCTAAAACATGATTAGCACATTCACTGGCGGGAACAAGTTGGGTAGGGGTGATTGGTCAGTACAAAAGGGGTATTCGTTTGAACTGATTGGTTTGAGCCAAGAGGGGTGTACGTGCTGAACTACAGGTTTCCCAACTTGTTATTAACCACCATAAACCACTGGGAGGGTTATCTGGCATCCCAGGTATTTCCCTGTCTCATGCTGATTGGTGGCTGCTAGGGGGCTGCTATGGATCCCCACCTAGCCTGACTGAGTCAGGGACACCTGGCGCAGCAGATCTCTCCTGTTATGTGTAGATAAACAACTTAGCAGGGTGGGAATGTGCTTAGGAGTGCTCTGTGGGTTTTTCCAAGGACTAAGGTCATGTCCCTTCCTTGGACAGGCTTTGCTCTGAGGTAGAGGCTGGTTTTTCACTGGGATCATTCCAATTAAATACCTGAGGGTGTTGGGAAAAATCGTTCATACAATACCAAGAGAGGAAGGAACTATTGCTGGTTTCAAACCAGGCAGGGACCCAATTCAGTAGGACTCTTTTGTACCAATGCCTCTGGACGTCTCTGGAGAGCCATTCAGAGGAATTGATAGGACCTCTCTCCACCTGGAATTTGAAGCAAAGAGAGAGCTTAAAGATGGTTCTGGATTTTCTTGTTTGAACTTCTGGGTACCTATTGGTGCCATTCAAGGATGTAAGGAAGACAGAGGGGCAAATAGGTTTGGAAAAGGAATCCATGATCTCTGTGACCTTGAGCAAGTTACTTAGCCTCTCTGAGTTTCTCTGGGCAAATTCAAAGACCCGCTTAACAGGGACTGAGAGGGTTCATGCAAGTTGAGGAATCCCAACTACCATCAAGTTGGTCAATGCAAACACTAATCAGGCCTTCCAGTGAAGGGAGCCTGGTGGAGTTTTAAGGAGAGGTACAGAACTGTCCTCCAGAAAAGGGCCCTGAAGCTGGCATATGGCATAGGAGAGGGTCCCTGGTGCTCCAGATGGCCCAGGGAATGAGGAGACTCCACTGCCCCCTCCTCCCTGCCACTCACAAGCGGCTCTCATTCAGTGCACAGCTGGGCCCCTTTGCTGGCCTTCAGTTTGACCCCAAGGGCAAAGAGGAATCAATTTGTTCAGAGAACCAGAATAAAAGAGATTTCAATTGACCTTTGAATGGGGTTTTAATTTGCTTTATTACAGCCAAAGGGGCCTCATGAAGACACCCTTGAGACTGCTCTTATCCGCTAATGCACACATTAGCGCAGCAGCCAGCCACAGCCTGCACTGTCTGGATGCCGGCAGAGCAGAAGGGGGCAGGCTGGGGGTCCAGGCCAGAGGTCAGGCCCCTCCCTGGAAAAGGCAGCCTCGGAGCGGAGGGAGAGGTAGGAGGGGCGCGAGCTGACCTGGGTTCCAGCCCTGGTTCTGTTGCTCGCCAGCTTTGGCACCTGGGCCAGACACCTCCCCATTTGAACACTGGTGGGGGGCCCTATGGCCTTTGGTCCCTTCCAGGCCTGCCATTCTGTGGATTTAAGTTCAGCTCTGGAGTGACAGAAACGATAGTCATTAAGCCAGTCGAGGTGGCCCACACCTGTAATCCCAGAGGCTTGGTAGGTTGAGTCAGGAGGATAACAAGGATAACAAGTTCAAGGCCAGCCTCAGTAACAAAGCTGAGACCCTGTCTCAAAATAAAAAAATAAAAAGGGCTGGGATGTTGAGAATATGGCTCCTAATGGGTCCGGCAGAGCCCTGTGTGTCTGTGCTCAGCCCTGTCCTCGGTCTCACAGGCCTTCCTTATGCTATTTCTCTCTGAATATCTGCTCCTCTGGTGGGTGACCCATTCTCTGTTCTGTCCACTCCAAATCCCAGAGGAAGTCAGTGGGGTCACTTGTCTAATTACCACGGCTCCAGGGCTCCTCAAGCAGGCAGCCACCTCCAGGAGCCAGGTGGCTCGTGGACAGCCGCCGCAGGTTGAAGAGACTGCCGTGCTTTGCACTGACTGATTTTGGCACCATGCACCACTGCAAAGGCCTGTGGGTCTGCGGGTACAGTGCCGCCCGAGAAACGTCGAGCTCTCGGGGCCGGGGTCTAGCTCAGTTGTAGAGCCCCTGCACGCGGAGGGCCCTGGGTTCCATCCCCAGGACCAAGGGGAAAAAAGAAAGTAATGTTCAGCTCTTTTGTTCCCTGGGTAGCTCTGTGCATGGATATGTCACCTTGTACAGACACACGTGTTCCTTCAGAAACACTGCTTTATCCCTCAGTTTTTTCAAACAGAGGGTTTGTTCTTGGGCAATCACAATGGGCTTCCTGAAGGTGGGATCTTTGTTGAAGATGTCATGGACATTATAGACACACCAGGCTCTCTTAAGTGATGTCCCTGCAGCCACTCGTTCCAAACAGAGCCCAGGTGCCAGCAGCCGTCATTCTGACTCAGCCATGACCACAATGGTCCTTTTGTAGGGGCAATGCCTTTGTTGGGGCCTCAGGCATGACTTCTGCTTTTCCAGGAGAATGCAGAGTTCTCCAGCTAGGGGTGAGGGTAGGAGAGTGACGTGGTGGCCAGGAAGGACACTGGTAATGCACATCCATTAGTACATCACAGGAGAGGCATTCAGAAGCCTCGGAACTGTCCTCCTCCCTCCAGGCCCAACAATGGGGCCTGAAGTGCACTTGGCTCAGCCCTGCCCCTGCGCCCCGCCCGCTGGGGGCCAGCTTCTATTTTCATGTCAGCTGCTCAAAGGAAAGGAGCAGCCAGGACTGCAGATCCAAACAGCCCACTGAGCCTGCGGCACCCTCACTGTGCCCTCAGTGCAGGGAGTGACACCAGGCTGTGGGCAGAGGTGGTGCAGGGTGACCTGCTCTTTAGAGGTTCCAAGAGCCCATTACTCTCTGACGTGTGCATGTGTGTGTGTGAGAGCAAGCGAACGATGTAAACAGGGCAAAGATGTCTGAAAGGTAGTTTGATTTGTTTTCTTCAATCTCACCAAAACCTTCCTGTGCAAATCCCTTCAAAGCATCCGCAGGGACAGCTGTCCTTGGTGCCAGGGGTGGGGTGGGTCTGAGCCTTGGGCAGCCCCCCCCCCCCCAGAAGCTTCCAGATTGGGTCCAATTCACCTGAGAAGCCCAGTTGAACTTCCTGGTCACATTTTTTTAAATGGATCAATTGTGTTTCTTTTATATCCCCTTTATATTACAAGTCAGTCTTTTTATTGATTTTTCTCCTACTCATTATGGGCATAAGAAGCTTATATTGCCAGGTGAGGTGGTGCACACCTGGAATCCCAGCCACTCTGGAGGCTGAGGCAAGAGGATCACAAGTTTGGGACCAACTTCAGCAACTTAGTGAATCCCTGAGCAACTTAGTGAGACCCTGTCTCAAAATAAAAAATACAAAGACCTGGGTATGTGGCTCAGTGGCAAATCATCCTGGGTTCAATTCACAGTACCAAAAAAAAATTATACTTTTTATCTTGATCATTTCAAGGTAGTAAGAAATATCTTACTATTTAACTTATTTGCTCTTAAGAGGAAATTTTTGCTGCTGAAGGGAATGTCAAATGAGCCCACTTTGGCAAACAGTTTGGCAATTACTCAAAAAGTTAAACAGCCGGGCACGGTGGCACATGTCTATAATCCCAGAGACTCTGGAGGCTGAGGCAAGAGGATTGCAAGTTCAAGGCCAACTTGGGCAACTGAGTGAGCTCCTGTCTCAAAAAAAATAAAAAAAATGGCTAGGGATGTAACTCAGTGGTAAAGCACCCCTGGTGACACACACACACANGATTCCCTCTTGAGGGCTCTCCGGCTGGGTGTGGCCCTGGCCCAGCAGCCGTGGTGAGAACAGGAGCCCACTGCTCCAGGTTCCACAGACACCCTCCCTCTGGGAAGGCCGGTTCCCAGCTCACATGCCTACACAGCTTCCTGCTGTCACTTTGGTCTTGTCCTTCTCCAAGTCCATATTTTCTTGTCGGCTTGGCAATGTGTTTTTATTAAATGTTTATGATATAATTTATAAGGCTTTTTCAGTCATGTTCATTGGAAAGGGTCTTCAGTGGCCTCGTTTGCCACAGAATGGACATAGAAGTTTCACACTGAGTCCTCTGGCCAGAATTCACATTCCTTTTTTCAAATATATTTATTGGGTTTTGTTTGTGTGTATGTTTGTTTTGGTCGTGGGCATTAAACTCGGAAGCACCCTACTGAGCTACATCCCAGCCCCCCCCCTTTTTTTTTCTGTTTTGATACAGGGTCTTGCAAAGTTGCTGTCCTCAAAGTTGTGATCCTCCTGCCTTAGCCTCCCAAGTCACTGCAATTGCAGGGGGCACCTTGCTTATTTATTGTTTTTTTTTATTTTTCAGATGTTATATCTGAACTCTTATTTTTGAGTCTCTGATACCTCTGAACTCTGTTTTAAAACCATTAAATTACAACATATTTGGAGAACTCGCTGATTCCAACAACACAGGCAAGGGCAGATCCTTGTAAACACAAAGATATCTATTCTCAAGGAACCCTTCTGATTCACCAGAGCACATTCACCCGCGTGGCTCCTCTGACACTTTCCATCAGTGCTGTGTCCATCCAGGGTCGTGTCTGAGGGGGCTTCTGTGCAGAGAAGGAAGTACTTATTGGGGTGTTGGTCAGTGTTTAGAGAACTAGAAACTAGGTGTTTTTGTTTTGTTTTGTTTTTTAAAACAAAAACTTTAGACATAACCTAAAAATCTTAAATTTACTTGTAAATCAAATAATCATTCGCTTTTACTTAATCTTGAATGGAGACTCAATTAGCTTGTGAATGTGGTAAATTAAATCTCCTAAACTTTGAGCTCCATCTGTGCTGATTCAATTCCCTTAGATGCTTCAAACCATGTTTACAAATGGAATATATCTGATTATGCTAAACACTTCAAACTTCAAACCTTAGCAAATATAGCAAGCCAAATTCTAGTAAGCTCTATAGCAACTCTAAAAAGCTAGTGAATCAATCTTGTGTATTTATTTATATATTTGCTAGTTCTGGGGATAGAACCAGGGGTCTTGCACATGCTAGGCAAGTGCTCTACCACCGAGCTATTCCTCAGTCCTCATGATTTTTTAAAAAATATATTTAGTTGTAAATGGACACATATTTATTTTTATGTGGTGCTGAGGATTGAACCCAGTGCCTCCCATGTGCTAGGCAAGCACTCTCCCACTGAGCTACAGTCCCAGCCCTCATAATGTATTAAATTAGTTCTCCTTAAGGGTTTGAATGATCTTTTTTTGACATCACAGTATACAAAAAGCAACACACATAGCTCATTTGGTAGAGTGCTTGCCTAGCAAGCACAAGGCCTTGGGTTCAATTCCCAGCACCGGCCACCAAAAAAAAAAAAAAAAAAAACCAACATAGTAATGAAAAATGTGTTAAAACACCTGCATAAATAAAACATTCAAAATGTATCAATACCATATGTTCCAGTTTTCTATGGCTGCACAACAACAAACCACCCATATATAGTGACTTAAAACAATAACCAACAAGTATGCTCCTGAATTTCTAGAGATCAGAAATTTAGACAGAACACATGGGGATGGTCTATCTTCATTTCACAATATCAAGGGCCTCAGCTACGAGTACTGTACTGCAACGACCATGATATGAGGACTGGAATAATCCCCAAACTGTTTCACTCACGTCTGGTGCCCAGGCTGGGTGGTCTGAGGACCAGGTCCAGCTGGGTCTGTTGGTTGAGCACCCACACAGGGCTGTCAGATGGCTTCAACCCTCAGAGCATGGCGCCTCAGGGAACCTGACTTATGACCCAGGAGCTCCTGGCTCCAAGAGCACACGCTCCCGCCAGCTAGGTAGAAACTGCTTGGCTCTTTAACGACCTGGCCCTTGAAGCCACGTTGCCTCTGCCACACTTAATTGGTCAAGCAGTCATAAGCCCTCCGAGATCCAGAGGGAAGGGACACGGAACCCTAAATGAGAAGAGCATCAAAGTTCACAGCCATGTTTTAAACCCATCCTGTCCTCAGTCCAAATCATTTCTTCAGTCTGATTCACAAATATTACCTGCACATTCGTCTACCTGATCAGATCTCAGATCCATTTCAGGAACTGAGGCTATGGATTGTTCATCAGGATCCAGGAAGAGTCTGCCCAAGGCATGAAACCTCTTTGATAAGGTGACAGAACGTTCCAGAAACATGCTTTTTCTTATGATTCAAGGCTTCATGTTTTCCTCATGCATCCTTCAAGATTCTCCCTTGCCTACTTTCCTCCCTCACTATTCCTGTAATGTGTGACATGTTCGATAGATTTTTTTTTCGATGCTGGGGATGGAACCCAGGGCCTCCCATATGCTTGGCAAGTGCTCTGCCACTAAGCCACATCCCCAGCCCCTCAACTTTTACTATGAAATTTCGCCCAACTCTTTTATCAGTCGATGTGTCCAAATGGGACTTAACACACCACATCCTGCTTGCAATCAGTCTCATTCATTATTTTCCTCAACGAGGCTCTGCCCTCTTCCTGGGTCTCTTCCTGCGTTTAGCTTTGGCCACTCTGTTCTCTCTGGAGTTGTGCCTTTTCATAGACGTCATACAGTCGGCCTGCAGCGTAGCCTTCACAGACGGGCCTCCTTAGCAATATGAGTTTCAAGTTTCCTTCATATCTATTCATGGCTTGATAGCTCCTTTATTTTTATCACTGTGTGGCACTCCATTTTCTGGATGTGCTTAGCCAGATTACCCATTCGCCTACTGCAGTACTTCTCCACTGTGTCCAAGTTTGGGCGACAGTGAATAAAGCTGCTATTTCGGTTCATTCCAGTACAGTCATGCACCCCTTAATGACAGGGACACGCTCTGAGAGATGCATCCTTGGCTGAGTTCATCATTGCGCAAACATCAGGTACTCACATAAATTAAGGCAGCTCTGACATCACTAGGCCGTATAATCTTAGGGGGCTACTGTCGTAGATGCCGAAGCAACATGCAGCAGCCCTTGACTATAAATAACCTAGGATAGTGAATGCCGGATATGTACTGGTGTTTTTAAAAAGAATGGATTCTTCTGGGCACACTGGCATTCACCTGTAATCCCAGTGGCTGGGGGTGGGATGGGGGGCTGAATAGGAGAATCATGAGTTCAAAGCCAGACTCAGCAATGGTGAGGGGCTTAGCAACCCAGTGAGACCCTGTCTCTAAATAAAATACAAAATATGGCTGGGGATGTGTGGCTCAGTGGTCAAGTGCCCCTGAGTTCAATCTCTGGTAGCCCCCACACACACACAAAAAGAAAAGATCTGAGGATGTAGCTCAGTGTTAGAGCACCCCTGGGTTTGATAATTAGTTCCAAAAAAAAATTAGTTTGCTTAATTTGACTAATTAGAACAATTAAAAAACATATTTTTAAAAAGTTTGCTTAATTTATCTTGCACATCTTTCCGCTGAAAGCTCTTTATCTGACACTGACCTTGAGGTCGAATCTGCCACTGGTCTGCCCTCTCCCCAGAAGCTTTCTCCAAACCAGGTGCAGAGGGAAGGTCCTGGCCTGTTCATGGTCAGAGAACAGGGGTGTGGATGGTCCCCTAGTGAGGGGAGAGGTGATGTGATAATATCTACACCTCAAGAAAAGTGCGGAGGAGCTGCGAAAAAGCTGACTAGAACAGCCAGCCCGTATGACTATGGCAATTGCGTGTTACTATTATGTACAGTTATAATGCACCGATAAAATTAATTTCTTGAATTTTTTTTTTTTAAAGTAAAGTGCAGAGAGCCAGAAAACATGATCCTTGGAGGATTCTCCCACAATCCCACAGGGCAGCCCAGGAAGCAGCCTGGCCTGGTCATGTCCTTTAGTCACTTGATTAACTTCACAAGAACCCTGAGGGCCATGCCAAGTGCAGCTGACAGCTTTAGAGAAGTCTGAACCCGGTTTCAGGAGGCCACATTCATGTACTCTGCTCTCACCAGCTGCCCCGCGGTTGGCCTGAATGCAGAGAAAGTGCAAAGGGTGGGAGAAGATATTTATAAATCATATATCTGGTAAGAGTCTAGTTTAATCTGGAGAATATATAACTCAAGGATAAAAAGACAAATACCCTGGATGGGCACAGTGGCACAGACCTATAATC
Organism: Marmota marmota marmota; assembly: GCF_001458135.2. Taxonomy (NCBI): domain Eukaryota; kingdom Metazoa; phylum Chordata; class Mammalia; order Rodentia; family Sciuridae; genus Marmota; species Marmota marmota. Next base: position 41,795,024 of record NW_025999977.1, on the reverse strand, counting down.
CCAGAAGCTCAGAAGGCTGAGGTAGAAGGATCTCAAGTTCAAAGCCAGTCTCAGCAACTTAGTGCGGCCCTAAGCAATTCAGCAAGAACTTTTCTCTAATAAAATAAAAAATGGATTAGAGAGCCTACTGATTGGGAACAAATTCTTACCACATGCATGTCAGATATAGCACTAATCTCTAGAATATATAAAGAACTCAAAAATTTTAACACCAAAAAATCTTAACACCAAAAAAAACAAATAACCCAGAAGAAGATATACAATCTATCAACAAACATATGAAAAAAATGTTCAACATCTCTAGCAATTAGAGAAATGCAAATCAAAACTACTGTAAAATTTCATCTCACTCCAGTTAGAATGGCAGCTATAAAGAATACAAACAACAATAAGTGTTGTCGAGGATGTGAGGAAAAGGCACACTCATACATTGCTGGTGGGATTGCAAATTGGTGCAGCCAATATGGAAAGCAGTATGGAGATTCCTTGGAAAACTGGGAATGGAATCACCTTTTGACCCAGCTATCCCACTCCTCAGTCTATACCCAAAGGACTTAAAAACAGCATACTACAGGGACACAGCCACATCCATGTTTATAGCAGCACGATTCACAATAGCTAAATTGTGGAACCAACCTAGATACCTTTCAGTAGATGAATGGATAAAGAAAATGTGGTATATATACACAGTGGAATATTACTCAGCATTAAAAGAGAATAAAATCATGGCATTTGCAGGTAAATGGATGGAGTTGGAGAATATAATGCTAAGTGAAGTTAGCCAATCCCAAATAACAAAATGCTGAATGATTTCTCTGATTTAAGGATGCTGATTCATAATATGCTGTGGGAGATGGGGATGGGAGGATTAAATGAACTCTAGATAGGGCAAAGGGGGAAAGAGGAGAGAGGGGAAGGGAGGGGAGATAAGGGTCGGAAAGACAGTGGAATGCAGTGGTCATCATTCCCTAAGTACATGTATAAAGACAGGATGTGACTCTACTTTGTGTACAACCAGAGATACGAAAAATTGTGCTCTATGTGTGTAATATGAATTGTAATGCATTCTGTTGTCATATATATCAAATTAAAATTTAAAAAAAATTTTAAAAAACCAAATAACCTGATTAAAACATAGGCAAAGGCTCTGCACAGACATTTCTCCGAAGAAGATGGAAAACTGATCAACAGGCACAAGAGATGCTCCACATCATTTGTCACTAGGCGAATGCAAATCAGAACCACCATGAGATCCCACTTCACCCCCACTGGATGAGGAGATTTAAATAATAACAAACAACAAAAAACAGAAGACATCAAGAGCTTGTAAGGATGTGGGAAAATTGAAAGCCTCATATCCTGCTGGTGGAAATGTTAAATGGCGCAGCACTATGGAAAACAGTTCGGCAGTCCTTAAACATTTAAACATACTCTTATCACATGATGTGGTCATTCTATTCCTAGGCATTTATCCAGGAGAAATCAAAGCCCTATGTCCACAAAAGCCTTTTACAGGACTTTTTCATAGAGACTTATTCTTAATAGTCATGAACTGGAAACACATTAAGTGTCCATCAAACCTGGCATGATGGTGCATGCCTGTAATCCCAGTGGCTCAGGAGGCTAAGGCAGGAAGATGACACGTTCAAGGCCAGCCTCAGCAATTTAGCAAGCCCCAACTTAGTGAGATCTGTCTCAAAATAAAAAATAAAAAGAGGGGCTGGGGCTGGGCACGGTGGCGCATGCCTATAATCCCAGCAGCTCTGGAGACCGAGGCAGGAGAATCACATGTTCAAAGCCAGCCTCAGCAATGGAGAGACGCTAAGCAAGTCAGAGAGAACTTGTCTCTAAATAACATACAAAATAGGGCCAAGGATGTGGCTCAGAGGTTAAGTACCCCTGAATTCAATCCCTGGTACCAAAAAAAGGGGGCGCTAGGGTTGTAGCTCAGTGGTGGAGCACTTGCCTTGCATGTTTGAGGCCCCGGGGTTCAATCCTCAACACCACATAAAAATAAATAAGTAAAATAAAGGTATTGTGCCTGTCTACAACTAAAAAAAAATATATATTTAAAAAAAATAAAAAGGGCTGCGGATATGGCTCAGTGGTTAAGTGCCCTGGGTTCAATCCCAAGCACCAAAACACCCTACTGATACACGCAACAGCATGGATGAACCCCCAGACCATGGTAAAGGTTAGAGCACTTGCCTGGCATGTGTAAGGCCCTGGGTCAATGCCCAGCACTTAAAAACAAACAAAGCAGCACTACATTGAGTGCAGGGGTCAGAAGGGACCAGCCTGTAGGTTCATTTACAGAAGCCCTAGGAGAGGCGAATTCCACCACAGCGAGGGCCATGGGGTAGGCAGCTGTCCCCGGGAATGGCGAGGGGACTGGCTGGGAAGGGCCTGGCTCCTGCCAGGCTGCCCTCCAGAGCCCCCGCCTCCTCCTGGGAGAGCAGCTTGGCCCATCGTCTGGCCCCCAGCCCCACCCAAACTCCAGTCTGTGGTGACCGGCCCTGGAAGGTAGTGGTCTGGCCTCTGTGCCCGAGACGGTCATGGAGAGGAAGCCGGTCGCCAGGGGCTCTGCCTTTTTAGCTGAAGCCCGGGGAGAGGCTGGGAGCCGGGCCCCCTGTTGCCCTGGCAAAGCGCAGGGAGGCCGGCACGGAGCCACACAAAGGACAGTCACATCTCCATCTCGCTCTGCTTTTAAAACGCTTGAAGGTCTGAGAGGGGACGTGGGTGGCGGTCCCGGGCTGATGGAGCTGTGGGCCCGGCTCGGGAGGGGCCAGGCTTTCAGGGCAGCACCAGGCAGCCGGGCAGGAGGACCATTTGCCATTGTGCTGTGGCCTTCAGCCCGCTGCACTCGGGTGAAGTGGATGGAAACAAAGGCCCTGGAGCCCAGAGACCGAGGCCCTGCGGATGTTTTAGCCGCTGAGGACGAGCAGCCGGGTAATGGGATGGAGAGGGCATGGGGGTGGAGAAGCCAGGAGGGAGCTGGGGCCACCTTCCAAAAGTTCTCGGGGGACCTGGGGACTCTCCTCCACAACTGACCCTCCTCCTTGCCCTCTCAGCATACCTGGATTCCCCCCGCCATCTGAAATGACAGAGTCCAGGTGCCAAGGCTCACCCGTGGTGGGCAAGGCGTGCCCTCCCTATCCAGAGAAGGGCAAGGACTCACGTGGCCCCTGAATCCTGAGACAAGCCTGAGTATGAAGCAGGGATTCTCTTACCCATCACTCCCAGAATGATGGATGAGGAGGTGCTGCCAACACGGGCACCCAAAGCCCTCCCTAGACTGAATTAGGTCCCTCTGCTGGGAGGCAAAGGGCAATGCTGTGTGTCAAGAGCCAGCTTGAAAGCAGTCTCTGTTCCCTAACAAGTCAGATGGCTGCATGCTAAGGAGGCCAGGGTGCCAGCGTGCACTAAGAAAGAAGCACACCAGAGGCAAAGAGCAGAGCCAGGCGCACCCACCACACTGGCAATGCCTCAGGAGTTCCGGCCACGCAAGACACAAAGGAAGCCAGGTGCAGTGGCCCACGCCTGTAATCCCAGCTCCTGGGGAGGCTGAAACAGGAAGACACAAGTTCAAGGCCATATAGGGAGATCTTGTCTCAAAATAAAATTTGAAAGCGCTGGAGTGAAGCTCAGTGGTAGAGTACCTGCTTAGCATGCACAGAAGCCTGGGTTCAGTCCCCAGCACCAGAAAGAAAGAAACCAATAAGACACAACAGGAAATAAGTCGACACCTGCCGCAGTCCGGCTGCAGCAGAATAATCGGGGGGTGACGAATAACTTGTGTACTTGATACAGCAGGAGTGGAAGCCGTTTATTGCAGGACAGGAGCAGTATTTATACATTCCACACAGCTTATCTAATTAGCATAAACTAGATACATCAGTCAACCAATCAGGAATCTCTACACTTAATGGCTCGCTTTTGTTACTTCTCAAACCACTCCCTCTGACATTTTGCCAGGCACCATCCAGACTTGTTTACGAACTTTAACATTCCCCTGCAAAATGCCAGGTGTTATTTTGACTTGTTTACAGACTCTAACAGACACCTAGATGATCATTTTCCACCGTTCACATCCCAGAGTGGGGAGTATGCCATGGCCCAGGACCAGGGGAGAGGCCAATGGATGATGGTCTCATCTGTGGCTCAGGGAATTTAAATGGAAGCGGCTTGGCCAGGAGCAATCTGGATTTATACACCTTCAAGGTATGTGCCCATCATTCCAGGTGTCCCTTTCTAACACCTGATATTAAGAAAGCACTGGAAAAGGTGCTTCAGGACGAATTTAGAAGGCTGTTTGTATTTGTGATGGAAAAAAAATAGAAACATAAATATCCACCACCAGGAGATTGGTATAACCAATCCCAGTGCTCCCTTCTGTGACTGTGAGCCCCATGATCACAGAGTGTGTCTGGTCACTCACACAGAGGAGTGAGTGGCACCTGGTAGGCATTTCTTCAAAGAAGGAAGGAAGGACGAGTGGACAGAGGGGAAAGCACTGTTAAGCAGCACTATAAGAGAAGGTACAGAGCCAGGCAAGGGGGGCACACCTGTAATCCCAGTGGCTCAGGAGGCTGAGGCAGGAGGATCGAGAGTTCAAAGCCAGCCTCAGCAAAAGCAAGTCACTAAGCAACTCAGCAAGATCCTGTCTCTAAAAAACAAATTAAAAGGGCTTGGGTTCAGTGGTTAAGCACCCCTGGGTTCATTCCTGGTACAGAGAGGGTGCGGGGGAGAAAGGGAGAGAACAGTTCTGAGCTCTTGTACTAATGAACGGCTTTGCCTGCAATAGTGTGGTGTTCAGTAGAAAATACGAGTCACGACATGGAATTGTATAAGCATTGGTGTGAGCCTGGAAGAGTTTACCTGAAATTCAAACTCACAGGGTTTGGAAAGCACACACTTAGATAAGCACTGACCAGTGCTTCCTGTTAGAATGAGTGAGATTGTGGAGTCTCTTCTATTCATTCTTTTTGCCGATATTTTCTGACTTTTCTATGACGAGCATATTTTGATCTTGTATAAAAAACAAAGTAATTTTTTAAAGAACAATGAAATGTGAAGGTAAATTCCTGGAATCCTTGAACATAATACAATCAATATGAAGCCACTAAGTTTGGGGGCATTGGCAGCAACAGTAACCAAAACAATCATGATCCAGAAGCATCCAGCCTTGGTTCTCACAGTTTCTAAATGCTGAGTGCTGGTCCATTACAGAGATATTTACAGATTGTCCAACTGACCAGTAACTAGTAGTCATATATGTTTTTGTTCTTCATTTATTCCAGAAACAAGTATTGAGGACCCACCAGGTGCCAGGAATGGAACAGGTGCCAGGTGCCAGGTGCCAGGGATGCTCTGAGAAACGGCAGGCTTTGTCTAGAAGCTCTGGTTCCAATGAAGGAAAGAGATATTTAAGAAAGTAAACAGCCAAACAAATACATAATTCCAAATGGCAATAAGTACCATGGTGGGGGGAGATCCTAAGAATCTCTAATATGGTGCAACATTGGAAAATTATCCAAATTATGATAATAATAATAATAACCATGGCAGAGAATGAAACAAGCAATTAGAAGCTCTAGGAAAAGAAAATGGCTGAGAAGGGAAGGAAATACAGAGGACAAGTACATCTTTGCACTGAACAATATTTACACAGCCCCGAATATTTAACTGAATGTAAAATACCAGCCTGGGAATGACAGAGAGATGGTAGAAGGATCAGAGAAAGCCAGTCGATGTCTAAAATGAATAAATCACAACTGGCGGCCTTGGCACGTTATTTAGTCTCACTGAGTTCAACAAAAAGAAGAAACGATGAAATCAGTCACCTCCCAGGAAGAGGACTGAGGAGGGGAAAGAGACCATCAGCGGAACTGGTGCTTTTCATCCATTCCACCCGTATTTCCTGAGCTGTTCTGTTGCCAGGCTCTATCCTAGGCACTAGGGACACAGAAGTAATAGAGCCAAAAAGTGGAGTTTATATTCTAGAAGGGGAGGAAATAAATAAGTAAAATCCACTCTATGTTTCAGGGTAGTAAGTCAATGGGAAAGCAAATTTAAAAAGAGAGAGAGAAGGATAGTGTCGTTTTAGATAGCTGGACCAGAGATGGCATCACTGAGCAAGTGACATTAGAGTAAAGACATGAAAAAGGAGAGAGTCGTGTATGTATCTGGGACAAGAGCATTCCAAGCAGAGGAAACAGGAAGTGCAAAGGCCCTAAGGTAGGGGTGACCCCAGTGGATGGAGGAAGAGTGAGATTTGTGTGGCTGTCAAGGGAGAGAGGTAGGAGATGAAGCTGGGGAAGCTTGGATAAGAGATCCATAATATCTTCTTGATTTATATTTTTGAAAAATTATGTTTAAGAAATAAGTCTGTTTCCAGGCACCATGGCTCATGCCTGTAATCTCAGCAACTCAGAAGGATGAGACAGGAGAATCACAGGTTCAAAGCCAGCCTCAGCAACTTAGAAAGACCCTAAGCAACTTAGGAAGACTGTCTCAAAATAAAAAATAAAAAGAGCTGGAGATGTGGCTCAGGGACAAAGCATCCCTGGGTTCACTTCAAAAAAAGTCATATTATTGATCTTGATCATTTCAAGATAGTAAGCAATATCTTACTACTTAATTTATGTGCTCTTAAAAGGAAATATTGCTACTGACTGGAATGTAAAATGATATCACTTTGGCAAACAGTTTGGCAATTCTTCAAAAAGTTAAACAGCATATGTCTATAATCCAGACACTCGGGAGGCTGAGGCAAGAGAACTGTAAATTTGAGGCCAGCCTGGGCGACTTAGATTCTGTCTCAAAATAAAAAAATAAAAAGGGCTGGGGCTGTAGCTCAGTGGTCAAGTACCCCTGGGTTCAATCCCTAGAACCCAAAAAAGAAAGAAAAGAGATAACTCCACTGTAGAGCAGATGGAAGAAGTCACCTCAGGAGTGAGCACCCGACAGGAGGCTAAGCTAGACCCAGTGAGTCGTTTTGACAACGGAGAAAAGCTACCATAGATCCCAGGTTCACTTAGGAAGCAGAAGAGAGAGCACTTGCTGCTAGGTGCAGAGAGGTTGGGAGTGTAGGTTTGAAGAATGGCCCCAGGTGTCCAGCTTGAATCTTCATGTGCTGTTTCCCCAGATGAAAAAGTGTTCAGCTATTGACCCGTGTGAGTCTTCTGGAACCTCTTGAGAAGCCGGAACTTCATGCACGACTGGAGAGCATGCAGAACGGTGGGGCTGCTGGAGTGAACAGCTTGGCAATTCCTCAAAAAGTGAGTTACCATAGGAGCCAGCAATTGTCCTCCCAAGGAGCAACCAAGAGAACTGAGAATATGTTCACAGGAAAACTTGCACTTGGATGTTCATAGCAATGCTATTCATCGTAGCCAAAGAGTAGGAACAACTTGAATGAATGCAAAAAATACGGTATGCAATTAAATTTTATTCAGATACAAAAAGAATGAAATACTGATACATCCTACAACATAAATGAACTACAAGTCTATTCCCTAAATGAAAGAACAGACCCAGGCCAGGCGTGGTGGCACATACCTGTAATTCCAGCCACTTGGGAAGCTGAGATAGGAAGATTGCGAGTTCAAATCCAGCCTCAGCAACTTAGCGAGGCACTTGCAACTCAGTGAGAATCTGTCTCTGAATAAAAAAAAATTTTAAAAAAAGGGGGCTGGGGATGTGGCTCAGTGGTTAAGCACCTGAGTTCAATTCGCAGTACCAAAAAACAAAAAAAAAAAAAAAACAGACTCAAAGGCTACATAGTGTATGATTTCATTTATAGGAAATGACCGGAATAAGCAAATCCTAAAACAAAAAGCAGATTAGTGCTGGGCATGGTGGCTCATGTCTGTAATCCCAGCAGCTCAGGAGGCTGAGACAGGAGGATCACAAGTTCAAAGCCTGCCTCAGCAATTTAGTGAGGCCCTAAGCAACTCAGCAAGACACTGTCTCTAAATATTAAAAGGGGGGCTGGGGATGTGGCTCAAGCGGTAGCGCGCTCGCCTGGCGTGCGTGCGGCCCGGGTTCAATCCTCAGCACCACATACAAACAAAGATGTTGGGTCTGCCGAAAACTGAAAAATAAATATTAAAAAATTCTCTCTCTCTCTCTCTCTCTTTAAAAAATAAATAAATAAATATTAAAAAGGGCTGGGGATGTGGCTCAGTGCTTAGGCAGCCCCAAGTTCAATAAAAATAAATAAATAAATAAATAAAGCAGACTAGTGCCATGGGCTAGGGACAAGGGAAATGAATGACCACTTTTTTTTGTTCTGGGGTCATATAACGGTAATGTTTGAACAACCATGTGAATGAACTAAAAACCACTGAAATATACACTTTAAAATCTTGACAGGCGAAGTTTTTGATAGATGAATTCTATCTCAGTAAATTTTTTAAAAAAGTGGTTGGCCATTTGAAACTGGAGGCACTGGGGACTTGACCGTAGGAGAGTCAGCATAGAGATGGCACTTACAACCCTGAGAAGGGAGAGTCCCACGCAGACTGCACGCACAGCGAGAAAATCAGCAGAATCCCAAAGACTCTCAGGTTTAGAGCTTGGTGGCAGAAGAGAGTCACCTGTGGAGGTGGAAAAGGAGAGACCAGGAAGAGCTGGAATTTGGATGGGTGTCACCACGGGCCACAGGAGTTCCTACCGACAGTGCTATTTTAAACACGTGGCATGGGTGAATCTCCGTGCACTGCTAGGGGATGTGTCCTCGAGGTGGAACTTCTGGGTCAGAGGGCAGGGGACTGTAATTCTGATAGATGCTGCGTGTTTTCCCCGCTCAACACCGCGTGAACATTCATCACAGACAAGATCTACCTCTGCCCTGGGTTGTAAGTGAGAGGACCCAGAAACTGCCACGTGGAGGAAAACCAGAGCTGGCTCAGGGTCCTGGGCCAACCGGGCAGGGTGCGGGTTATTGGGCGTGACCTGGCTGAGCTGATGGACACAGCACATTCTACCAGAGCAGAACCCCGGTGGGAGGCCATCCATACCATAGGAGCAGGCAGATCCACCAGAGACCTTGGACAACAGTGCAGGAGAGAAACAGTGGCGAGCAGAGGAAGGAAGAGCTCTCCTTCTAGAACCCAGGTGGCCACGAAGCTGCTATGTGACCTTGGATGAGTCCCTTCACCTGCCTGGTTCAGGCATCTCCTGAACACAGGGTCTGGCCAGGCATTTCTCTCTTGCCCCCTCTGCTTTATAGCCCCGTGGTCCCCGATAAGGAATCAGTCTTTTTTTAATCGCAGCCACCGAAATCGAGACCGCCTTTCCTGTGGGGGTTTCTCTATTCCCTGGAAGGAGCCACGAGGCTGGGATTTCGAGACAGCTTTGACCAAAGCAGATCAGTTCAATTCAGTAAGCATTTTCTGAGTGTCCATCCTCTCTCCCTACCACCACCTTGTACCTCTGTGGTCTCTGTCAACACAGTTGCTCATCTCAAGCAAAAGGAGCAGAAGGCAAAGTCTCCAATGGGCCACAGGGATCTGTGGGTCCCACACACCTAAAAGGGTCTGCACTACAACCCCACATAAGCACTCTGCTGCCACCAGGCCTTTGCACATCCTATCCCCTCTACCTTATCCCCTCACTTCATTGAGGTCTCATCAGAGACAATTTCCCTGACTTGGGCTGGGGATGTAGCTCAGGTGGTAGAGGGCTTGCCTCGAGCGCATAAGGCCCTGGGTTCAATCCCCAGCACCACCAAAAAATTCCCTGACTACTTTATAGAAGCAGCCCTCCCCGCCTATCACGAATCCTGCTTGGTTCTCACGACCTTTGTCACCACCTCCACATTACCAATCCATTTGCTTTCTTTCCATCCCTGCCACCACACCCTAACTGTGAGGTTCATGATGACAGGGTGTCTTGCTGCCCCAAGTTAGCCAGCCTGGGACAAGCTCCCTGAAGGTAGGAATCCTGTCCTGGTCACTGAGGATCCCAGGGAGAGCACTGGGAAGGTCCAAAGCACTCACAGAATGGTGGCTTCAGAGAGGTTGTGTTCTTCACACTGAGCCAGAAAGAGATGCTTTGGCCCATCATGAAGGTCCCCAGGGAGGTGGCTCCCTGCCCTCTAAGGAAACCTCTGCATTACTTGAAACCTCATTTACAACGTGGTCTGGTGGCTACCCTCTCTGACAGTAGGGCTGCCCTGCCCTCTGGTGGCCATTCTGCAAAGTGAATCACAGGAATGCTTGAAAAAAACTTGGGGGAAATTTTTTGATTTCTTTCAAAAGTTACCCAAAACCTTAAAGACATCTTGGAAAATATAACACATAGGGCTGGGGATATGGCTCAGTAGTTAAATGCCCTATGTTCAATACCTGGTACCCACCAAAAAAAATAATATACAGAAATAAAAAATAATAACATCACCTTAATAATATTGATGCTACTTGAGTTTCCAATGTTTCATCCCCAGTTCATTCACTCAATGAAGTATTTACAGAGCACCAATGTGTCCCAAGCATCAGCCAGGATAAAAATAAAAATCACATGCTCCTATAGCTTATCTTCTGACTGTAACCATTCTGCACTTTTCTTTTCTTTTTTTTTTTAAATATTTATTTTTTAGTTGTAGTTGAACACGATACCTTTATTTTATTTATTTATTTTTATGTGGTGCTGAGGATCGAACCCAGGGCCTCACATATGCTAGCCGAGTGCTCTACCGCTGAGCCACAACCCCAGCCCCCATTCTGCACTTTTCTACCCCAAATCTTCACTCCATGTCATAGCCTATGTTGCCACACAACCTTCAGAAAATCACTGCTGATGGCTATGCGACAGCGCATTGAATGAACGTCTTCAGGTTTTTGTCTAATACAGCCTCTTACATGTGGCTTCTTCTGATCTGTAGAAGATTTTAGTCTCTTTGGAAAAGCAAGTTGAAGCTGGCTGAGTGGCCTCAATATACCACCATAGGACTTTTTAACTGTCTCCATGTCCTCAGTCCCTGAGGCCTGGAAGCTCCAGCCTGGAAGTCCTCCGGACACCAACATGCCCTGGGTATACTCGGCAACTACCACCTGCCGGGGTATCATTTAGGGGCTGGGGATAGAGCAGGGAAAAAGACAGGCAGAGCCCTGCGCCTTCCTGGGATGACATCAGTGTGAAATACAGTCACAAAAATAATTCTCATTACATGCTCATGTATGAGCTGAGCCTGGTGGCACATGCCTGGAGTCCCAGCCACTAGAGGGGCTGATGCAGGAGAATCACCTGGGCCCAAGTGTTCAAGGCTAGTCTGGTCAATACAGTGAAACCCCACCTCAAAAACAAAAACACAATCATGCATCAAAGTATGGAACAGGAGCCCCAACTGAAGCCAAGGGACCACCTCCCTGAGGGAGGCTGGCTCTTCTTTTGCAGGGGGCAGTACTGGGGATTGATCCTAGGGGTACGCTACCATGAGCTACATTCCAGCACTATTTATTTTTTATTTTGAGACAGGGTCATGCTAAACTGCTGAAGCTGGCCTGGAACTTGTGATCCTCCTGCCTCAGTCTCCCAGGCAGCTGGAATTACAGGTGTGCGCCCCCACACCCAGCCGTGGGATGTCTCTTTTAAGCTAAGAACTAGAGGATGCATCCTCAGGCCTGGTGGTGAGAGGGCAAAGTGTGGGCACCTGGAGCACCAACAGTGCAGGAAGAGGGAGGAAGAGGGAGGGGGACACAGATCACACAAGCCCCTGGGAAGCGCAGGGTGTATCCCCAGTGCAACAGGAAGCCACTGCAGGGCTTGGGGCATTTGAGCAGAATTTGTCTTTTAGAAAGATCCCCTGTAACAAACATAACCAGTTAGAGAATACAATGGAAGAAAAGAGTCCATTCATAAGAGTCACACAAAGAACAACTGTTTAGAAGTACATTTATCAAGACATGTATGTCTCAGGGCGGGGGGGTGTGGCTGAGTGGTACAACAATTCAGAAGTCATCTTCTCAAAAGCCCCTTTCCCACTGCTAGGACTTTCCTTCCATAGCACGGACGATAATGTGATTAAATTCTTTTGAAAGGTGTGTGACAGGCTGCCTTCCCACTCACCTGTTAACACTAAAAGTGATTGGGAAATAGCTAAATGAAAATAGCCAGTAAATCTCTAAAAAGTAATCTTACCGGGTAGTTTTTTTTTTTTTTTTGCGGGGGGGTACTGGGGATTGAACTCAGGGGCACTCAGCCACTGAGCCACATCCCCAGCCTTATTTTGTATTTGATTTAGAGACAGGGTCTCACTGGGTTGCTAAGCCCCTCACCACTGCTGAGGCTGGCTTTGAACTCACGATCCTCCTGCCTCAACCTCCCGAGCCACTGGGATTACACGCGCCGCACCACCACGCCTGGCTGAAAACATCAGATTGTTTGTGGAAAGGGAAATGCGCAAAGCCATTTTGGCAAACTGGCAATTTGGCAAAAGCTCTCAGTATTCTAACCGCAGCAAGTCTACCTTTTGTGTGTAGGGGTCTGAACCCAGGGAGGGGCACTTTACCACCAAGCCATGTCCACAGTCCTTTTATTTTTATTTTGTGACAGGATCTTGATAAGTTGCTGAGGATCTTGCTCCATTGCTGAGGCTGGTCTCAAACTTGGGCTCTTTCTGCCTCCCCTCCTGAGTTACTGGGATTACAGGCGTGCACGAGTAGCTGTGGTTGGTGCTTTTGCAAGGGTTAGTGCATACATACATATACAGTTATGTGCATGTGCAATTACATTATCCACACTTACACATAGGAGCATTTATATGCTTTGAAAAAACTGGGAAGGCATACAGAAGAAAATGGGTGCTACTGGGCAGTCAGCCTGCAGCCTGAGGACCAGGGAAAGGGGGAGAGGCCTCTACCTTTGGTTCTCACCTAACATCCTCCCCCACTCTCTGAACTCCCACTGTGAGAACATCCGACCCCTTGTCACAGGGCCAAAGTGTGTTGTCCTTACTGCCACTGCTGGCATTTTAAGATCACTCAGGCTGCAGTGGCGTCAACTCAACCCCAGGGACCTCTCGGCCAGGAGATACGGATGGCCCTTCAGGTAGGACAGGGCACAGCTGGAATGGGGACCATGATGGCTGAAAAGAAAGGAAGGGATTCCAGATTTACTTAAAGGGTAAATGGACAGAAAGGACTCAAAAGCGTCACCATTCTCGGCTCCCATGGCCACTCTTCCATCCCCCTCTCTGCCCCATGATAAGTGTCATCCCATGAGCTCAGAGCTAGAGTGGAGACCGCCGCGAGGAAGGCACTGTGGGGCTTGAGCTGGCTCGGCCGGCCCCATGCACCCCTCACAGGTGCGGGCCGCAGCCCCAGGTTGGAGCCTCCTTGGCACTTGCAAGATGCCAGGCACCAGCAGGTGCAGCACCCACCTGCACACACCTCGGCTCTCCCTGCCCAGCACTGACAGGCTCCCCTGACCGCATGCACGAGGTCCAAGAGGCAGCTCACACCCCCTGCCTCCCTGACCCCAGCCCATACTCCCGGCCTGGCCCAGTCCCCCAAGCTTTCCTTCTCCTGCCCTGTGCACCTCCAGTCTCCAGGAAGTGGGCCTTCTCTGGCCTCATCACAGCCCTTCCCACCGGGCCTTCCTTCAGCCCTGCCTCCCTCTAACCCTTAGCACTTGTAGGCCCCAAATCAATGACCAGAAGCCACAGCTCTGTCTCAGAACCACCTGAGAAAGTCACAAGGGCTTCTCAGAGGAGGCAACATCTGAGCTGGGCCTTGAAGCAAGAAGAGGAATGAGCTTCTTCCTGATAAAAACAAGAAAAAAAAGGCATGCGCTGAGGGCTTGGTGGGGCTGGGTTAGAGGCAGCCTGGCTGTGAGGTGTTCCTGGGTGCTCCAGGCGCGAGGGAAACTCCACCCCCGCCCCTCCCACCACAACCACTGCTCACACAGGTTGTGTGGCCACCTCCACATGAGGCCCAGCTTCTCTACCAGGCTCTGAGTCCCTCAAGGATGGGCTGTGGCCCTGCACCCAGCATGCCTGGCTCACATATAGCAGATGCTCAACAAATGTTTTTGACCTAAAAAAAAAAAAAAAAAAAGCCCAGATATTTGCAATTGTGGTGGTCACACCTCTGTAAACACAGATCAACATTCATTGAGTTGTATACTTAAAATTGGTTCACGTCACCCTTTGTGAATATGCCCCAATGAAGCTGACCAGGCAGAGAATATGGGCTTCGAGGTTCAGCAGGTCCTCTCATATCACTCATCTCATGTAACCCAGACACCAGCCCCATTCCACATATGGAGAAACTGAGGCCATCCCACCGTGGCAGAGTTGAGTCTTTCCCTCAGAGTTGGGTACTCATGGGATTAGGACCCAGGAGGCTTTCAGAGGCTGTGAGCCAGCTGTGGTTGAGAGAATCCAAGAGGCAGAGGTCACAGCCTGTAATGGCTGCTACTATCTTGCCCTCAGGAAGCTCAGCCCCTGTAGGAGAAGGTTCTGAAGGCCAGCTGTGTTCAGCGGGGCTCCTCAGGCCAGTGTGGCAATACTAGGAGACACCTCCTGCCACCTTTCCTGCATACCCCCCCTTCTGTTCCATAAGGACCACGATCTTTCCCTAGGGCAGATATTAGGGTTCTGCACCAGATTCTCTCCAAGCCAGGCCCTCCATCACAAATGGGGCTGCCAGGGTTAGCAAGTGAAAATGCAGGACCAGGGGACTGGAGTAGGGGCTCAGGGGCAGTGCGCTTGCCTGGCACGTGGGAGGCCCTGAGTTCAATCCCCAGCACCACATATAAATAAAATAAAAGATCCATTGACAACTAATATGTGTGTGTGTGTGTGTGTGTATATATATATATATATATATATATATATATATATATATTTTTTTTTTTTTTTTTTT
>NW_025999977.1:41744884-41780141 GCF_001458135.2 Marmota marmota marmota | reverse complement strand
TTTTTTTTTTTTTTTTTTTTTAAGGGCAGGACCTGCCAGTTACAGTGGCTGCACAACCATTGTCTTCGAGATGTGGCCCTCTGCTCCCCAAGGAGGCCTGAGGAAGCAAAGAAGGTCCCTCGCCGGCCCTTGCTGCTTTTGCCTTGCTGGGGAGAAAATCTCGGGTGCCACCTTCAGAGAATTGTGTCCTGGAGGACCCCAGGACGCCCGCCAGGGCCCCGGGGGAGGGTGACGCAGGTGACAGCTCCTCCAGCTGTACTTGGCTTCCCCTGTCACTGCCACTCAAAGCCTAAGCGTGACACTGCGTAGGTAGAAGGGGTGGGGGGTGTCCTTGTATTTTCTCCACAAATCTGAATGCGAAAAGGCACTGCGGAGAATTTTGCTCACTTGGAAAAAGCAGTAATAAAGGTGGCATGGTATGAAGTCAATAATGCAGAATAGAATAACACTTAGGTAAAGGTCCAAACCTTATGCCCAATAACCCCACTGCCTGCGAGTTTATCCTAAACAAATAGTTGAAAAGAATAAAAATGCTATATGCATAATCATGTTCATATGGCATTATTGACAGTAGCTAAAAACTGGAAACAACCTAACAACTGAGGGAAGGAAACTGGCTAAGCAAACCATTTTACACCCTCAAGATGGAATGCCAGGCCACCACTACGCCATATACAAGGGCTGCCGAAACTTGTTTGTAAAATAATCTTCCTGGAAAACTGTTCAATATAAAATGGCACATATTTGGGGATCACAACTCCTTCAGAAACGGTTTTCCTTTCAATTAAAACAAATTAGATCAGTGTGGATTCACATGCATTTATAAGGAATAGCATAAACCAGGCACAGCGTCCCACACACCCGGAATCCCAGCGACTCAAGAGCCTGAGGCAGGAGGATCACAAGTTCAAGACCAGCCTGGGCAATGTAACAAGACCCTGTCTCAAAAAATAAAAAATTTAAAAGGACTGGGGATGTAGCTCAGTAGCAGAGTGCTCCCAGGTTCCAGTACTGCACAAGAAGAGAAAGGAAGACAGGGAGGGAGGGAGGAAGGAAGGATTAACCTGATGGGATTTGAGAGATTTTCTTTATAATGTTTCTATGTTGTCAATGGAGGGAAGGTTGAGCAATCCAAGGCAGCTAGAAGAGTGGAGGGGTCCCTGGTGCATCGTGGGGAAGGCCCAGGTGCCCTCCCAGCCACTCCAGGCCTGCCTGTGTGATTTGGGCAAATCAGGGCACACCCCCTGGGCTGCAGTGTCCCCCAGTCGAGTGGCTCTACCTAACAGGGTTACTGTGAAGTCATATTGGCCAAGCTCAGGCAGCGGCCATCATCTGGGCCCGGAGCACAGTTAACTCACTAACCTGGACCAACTCACGGACATCTTCCACCAACCAGAAGAAGGACACTACAGGGGGCCCTTTGGCATCTCCCATCTTTCCCGGCCTTCTGGGCCTCACAGCCAAACCCGCAGGCTCACAAAGCAGGCGGGAAGGACTAAGCCCAAGCATGCCCTCAGAGTATCTTCTCCACCCCAGGAGGCCACCGGCCTTCTGCAGGGCTTCCTTACTTCTGCCCAAAGGAAGCATCTGGGTGACTTCTGGGAAGAAAGGATCCCTTGGTAAAGAGGCAGGGAGCTGGGGCTGGGTTCTAGCCATCTCACTGAACACCTGATATAGAGATTTTTTGTTTTTGTTTGTTTCTTGAAGGACTGGGGATTGAACTCAAGGCCTCATACATACTAGGCAAATGCTCTGTCTCTGAGCCACATCTGCCTCCCTTTTTATTTTATTTTGAAACTGTAAATTGTCCAGGCTGGCCTTGAACTGACTATCTTCCTGCCCCATTCTCCAGAGCAGCTTTGATTACAGGTGTGCATTATTGTGTCTGGCTCTAATATACAGATCTAAAGCCTCACAACAACCCTGGGGTTGTGCACATTTCATAGATGAAAAAACTGAGTCTTGAAAAAGGTTGATTGTCACAGGCAAGAGCTAGGATTTGGACTCGGGTCTGTTTTTTTTATTCTGCTTGGCTAAACTATGTTCCTATCCCTGATTAAGATCCATATTCCTAGGTTTGATTCCTCTGGCTGCTGCAGTCTTGGAAATGTGAGCTTATCAGTTGTAGAGTTGGGACGTCAATGTTCGTGTTCTAGTTTTTCCAAAAGTCTTAAAAAGTCTGAGGCTAGCCAGCCAGTAACTAGTTCTTTCTATTGACTTTTGTTCACAAATCTGAGTCCCCAACTAGCCTGTGTGCTCTGTAATGCAGGCCCCGCAGCCAAAATCTCTGACTGTCTTCCAGGGGTAAACCAGGGGCGGTTTACTGCTGTGGGTCCTGAGCCCTTGGACCTGCAATGACACCTCAGACGTTTATGCTACAATGCTCAGGTAGGGGCACCTAATAGTAGCTCCTTTAGACTGTGCTGCCCACCAGGAAACCTCAGCTGCACAGGGCTGAAAAGCCACATCGGTGTGCAGGGCCCGCCCAGGTGGGGAGGGACCTTCCTGAGCCTGCGGACAGCCCAGTTGGCTGCGAGAGGAACCGGCGATGCTGACCCCGAGGCTCCATTCCGGCGGAGGCTGGCGCGCATGCGTGCGAGGGGGGCCAGAGGAGTCCCTTGGGCTGCGCAGGCGACTGGTCTCGCTGAGTCCCTTAGTCGTGTGACATCGAGGGTCCCCACCAGCACCACCCTTTGCTGTTTTTCTTCCAACTATGCTGGGAGGTTTCTTTTCTTTTTTTTTTTTCTTCGTTTTGTTTTTTACAAAAATATATGTAAGTGAATGTTGATCAGTGAAGGAACATGCTAGAATGTCCACTCCAACAGCTAATGGCGCCTTCTAAGGAATAGACAAAAAAAACCTAAATGTCTTAAATTGTAGTCCTTCTAGGCAATAGAGTAGTATGCAGCCATTAAAATGTTTTCATCGCATCTCCTAAAAAATCTTTTAACAACACCATAAACATTTTTTTAGAGATTTAATACAGGGAGAAAATGTTCATAATAAAATACACATGAAAATAATATCTGGCATGCGAGTAATCATTGCAAAGCAAAATATTAATTATCAAAAATCAATTAACAATATGATTTTATTTAATTAATTATGTTTATGGAGATATAAGAGTGGTCCACTTTATGCTTTGAATATAACCCTTGCTGCTCTGCCATTGCAACTTATTTTTCAAGTGGAAATGTCTCTTTCCCTGCTCCTCCCTAACCTCTCTCCCTCACTAATCTCAGGGGAAACAGGGTTATCTTTCTTCCCCCTCCTAGGCAGAGTCTCTGTCCTTGAGTACACACCTACTATAGGAAGAAGTAACCCAGACTTTGGGGATGGTACCAGAAGATCTCAGAAATGACTATCTTCCAAATTAACAAGCGAATTATAACTTCAGAAAGACCCGTTCCATCTGATGAACAGAATCACAGCTCCTGGGACAGGAATCCCCTGTGTTGATCCTTTGCTAGAAAAGCAATACACCTTCTTTTTCCTTTTTCTCCAAACCATGTCCTCATTATTGGATGGGCATCAGGGACATGGACAGAGTTTTCTATTACAACAGTGGTGCCAAGGACTGAACCCAGGGCCTGGGTCGCATACTAAGCAAGTGCTCCACCACTGAGCTACACCCTTGGCCCTAATATGATTTTATTTTATTCTAATATTTATTTTTTAGTTTTAAATGGACACAACATCTTTATTTTACATTTATGTAGTGCTGAGTATCGAAAGCAGTGCCTCAAGCATGCTAGGCGAGCGCTCCACCACTGAGCCACACCCCAGCCTCTAATATGATTTTATTTTATTTTTTAGGTTTTTTTTAGGCAGACACAACATCTTTATTTTTTATTTTTATGTGGTGCTGAGGATGGAACCCAGCGCCCCGCAAATGCCAGGCGAGCGCCCTACCGCTTGAACCACATTCCCAGGCCCCCTAATATGATTTTAAATGAGTAAAGTTGTATATGTATCTAAATGAAGAAATTCCAACTGAGTATCTCCAGGAATTGGGACTTTGACTCTTACTGCCCTCTGTTTTGGGGTAGTTTTTAAATTACTGTAATCATTAAACACTCCCCCACCCCCGAGTTTGAGGCCCGTGAGCTAAGACCCCAACTCTTTTTTTTAATGTTTATTTTTTAGTTGTAATTTGGCACAATACATTTATTTTATTTATTTTTATGTGGTGCTGAGGATTGAACCCAGGGCCTCACACGTGCTAGGCAAGCGCTCTACTGCTGAGCCACAACCCCAGCCCTAGACCCCCAACTCTTAAAAGAAAGGCAAGGTTGATTTTTAATTCAAGTTCAGGGACAAAAGTTCATGGTATATTGATTTTTTTTTTAAGCCTATGGCTCACTCTCATAATAGATGTTGCCTTGAACGCACAAGTCACCCTCCCTGTGGGCAGAAGCTGGGTGGGTGGAAACAGCCTGGTGGACTGGTAAGTCCTGCCCTCTGGCCAGCTTCTACCTGGAGGGTTACAAAGACTGTATGGTCCTCAATTGTTTCATCTACAGAATGGACCTAATTGCCTAAGCACTGGCCTTCTCCTGAGAATTAAATGGGATAATTCCTGTAAAGGACTTGGCACAAGTCTGGATTTGGGAAGTTGAGCTGCTGCTGGCAGCTGCAGGGGGGCTGGCATGTACTCAGTGGGCGCGCAGTGACGGCTATTGCTTCCTTTCTCCTGGCCTTTGTGTGCTGAGGACATAATTAGGCATTTCTGCAGCTAAGTGGGAACGAATGCAGAGGTCCTGGACGTTAAGCAAATCTGAGCACAGTAGCCCCAAAATGTGAGAGGGAGAGTCAAGTGGGTGATTTGCAGTGCCCAGACAAGTTCTGAAATCCAGGCATTTTCCCTGTGCACCCTGTGCCCATAGCAGGGCTCAGATCAATCTGCAAAATGGGATAAGTGTTTCTAATGCAGAAGGTGGCGATGATTAAGTTGATAGGAATTTGGAGGTACAGAAAAGGAAAGATAGACTGAAGCTTAAAACGGGCTAGGGTTGTGGCTCAGTGATAGAGTGCTTGCCTCGTACATGTGAGGCACTGGGTTCAATCCCCAGCACCACATTAAAATAAATACATACATACATACATAAAACAAAGGTATTGTGTCCATTTACTATTTAAAAAAAAGTTTTTAAAGAGGAGGAGTTGGGATTCAGAAAATGCCCATGCACCTTTGAAATGCAAAACATGCATTCCTGAGTAACCTAGCCCAAGTCCTTCACCTGCGCCCTTGACCTGCATCCTTGACTTTGATGCACAAGCCTAGAGAACTGGCACCAAGTTGGTGCAACTCTCCCTGGCTCCACCTCTAGTCTAGCCCTGAGCAACCCTCCCTCTATAAATATTACTGCTCCACACCAAAGGGTTGCATTGCTACCTCTAGAGAGCCCCCACATTGTCCCTTGAATGCAACTCTGCTTCCTTAGGTACATCTGTCTGTCTCTGATTGGCATGTGCTGAAATTCTTTCCCAACACATATTTCAAGGACTCCACTTGTCTTGAGTCCCCCTGTCTGGGAACTCCTTCAGACCTCCAGTGACAAATGAGTTGATACAGAATGGCTTCTGTGCACACGGAGCACCTGATGACTGCATAACAGTCATACCTGACCCAGCCAGCCCTGGGCACACTGTGGAAACATGGAGAAGGCAGACTGTAAACAGTAAGCATGGGCTGGGGATGTGGCTCAAGCGGTAGCGCGCTCGCCTGGCATGCGTGCGGCCCGTGTTCGATCCTCAGCACCGCATACAAACAAAGATGTTGTGTCCGCCAAGAACTAAAAAAAATAAATAAATATTAAAATTTAAAAAAAAACAGTAAGCATAATAATCAGTAGGAATCTCTGAGGTTGGCAGTTATGAAAATAATAAATAGACTAGAGAGCAGTGGCCATAGAGTATGTGGAGTAGCCAAGGAGTACCCTTCATGCTGGGCGCAGTGGCGCTCACCTGTAATCCCAGCAACTTCGAGGCTGAGACAGGAGGATCACAAGTTCCAAATCAGCCTCAGGCACTTAGACCCTGTTTCAAAATAAAAAAGACCTAAATGCAATGGTACACACCTGTAATCCCAGAGACTTGGGGGGGGGGGCTGAGGCAGGAGGATTGCAAGCTCGAGGCCAGCTTCAGCAACTTAGTGAGGTCTTAAGCAACTTAGCAAGACTGTCTCAAAAGGGGCTGGGGAGATGGCTCAGTGGTACACCACCCCTGTGCTCAATCCCCAGTATCCCACCTCAAATTAAAAAAAGAAAGAGGGGTTGGGAATGTAGCTCAGTGATAGAGCCAGTGGGTTCAATCCCCCAATAACTCACACACACACACAGAGTGCACCTCTCTGAGCTGAGACTAGATGATAGGAGGCAAGCCAGGGAGAGCCGGGCGATGAGCAAGGCCTCCAGGCAGAGAGCCCAGCATGTGCACAAAAGCCCTGCAATGGCAGAATTTGATCTGCTCACAGGAAAGAAGGCCCACGTGGCTGGAATGTTGTTGAGGACAGTGGGCTTCATAGGACAAGGTGGGAGGGCTTCCGCTTGTTGCCATAGCACACAACTAAAGGGTTTTTCAAAAAAGGTTTGATTCAGGCTGTGTACTTGCCCTGCATGTGCAAGGCCCTGGGTTCTAGCCTCAACTCAGCTAAAACAAAGAAACAAACAGAGGGTTTGGGGGTTTTTTGTTTTTTATTTTTATTAATATTTTTTAGCTGTCAATGGACCTTTATTTCATTTATTTATATGTGGTGCTGAGAATCGAACCCAGTGACTCACACATGCTAGGCAAGCGCTCTACCACTGAGCCACAACCCCAGCCCCTAGGGTTTGGTTTTAATGAAATTATTGTGTGTGTTGAACAGATTGGAAAGGATGGGAAAAGAAGGAAGGAGACCTGTTGTGGGAGGATGGGGACAGAGACCAGTTGTAGGTTGTGATATTAAGAGGGGATCAAGGATGAGACCCAAGGTCCTGATGCCAGTTAAGTACAAGCTGCTAAAAGAACCGAAGGCTGGGAGAAAGTTGGGAAGGAACCCAACGTTTCCGTTTTGACAGTTCACATTTGAGATGCCCACCCAACATGGGAGCCGAGAGGCCACCCAGGCCTTGGGTTTCGTGAGCCGGGGCCTCCAGAGGAGGGCAGGGGAAGACAGGCCTGAAAGCCCTCCCACATTGGAGAACAGAAGAACCATGGGGTAGGAAGCCCAAGGAAGCAGGGGTTTCAGGGAGGTGAAAGTCGCGCAGGGCCCAGCGCCTGAGCAGTCAGGTGAGAGCAGAGGTGCAGGCCCAGGGCCTGGGGAAGGCACCCAGAGGGGAGGACCTCAGTGCCATCAACAGAGTGCTGTCAGGTTTTGCTGAAAAGCGGAACAGAGAACTAGGCAGCGCCTGGAGAGGGCAGTGCTCCGCGTGCATGTGCATGTGCACGTGCATGAAGACATGCTGGTGTGCTCCCGGGAGAGAAATGATGGCATTAGACAGAGGGAGGCGCCGCCTGAGAAGCAGCCAGGGAGGGAGAGCTGAGCTGGGCTGAGCAGAGAGCTGGGGAGACAGCAGGCGGGTGGGCTTGGAGCGGGAGGCACAGGGAGATAAGGGCCTGGGGGACCAGAGCTGGCCTGTTGCTGTGCCAGGCAAGTGGTGGCCTTTCTGGGTATTTCGCTCTGCCACCCTTTTCATAGGTGATGGGGAGGGCGGCACATGCAGGTGATTCCAGCAGGGCCAAAGCTTCTCTGGAGGCTCCGAGTCCCTCTCTTGACCCACGTTTGCCAGAATGGACCAGAGCCCTTGGTTGAGGGAGACAGGCTCTAGTGCTACCTCGTCCCCAGATCCTGGGTTACAGCCACCACAGGCTAAATGCTTTGGGAAAGAAGACAAAACTCAAGTTTCCTCTGAGAGGACTGAGGCCCAGGGTCACAGGGTTCAGACGGGGTAGGGTGGGGGTCTAAATGTGAAGTCTGTCTTCTAGGCAAGACGTAATGCAGGCACCTGGGCCCTGGGGTTGAATATTTAGGGGCTGGCCAGGTTGGTCTCTGAAGTTCAAGTCTCTATAAGCTACTATTTTAGTTGCCATTCCTCGGAGACCTCCCCACTTAACCCACCCCCAAACCAACAGGAGGGAGAATGTCACCAGGGGAAGGGCTGCATCTTTTTTTTTTTTTTTTTTTTGGTGGTGCTTGGGACCTCACTCAGGACCTGGACCATACGGGTCAAGTGCTCTGCCACTAAGCTACATTCCCAGTCTGGGCTGCATCCTTTCCAAGTTCATTGGAGCCAAGGAGATAAGGGAGCATTGTGGGTACACTAGGACTCCTGTCCCCCTTAGAGGTACTTTCCTGTGTCCTCACCTGCAACACGGCAGCTGTTCATCTAACAGCACCCCCTGCCCCCTGTCATCACCCTGCAGTTATACCCCCTGCCCACGCTGGGCTCCTCTACCCTGCTCTTTGCGGGTTTGGCCTCACAACCCAGCTGGCTCCCAGGCAGCCCTTGGTGACCCTCCCACCTCTGTTCCACTGGACCCCCAGGCAGCCTTACTGAACCCTAAGCCAGGCCTGAGTGTGTGGGATCCCTGCCATGGTCCCTGCCATACCTAAACAGAGTGCTGGGGCAGTGGGGGGTACCCACCTAGGCAGTCTCTGTGGACCTTCATGACTACCTTGACTCTTGCCAGCGCTGACCCTTACCGTGTCCTCCCCACCCCTTGGCCATCAAGTGACGCCTTGTTTAAACAAGCTTCACCAGACGGTTTTTACTAAGCAAATGACCCAGCTGCTCACCCACCGTAACTTCTCCCACCCCTGGCTCAGATACATGGCAAACCCCACCTCTTTCCACCCTCCCATCTCTCTTTAGTCTTGGAACTAATCTCAGAGATCCAATCTGAGTTCTGTCCCCAGGATTCCTCCAGGTAAGCTGATTTCAAAATCCAGTGACTAAATTGTGTTGCTTCTTCTTCTTGTGTTTCCCTAATTTCTAGTTTAAAAAGTCTTGAGTCTTCACTTCCCCCATGGCATTAATATGCTTGGGTTGACTAGGTTCCTCTCCTGTGAAACTCAAGTTGACATTCATTGCTATGTAGCCGTGCTGGAGACAGGGCCTTCAAGAGATGATTAGGTCATTCAGAGGGAGTAAGCCTTTCTGGTGGGATTGAGTTCACTGTCATGGAGTCTGGCCCCTCCTGTTCTGTCTCTTCTGTATGTGGACACATTATGACAACGTGAGGGCCTCACCAGATGTGGCCGCTGATCTTGGACTTCCAGCCTCCAGAACCATGAGCTAACTAAATTTCTTTCCTTTATAAATTACCCACCCTCAGGTATTCTATTGCAGCAACAGAAAACAGACTAAGACAATACATTTCTGAACTGGTGAAACTAAAGACCAGGTTTATTTCCGAATGGAGACCCTCAGAGCTGAAGCTATACTGCCTGTCTGCTAGCCTCTTGGAAGAAATCAAGTAAATGTCAGGAACCAATCAAAATATCCATCTATTTTTCTCCATTTAGTCTCATTTCTGGGAATCCATTTTAAAAGAAAAAAAATACAAAATATAGGGGGGAAAGCCAAAACATAAAGACGTTTATTGAAGCTCTATTTATAGCTAAAATAAAATTATATATATATTTATATAGAAACAAACACTCAACAAGAAAACACCATGCAGCCATTTGAAAAAACAAAAACAAAAAAATAGTTCTACATCAACATTGAAAGATATTAAGAAAAAAGTAGGATAAAAGTTAAATGTACACTTACAACTTTGTAAGGAAAAAACGGAGAGAAAAGGTGCCCATGACAAAGCCGGTTAGTCTGGTCGGGGTCCCCTGTTTTGTCAAACTTTCCCCTAATGACGTGTTTGCTGCCAGGAGAGCGCTGCCGTCCTGAACCTCCCACGAGTCTGGTGAAGAAAGAACCTCACGCCGCCCTCCTCAGGAGCCCAACCATGGCTGGGCCCACCGGGCACTTGGGAGACAAAGCCCAGCACAGAGTGGCCGAGGTCCTGGGGCTGAGTGTGAGGGAACAGTCCCAGTCCTTACAGTATTCAGACTGTCACTTTAGACGGCTAAGGTAGGGGCCTAGAGACTGAAGCAGAGTCACAAGGGGCTCTGCAGGCCACACAGCACTGGCCACTTGCAAGTCGGTTCTGAGGGCCAGGCAGCAGGGGAACCCAGACGTGGGTCTGAAGGGAGACCAGCAACCCCTCAGAGGGCCACCCAGTTCCTCTCCATAGCCAGGGCTCCTCTGCACCCAAGGCACCTCCTGCACTGTGGGCCCGGGGGACCGAGGTCTGCCTTACGCTGAACTCACACTGGCCACCAGCAGTGTGGCCCAGCCCTGTGGGTGTCTGCAAATATGTCCTCCCAATGCTGGCTCCTAAGACAAATGGCTGGGTTCCTCCAGGAATCCTCCCCAATCCAGACTGTCTACCTCCCTGGCTACTCCCCTCTGGACTCTGGTTTGTTGACAAAACCCTGTTGAGAGGGCACTGCTGCTGGTGACCAGGGGTCCTCCCCCACCGCCATCTGAGCAAGACACTGTCCCCTCTCTGCTCTGGTCTTCCAACACCGATTGCTCCACCCTCTCCCTCTAGTTATCTCTGAGCTTCAGATCCATAGGCCTCTGCCACATGGGGCCCGGGCCTCTGTGACACCCAGGCAGGGGGTGATTTAAAGAGTTGTCTGGGCCCAATGCGGCACCTCCCACTGAGGTACTTAAGCCCTCTGGAGAAGGGCTGTGAACAGCCACGTCAGGGAAAAGGAGACGCAAGACAAAAGGACATTATCGGTGCTTTTTCCGTTTTTCTTTTTGCACAAAAACAGTCCATTTATTCAAGTGTTCTCCAGCACAAGTACATTAGAAAGGAGCTTTATTATATTCTTCTGGGCACAAAAAAAATGTGATGAAGGCGGAACTGACAGACTTTCTACATCTGCTGTACGCATTGACCTCTTTAATTATTTCATAAACAGCTATGTCACGAGCAATCACGTACACAGAGATACAACAGAACGCCGGGCGGGCGGCGGGGCCCTGCGGAACCCCCCGCGCCCCTCCCAGCTGTCCCAGAACCAGACTGTGAAATGTACATTATTATTGTCAATAAATAGAGAAGCAACCCTAAAAAAAATACAGTGGTGAAAAGGATGCTGGAACCAGGAAAAACAAAAACAAAACAAAGGAAAAGAGAGGAACTTAAGAGAAAGGAAGGAGGGCCAGGGAGGGAAGAATCTGGAAAGTCCTGCATTTAGCTGCGTGGAATGTGGAGTAGAAGTGCTCTGCCACCGGGGTCAAAGCGCAATCGTCTGTAACAGTAAAAGTTATTACCAAATCAGCTACGGAGTTTATTCTTCAGTATGAATACATGATTTCCCACAAATAAGTAAGCACCCGCTACTTCAATGCCTCAGCTAAAACACGTGAAATCGCTCACTTAGTTTTCAAGTACAAAGTTAAAATGCCTTTTTAATAATAATATATCAGAGTAAAATAATAGTCTCTTTTAAACTCCACTACAAGAAAACAAAACAAACAGTCATTGTCCAGACAGCAGACTTAATTTAACAATATATATTTTTAATAAAATGTTTTAGCACCTTGTTGAGTCACCTCCTCCCTCTGCGTATTCTAAGGAATTTCGGCATTTTTGTCGTCTGTTGGATTCTAGGGCTGTGCAACCAAATCGGTCTGTTAGTGAATGGGACTACAGTGACGCTTTAGACCGCTGCTCACGTCCTCAGGCACAGGCTGGAGCCGGGTGTCTGGGGAGTCCCCCTCTGCGCCCTCAAGGGAGCAGATCCCTGGGGCTTTCCAGTTGCTGGAGTTGCAGACGCCGAGGGGGCCTCTGGGAAGTTAGGGGGGAGTCCCCCCAGCAAGGCCTCCCTCCTTCCCCTCCCTACTCTGACCTGCTTGCTTCTCGCACTGCCCAAACTCCACTGCCTAGAGTTGGAGACAGGTCCCCAACCAAAGGCCCACCTTAGCCGGGTCTCTGAAACCCAAAGGTGCGAGATCCTCACTTCTCAAAGACCCCAGCCCTTCTTTACCAAAACGTAAAGATCCAAGAGCTTACACTAGAACAATAGGGTTCATCTATGTCCTTTCCTCTCCAGTCCTCCTGACCCCAGGACAAGGCCTGGCCACCTGTAGTTAACCCCAGAGGGCCACTCCAACTCCAGCCATCCCTCGGTAACCCCTTCCCGTTCTGGGGGGAGTGGGAGGCACAGCGGCTCCCTGCCAAGAGGGACAACTTGGTATCATATTCTAGTCACAAGCACTGGGAGCATGCAGACTAGAAAAAGATGAATGCAGATTGTTACCTTCCCAGGATCAATCTGTGGCCCTGCCTGGAAACAGTCTCCAGAATCACATCTCTCGGGTTCCCCTGACCAGAGCAAGCAGCAGCAGCAGCCTCCTCACGAGAGGCGCCAGGCAAGCCCCACAGGCCCAGCCTACAGCTCACAGGGCTCCTATAAAATGACAGCTCCAAAGACACTAGTCACAGCAACTCTGCGCCACGCAGAACAGCAAGAGGAATTCAAGACCTACTGATATAGACTTACATCATAAAAAATATGAACACTAATGATTGCAGTTTTCCTGTTAGCACGTCTCCGAGCAGGCTCAGCTGAACCACACTCCCTTGCTCCTCCTATGGACTTCCCTGTGCTAGAGATGGCAACACTCAGAGGCTCCCCCAGAGCAGCTGTGGCCTGGGGCCAGCAAGCAGGTGAGGGGAGCCAGCTGACTAGTTAGAGACTTTCAGCATCAGCCTGCCTTCCTGCTGGGGTCTGCCTTTCCCGACCACACCCCAGCCACTCACCAAAACCTTCATCTCCACCTGCCAACCATGTCCAGGCCTTTCAAAGGCTAAGAGGTCCTGGATGTTTTTTGGGGAAGTTTTTTTCTGATAGGATGTCAAACAGCAAGGAAGCTCTGAGGCCAGAGAGCAGACTTCAAGAGCCCTCTGATCCTCACCTGCGGGCTCCCCACTAGCCCACTGTTCCAGTCGGTCCCACAGGAAAGGGGTTAGCACCAGCCAGCCTGAGGCCCTTAGGCTCGCAGCCATCTGCTGGGATTGAGTGCCTCCTTAGGCGGGAGGCCAAGGCTTGTGACCCCGGCACTAGCACCCAGCTGCCTCCCCCATGCAAGGGCCATGGATCTCTTTGGCACCATGCTCCACTTGGCACCCTCAGGAGGGAGGCTGTCACCTGGGCTCCTAGCACCCTGGTTTCAAGAAGATGGGCCTGCTCTTTGGAAAGGAAATCCCATAGGGAACACCCTTGGGGATTATCCCCAGGCCCTTCTGGTTTCTCCAGATCCACTGCCCCCGCCCTTGGCTTCTTCTACAGCAAGCTCAACACTCCCCACCCCTAACCCTCCCATGGCCCACTCGGCTGAGGCCCCTTTAGAAGGTACCAAATACCTGTCCTCAGAAGTCCCCCACAGGGATGGAGGTGGATGAAGGGAACACCACTTGGACCAAGTTGGCACATTCCCCAAGTTCCCTTCACCCTACCAAATTCTACTGTAAGACCAAGCCCACAGGAAGGGCTGGAAGAAAAGCTGGTGATTAACTCCTGTCCCTGTATGGGGGCACCATGTCCATTTTGGGGGCCTTGGCAGGTTACTAGAGTGGGAGAAACAGGTGCTAAGTAGTCAGCCACAGGCCAATGTGCCCAGCACTCTCTCAGAACAAGCTGGCCAGCATGTGCTGGCCCCTGGCTCTTGCCACATTCACAGGTTCTTCCTGAGTCCCCATGCCAACCTTTGGGGGAGCACCAGCCCCAGCTAGGGTGGAGCTGGGGCCACTGGGAAAGGCTGACTCCTTCACATAAGCAGTGGACAGAGGCTCAGGAGAGCCAGCAGTGCTGGAAGGGGAAAGCCCTCCGAGACTGTCCTGATGCAGATCTGGGAAGACCTTGGTGTTGGCCAGCAGGGGAGGGAGCACCTTGGACTGCTTGAGGCAGCCCTCCTCCCCTCAGCCCTCTGGAGCAGTGCTGGTAGACTCCAGGTCAGAAGCAAGGAGGGACTCTGCTGGGGCAGGGGCAGGCCTCCCCCTCTCCTAGCTGCTCCAGTTACCACCTGCCATGTCAGGGAAGTGGCAGGGAGCAACTGGGTGTGATCTTATGAAATCCATCTACCAAGGAACTGAGTAGACTGGGGCCAGGACTACCTGCCCCAGCAAGGAGCGAGTGGCCACAGCTGTGAGCTTTACTCCTGAGCAATGAGCAAGGGGTTCAAAGCCTTGGTGTAGTTTTGTCACTAATTACTAATTTGCTTTATTGAAAAGGCGAAGTTCACTGTCCCATCATTATTACTTTTTTCCCAATGGAAGCCCTGTGGCCAAGACAGACAGGGATGTCAATTTGATTTTGTTTGGGGAGAATAGGTAGGGGGAGTAGAGGGCTGACTTGACTGGTGCCTAGAGTTGCAGGTCAGTATCACAGGTTGCTAACAGAAGAATCTTTGACATCACCAGGGGCAAAAGGGATAGAACACGACCTGCTAGAGGAAGCACCTTCTCCGGATCAAACCACCTCCTCTTCCTACCTTCAGCACCTAGCAACTTCTGGGATCGACAGTCTACCTGCAATCAGGGCAACAGAGGTAAAGAGCTGCTCGGGCTGACTCCACAAAGTCCTGAATCCTGGGGAGAAGTAATGGGAGCTCCCTGGTGAGTGACTCGCTATGCATCCAAATAGAAGTAGGTTCCTGTGCATGTGAGACTGATTGGTGTGGGGTTTATGCCTGCAGTAGGGACCCGGGCTCAGCACACCGAGCCCGTTTCCCCCCACTCCCCACTACATAATATTTCTTATACATGACCCTATCTATGTATTTATATAGCGCCTATCACCATAGGCCCCATCTTTTCTAGGGATGGGGACTTGGGACCATGTGCTTGACGGCACACCTCCCAGCTCTGCCGGTCCCAGGAGGTGCCGCCCCCCCTCCCATTATAAAATATATATCTCTATATGCCACATATCTACACCCCATCCATCCAGGCAAGCTCTGCCCGTTGGGCCCTCACCCTGGAGCCAGCAACGCCATCCCTTCCCACCGCCAACGCCAGGCCAGGCCAGGCCAGGCCAGCTGCCCCTAGGAAGCAGAACAAAGTGCGAGCACGTGGGGCCCCAGGCGCTGCTGACTTGAGGCAAGAGCACAGCTATCATCAGACCAAACACTAGAAAAGAAACGCACACCACTCCAAGCACACACACAGGAGAGAGACCGCAGGCCTCCCCCGGCCCTGACACACCTGACTCAGAGGAGGGGAAGTAGAAGAGAAGAGCAAGAGCGACCAGCCCGGAGGGCAGGCCTGGGGGACTCCCTGGCCGTCCAGCTTGTCACCGCACTGCCCAGTGGCCCACCTGGCCCAGGGGGAAGGGAGCCAGGGCACCAGAGCCACCGCTAACTTAGAAGCACCCTGCTCCCGCACCTTGGTTTGAAACCTAAAGGGTGTTGGGTTTTGTTTTCTTAAAGAAAATCTTAAAACAACATAATTATAACCAGAACCATAAGAATAATTATAATAAAAGGTGTCATCAGCCTCCCAGTATAAAACTGCAGCCTTTGGAGATGACCAAAAACATCACATTCCAGGGGCCCAGAGCCGCCTTGTGCACAGAGGGGAGGATGGTGAGGGCCTCATAAAAGAACACACAAAAGGCGACTTAGACAGGAAAGCACCAGTACGTTTTGTATGTTTTTTTATTTGCTCCAGGTGGGGTTTTTAACTGTCAATTTCCCACACTCTGGACTATTTCTGATCCCACAAGGAGCCCTCAACTCCACTAACGAGCAATCAGGAAGGAAGACTCCTTACCCTGCCATCTTGCTAAGGGAGTCTCTTTTTAGAAAAAATTCAAGTTATTGCCTGAGTCTGGATGGACTCCATGCTCAGCCTCCCAGGATCCCAACCACCTAAGCTGACCCCCATTTTGGCAGGGAGAAGTGGGAGAACGACACCAGTTCTCCTCCTTCATCTTGTTAAAATCAAGGGGAAACCCCACCAGACAAAGCGCCATCTTCGAGCTGAATCCCTTTCTCCATCCTTGTTTAAAACCCTTTGCACATAAGGCCAGGTGGAAGCTGATGTTTTTACTCATCTCGCTGTTTTAAAGCACCATTATGAAGTCAGGTTGTACAGTAGTTAACAGTACCTTTTATATATATATCTCATATCTATCATATATATATAAACTGTAAACAAGAGGTAACAGCGGCTTCTAGAAACTGGTATTCTTCAAGGTTTCCTGTGTGTAGGCACCTGAAATACTGTAGAAAAGTATCTTATGTGGTGTTCGGTCTCCCTGCTGCTAGCTGGGTTCTGTCTGCATGACCAGGAATGGTGCTGGTAAGACAGCTCAGGGGCTGGGAGAGAATTCTGCCACCTGAGTGTCTCTTTTCTGTCCCCGCTTGTGCTCCTATCTGACCAGGCTAGAGACAACAAAAAAAAAAAGATTTAAAAAAAATATATATACCCAATATATAGATTTCTATTTCCTTTTTCCCCTCTCTTCCACCTTTCCTCTGCAAGGTATTGTTACTATTTTTTTTGTCACTGATTTTTGCTGTAATAACCCTCTTGTTTCAGTCACAGCAAGAAACAAAAACCCAAACAAACAAAACCCCTCTGGAAAGAGTAGAAAACAAAAGGTTTTACAAAAAAAAAAAAAAAAGAAGGGGGAGGGGAGGGGACTTGGTTTGTTTTTGTGTTTTCTTTTTTTTAAATAGGACTGAAGATTAACATTGAAAAATCAGGAGATGATGTCCAACCCTTTTCGCAAGGCAAAGCCCTCCGGTATTTCCGCCTCTGTGGTTTGTTTTAAATTCCTTTTTCTCTTCTGGGTGCTGATACTTCTCTCCATCCTCACGTTCTTGGTGTTTTATTGTGTTTTGTGTTTTTTTTGTTTGTTTGTTTAACTTTGTGTCACTACCTCAGTTTGCCCCCATGTCCCTTACACACAAGCAAAATATTCCTTCAGCGGAGCGAAGAGGTGGCGGATGACTGGCACGCTCCACGACCGGCCCAGCAGTCTCTGCCTCGCCAAGCGGCTCATGTTGGAGACGTCAGTATAGTGGACAGGGAAGCCAAAAACCCTGGGGAAGAGGAGGCAGACAAGGCAGGGTGAGCAGGGGCAAGATCAAGCTGCCCCCAAGCCATCTGACCACATGCCAGGAGCACATGACCAGAAGCTGTCCACAACACCTGGGAGGGGTCGATGTGTCACCCAAACACTCATGATGGTGCCTGTTCTGCTGACTCCTTTGTTCTCTGTAACCAATTCCAACATTTGGATGGGTCACCAACTGTGTGCCTCGCACTGTGCTAGTCAAGTAGTTACTGTCGTCCCTGCTGTGAGGTTTACACAGCAGAAACAAAGCCAGGGTGCCAGGGGTGTGGCTCAGCAGTAGAACACTGGCCTGGCACGCGCAAAGCCCTGGCTTCCATCCCCAGACCACCCCCCCAAAAACAAGTCTTTCAAAGAGCACCCCCAAAATGCCTCCTAGACACACTATGTAGTTCCCCTGCACATGAGATCTAGGTACAGGGTGGACACAGCACAAGTCTGAATGTAACACACTCCACTTCTTGATTCTCCCCTGAAAGAGACAGGAGTTCCAAAAGGAGCTGAACTCCTGCCCGACTTCACAAGTTCAAGGATTTCCTGTTTGTGAAAATGTTCTCTCTGCCTGGCTAAATTCTAGTTATACCCAGAGAATGAGGAACTGATTCAGCCCCTTGCCTTAATCCCAGTTTTCACCCAACCAGGGTATAGAGGCTGTGCAGCCCACAAGGTCCCAGATGCTGTGCTGATTTACCCACAGTATAAGTTAAGGAAGCCTCCAGGGTTGCAGCAGGCTCTCTCTCTCAGGCATTAGGAGCTGATTCCTAGACCCCTCCTGAGTTGTGACCAGCCAGTCATTCCCTCCCCAGGGTCCTGCTATATTGGAAATGCCCAGCAAGGCCCTCCCTCACACTGAATCTGTGGGAAACACTAGCCTGGTAGGAAAAGTGAAGACCCTTCCCTCAAGCACAGCAGTCAGGATGCCTCACTCAAAGGCCAACACAGTACCTTTCCATTTCAGTGCACCATAGGATGTCCTCTTTCTCATTCATGAAGACGGGGAAATGCTGGTCTTTGCCCTGTTTTATGGAGTTTGACCTAGTAGTAATGGTCCTCACTTTGCTGAACTAGAAGATGGAGAGAAAAGAGGAATAAGCACACATCCTCTGCACCAAACACTAGCGAGGAAGGCGAGCCTGGGTCCTGGCTGGCTCTGGAGGACCTGGGTTTGCAGGGAAGAACCTCCCCATCCCCATGGCCCTTCTTCTCTTCCCACCTTGATGTCACCTGGCCACCCTGGATCCAATCTAGCTAGTCAGACTTAAGAGGCAACAGCTCTGGCCACTGTACTCTCTAAATCCTCCAAAGAATGGATTCCTTAGAGATATAGTAATTTACAGGCAAAAGCATATCATATGACCCACATGACCAAAGTTGGGCTCTGGGTGTCAACAGTCCTAAGTGTTGGAAGCTGCTGGCACTGGAACCTCACCCACGCACACAAGATTTCCCAGAGAAATCCACATTATAGGGCGTACCCCTCTGCTGTGAAGGCTCTTGTAGTAGGTTTCAACTAAATACAATTTTTTAAAAGAACACAGCAGGTCCCAGAATCTTGTAAAGATCCTTAGTGTGTCACTCCCAAGAGAAGGTGGGAGGTACTCTCTAGGGATGAAGGGCTAAAGGTCAGTAGCTTTGGGCTGTCCCCAGCTGACAGGCTATGTGACCCTGCACCATCTCCTAAACTGCATTCTCCACACTGGCTGTGCTCTGAGGGGCAGGCAGAGGGAAGGAGACAGCCCTGTCACTGTCCCACCCACCCCTGCCCCCTGCCCCTCTCCCTGGAGCACAGTGGAGGGCCTGGGTGGGGGCTGACCTTGGCTATTCTGCCATGTTCCAGACACTCCTGCAGCTCCAGCTTATCATTCACAGTGGATGCCAATGGCCTAGGGGGCAGAAGAGAGCATGTGACATCAGAGACCTGGAGAATAGCAGGAAGGTCCCCAGTAAGCTGCTAACCCCCAGCAGCCACTGACTAAAAGGCAGATAAAAAGCCCACATCCTCATCATGTGTGCACACACACTGTAACCCTCTTCAAATTTCCCAACCACCCCCCCACACACACACACACAATGGCCATCCACATACACAAATCAACTGAGCCTTCATCCAACAGGCAAATTCAAAAGTGGTCTCAAATTTACAGTAGACAGATAATACCTAGCCAAAAGGGGGATTGAACTCAGGGGCACTAGGCCACTGAGCCACATCCCCAGCTCTATTTTGTATTTTATTTAGGGTCTCAGTGAGTTGCTTAGGGCTTCACTTTTGCTGAAGCTGGCTTTGAACTCATGATCCTCCTGCCTCAACCTTCCAAGCTGAGAGATGACAAGCATGCGCCACCATGCCCAGCAGCACCTTTCTTTTTTTTTAATCGGTTATTTTAAAATATGCCAAGTTTTCAGAATTCTACCACAGGTTTTGGGGATGACAGAATATTCTGATCTTACTTGAGGTGATGATTATATGGGGTGTGGACATAAGATGAAATCCATTGGACTGTACGCTTTAATGTACAGTGAAAGATTAATTATTGTTATTATTTGTGGTCCTGGGTATCTGACCCAGAGCTTCATCCATGCCAGGCAAGCGCTCTACCACTGAACCACATCTCCTGCCCTTACTCCCCTTTTCTGGCACTGGGGATTGAACCCAGGGTCTTGTGCTCTACCACTGGGCCACAAGCCTACACCCTATTTGTTTATTTTTTTGTATTGGAAATTGATCCCAGTGGTACTTTACCATTGAGCTATGTCTCTGGTCCTGTTTTAACTAATTAATGTTTTTAATTATTATTTATTGCAGTTCTGGGAGTAGAACCCAGGGGCACTCTACCTACCAGTGAGCCACATTCCCAGGTCTAGTCTTGTTAATTGCTCAGAGTGACCTCAAACTTGAGATCCTCCTGCCTCAGTCTGCCAAGTCTCTGGGATTATAGGTATGTGCCACTGCACCCAGCCTGTTTTATTTATCTCACTAAGTTGATGAGGGTCTTGCTAAATTGCTGAGGTTAGCATTGAACTTATAATGCCCCTGCCTCCACCTTCCGAGTCACTGGGATCATATCAAGGGTATGCGCTGCTGCACCCAACCATTTTATCTTTCTTATTTTTTCAATTTGAGATAGGGTCTTGCTAAATTGCCAGGTCTGGCTTCATACCTGTGATCCTCCTGCCTCAGCCTAGGACTCTAGTTTCTGAGATTACAGGTATGCACCAAAGACTTCAGGTTCTACACAGGCCTTGAAAAACTAAAATACTCTGACACTGAATAATATGTCACTTCTCAGCAGGTAGGTTGATGACTAAAGATCACCTTTAGTGCTGTCCTTTTCTGATTATTTTCTGAGTATTTCACGAAGGTTTCCCAGAGTACTACAGAATCTAAGTAGAGAAACAGGGGGCTTGAGGTCAAACCAGATGCCTCTGTTAGGGATGTACCATCCATGATGCCTTTGCTCCTTCCAGAACACCTCAAGAGTTCTATATTTTATAGTTGGAAGAAACAGGTACAAATAATCCCATAGAACTAAGGTCAGCTAGGAGATGGTTCTAGAGAAACAATGGACCAGAAGCCGGGTGTGGTGTCACACACCTGTAATCCCAGGGATATCAGGAGCTCAAGGCAGGGGGATCACAAATTCTGGGACAGGCTTGGCAATTTAGCAAGATCCCATCTCAAAATAAAAATATAAAAAGGGCTGGAGGTGGCTCAGTGGTAGAGTACCCCTGGGTTCAATCTTCAGGACAAGATGGGAAAAAAACAGAGAGAGACAGAGAAACACTGGACCATTTAAATCCACACTTTTCCAACACACACACATATCTTGGGGGCCCTGCAGGGGCAGTTTCAGGTAAGCTGCCTCCTCACCCATCTCCTCCTCAGCAAACCCTTGCAAAAGACAGCAGCTTTGCAAAACTGGTATGAAATAGGAAAGGCCCTACAACTTCACAAGAATGGCGAAGAAGGACCTTAGATGACTAAAGCCAAGCTAAATGATATTTTTTATTTATAGATTTAAAATCCCTGACTCAAACATTCTGGACAACATATCCCCCTAGACTGGGCCTTGAGAGCAGGTGGTCATGGTTTTGCTTTTCAACTGCTAACGCTGGAACAGTTCCTTTCTTCTCCAAGGCCTTCCTATAATGCAACCATGACACCTAAAGAAATGAAATTTCGGGCTGGGGATGTGGCTCAAGCGGTAGCGCGCTAGCCTGGCATGCGTGCGGCCCGGGTTCGATCCTCAGCACCACATACAAACAAAGATGTTATGTCCGCCGAAAACTAAAAAATAAATATTAAAAAATTCTCTCTCTCTCTCTCTCTCTCCCTT
Organism: Marmota marmota marmota; assembly: GCF_001458135.2. NCBI lineage: Eukaryota > Metazoa > Chordata > Mammalia > Rodentia > Sciuridae > Marmota > Marmota marmota. Next base: position 41,758,670 of record NW_025999977.1, on the reverse strand, counting down.
AAAAAGAAAAAAATGCTCCCGGATGCTCACTGCTCTTAGAAAAAATTCAGCCTCTTGTCTTTATAAAAAAAAAAAAAAAAGAAATGAAATTTCCTCTCATCCGGGAGCAAGAGTAGAAAATTCTTCCAATAAGGGGCCTGCAGCCAACCAAGTACGAGGAACACAGAATCCTCAAACGGGAAGGGTGCTGCTCCAGATCCCCTCATCCCTCCACGTCCACCCCATCGTCCATGGCTTTTCCTCAGGACCTAAGGGACAGCTGGCTCTGCACACATAGATGAGGGCAAACCAACTAGAACTCTGCAGCACAGGACTCTTTTTGTATTAAAAATGTACCTTTAAAGGTCTTGGACCACTGGTTGCTGGCTTTTTTCTGGGACTTTTTAGATTTTGTTTATTTGTCTGTTACTAGGGATTGAATCAAGGGGCACTCTACCACTGAGCCACAACCCCCAACCCTTTTCTCGTTAGTCGCTGAGGTTGGCCTTGAACTTGTGACCCTCCCACCTCAGCCTCCTAAGTCACTGAGATTACAGGTATGTACCACCATGCCTGGCTGCTAGTTTCTCAAGGCAAGTATTTTCTATATCCAGATTTCCTTTTTTGCTCAAGGAATAAAGAACATGGCAGAACAGCAGGCATTCAGCAGAGAAGGCTGGCCTGGGAAGGACCCTCACTAACCTCACCTTGCAGACACCCTCCCACAGCCCCCTGGGCCCAGGAGCGCTCACCAACCTGTTCATACCGGGAAGGTTACCCCAGAAGTAGCGGGCCCTATGTGCGGCTGACACTTCTTTGGCATCAATCATCACAGGGTTGGACTACAAAATAGGAGATAGTTTAAAGATGAGCAAAGGAGGAAAATTAAATAGCTCTGGGTAATTTTGCTGGTTGAGAGCCTTAAGGCCTCAAAGCTTCTTATGATTCTCTGAGGAGGCCACACACTGGAATAGCCTGAAGCCCCTAGGAAAAGCTGGAATTAAACCTAGCCACAGTCCATATGCTTTTGCTGGATTATTCCAGGCTGGCATTGTCCGCCTGAACTTTCTGCAAGGATGGGAATTACCCTCTATCTGCATTATTCACTGCCGTAGCCACTGGTCTACTAGCTACAGATGTTCACTTTGTACTTGAAATGAGGCCACTGTGATGGGAGAACTGAGAATTCTCATGTCAACGTAAATGGCCACCCATGGCAGGTATTGGACAAGGCCGCTCCTGACCACCCAGAGGCAAAGAGAGCAAGCTCCAATGAGCGTGGATGTGTTCGCTGTGTCCACTTGATAAGCCAAGTAGATGCCCACTCACATTTAAAGTGGCAACAGCAGTTGGAGGTGTTACTGGCCCAAGATTTGGGAATGTGGACTCAAGCTCCCAGAGAGCCCAACCACAAGATGCGTCTGGCTATGGAAATCCTGTGTGTGGCTCATGCTTGGCTCAGAGCTTAACTGGGACTCACATCATAGGAAATAAAAGAGTAAGCCATGTTTTTTTCCCAGGTGCCATAAAGCACCCATCATGGTACCAGGGAATAAGGACAAGTCATTTCGGTCACAGAAAATTACATGTGCATCTCGAAGGTCTCATAAGTGTTAGCATCACACAGAATCCCTAACCCCAGGAGTCTGCTACCTCACCAGATTTAGAGACAGGTCCTTCAACCAGAGGTCCATGTCCACGCTACCACCTTCTAGAGCAAGCATACCCACTCCTTCACGCAAGGTGGGGGTGGGGAGCCTCCCTTTCTACTTGGGAAGCCCAGAGCTTCCCAAACAAGCCCCTTGCAAAGTGAAGTCACCAGTCCCCAGCTCCACAATGCAGATGAGACAGGGATGAAGCAGCAGTCCAAGGTAGAAGCCATTAGTGAGCTGGCCAAACCAAGGTTGCTGGCTATACCTCGAGAAATCGCGAGATGTCCCTCTTGTCACTAACGCCCATGGCCACCACATTCTCAAAGAGCCAGAAGAAGGGGCGGTCATCTCCCTCCTTGGGCCGCGCATCATGCAGGAGGCGGTAGAACTCAAAGAAGAGCCGGCCAGTGCCCTCTGAGAGGTCGGAAGAGAAAGCCATCAGCTGGAGCTGTCTGCATCAGACAGTGGTATGGCTTGGGCATGGGGAGGGCAAGGGAAGACAGGGTCATTGGGAGGAGCTGTCCCAGGGTAGAAATATCTAACGAGGAAACCTAAGTGCGAAAGCACCAGCTCAAAAGGTAGCGGGGTGAGGATAACACCTACCGTAGAGTCCCTTGCGGGCAGGGTTGACGATTGAGAGATCATTGCAGGGACTGCCCCCAATCACCAGATCGAATGGGCCCCACTCCTGGATCTGGGAAGACAAAGGCAACATGATGGGTCTGCTGCCCAGGGACAGAGGCAGAGGAACAATCTGTGGATGCGGCAGTCATAGAGGATCTCTGGGTAAGCAGACCAAACTGGGACCATCCCTGAGGCTAGCAGAGCAGGCTGTGCCAAGCAAGTGAAGCAGCCCCTGAGTGGGCAGGAGCCCCAGGAAGCTGGGCAGGGTGTCTGTGCCATATGAGTGCCCTCCAGAGGATTCCTGAGGTAGACCCAGAAAACTGGCAGAACAGAGGATCTTATGCCAAGATCCTGCTGAGCTCTCCTGGAAGTGGAAGCTGGTAAAGCTATCTGCCCAAAGTACTCAGAAGATGGGAACCCTCCTCTTCAATTTGAAGTGCTTTACCATAAAGGGCCAAGAAATCAACCCAGAGAGCAACTGAGCCCCAAAATATAAGCTTCCAAATTCCATTCCTACACCTGCTTGGTGCTAGGGATAGAAGCCAGGGCCTCTTGCATGCCAGCAAGGGGTGCACCACTGAGCTACACCTTCAGCCAAGTTCCCATTTTCAATTTGCCTATTTCCTTTGCAAGTCAAAGACAAAACTGGAAGATAAGGAGGCTGGGGGAAGGGTGAAAGGGAAACAGCAGATGAAGAGAAGGAAAAGGGAGGACGGGGGCTGCCTCCAGGAGCTGAATGTGCAGGGGCAGAGAAGAGGGGATGTGCCCCGCAGCACTGACGTACATGCTTCTGTGTGACACTGCGGACGTCCCCGACGTACATGATCTTCCCCTGATGTCGCACCATGCCCACTGTGATGGAGTCCTCACACACCTCCGAAGCTATGTAGCGGTCCACCTGGATGCCCAAGTCCTTCAGCACCAGGAGCCCTGTGCCAGCCAGACAAAAGGGGTCAGCTGCAGGCCCATCTCTGCCCTACCTATGCACCTGTCTGAAATCCTTTCTCAACCAAGGGCGTGGTGGTTCTATTTTATACCTAGTTTGGCCTACTAGGAAGGTGGTCAAACAGTAGTTGGTTTGGGGATCCTGGGAGAACCATTTAGTTTTTGGTGGCCTTCTAATAGTTTCTACACTTAGATCTTTGTCCTTCCTCACCCCTGTATCATCTCCACCTGAAATTCTATCCCACCCTTCAAGACTTAACAGGAGGCCACCTGGTCTACAGAGGTTTTTTGACTCCACCTCCTGAGTCAAAATTACAGTACTTTCATTTGAGGAAATCCTCTAATGCCCCATCTCATCAACAGTCCCCTGGAATCACCTGCCCCTCATCTGGAATACCCTAGCACTTTCTATACTTCAATCTCATTAGAGTATTTTTCTAATTCAGTCCCTCTCTTGGACTGCAAATGTCTGAGCCAAGTAAAAGGGTTCACATGCTGTATCTCCTCCTGAGCTAACTTCCTGACAACAATCCCTCCGTCAATGCTGAGATGAGGAAACAATAAGAACAGACCCAAGAGCTTCAGGAGAAATGGAGGACGGTGACACCATTTCTACTACTTCCGACAGGTTTCTCCAAGGAGCTTTTATAGCTTCTTGGTTGTGACATAATTTTGGAAAATCCCGAGGGTCTAGCCTGGGAAACTCAAATTGCATGTGAATTTCTCTATATTTGTAGGATATCAGCAGTGAGCTGAGAACAGAAGACAAACATCTGGGTGGGATGTCACTCCCACCTCACCCTTTGGCCAAGGCCCTCATGCTTATACCACCTGTACCACCCTCCAATCACATTTAGACACAAATTCTAAGGGTTGACCCAGGGCCTTGTGCATGCAAAGCAAGCTCTCTAGCACTGAGTTGCATCCCAAGCCCAGCAATTACATTCTTAGAAACAGAGAGGCCCTCAGCCTGGGGAGAGGGTAGGGGTGGCTGTATATATGTCAACCTTTTAGGAGAGTTTTCGGTGGGCATCAAGAGCTGCATAAAAATGATGATGATGATGCCGCCTGACCAAGACCCAGCGTTCCCTAAGAATTTCTCCTAAGAAGATTATGGCTTAAGTGAATAAAGATATATAAAGCTGGGCGCAGTGGTACAGGTCTATCACCCCAGCAACCCAGAAGATTGAGGCAGGAAATCACAAGTTCAAAGCCAGACTCAGGAATCAGTCTGTCTCAAAAAATAAAAAGGACTGGAGATATGGCTTAGTGGCTAAATGCCCCTGGGTTCAATCTCTGGTACCAAAAAACAAACAAAGAATATATTTATAAGGAAGTTTGTCACAGCACTGCTTATAATAATGAAAAAAAAAAAAAACAGGAAATAACCTAATGGGGATTAGTTAATAAACTGCAATAATTTTATTTTTTTCCCTGCACTGGGGATTGAACCTAAGGACATTTTATCACTGAGCTACATTCCCAGTCCTTGTATGAGACAGGGTCTGGTTGAGTTGCTGAGACTAGCCTTGAACTTGTAATCACTCCTACCTCTGCCTCCTGAGTCAAAATTACAGTGCTTTCATTTGAGGAAATCCTACATAGCACTAACGATATAGCTCTACATCGGCTGACGTGAAAAGGAAGCTGACGTGAAAAGAAGTTATAAGAAATGACAAGCCAAGCTACAAAACAGCACGCGTTGACAATCTTAATGTAACTAGAAAGGCGTGATTACATAAACATACACATGCACAAAAAAACAATTCTAAAAGGACATACACCAAAATGTTAAAGAATTATGGGTAATTTAAATAGCCTTCTGTAAATCACCTAGTTTATCCTGTTTTATTTATTTAATTTCTTTGTTTTGGTATTAGGGATTTAGTCCAAGAGCACTTTTACCACTGAGCTACATCCCCAGCCCTTTATTTTTTATTTTGAGACAGGGTCTCACTAAGTTGCTAAGATTGGCCTTGAACTTGGGATCCTCCCATCTCAGCCTCTTGAGTTGCTGGAATTGACTCTTTTGTTATAGCAGTCACTCCTTACTCCACTGCAGGATCTCTTTCCTTAGGGGAAGCACCACTGGGCAGGTTGGTTTGTCTTATTTTACTTTTTAGTTTTGGCTAAATCAAAGTTTTCTCTTTAGGATAATTCTCCCTGCAGTCCCGGGGATTGAACCATGGGGTAGCATTGGGCTACATCCCCAGCCCTTTTTTCAAAAATTTGAGACAGGGTCTTGCCAAGTTGCACAGGCTGGCCTTAACTGCTGACTCTCTTGCCTCAGCCTCCCAGCAGCTGGGCTTACAGGTATGTGCCACTGCGACCGGCTAGTGTAGGATAACATTTTATCATCTTTCTTTTTCTTTCTTTTTTTCTTTTTGTACTGGGGATTAAACTCAGGGGCACTCAACCACTGGGCCACATCCCCAGCCCTTTTTGTATTTTATTTAGCAACAGGGTCTCATTGAGTTGGCTTAGTGCCTCGCCATTGCTGAACTCGCAGTTCTCCTGCCTTAGCCTCCCGAGTCGCTGGGATTACAGGTATGCACCATGCCCGGCTAGGATAACATTTTCATAGCTCTAATGTCAACAGACTTAGATGTCTCTCCTGTCAAAGGACAAAGAAGCCAGCACCTTTTGGAACCTATGCCACTCACCTGTAGCAATTCCATCAAAGAGAGACAGCACCCGGATGGGCTTCCTTTTCTCGGCTGGGACAGGTGGGTAAACCTTCGGAGGATCCTAAGCAGTGAATTCGGCGGTCAGGTCTATACCCACAACCATCCCACAGACCCCCACCCTGGGCTGGCCTTCCCAGCTGATGATTAATGCATTACGTCTTATAGGTCTGAACACCCTATGCGTCGCTTGACCACTTCTGCTCACTGTCCAGGGGCCCTGCTACCCACTGAAGTGCTCTGCCTGGGTCAGCTAAGAGGATTTGAGACTACATTTTAGGTCCAGCACTCACAAATTCCTGGTCGTGGTTATTGGCGAAGAACATCTGAAGCCGTGAGGGCCAGTCGTCCCGCCGCCGCAGCAGCCCATAAGTGCCCTTGTGCCCGCACATGTAGCAGTTCCAGGGGTCTTCCTTAATGGCTGCTTGGGCAGCCCCCGGCCCCACCAAGAGATCCACGCACTCCACACAAAAACACCTGAAAGGAAACCCAGTGAGCAGGTGGGGCCTCTCAGTCCCAGCCCAGGAGACCAAAGTGTGCGACCTGGAATGGACACACATAGTCCAGAGCGTGGCTGTTGGAGCACAGCAGGACAGCTTCAGGCAAGGAGGGAGGACCCCATATGTCTGAAGTGGGGAGCCTCACCTACAGCAGTTGTTGTTCCCACACATGAGCACCTCACGGCCCCCACAGCAGATGGTGCAATAGGACTGATAACCGTCATCATCATACTGGTACGCACACTCCAGGAAGCAGTTCTAGGAAGCAATGCAGAGGGTCAGAGACCACCGTGGTACGGCCCAGCACAGCCAGGGTCAAGGCAGGCCATGAACCTGGCCTCTTGGAGCCTTGACTTAGCCCTAGAGACAGAACCCTGCCACCCAGGGTCAGGCCTGAATCCCAGAACTAGGAATGGGAAGCCTCGTCTCCCCACATACCACAGGAGACAGACCACAGAAGGCTCAAGAGCAAGGCCGGGGACAAAAGAGGGCTGCCCACCACCCTGCTCCATCCAACCTACAGCTTTCCTCCCAGGGCTCCTAAGGACACAGCAACCCACTGGGTCAGCCTGCTTGACCCCACCTCTCTGCTGCCTACCCCTTCAAACTAGTAACTGCCACTTAAGTCCCCCCCACCCCGCCATGCCCATATCTCAGGCCTAAAATGGGGCTTGAGAGGATCTCTGAAGACAGAAACAAGAACAAGCCAGAGCTTGGAGCCCAAGAGTCCCTTCACTCAGGACTCTGTTCCTGGAATTACCCAGAGTCTACAGCATACCCCCCCACACACTAGATGCTAGCCCCCAAGAGCCAGAAAGGCAGGCAGGCTCTCCTACCTTGCAGTTCTGGCACATTCCACCAATGAACAGAGGATGCTCCAGGGTAACATTGAGGCTCCCACAAGAGATGCAAATATCTGCAAAGCAGCATATGTTTTGTGAGCAACTCCAAAGCCCCTCACCAGAGCAAGGCCCAGCTCAAGAGACATTCCACAAAAAGGGGTACCAGGGCAGTAGCCAAAAAGGCAGGCAGAAAGAAGCCAGAAGCCCCCACCCTATAGAGCAGCAATGCCACCACCCAGCAACAGGGTAATGTGGAGGAAAACCCACTCGTGAGAAGAGGTTCCTTTCCTGGCTTTATTGTTCTGGAATTATTCCAGGGGCAGCCTGGTCCCTGTCCCCAGTCCTTCCAGGGCTACCATCAAGGTCACTATCATTATGGCAAGGAGATGGATTGGGATGACAGGCAGGGAAGGATTAAAGGCCAAGAGGTCATCCTTAGACCACATTCAATCAAATCCACCAAGGCCACACTTCTGACTCACTAGGGTATCACAAACCCCAAAAGCCAGACCATGCCATTGACAGGAAAGCAAATTCATGGCACTAAGATGACAGATGGCATGTGAAGCAGGCTGGCGGTGGCAGGACAAGCAGACAGGCCTCCACACTGAGTGCTGATGTCATGGGACCCATGGTATTCCAACCTTTCCAAAAACCTGTGCCAGTGCCACTGTGTGCCCATGCTACACAATCAGCCACAGTCTCCTGCCTGTGCTAGGAGTACCCTGACCCCAAGAGACAGACTCACCCTCAATGTTCCGGCATTTCTGCCGCACCTCATACACCAGCCGCTCTGCAGAGGGGAGAGAAGGCTGCATAAGAAGAGGCCACCCAGGCTATGACTGCCCCATGGCAGGCCACCCTCCTGAGGGAGGCCACCCACCTCTTGTGCGTTCATCAATAATCTCCTTGACCTTGGGCTTCTCAGTTGTGCTCTTTCGCGGCTTTTTGGCTGGTGGGGGTGGTGCATAGGCAGCTGCCTCGGGTTCAACCCACATGTCTGTGTAAACTTCCTTGTAGGGATTTTTCTCCTCTGCACCAGGAAGGCAGGTGACCAGGTCAGTTACAGGCTGACGTGGAACCCCAACTCCCTTGCCATGCCACCTATGTGGAGTGTAGCCTGGTCCTCAACTGATTCCTACCTACCAATTCTCAGGGTCAGGCAAGCCAGTGCAGAGCAGGTTATTCTCAATTTCCAACACAACCCTGAATCCAGGTGAGGGAGGCCATGGCCACTCCTCTGGGCCCCTCTGTGGGACCTTGACAGCTCTCCCCAACAATGGCTCTCCCAGCCCTGGCAGGAATCTGGCTGGTAGGGGTGCCAAAAGGCTGGGCTGAGTACCCATTTACCTTCTGGTGGCTCTAGGCCCTTCGGGCCAGAGGGCTGGAACCCCCCGAGGGCCCATTCAATCATCTGCTTGTTCTGCACCTCCACAGCCTTGGCAGTGTCACTCTCGTCACTGTCATGGCAGGCTGGGAACAGCTTCCCGGCACGGCTACTGGCCACCTGGAGGGCAACATATGGGACATGGGTCAGCACAGGCTGGATGGCAGGTGAGGCCTACTCAAGGGCGGACTCCAAGAGCAGCGAAGGTGGGCAGGGGTGGGGATGGGAGACCATCTGAAGAGGCAGAGCCTAGAAGCGGGAGGTGAGTAAGTAAGCTCAGAAGGAAAGAAGTCCCCACCAAAGGGTCTTAAGCAATGCCCAATTTCACGGCAGCTTCCAGGCCTCCTGGTGGCCCCGCTGGCTAAGCTCTCTCCTCTGTGCCCCTGGAGGCACAGCTCACCTGGAGGACTTCGTAGATGGCTTTGCGGTACATGGGCTGCTTGTTGTAGGTGGCCTGGTGGAAGGCGCTGCAGAACGAGCTCAGCGGCATCAGCTTCTCTACACACACCTGGGGACGAGCAGACCGTTTGTTCCTCTCCCACTCCCAAGCTCCCTCTGAATGCCTCGCAATTATCAGGGCTGGGAGTACCAGAGTCAGTCTGGGCCTATAGGGCCTGAAGTATTGACAATTAATGACAAATGAGCAAAAGCGGGAAGACCACCTGAAGGCCGGGAAAGAAATTCCTAGGAAGGGACTCCTGGCAGCTAACAGGCTGGCAGAAGCACCCACAATCTGAGCCAGGGGTGCCACTTAGTCATCTCCAGGGTTTCTTCCATTCACCACATGCAGGTAAAAAGAGCCTACTTCTACCACCCCAATTCTAGACAAACTGCTACAACTACAGGCCCCGGGTCTGCGACCCCCCAACACACTCCAGCCAACCCCACACTCACCACTGAGAACTTGCCGTCTCCGAACCACATGACCCAGCGGGTGCCTTCAGCTGCACGGCTCCGGCCCGTCATCCACCAAGACACAATGCGGCCTGGCCACCAGGAGAAGCCCCGCAGTTTCCCCCACACCAGCTCCCCAATGCCAAAGCCCCGGCCGTCCTGGAGCCCCAAGGAGCAGAAATAATTACACGGAGGTCATGATGCCCTGCCACCCTGATCCCCCCATGGCAACCCTAGCCCTGGCCATCTGGGGGCAAGACAGCCAGGAGAAAGCTCCACATGAAAGGAGGGAGACAGCAAAATCGGGGCAACGATGAAGACGAGGCCCGGGGTCAGGTAGAGAGTGAGCGGCCAGAGGGAGATGGAGAGCAGGATGGGAGGAGCTGGCAGGAGAAGGCCCCAGGAAAGAGCTGGACTAGGCTGGTGAAGTAGCAAGCCGCTCACCTCATACTCTGGCTCATCATCGGCTGATTTGGTGGCATTCTTGTCCCCAGCGTCAGCCCCCACGGGCTCCGGTGTGGTGGCCACAGTGGGAGATGCTGGGTCAGTGGGCTGCTGCACAGCAGGCGGGCTGGCCTCCTCCACCTTCTGAGCCTCCCCGGAGCCCTGGTTCTCTTCCACAGCATTCATTACTGCAATGACCTTGGCTTTCTTCTCAGCCTGAGGAAACAAAGAGCAAGTCACCTTGACCCCTCCAGGAATCAGCAAAGCAATGTGAGATGGAGGGGCTCTTCCCGTCTGTGGTCTGGAGACAGTGACGGGAGGTAAGGGGCCAGAGAGAACAGCTCTTCCCTTATCAACCCAACTGGCTCACCATGGAAATGGAAACAGCTGAAGTTGGGAGGTGAACTCAAATAACTAGATTCCATTCCAGCCTTTTTTTCTGCCTCTCAGGAAACCTCCCTCCATGGCCTAATCCTTGCCCTGGCCAGCTCATTAGTTGCCCACCCTCTGATCTGGAAAGGATGATTCTATTCAAATATTAATTATGCACCATTGTTCAGGCACAGATATTGGCTCCAGTCTCTCCTTTCTTCCTTTCCAATCAAGAAGGGGATCTCTCATCTTTTTCTCCACAATTTCCCTTGGCCACCATCCCTTCTTTTCCTAGTTTCCTAGTTTCCACATCACAGTTATAGTTCTGTGATGCCTACAGATTATTTATAGAGCACATCTCCCCCCAAAATCTGCTCCAAGTCTATAGAATGCTCAAGAGCCTGCCTGCTCCCATGCTCAGACTTCACAGCTAACGTACTGTATGCTGTTACCTTCTATGTGCACCTTTCATAACCGTAAATACATTGATTCATTCAATTATTTGCTGAGCACACAGATCAGGCATTCTCTGCCATCCCACCAACAAATTAATAATCCAAACCCCAGTTATTTTCCCATTGAACAGTCTCCAATCTTTCACCGTATCACACTCGTCTTTGAGGCTACGATCCACACGCCCATTCCTTCTCAAAACCTGCTCCAGGAGCCCTATAAAGGAGAATGAAATCCTTGATACTTAGTTCTGAGAACCATTCAACTTAATCTCACCCCCATTACTGAATCTAGCACACCCGGAACTCAAACTTCAAGACTCTGCAACCATTTTCCAGCACACTAGATTCAGAGGGAAAAAAAAATCCCATTTCTGTGTGTGTGTGCGTGTGTGTAGGTCCTTGCACATGCCAAGCACATGTTCTACTACTGAGTTCCTTTTAGGAGAGAGTACCGGGCACTCAACCACTGAGCCATATCCAAGCTCTATTTTATCTTTTACTTAGAGATAGGGTCTCTCGAGTTGCTTAGCACCTGGCTTTTGCTGAGGCTGGCTTTGAACTCTCAATCCCCTGCCTCAGCCTCCAGAGCAGTTGATTAGAGGCGTGCACTGCTCGGTCGAAATTCCATTTTCAACACAGCTTTCCCCTAAGAGCCTGAAGTTGCTAGTGCAAACCCACCCTCAAGTTTTCAAGTAATCAGAAAGCAAGCTGGAGAATAAGAGAACTAAACCAGAAGTCGGAACAGTCCGTTCCTGCCTTAGCCTGGCAGCTCATGAGTAGCTGAACGGCCAGAGTCCCTTCTTTACAGAGTTGCCCCAACCTGAAAGGGCATTTGAACTGCAGGGTTTCTGGCCACCTGTTTAAGACTCTTGATGTACACACATATCAAGGATTCCAAGGACTCTTCCAAAGCCTGTCAATGAACCCCACATCCAAGGGTCCCAGATTAAGAACCTCTGTTTTAAGGTCAAAGATCTAGTGCATTGACTGGTAGGTTCACTTTATTTCGTTCAATCTTCAAGTTTTTGCCTCACGGCAACAAGTCAAATCTTTTTCTTGTGGCGACTCCTAAAACACGGATGATGTTAGTCATAGCTCTCTCTCACTCAACAAATTCTAAAATGAGATAAGGTATCCTCTGCCCCCAGCCCACAAACAGCTGGGAAAATGAGCTCAAGGTAGCCTGGCGGGGGTGGAGGAATGCAGAGTAATTGCTCAACCCACCGGCCCCAACTTCACCTGGAACTTCCTTCCCCTTCCTTCCAAATCAATGAGCTATCACCTCCTCCCCCAAGAAGAGGTACCCAGGCTAGATCTCTAGGAAAGCCACTTCTTTTCCTGGAATCACCAGCTAGTTACTCCAAATAACCATCCTGTCCTCCCCCCCCCCCCACCCTGGTGTCTGCTCCCTCTACTGTGTTTTCTTGACCTTCAGGCAGGGACGACTGACCTAGATTGGGAGTTTGAAAAGAGTCAAGTATGCCTCCCTGGCTCCCCAAAGACCCAGTTTGTAGGACTGATAGGCCCGTCAGCCAGCATAAGGCAAGTAGGTGGCAGGACAGGAGGGGAAGGGACCCCCTCTAACATCCACAGTAGGCAGCAGCCAGTGGATGCCAGCTCCCCACCAGGTTCCCAGGTCTAGAAGGGAGTCGTGCCTGCCACCACCCTCAGTACTCCCCCACAGCCCCTTTGTCTCCCTCCTCACCCCCTCTACAGCAGTTCCTGAAAATTCTTCTTCCCCCACAACTTCCCCCAGCTTGTCAGATGCTGCCGCTGATAGCTGCTCCGCATCCCCAACCCACTCGGTGCAGGAGAACAGGGGCCCAGTACGGTAGAGGCTGGCAGAGGAGGAAGGGGGCCTCCACCAGGACCAGGCTGCAGAGGAGGGGGGTTACCAGCAGGAGGCCAGAGGAAAGGGGAAGGAGGGCTGGAGCAGCCTGTGGGGGAGGGGCCTCACGAGAATAGTCAGCCCAGGGCAAGAGAACCAACCTCCAGTCCTCCTTCACTACCCCAGGCCTCCTCCCCAGGGGAACAATAGGAGAGGGAAGGGTTAACTTGGGGCTCTCGACTTTGGACTGAAGGCTCCTCTCACAGAGAGGAGGCCGAGAGTCTGGGCAGGGTCCAAAGAGGGACACTACGCCATCCCCCACTACCCCTGACTCAAGGAAATCACTTGGCCAGGAGTCTGTCCAGCCTGGGGAAAGCCACTGGTAATTCCACTGACTACCGCCTCCCGGCCCAGGTCCATTTCCTAGGGCAGCTGTCTGCCTCCAACTCCTCCTGCAATTCCCAGTCCAAAGGTCAGAGGTCTTAGCGCCTGTACTCCCAAGCCCACGAGGTCTCGGGCTATCCCTGTGTCACAGGGCATCAGGCTGCCCCCACAGCCCGTCAGGGTTGTATTGATCCCTGCCCCTTCTTCTGGCAGCCTGCCCTGTGGCTCCCAGGAACTTCATGGAGGGAAAACAATCCCTCAAGAGGCCACAGCTGGAAGGTCCCTGAGGGCAATGTGATCCCCCAACCCGGCACAGAGGTCAACGGGAAATCGCCAGGCACCATCTGCCAGCAGCTCAGCCCAGGCTGCTTCCAACCCAACTCCTGGTCACAGCTGCCCTCGGCCAGGCCGCCTGCTCCCCCAGCCTGCAGTTACCACTGCCCGGGGTGATCTTCCTGTCCCCTGAGGGCGCCAGGTGCCACTAGAGCCCGGGCCTTGGGGCTCCTGAACAGGAGTGGGCGGGACGGCACTAAGTCAGCATCTCCAGAACTCTAGGCGGCCCGGGACGCCGCGGCAGCTGCGGGCCGGGGAGGCATACTTGACTCTTTTCAAACACAGAGGGCTGCGGGGATCCTCCCACCGGCCTGCCGCCTCCCCGCCCCCAGTCTCCCCAGGGCTCCGTCCAGGAACCTACCCATAAGGCCAGGTGCAGCCCCTCTGCGGTCCGGCTCAGGTGTGAGCCCCGGCCCTGAAGCTCTGTAAGTAGCTGCCCGTCTGGGGGGAGGGGAAGGGGGCG
>NW_025999977.1:41693314-41744859 GCF_001458135.2 Marmota marmota marmota | reverse complement strand
CCCTGCCCCCGCGGCCCCCTCCCGGGAGGAGATTAGCGGAGCCGGCCCGGCGGGGAGCCGCGGGAGCGGGGAAGGAGGGCCGCAGGGAGGGGCGGTGTGCGCTGGCCGCGGGCCCTCGGGGAACCTGGTGGAGTCCAGGGACGGGAGCGGAGCTTTCGGACGGTCTGGAAGAGCCGGGAGAAAGTTGTAGAAAGTGAGTTTCGCAGAAGCACGACCGGAAAAAGAAAGAAAAAGCTCACAGATAAGCGAGTCCCAGGCAGTTCAGGGAAACTCCGAATACAGATGGAGGGACAGAAGGCAGCCGAAAGGAAACTGCGCGCTCCAAGACGAGAACTGCTGGGGCGTCTCCCCTTCACGCTACAGGTGGACAGAGAGGGTGCTTACAAAGAGTGGTTGATAGATTCGGACATTGTGAGCCTCTAACTGGCCAAGTCCCGGGAGCCCCCGGGTGGCTCATTTTCCTATTTGTAATGTTGAGCTGTAAAGTAGAGCAATGCCTCCGTTCCCAGCCAAGCCATGTGTAGCTTAAGACGACATTATTGTCGCTAGGAACCTCCAGGTGTAGCCTCCGCCATTTCAAGCTCCCTCCTAAGCAGAGGCACCTACCCACAAGGTGACACAAAGTCTCCACCCAGAGCCCTCCATTAGATGGGCTGTAGCATCAGATCCAGGAACAGACACTTGGCCCTGCCCTCAGGGAGCTGCCAGATTCCACTAGTCTTGGGGAGACTGGAAAATCCACTGAAAAACAAGTGTATATAAGATAACTGTACCACAGATCCCAAGCAGATGGCTCACAAGACAAAAAAATGGGTGGTAGGAATGATGAATGAGGTTACAGAGGTCAGAGGATGAATGGGATTTGGAATGAGGTCAGTCAGGCAGGATAAGAGATAGAGATATTAGGCAAATGAAGGAGGGAGAACCATGCTCACCTCCACCCTCCCAGTTCCACTAAAGCTAAGAGGAAGAAAAATATAAGGATAGATTGTAAGAAGGGTCAGGCATGTCAATGGATATATTCTGTAACAGTGAAGGATATATTCTGACAAGATAAATGGGTATTTTAGAAAAATTAGTCCTATTTTCAGTTTGCAAGATGAATTAAAAAGGACAGCAAACTGAAGGTGAATGCTCCCAGCAGGAGAGGGCTGTCTGGCTGCAAAATTGGCAGAAACCTGGACTTGAGTTCTGATGCCACCAACATGACCTTGATGTGAGCCACTTAACCCCAAGAAGTCTGTTTTCTCATCTGCAAAACAAGAGAGATGACATCAGCTCTCTCAAGCTTCGAAGACCAGCATCCTAAGGACAATGAGATAACTCCCCAGGTGCCTGGCCCCCAGCCATAGTCAACTGGGACATACCAGCTGGAACAGGTATCAGAATAATGAGGACAAGAAATGCACTGTTAAGGACAGCCCACATCTCTTCAGGGTCTCAGCTTATCCTTCCCAGGGCCATCAGAACAAGTAAGCCCTGAAAAGAATGGAGGTCTCCATATCAGAGGACCTTCTGCATATAGGACTTGAGTTACAAGCTTCCCTCTCAACACTAAACTTGTTCACAAGGAAAAAGCAGTTCCATCAGCAACAAAAAAGTCCTCTTTCGTCCCAATCCATCTTTCAACCTAATCAAGTTATCTGTTTGAGACATCTTTTCAGGAGATGCTCCAGCCATCATGAGAAGCCCAGAATTTGGGGCTAGGTGTGTAGGTCAGTGGTAAAGCCTGTTCCTAGCATGAAAAAGGCCCTGGGTTTGCCCTGAATTTACCCCTCTTGCCTGCCCCTGACATTTAAGGAATGTGAAATGATTTGCTTAGGTGCTTGCCCTTCTGCTGCCTTCTTAGCATCTGGGCCCTGTCAACAACCACCTTAGACCTTCACCCCAGGCCTCCTCTCAAAAGGAAGTTTTTGATTTCTGGCTTGGCTCTTCTTTTCATATATCCTATCTCATCTGTGATACCTCCTTTTCCATCATAATACAACTGAACACCTCAGTCTGTTCTGTGGTCCTAGGACTTCTCCAGACAGTAATAAGGCCTGAATGTGCAGCCAAGATTGAAAAGTGTCAGAACTGACCATTTGCTTTTCTCAAATGGCCCACAAAGAAAGTAGCCACTCTCCCCTAGCTGTCAAACTTATTTATTTTCTTCCTTTAAAATTCAAGTCAAGCCAGATGTGGTTATGGACACCTGTAATATTAGCTACTCTGGAGACTGAGGCAGGAGGATTGTAAGTTTGAGGCTAGCCTCTGCAACTTACTGAGACCCTGTCTCAAAATAAAACTGAGGGCCTGGAGTTGTAGCTTGGTGGTAGAGTGTTGCCTAGCACTTGAGGCACTGGGGTTCAATCCTCAGTAGCACATAAAAATAGATAAATAAATGTATTGTGTTCATCTATAACTAAAACTATTTTTAACATAAATAAGTAAAATAAAATTGAAAAAAGGGCTGGGAATGTAGCTCAGTAGTTGAACACTTGCTTAGCAAGTGTAAGGTCCAGGATTCAATACCCAATGCCACAAAGTTAATTTTAATTTAATTCAAGTCAAATCTTAGCTCTTCCACACAGCTTCCCAACTTAAGAAAAAGGAAGCCCAGACTCAAAAGTATCCCCTAACAAAATGAGGGCATCTTCCTTTCCTGTGGCCATGCAGACAAGAAACACTGCCCTTTTACGGACTGAGTCATGTAACCAGGCATGTGTCTTCTTTAGGATCAGTAGACAAGAATCAGACCCCAAAGCAGAAGAGACCCCAAGATCTAGGATAAGTAAGAGGTGATTTTGGAAAAAGGTCAGATATTAAAAAAAAAAAAAAAATACAGGGTAGCCTTTAAGGAACCTCATGGTCACATATGCCTTTGACCTTCCGGGTAATTCCTGAGATAGGTCTTTTGATTGAGATAAAGATAGTCAACTTAAAATAGCAGCTTAATGTAAAATAAGCCCTGTCCTTGGAATTATCATCAAAGTATGTTGAAAGGAGGGACTCTTGGATGAAAAGAAGTGTGGTGGATGTCAAGAGCCTAAAAGAGGTGCTAGAGAGGAAGGATCCACCCTGGCCCAACAGAGAGGTGACCTCAAAGACAGAGCACATTTCCTCTCCGGCAGGCAAAGGCAGCAGTGACTCAACCGGCCACAGAGATGATGAAAACCTCTTGGGGACACCTGACTCTCAGCCCTATGCTGTATTCATCAAGCAAACTCCTAACTTTAATTACATTTTCCAGTGGCGCTCATACCTTTTATGTTGCCAGAAAACCACAGGACAAGTATTATGATCTGTGTGACCAGGACATGTCCTATTCTAAATTGCTAAATATACTCTTCTGGTATATGTCACTCTCTGGGGTCTTTGAAGAACATTGTCATAAGAGTGCACCCTTGCCAGGCGCCTGCCTATGATGCCAGTGGCTGGAGAGGCTGAGGCAGGAGGATCGCGAGTTCAAAGTCAGTCTCAGCAAAGCAAGGCACTTAGCAACTCACTGAGACCCTGTCTCTTAATAAAATACAAAATAGGGCTGGGGATGTGGCTCAATGGTTGAGTGTCCTGAGTTCTCAAATCCCTGGTACAAAAAAAAAAAAGGACTTTCAGGCCCAGAGAACTGAGATGAGACCCTAGGCCAGGATATTGAACCAAAGAGCAGTAATGCCTGGAGGTCCAAGCTGCAATGGCCACTCCTACTTGCCTTGTTTTAGCTCAAGTTCAGTGTTCTGTAGCATGTCTTAAAGTGCCCTGCTGGCAGGGTGAAGGCAGTCTATTTGTTGCCATAACCAACAGGACACTTAACACCTGTGTCCCTTTACTCAAAATCAGAGAAGCCACGACCCTAAAAGCCATCTGCAAAGCAACACACTGGGGAGTCACTGAATATTTTCTTCCTGTCCTCACTGACCCTACCAAACAAAAGACCGTGAGGTCAGGTTGGGTGTTCAAACCTGTCCTCCTGCCCCCAGCTTAAAGGCCTCAGTGCCAGGTGATCAATACTCTTTGCACAACACTCAAGGCCCCCACAAATCTGGAGGCCTCTGTGACATATCACGCAGCCCATGCTCTGCCACCCACTTGCCACTCCTCATGCTGCTCCTCTTGGAATGCTCTTCCCCTTCAACTTCCACCAGCCCAGATCCTGCCCATCCGTCTACGCCAGCTCACCAGTTACCTCTACCAGGGAAATTTCTCTAGCCCTGTGCTTTCCACTAAAGTAGCTACTAGCTGCATATAGCTATTGAAAATAAATAAAAATTAAAATATGGTTGTTTTTTGCACTAGCCACATTCTGAGTATCCAAGAGAACCACAAGTGAATGGGGGCTACTGTACTGGATAGCACAGATTATAGAACAGTTCCCTCCCCACAGAAAGTTCTTTTGGACAGGGCTGCTCTGGCCCTTTACCCTTGTTCCCGCTATTGTCCCTACCTTCCCCTATAGTCCCTTATCTACTACCTTGTCTCTTCCTTCTCCTGCTCCTCCTCCTCCTCCCTACCATGTGTAACCCTCCCTTAGATCTGCTGGTCTTACAGGAAGGCAGCTGTGTATACTCCTTTTCTCTGGGAGATAAATATCAGAAGGCCTGAACTGGATCTTAATTCAGTTTGATTTGGAAGCTCTGTGGACAGGGCACCTTAATGGAAGACTCAAACATTGGTTCCTGAACTGAAGGCAACATTGTCTCAGAAGCTTTATCCTAAGCCACCCAAGTTCCAGGTTGGGGGACAGATAACTTTCCACTGTAGAAATTCTAATGGTTGCCGAGGGTCCCGGGTCTAGGCTCCCCAAAGCAGCCAAGAATCTTCATTTTCCTATTCCCCTGCAATCCATGGGGGGTTGCAAGCAAATGACCAGGACTGGGCTGCTGGCAGTGAAGCTAAAAATAGCCACAGAGCCAACAGCTTGGAGTTAGCAGGACTTGTTGCTAAGGAGACGGCCGCAGAGAGAGCAACTAAGCTGGAGAAGGTGTCAGACATGCACCCAGAGAGCAGAGGCCATGCTGGGGGACTTTAAGTTGACAGGGGGGGTCCAGGGCTCCCACCTAGGGATGTGCAGCCTTCTAGCAGCTTCTGACTAATACTCTAAGTGGGGCAAAAGCCCCCCCCCCATCCCTCAGTACCTCATCTCCATGGAAACCACCATGACTTGGGTGAAGCACCAGCCCCTGGAAGGGAGGCCTCTGCCTGGAGCTGGTTGTTATGGCAACATCCCCCCCTTCCTGTCATTCTCTCTCTCCTGGCTTCTCCTGAGGGAAGAGGTGGGGGCCGGACTTGGCTTAGCCAGCATGACCAGGAAACACTGGCTTCCTGGCACAACTAACCTGCCAGGGGTTCCAGAAGCTCCTGGGAGCCTAGAAAGGCCAGTCAGCCCTCAGCCCCAGGTAGAACTTCCTTTTCTTTCCACGAGGCCTCTGCAGGTCATCCTGCCAGGAGAACCCCAAAACTTACTGGGTTTAAATGCGATTAGGATCACCCAAGGAGGATTTTAAAAATAGAGATTCTTGGGCCTTACCTATCAGCAGCACCCTTGGGGAGGGGCCCAGGACTCTAGTAAAACCTCTCTAGGTAATGCTGATGCCAGCCAGGTGTGAGAACCAGAGACTCTTTGTTACAAATGAGGAAACTGAGGCCTAGAAAGGACTGTGCCCACCTGAAGAGCCAGAATCACTAACTGAAGAGGAAGTGGGGTGGAGAGAAGACTGTAGGAAGGAGGACATGCGAAGGTGTGTGCCCATGCCACACTTCAGCCACTTGTCCCAGGCCAGCCACTTCACCTCCAGGGCCTTTCCCTTCTGCTCCCTTTCTGGTCATATCCTTTATTGCCTGATATTTGGTCATGATTTAAAACCGCAGGGCTGGACTAGCTTTGCCCTATGGAAGAAAGCAGAACGCAGTAGGCTGGGAGTCTGGTTCCCAGAGTGTACAGAATGGTGGCAGTCCAGGCAGATGATTTGGACTGAAAAGAGAAATCCATCCTCCCCCTCCTCCTGAAGAAAAGCAAAAGGGTCACCATGGCAACTGCAGTGTGCTGGACTAGTTGGGCTCCATGCCACAAGCCCAAACCTGGGCCCTGAAGCAGAATCTCTCCCTGCAGTTCAGGAGAGGCACAGCACTTGAGTGAGAGCCACTGGGCAGGGACACCCCCACCCCCACTTACCAGATTAATTTCCTGAAACCAACCTCAGTGAGCCTGCCTGAAACACACCTAGGCCCAATATGGCCCCAGGGTGAGTCCCAGGCACCTGCTGGGTTGGCAGGCCCTGAGGAAGGGAAAGAGAAGTGGAGAGATGGGCCTCCACCTTCTGTTACTCACAGCCTAATTGTGTATCACAGACCCGCCACACATAAACCACAGCCCACGTTCAAGACAACCTGCAATTAGATGGCAAATTACTTGGTAGCGACGCTTCCTACATGTGCCCAGGGAAATCAGACACTCAGGGATCAGCAAAGGCAGGAAGATTCAAGGGAAGACAAGCAAGGGTGTACCAGAATGGGCATACCCTCTCGCTTTTCAGGCAGGAATGGCCAGATTTGGGAGTCACCTACTGCTGCATTAGCCCCAGCAGATGAGGGGAAGAAACAAACACAGGCACAGTCACTAGCGGATCTGGTAAGAGGGGCTGAAGCATGGGACCTGCTCTGCCCGGGCTCAATGGTGCAAGCCTGTAATCCCAGTGGCTCAGGAGGCTGAGGCAGGAGGATTGCGAGTTCAGAGCTAGCCTCAGCAAGTTAGCAGAGGCACTGAGCAACTCAGTAAGACCCTGTCTGTAATAAAATACAAAATAGGGCTAGGGATGTGGCTCAGTGGTCAAGTGCCCCTGAGTTCAATCCCGGTAACTTCCCAAACGCACACACACCACCATCTCCCCCCCCCACCCCCGCAAAAAAGAAAAGAAAGATAGAGGCCCTCGGTTCCATCCCAAACACCACAAAAATAAGTAAATAAGATGCAGGGTAGAGGCCCTGCCAGAAAGCCAGTCCTTCCCTTCTCACTGACCCCCCTCCCCTCCCTGCCACCCCAGCTCTCTCCCAAGCAGCCCTCAGCCCTCCTCGCTCAGCCCTATGCTTCCCTAATGGCTTATGCTTGGAAGCCAGAGGGACCAGGGCTGCAGCTAGACCTCCTGCCTCCCTCTGCCCACCTGCATTCTCTTTCCTGAAGCTCCAGGGCTGATCCTCCTGTCCTGTCACTTTTGTCCACTAACAAAGAACTGCTGGGTCTGCATTGCTCCACCTGAGCCTGGGGACCTGGGCAGGCAGCAGAGATGACATTACAGGGGTGAGGTGTAGAAAGCTGCACTGACCCCAGGACTTACATGCTCCTTAACATGAGAATTAAGGGTGGGGGGCAGGTGGTGGGGGGAGAGGTGTAGTCTGGACTAGGCAAGGTATAGCTGATGACAAGACCTTACCTCACCACCTAGCTTCTCTGGACCCGTTTCCTAGCCAGCCAACAGGACTATAAATATCTGCCAAATATCACAAATAAGATCAAAGGAGGGCTGGAGTTGTGGCTCAGTGGTAGAGCGCTTGCCTGGCATGCGTGAGGCCCTGGGTTGGATCCTTAGCACCTCATAGAAATAAATAAATAAAATAAAAGATCCATTGACAACTAAAAAATATTTTTAAAAAATTCAAAGGAAATCAGAGTGGGCAATACTTGGAAAGCAGAAAAACCTTATGACAAGTTTGCTTTAGAACATGTGGATGTTTTCACTTTGTTTTAGAAGCCAGTCCTGGGGAGAAGTGCTAATTCTATACTGGGAGGAGGGGCAAAGGAACTGGTACACCTTAACCACCACCCTTCCCCCACCCTGTATTCCAGAATCTGGGGGCCAAGGGGAGGGGCTAAGGGACCACCATTCAGATTCAGGCATGCAAACCCTCTCAAGTTTCAGAGTCCAAAGAGAAAGAAGACCTAGCAGGCCCTGGGGACAAACATGGCTACTGCCATCTCCATCAGAAAGGGAAAATTTAAATTCCTGTACCCAGCCCTTTTCCGGTCTTCCCCCACAACCCTGCTCAGGCTTACAAAGTGCCTGCCTCCAAGCCCATCTTTTTTCCTCCACTGGTCCTTCCAGATCCAAGAGCCTGCATCTGGGCCTACATCAGAATGACCTGGAGACCTTTAGCAATGACTTGAGCTGGCTGCCACTAAATTCCCTGTGTGATTAATCCAGGCAGGTTGTACAGTTTAAACAAAATTCCCAGGTGACCCTACTGTGCAGAGGTCCCAGATGCAGGTTATACAATATTTCAGGGAATTTCTTCAGGTTTGGTTTAATTCTAAGCATCTGAAGCTTGGTGGTTCTCAGACTTTAGAAACCCCTGGAACCTTGTGGGGGGAACTGGTTGATATCCAGACCCGTCAAGCAATGCCCTGAGATCCTGCTGCAGTGGCTCGAAAGGGGACCTGTCTTTGGATACATTGCCCAGGTGATTCTGAGGGGTGATAAACAAAGCCACCTCCAGGGAACACTGAATTCTAGTAACACCTTCATCTTTGCTGTGTATAGAAAGCAGGTCTAACTCAATTTTCATTTTCTGATTTTTGCCTCACAAAGGTGCCTTTCAAACACCACCAAGATTCAAATACAGGGGAGTCTCAACGGTTATTCCTATTTTTGTTCAATCCATCTGAGCTGGAAGTGAAAATATAAATATTCGTACTGCCTACTCTTCATTGTTAAAGTGGAAGAAGGGAAGAGCCATGTTATCTGTAAAGTGTTGACATGAAGAATAGCTACGTCAGAAAAATGGTAAGGTGGGCAGGTGGTGTGGAGCGAGTGCAAAGTGACCAGTGACTGATGAGAGGGCTGGGGATATGGCTCAGCTGGTAGAGTGCCTGGCTCACATGCACAAGGCCCTGGGTTCAATCTCCAGCACCACCAAAAAAAAAAAAAAAGTGACAGTTGAGGATAAGGGACAGACCTTAGGAAGGACTCCACAGATGGGTGAGAAGGGGGCTTAGTAGACCTTAGTCTTCTAGCTGTCCAAGAAGTCTTAAAGCACGCTGCTCTACCTTTCCTTCCCTTAATTTTTTGCAGTATTGGGGATTGAACCCAGGGCTTCACACAGGCTAGGCAAGTGCTCTATCATTTACCTATACTCCCATCCTTTTTTACTTTATTTTGAAACAACGTCTCACTAAATTGCCTAGGCGAGCTTGAACTTGCATTCCTCCTGCCTCAGCCTCCACACCACTGTGCCCAACCCCAAAAACTAATTTTATGAACATTGTTTCATCAGAGTCTTTATAAGGATGTTTTGTATAATGTACCTCTAGGAAAAGCCTACGGGAGAGGTCTCAGAATTTGCTGATGTTTGGAGTTTTTGTACAAGGTAGTAGGGGTGACAAAGCGAGCTACAGGTCATGATTTAGTCCTCTTCACCACTGTAACATTTTAGAATCCCTGGAGTCATGGAGTCTAATTCTGTCCAGGGAACTCAAGTGCAGAGAGGAGAAAGAGCTCCTCAAATTGATCAACTAATCAGGGGCAGAAGCTAAGACCGGAAACCAGGCCTCCTGAATCTCATTCCAACATTGTCTTAATCCAATTTCACAATGTCAGACAGTCAGGAGAAAACAGCAAGTCAAGGGCAGGGCAAGGAACCAAGTGGAGCTGGGAGGGACAGGTCACAAGAGCTAAAAGGACCTGAGCCTCACAGAGTCAGGCAGCGCTGGAGGGTCTCTTCTAAACCTGCTTGAATTCATGACAACCCACGACTGGAAATCAGGAAAACTACCTGCCTGCAGAACAGAAGTCTGAGATCTGGAGTCTGGTTTTGCCCAGAGGCCTCTCCACTGGGATATCCATCTGGCTCTCCCCTATTTACCTCGGGAAATCTTAGTTTCCCGGTGGTAAAAACAGGGATGAAGTGCTTTTTATAGGACTGGGGGCGTATCTCAACAGGAGCATGTCCTAAGCGTGTGCTAATCATGCATGAGGCAGAAAGACCTAGTTTTAGTCCCCAGTACCAAAAACACAAAAACAAAAAATGAAAAACAAATGTATATAGTAATTGGGGAAAATATGTTTTAGGGGTATGGTGAAAGCTAATACTCTGGGTGTAAGAATGGTGCTCAATACAGTCTGCCCTCCACCCCCAGCTTGGGCTTTGCGGTGGCAGGCCATTGGATGCTGGATACATTATGAATATATTACTAACCCCCATATACTTATTTTCTCACTACTAAAAAGTGGGGGTTGTTCAGAGAGCTATTCTCTCTGTGCCCCCAGAAGTGAATACTCCATTGTGCAAACAGCTCATCCACTTAAAGGATACTGGAGAGTTCCTTTGTGGCAGTTTTCACAGCTTAACACAAAGGTCAGCCCTGGAAGCCACTCTTGATTATGGGCTGTCACAGGAGCACCTTTAAAAGGTGGCCAGCCTTTTGGTAAAGTGTACTTGTTGTGCCTGCTTCAACTGTCACTGGCTCCTCAAAGGGTGATGTTCGTTTGGAGGCACTTTTGCAGGCAAGGCAGTATTGTGAGGAATGTCTGCCTCAAATGCCCACCTCGGCTCCTAATTTGGTTGTAGCCCTTATTGATCTACTTTGCAAAAGCCCAGGAGATCACACCTTGGTCACCTTCTCTTCCCATAGCTCCTTGCACAGACGCCTACACAGGGGGCGCTGAGCAATTGCTTATTAAATGGAATATGGCCCAGCAGGAGGTAGTCCTCTAGACTTTCTCTCTAGAAGGCTGATCTTCCCAGGGCAGACAGGAAGAGCGGTCTTTTGGGACCACAGGTTGTAAAGCAAGAGGAAGTAACATTTGCTAAGCTTACCAAAGCAGCAGCACCACAAATGGCCAATAAACATATGAAAAGATGTTCAACCTTGCTTTTTAATCTGGGAAATGCCAATTATACTCATAATCAAAAAACATTCCCCTCCCATTTGATTAGCAAAGTATTGATGTTGGCAAAGGCAGAAGTCATCTCTACTCTGTTCTTGGAGCATAAATTGGTGCTGCCCTTTTTAGAGGGCAACTTGCCAAATTTTATAAAATGCAAACTGCACATTCCCTTTGAGTAGCAGTTTCTCTTTCTAGGTATCTGTCTCATAGAGACGCAGATGCAGAAAGAGACAGGATCTAGGATGTTCACTGCTGCAATAACTAGACAGCAAAATATTGTGCACAACATAAATGACCACTAATAAGAGGCTGGGTGAATAAAATCATAGTGATCTAAATGATGGAATGAAATAGGAATTACATGGTTAGACTGGCCAGGCTTATTGTAAATGAAAAACCAAGCTGTAAAATGGAATTAGTGTGGTTCCATTTATATAAAAGAAAAAAATCTGTGAAGAAAAATTATGTATTTGCATGTAAATCTAGATGGATAGGAATAATTGTGACATTTGTACACCAACCCAATAGCATGAAGCCCTTTAAAATTTTTTTTTTTCCCTTCATTGTAGTACTGAAGATTGAACTCAGGGGCACTCTACCACTCAGCTATATCCCCAGCCCTGTCCCCCCTCCCCCCCACAGCATCTCACTAAGGTTGGCTTAGAACTTGCAGTCCTCCTGCTTCAGCCTCTCAAATAGCTGGCATTACAGGTGAGTGCCACCATGCCCAGCACCTAAAGTATATATTTTTTAATATTTATTTTTTAGTTGTAGTTGGACAGAATACCTTTATTTTTATGTGGTACTGAGGATTGAACCCAGGGCTTCACACTTGCTAGGCAAGCACTCCACCACTGAGCCACAATCCCAGCCCCCTAAAGTATTTTGAAGAAGTTAAAATTGGGGTGTGGGGGACAGAGTTCTCATAACATGTATTTATAAAGAGATTGTATAATACTTATGTAATTTAAAATACTTTTTTTGTTTTGTTTTGTTTTTTTGGCAGTGCTGGAGATTGAACCCAGGGCCTTATGCATGCAAGGAAAGCACTCTACCAACTGAGCTATATCCCCAGCCCCTAAAATACTTTTAAGAAACTTATCAATCTCCTATTACATGCTAGCTCTGTGCTAGGAGTGTTAATTAAGGGTTGTTTCCTCTTTAATGCACACACCTGCAGGACATCTTTGCCCTCTTGGTAACTCCTGCCTGCCAGCCCTGGGGGCAGAGGTGCCCAGAGGACCTGCACTTAACAAACTGTGGTTGGGTAGAGGCAGTAAACAAACTGTTGAGTGCTGCTCCCATGGATTTGAGATCTACGCAGAAGAGCAGCACTTGGCCAAGTCTATCCACAGAGGGACTTTAATTTAGTGGTGAGTTACAGTGATGTCTAAGGTCTCACTACCAGGAAGCCAGCATTTGAACTTGCCCCCAGAGGCCATAGTGAACAGCACCCTGCAAAACTGCTCCTTGCTGGACAGTCTGAGATAAGGGCAGGATTGTGTCTGAAGGTAGTAGGTGGGGAAAGAGGAGGAGAGACTACGATATTTGGGCCACAGATGATTCATTTTCTTCACTATTTGGTATTTATTTTTGTGGTGCTGGGCATTGAACCCATGGCCTTGTGCATGCAAGGCAAGCACTCTACCAACTGAGCTATATCCAGTATTTATTAATATATTAATATATTCAGTGTTTATTAAGCTTCTAATTATCATAAGGATGAATGAGTTGAGGGTCCCGACCTTCAGGCTGGAAACCAGGAAAGAGACTAGGTCTTAGAGCAGTAGGACACGGTACCCCTGCCTTGAAGTAATTGATAACTTGGTTGGGGTAAAAAGATGAATGAGAGCGTTACAACATCGACAGGCTATAATGGAGTGCTAAAACCACTGGGTTAATGGTGGAAGTAACTGGGTTGAGAATATGAGAAATAGTCAGAGGCTATCTGACAGGATGGTGGACACAAGGGGGAGCCACTATGGGTTCTAGGAAGGTCCTGGTCATGATTAAAGCAGAGGATTAGTAAATAGATGGAGGGAATAGGACATGGGACAAAACAGAGGACATCAGCTTCCTAGTTCCTGCATGAATCCCCAGCCTGAGGGATGGAGAAAATGTCATATTTTCCTCACCTACTTATTTTAAATTTCATGATTTATTTTGTGGTATTCTAAGTGTTTTTTAAGCCTTGGGCAGTAGGTTGGCTTGGGTAGACTGAAGAGAAAGGAGTAAGCCTTGCTCAGTAACTGTGGTCTGATTGACAAGGGAGGTCAAGGGAAAAGGAAATTAAACTAGAGGGGAGGGGAGGGGAGATTTTGAGTGAGGGTCTCCCAGGTGTGGCATTCTGACCAGGGGAACAGGCAGGCTGGGGTCTGGTAGAAGCTCCCCAGCAGGGCACACAAGCCCTTCAGGCCTGACCTGCTCCCACATTCCCAGTTGGGCTCCACCAGCACCCCCTGAATTCCAACACAAACCTCCAACAACAAACTTCCACTCTTAGAAGCCTTGGGACCTCTGCACCTGCTGCTTACCTTCTTCTGATATGCCTTTCCTCTCCACTCCCCAAATTCCAGTTCACCCTATACTTTTTACTTTTTTTTTTTTTTTTTGGTACTAGGGATAGAACTCAGGGGTGCTCTACCATGGAGTTATATCCCCAGTCCTTCCCCAGGACTTTTTAAATTTTTCATTTTAAGACAGGGTCTCACTAAATAGCTGAGGCTGCTCTTGAACTTGCAGTCCTCCTGCCTTGGCCTCCCAAGTCTTTGGGATTACTGCCACTAGGCCAGCCCAGTTTCATCCTTTAAAAAGTCTAAAGCTGTCTCTTTTTGATGCATGATGACCCCTGGAAGAATCAGTCAAAGCCCCTGTTCAGTACAATACACTTTCTGCAGGTACCCTGAGCCCTCCTCCTAAGCTTCCAGTATTTTACATGGTGCTCAGACAGGAAGAGTTCTGGGAATGGGTTCAGTAAAGATGCCTGAAGGAAGTTTTGTTTGTTTGGTTTGTTTTTGTATTAGGAATTGGACCCAGGGGCACTTTACCACTAGTGGGGAGCTACATCCCCAGTCCTTTTTATTTTGAGATAGGGTCTTGCTAAATTGCTGAGGCTGGTCTTGAATTTGCAATCCTCCTGCCTTAGCCTCCAAAGTCACTGGAATTACAGGCATCCGAAGTTTTGAAAAGTGGTATTACACTCCCTGGTTGGGAAATGCTGGTTGCACCTTGAAGTGGCAGTGCCAGAGAAATAGGTGTAGCTAAGTCCTGGAGCCTGGGGGTTTTCTCAGGAGGGGAGATATCTTTCTGGGGAAGGGGTAGGTATTTGGATCTCTGAGACCAGATGAGTGGTAAGTGGATCAAGACTGGCAGAGGGTGGCATAGAGGTCTGGGTTGCTGTGGTTTTTAGGAAGTACAGAGGATGCTGCTGGGAACTGTAGCTGCCAAGAGATGGGAACCTGCAGGGTCATCAGGAAGGCAGTTTCAGAAGAAAGGGTCAAATGCTGAAGAGCTAAAATGAGACTAAGAAGATGGATTTCTGCACCACCTAGAAATCAGGTCTGATAGTAACCGTTAACTGCTCTTTAGTGTGGCAGAGTACGTAGGATGGGGGAGGTGTTTGAGCATCCTAAATCTACCTGTGTTTCCCCAACATTCTTGCTACCTGCAGCTGACCCTACCCTCCCCCCTGGATAGCCCAGGAAGACAGTTTGGGATTCAGAGCTGGGCCCACAAAGAAACAGGAAACCTAAATGCTAATTCCATGCCAACCCCAATCCCCATTTGCTATGTGAGCTGCGGCCAGTCATATAACTCTCTGGCCCAGTCCCCTAATCTGAAAATGAGGGGATCAATAGTTTTAGAACCTGACTGGAAACTACAGCATTCTTTATGACATCTTTAATTATAGCATAGGAATAAAGAACAATTTTACTGGCAGAAAAGATATTTTGTTTGGAGATCTCACATTATGAGACCTGTAGTATTTTATTTTTTTTAATATTTGTTTTTTTAAATATTTATTTTTTTAAATATTTATTTTTTTTAGTTGTAGTTGAACGCAATATCTTTATTCTATTTATTTATTTATACGTGGTGCTGAGGATTGAACCCAGGGCCTTGCACATTCTAGGCAAACAATAACCCCAGCCCAGAGACCTGTATTATTTTCAATTGTGTATACCTTTATCTCAGCTACTAGGGAGGCTGAGGCAGGACAATCACAAGTTTAAGGTTAACCTGGGCAACTTAGCAAGACCATGTCTCAAAATAAAAAATTAAAAAGGGCTGGGGATGTAGCTCAGTGGTAGAGTGAAGCATGAAGCCCTGGATTCAATACACAGCACCACAAAATTAATCAATCAATCAATTAACTAATTAAAGAACTTGTAAAACTTTTGATTAAAGTTCATTGTCACCTTTATTGGTTGGGGTGTTAAATCTGCTAAATTTTAGTATCTATTTTGATACTAAAATTTAGCAGATTTACTAGAAAAATAATTTTTTTGGGGGGTGTTACTGGGAATTGAACCCAGGGATGCTCTACCACTAAGCTATAGTGGTAAAGCTTTTAAAAATTTATTATTTCAAAACCTATTTATTTTTTGGTGGTACTGGGAATGGAACTCAGGGGCACTCTACTGCCGAGCTACATCCCATCCCTTTTCAATTTTGAAACTGGGCCTTGCTAAATTGCAGAGGCCTTGAACTTGTGATCCTTCTGCCTCAGTTTCCTGAGACACTGGGATCACAGGTGTAGGCCACCGTGCCCAGCCCAGCAAATGTTCTTAATAAAAAAGGAAAGAAAAAGAAAAAAAGTGTTAACTTTTAGTAGAAAACTTATAATTTAAATATATATATTTATCCTTATTCCTGTGAGCTGAGAAAACCCTTTTCATTATTGTAACTGAGGGAGCCCAGTTTGAGAAGCTCTTCCAAGTCTAAAAGTCATAATCTCTACATTTCCTGCCTCAGGGCTTAGTGAGAACAGAAAAAAAAAAAATGCATAAAATGGGTCAAGAACCAAAGCCCCTGTGTTTGAGTCCCAGGGTCCCAGGAGCGAAGCCAGAGCTGAGGAAGAGAGTCTACTTCCTGAATCCCCATCCCAAAGCCGCTCAGGGCTAGGTGGCTCTCCTCTCCTCCACCTGGTGCAGGCTGCTGCCCTTTTCCCAGGCTCCTTCAGGGGAGTAATTCCTGCCTTCCTGAATCCCAAAGGAATTGGGAACAATTGAGGAGCCAGGCCCCCCCCTCCCATTGTTTGGAACTTTCTCCAGAGCCAACTCTCACACAATGGCAAATGGCCTGGGGTCAAGATGATGGAGAGCTAAGGTGAAATGCCCCACGTGGTGGCAGTTTCCTCTCAGCAACCCCACAGCCCTTTCTTTTTGTACTTTCTCTTCTCATCAAACACAGGAGACAACCACGCAACAAATTATGCTTGGCGGGCTGACTTCCCTCCTTGGTCTTCCGGTCTCCACTTCCTCACCTGCTCTCCTGGTTGAAGCCCTCGTGCGCTCCCCACACCCTCCTACCTTCCCCCACAGAAGCTGCTCTTAGACAAGCTCCCTTAGGCTTTCCCATTCGTGGGCAAGTCTCCAGGAGCTGAGTGTCACAGGGCGGCCAGCCACTCCCCCAGGAGCCCTCTGTTTTCTGACACAGGCCTTCCTGCTCTTCACCACTAGCCCTCCCTCAGGCCTCTGCCTGGGCGCCTCCCCCTCTCTGCATGGCCCACAGAGGTTGCTGTTCCTGGACAGGATTCTTGCGCTTTCTCTCCTCTCTGCTAGGTGAGCTCCTTGGTTCCTATGGATTAAAATGCCAGGTTTCTTTTGACTCCACCTTGATACCTGCAGCCTGTACTTTCCTAAGCCCAGCTTTCAGGCACCTCGCAACTCATGCTGAACCCCTAAATCCCACCTGCCAACACCTCTTCCTCCTCTAGTGCTCCTACCAGAGTAACTGGCCTAACCACAGCCATGTCTGTGGGCCAGACCCCAGAGGTGGCCTTGCGGGTCTGTTCCCCATTCCTCCCTTCTGTCAACAAGCCCTACTGATTCTGTTCCAAAAAACAACCTAAAGCTGTCTGTCCTCTGTCTCCAGTGCTGCCACTTGAATCCACATCGACTCACTCCTCTGCACAGGTTTCTTCTATGACTCCCCAGTTCAGTCAGTCATCAGCTTTTGCTGGGATCTGCAAGGCCTGGATGACTGGAGCCTGCTCCTCTCCAGTCTCATCTGGCCCCATTTTCCCACTTGCTCACCTCTGGGCAAACAGTTTGCCAAAAAGCCAGCACCTCCTCGTTTGTACCATTTCCTCTGTCCAGAACATTCTCCCCCACCCCATTTCCCACAGACCCAACTCTTCAGTTCCTTTAGAGCTGAAGTGAAAAGCAACCTCCTCTGGGGTCACCCCACCTAGAGCAGGCCTCTGTTATCTTGTTTGAGCCCCTTGTTTGTTTCCTCGTCCCCCCCATCAGAATGTCAACTCCATGAAGGCAGAAACCATATACGCACACACAGCCTAGTACACTGCCTGGTATACCATAAGTGCTTAATAACCATTAGTCCAAAGAACAAATGAATCAGTCACTACCTAGAGATCAAGTAGTTCCCTGGAAATTCTAGGGGTAACTTGAGGAGGAAGGAGGCTTGACCAGAGGGTGGGGACAGGTACATGGGACAGGTGGGGGCTCAGGCCAGAAGGCACCTCACCTCCCTTTTCCAGCGTGCCAGCCACTCGTCCCGCTTGCGCTTGCTGATGTAGTAGGGGTCCCCAGCCTGGAAGGTGAGCCGCGGCATGGGCCGCTGGCGGAGGCTGGACTCCCAGCCCAAGCCACCCCGCAGCCGGCCCCGGGAGCCCTAGGACAGAGAGACGGCAGAGAGACAGACAGGCATTAAGGTGGGCACTGTTGCCCCTGTGGGCCCCTCCTGGAAGAGGAACTGAGGGGGCACTCACCTCAAACAGAATATGAGAATTCTGGCTGCTGGCCAGAGGGGGCAACCAGGGAGTGCCGGGCAAGCCCCGTCTGGGCCAGAGAGTGAGGGATGTGGGAGGTGGGGGCATAGAGACAAGGCCACAGGGAGAGTGCTCCTCCACAGGGGGAGGATGTGCTGGCTGCATGTCTGGGGAACCTCCAGCTGCCACCCCCATTTCCTCTCCTCCTCACAGGGGGATGTCAAAGAAAGAGCAGGGGCCCACTCTCAGGATCCCCTCACACACACTCGCTACAGTCGCTCAGAGCGGTGGCTTTCTTCTAGAATCAGGATCCACAGAGCCCCTGGGGGTGAGGAAAACACTTGCCTCCATTTTCATGGATTCGATGTTGGTCTCCTTCTGTTCTTTGCCTGTGGAAAGGGAAGAACAAGGGGACTGTCGGCAGAATTACAGGGGTAGCTCAGAGGTTGCACCTAGAGCCGGGGTCACTGCCTGCCACAGAGAATAGCATTTGGTCATTCAGGTGTTAACCATGTTGGCCACACAGACTCAGAGGAAGGCCAAGAGCACAGAGAGAGAACTGGGGCCAGTTCAAGGACAAAGTATACAGAAATAATAGAAATTGCCAGGTGTAGTGGCACATGTCTGTAGCTACTTGGGAGGCTGAGGCAGGAGGATCTCTCACATTTGAGGCCAACTTAGGTAACTTAGTGGGACCCTGTCTTAAAATAAAAAGAGTTGGGAATGTAGCTCATGGTGAAGTGCTAGACTAGCATGAGCCCCTGCATTCACTACCCAGAACCGAGAAATAAAAGACAAAAGCTGGGTCTGTGATTTCTGGCCCACTGATTCTGCCTCAGGTACACAGAAGGGGCCTAAAAATATCTCCACTGTGCAGCTCACATTCAACAGAGTTCCCTTCCAGAGCAGGGAACAGGAAGGTAGAGAGGGCCCCAGACTGGTTGCCTTCTGAGGCCCTGCAAGGGAGAGTCTGCTTCTATGTGTAGAGTAGGAAGAGGTGCCTGCGGGTAGGAGGATGTGTGACCTGGTGAAGCAACTTGTGTCTGTGATTCTCAGTCTCCTCATCTGGAGTATAATGATGCTGGAGATGATTTCCAAGATCTCCCTGAGTTCTAGCTATGGTGGTGCTGTTATTAATATCTACCTGTGTCTTCATTGCCTCCCATTCTGGGTTCCCTGAGCTCAGTTTGTAATCTACAACTCTTGGTTTTAGATTCCAACTTTCCCAGTGTGACCTCCCTAACCTCTCCTGACCGGTTTTACTGAAAAAAAAAGTGGATAACCTTCTGACCATTCTAACATGATTAATTTAGTGAAACTCGAGCCTAGAGCCCAGCTTGGTATATAGTAGGTGTTCAATCTGTGAATGTTGTTCCCCTTCCCTAAGACATTCCCTGGCACGCAGCATCTCCCTGCTCCTCTACCCCTGGCTGTTCTGGGCCTTGATTCCAGTTCTTTGAAGGGACATCTGGCAGGGGGAGCAGAAGCCCCCTTCACCCCTGTCTTTAGAAGGATCCTCCCTTCTTCAGGGCCCCTCCAGGCCACAGAAGAGGGCAGCCGCCTGCACTTCTGCCATGGTCCTCGCCCCTCAGAGGCCCTTTCAGGGTCAGCACAGCAGGCAGTTTTAGGGGGTCTGGCTGTGGGTTTGGGTGACAGCCTTCCCTAGCTTCCTGCGGGAAGTGGGGCCGGGAGGGAGCCCCCCTGTTGCCCGGGCCCCTGAACTCCTTCCTCTAAAGCCAAGAGACTGTTGAGCTGGGGCCAAAGCAGGAAGGTCACTAAAACAGGCTGTCGGGCCGGGGGCGTGGGGTGGTGGTGGAAGGAGACAAAGGGCCCAAAACGGAAAAAACAGCCCCTGCTTCATCCCCCGGCTCTGGAGCGGAAGCCCGCAGCGTTTAAGGCTCTGGATCCTCAGCCCGGGGGTGCTTCCCTCCCTCTCACCCTGCACCTGCCCCACGGAGCCCAGGACAGCCATGTCTGTCCCCAGAGGCTCTCTTCTGGGTGACAGCTGGGGGAGGCAGGAAGGGCCAGCCCACCCTGCCGCCCCGTGGGCCCGCGGCCCGGCGGCGCCTGTCACTCGGCGCGCGTGGAGGCGGCGCGGGGGAGGAGAGCCGCGTCTGTCACGGCACGTGTGTGGGTGGGCGAGCGCGCACTCGCGGCGCTGTGTACGTGACCGGCCTTTTAAGGTATGTCTCATCCGTCACATCTCTGTCTCTTCCTCCCTGCCTCCTTTACGTCCTGGCTCCCACCACAACCAGCCCCCTAACTTTTTGCGGGGTTCCCCTTCCGCCAGCCCAGGGCCCCCTCCTCTCCGGCTAAGGCCCCGCCCCCCTCGGACCTCCGCGCTCTGCCGGCCAGGCCCTGGGCTGCCAGCAGGGGGCGCCTGCTCTAGATCGGCAGCAGCCCAGCCACCGGGCTCCAGGTGGAGCCGCAACCGCAGTCACCGTGTCAGCCCTGCGGCTGGGGGCTGGTAGTGGGGACCCCCGCTCTGGCCCTGGGACCCAGAAGTCGAGGCCCTCAGCTGCATTCTCTCCCAGCCTCCCTTTGGCCCTAAACATTTCCTACCTGGGACCCTCCATGGCTTGCGATTACATTTACGGAGAAACATTTATTCATCAGAATGGAAGAAAATCAGGGCTGAAATGAATTGTAGAGATGTTTGAGTCCAACCCCTAAATTTTTAAATGAAGAAATAAGAAACTGAGGCCTGGGAAGTGGAGCGACTTACAGCCAGAGCTGTGGTCAGATTTCAGGGTTCCCTTTCCAATGAACCACTAATTTTATTTCTTGAGGTACCCCCTTCCTGATTTCCAGTCCACAAGTTCCCCCAAACAGAATAACTTTTCCTTATGCAGTTTCCAACTGGCTTCTTTCTGGAATTTTCTCCCTGACAGACTGCGCATGCCCACTTGACTGATCTCCCCGCATGCCTCTCCCTCCCTCTCCTCTCTCACTCTCCCTCTCTCCCTCGCTCTCTCAGCGAGCGCTTGCTCTCTCGGCTCTCTCTCTCTCTCTCTCTCACACACACACACACAGACACTTTCCAGCCTGGCCCAGCAAACAACCACCGGGCTGCCTCAGAATGCGGCACTTGTGATGAGGCAGGCAGTCGGCTGCTCTCCCAGCGCTCCCTCTGCAGCCCATCTGCTCCTGGCCTAGTCCCAGGGTCCCAGGCAGGGCAGGTGGCTGTGCGCCTTCCAGGGTGGCCCTGGCAGACTGGAACATGACCCCCCCCCCACCACTGGGCATCTCAGGTCCTGGGAGCAGGGGAGGCCAGGGGCTTCTAATACTTACCTGTGGTTTCTGAGGCTATGCTCAGCCTGGTCACCCTAAGTTCTCTTTGAAATGAACCCAAATCCCCATGACAGGGCTGAGCCCAGGTTTACTCAGAGCAGTCACTAGGCCAGTATTGGGCCCCATGCTCTGTCTGACCAGAGAGAAGCTTTGTGCTGACCCTAATCTGGTCCTTTTATAGTTACGTAATCTTGGGTATTTTAACCTTTCTGAACCCCTTAGTCCCCCATCTGTAAAATGTGGATAATAAGAATCTTCCAACATGCTCACAAAAATACAATATAAGAATAGGGTGCTGGCACATGCCTGTAATCCCAGCTACTCAGAGGCTGAGGCAGGAGGATTGCAAGTCAACCAGCCTGGGCAACTTAGTGACCCTGGCTCAAAATAAAATAAAAATTTAAAAAGGGATGGGGATACAGCTCAGTGGTAGAGTGTTTGCCTAGCATGCATGAGGCCCTGGGTTCTATCCCCAATACTGCAAAGAAAAAAAATCAGGGCTTCTCAGACTTTACTATGCATAGATCTGAGGATCTCTTCAGATGTAGAGCCTGCTTTAGTAGGTCTGAGGTAGAGCATGAGATCCTTCATTTTAGCTCCCTAAGCAATGCTGACACTGCTGGTTGTGGAACACTGAATAGTAAGGTAGCAAAGCACATCAACATCAGCTTGGTGATGGACAGAATGTTCCCTTGTCATTAGGATCCTCTGTGGCATCAATGCCAGGAGTGCAGGTACAGTCACAGGGCCTGCGGGTGGCAGGCTCTTGACCTCATTGCTCATCTCATCATTTCACCTCTTCCCGATTCTTTCTCCTGGCCTTACTCTCAGGATCCATGATCCTTGCTCTCGGGATCTGCTGGAATACTGCCTAAAGTCTTCCGTTTTTTGCTGTATAGGAACTAATAAAAGGGGTACCAGGAGAGATGGGTGGGACTCCTGGAACGAGGGGAACTGAAAGGAGACCATGGCTGAGTCACTTCCTCCCTGGGGCCTTAATCTCCTTCCTCATCTGAACCTACCAGCTGAGTGTGCTCTGGGTCATCTGACTGCTGGACCAGGGGAGGCCTGCACACCCACTGCCCCCTGGCAGAGCCTCCAGGAGGCCACTTCCTACCCCTCTCGGTAATGCCTCACCAATCTCAGCATTCTGGCTGCTCTGCAGTGGCCTCTGGGGATGCCATGGCTCTGATCCCTACCAACATTTCCACTTCCTGGATAGCTGAAGCCACTCAGAAGTGCCCCAAGGTCAAATTTTGGAGGTGGAGATGTCCAGCACTTGTGCCACCATCCATTCTAGCATTAAGATTCTGATGAAATCCTCCATGTCTGAAAGCCCCAGCCTAGGAATAAGGAATAGTCCTTAATATTCCCTTACCTCTGACATTACTGGCTTTCATCACCTCCTCCCCCTCTCATCAGAGCCAAACAGCTTCCCTTCAATGCCTGCAGCTGCCTCCTAACCTCCTTCCCAGACACTTCCCTCCACTGGGGGTCCAGGCAGCAAAGTGATCTTTTCAAACTGCAGAGCCTCTTGGGTCACTCTTGAGAGGCCTGCCTAGTCTGACATCTGCTGCCCACTGCCTCTTACTCTTTCCCCTGGCTCTGTCCACTCCAGATTGGTGGCTTCTGTCAGATCCTGGGGTGCCCTGCTCCTTCCCACCTGGGAGTGCACCTGGGAACAGGGATGTACTCACTCTGACTCTCAGCCCTCGCCCGTTAGACTCTAGCTCATCCTTCAGCTTAGACAGGACAACCTGGGCCAGTTTAGATTCCTTTGTCATAGCTCCTCAGGGCACCAGGTTTCCTTACCCTTACAGCATTACTTTCCACACATTTTAAAGGGTGTAGTCCCTTGGCCCACTGTGATATCCTTGGGGACAAGAACCAGGCTTTTGTTCATGATAGCTTCCCTGACCAGCACAGGTCCTGGTACATTCTAAACAGTTTAATGAACACCTGTTGGCTGACTGAAGGAGCTCCAGAGAAGAACTAGAAATGCCAACAGGGAGACCCCAAAGAGCAGCCTTGGAGCTCTATCTCATCGCTGGCAGGAGGGGCTGGCCCAGCCCTGGGCAGCAGCATGCTGCCCATCCTGGTGTGATCCCAGTGACCTAGAAGTGGAGCCACCACATCTGCTTGGGAAGGGCTGCTGGCTGTCTCCTCCTGCACCTCTGCACTGAGAACCGGAGAAAGGGTGTCTCTCTCCCTTCCCTCCTTTTCACTCTCCCCAGGCTCCCCCAACCCTCCCACAAAGTATGAGATAGACGTTGGGAGGCCTGGGCAGTGTGGGAACGACCTATGACAAGCCCCATTCCAGAACAGCAGAGAATGGGAAGCAGAAGAGCAAGAGTCGGCAAATCCTGGCTCTGCCACTCTCAGGCGTGGGGGCCACGAACAAGGCACTTTATCAGCCACAATTTTCCCCCTTAGGATGGGGATAATAATACCTCTTGAATGAAACTGTTTGGAGTAGTAAATAAAACAACAAACGCAAAGTGCCTCAGAAAGTGCCTTGCACACAGTGGAGCATCATAAATATTTGTTGAATAGCAAATGAAAGATATTTTAAAATAAGTTTGGAAATCTCTTTTCTGGAAATGTTCTCCATTCTGCATAAATATTAGGTTTGGATGCATGCAAAGTAAGTTAAGCCAATTAATCAATTTACTCATTCCATCAGACACACTTGGAAGGAAGACTTTTTGAAATTAAAATGCACATATGCAAAACAACCTGGCAGGGCCCTGGGAGGAGCAAATGTGATAATGTCTGAGGAAGTGCAGTGTAAGCTGTGAAGCCCCACACAAATGCTAGTTGTCCTCATTACTAACTTGTTTACAGCTCGGTTGGCCCTGAAATCTCTGGCTTAACCTGAAAGAGAAAAGTGGGCAACATTCCAGAAATCCAGGACGAGGCCAGAAAGTCCCCAGATGAAGAAGCCTAGGCTGGCTGGGCAGTGCACAGAGCCACCCCTCCCCCACCCCGCCCTCTCCCACACCCCATTGCCACAACCAATTTTCCAATGGAATCAACCAGACTGTGGTAGTGTCGGGGTGGGGATCAGGAGCTCTGTGCTGGGGGAGGCAAATAGGCTATCTGTTGCACTCACATTCTCAGGTCAGGGCAGATACACACACACATGGCAGTCCCCAAGAACTGCCAGTCATGTGGAAGAGTAAGCAGGCCAGGTGGGGGCTAAGGGAAACTGAGGCACCTGGCCAACCGAGCAGGAAGGGGGATGCCCATTATTCTCGTCTAGCCACCCTTGGCATTGTGCAAACCCACTGATGCCAAATCTAGCTTTTTTTTTTTTTCCTTCCCATGAAAAGCCAAAACTCCAGATTTTTATGTGAAGTTTCTTGATTTTTAAATACTGGTAACTAATTTTTTAAATGTTTAAAGCACTGTGTGGGCCAAATAAGCCATGTGTGGCCGCTGCATTCAGCCAGCAGTCTGCAGGCCACAGCTTGGCAAGCAGAGCCCCATCTCCCACCCTGGCCCATCCTGCCGGGACCTATCTGCCAGGGAACTGGTCTTGGCCCTCAGGGGATCAGTGGGCCCAGAACAGACTCACCCTCTTCTGCAGAGGCTCCCCGGCCCTCCTTGGGTGCACAGCAGCCATTCTCCACTGCTCTGGAGGCTTCAGGCGGGGACTCAGCTGCACCCTCTCCCTCGGCTGGGGCCCCGCCCTTCTGTCCACCAGCGGGGCTCCCTTCCTCAGGCTGGGGCTCACTCCGCTTCTCCAAGTCCCCATTGGGTAACAACTCTGCAGGGCCGGAGTCCTGGGCCATGGACAGGGACTTGGAAGTGGCCGCAGAGTCCTTGGGTGTGTCACTGCTTTCCACCTGGAAACAAAGGAAGATGCACAGGGAAGGGTTAGGCCAGGACCTTGGCCTCTTTTGGGTCACAGACTCTCTGACATTCTGGTGGAAGTTATGCACCCTCTGTCCAAGAACTGACAAGCAGACACATTGTTTGCTTTCGACATCAGAGGGTCTGTGGCCTGACCCCCACATTAAGGGGTCTGTGGACTCCAGTGTGAGATAGAGGGTAAGATGCAAAGCAGGTTGGCCAGCCTGGTCCTGCTGGCACCCCTGTGGACCCCAATTCACTAAGGTTCCTAGGGCTTCCAAGCCTTCTCTGCAGTCCCTTTTCAAAACAAATAGCATTTTCATGTTATTTGTCATCAAACCAGGACCCTTCCCTAGAAGATTCCAGTGCCTCCAGATCAGTTCTGGGAACCCCAGGCTGGCCTGACTTCTGTGGTGAGAGCATCCACAGCTTTCCTCCTGGTGTCTCAAAGCTTGAGAGTCAAAGGAGGCCTCTCAAAGAAGCATTTCCTGGGCCAAAGCCCAGTACAGCTCTCTGCCCCTCAGATTAGGCCCCCATGGGTTCTGGGAGAGCCAAGGCCCCAGCAAGCAATCTGCAGCCTTTGCAGCAGCCACTCCTGAGCATGGGAGTCTCACTGCCCCCTCAAAAGGCAATGCAATGCTTCATCCCATGAAACCTGAGGACTGAGTTTGCTCAGGTTCCAGCTAATAGAAACCAAGTATGGAGTCATCCTAATGGCCCTCGCACGCCCCATTACAGCCTCTCAGTCTTCCTGGGAAGCGGGTGAGGAGCCCAAGACTCTGGGAGAATTTTATGACTTCTTTAAAGTCACTTAATTTGTAAAGACAGAACAAGTGCAGAAAAGCCAGTGTCCTTTGTGCTCTGTGCATGCATGCTCTGTCCTCGGCCATCTGAAGGGAAGAGGTCAGGACATCTTGGGAAGAATGCTAGTGGTCAGCTTGGGGCAGAAAAAGGCCAGGGTCCCTGCACTCACTGCTCTGCCACCCTCCTGAGCATCAGGTTGTACTCAGCTGCCCTCCATTACAGGATGCCTGGGGCCAGGAAGTAGAAGGCCAGGGGCAGAATGGGCTCAGCAAGCCTCCAGGAAGGCACTGCCCTCAGCAGGTGCATTGGTTTCCTCACCTGTGAGGTGAGATGACTAGGCTCAACCAATGGGAGTTTTGTTTAAGTCTCCCCCCCCCCATTATAGTCCTGAGTCCTGGGCCATGGATGGGGACTTGGCTGGGGATAGGTTGATGGAAGGGAACTAATTTATAGTTAGAAGTAAGAAGCTATGGTGTGCAGTTGCACAGTAGCGTGATGATAGATATGGTACCGTATGTGTCAAAAAGAAGAAAGAATTTTGTATGTTTTTAGCATAAAGAAATGATAAATGTTTAAGGACAGAAGTATGTTTAACCTGATTTAAACATAATATATACATTTATCGCGATATCACATGGTACCCCATTAATATGTATAACTTTCTTTCTGGACTCAGGGGTTCTCTACCACAGAGTTATATCCTCAG
Source organism: Marmota marmota marmota (assembly GCF_001458135.2). Classification (NCBI taxonomy): domain Eukaryota; kingdom Metazoa; phylum Chordata; class Mammalia; order Rodentia; family Sciuridae; genus Marmota; species Marmota marmota. Next base: position 41,718,395 of record NW_025999977.1, on the reverse strand, counting down.
CCCTTTTTATTTTGTATTATTTTACTTTAATTAATTAATTGCAATACTAGGGATTAAACTCAGAGGTGCTCTGTCACTGAGTTACATCCCCAGCCTTTTTTATTTTTTGAAACAGGGTCTCGCTAAATTGCTGAGGCTGACCTTGAGATTGCAATCCTTCTGCCTCAGCCTTTGAGTTGTTGGGATTACAGGCGTGTGCCACCACACCTGACTTTATTTTTAATTTTGAGAAAGGTCCTCATTTAGTTTCCAAGGCTGGCCTTGCATTTGTGATCCTCCCACCTCAGCCTCCAAAGTTGCTGAGATTTTAGGCAAGCACCACTGTACCCATAATGTGTATAATTTTTATGTATCAACTGAGAAAAATTAGTAATAAAAAGACATATATTATTAAATTTCGGGGCTAGGGATGTGGCTCAAGCGGAAACGCGCTTGCCTGGCATGCGGGGGCGCTGGGTTCGATCCTCAGCACCACATAAAATAAAAAAAATAAAGATGTTGTGTCCACCGAAAACTGAAAAATAAATATTAAAAAAATTCTCTCTCTCCTCTCTCTCTCTTTAAAAAAAAAATTCAAACTGCACAAAAATGAATGAGGTTAAGCAACCTCCTAATATAACTCCCCATGCCCCAATCACTCCCTACAAGGTGAACCATTACTAAGAGTTGGGCAAGCATCCTTTTTAGACTTTTTACGGTCGTGTGTAAGTCACACGTTTAACCATACATATTCACAGTGTATCCAGATTCAGAATCATGTTTTTATCAAAGGTGCGACTTGTAATGTTTTGCAACTCACTTTTCCCTTAATAAACAGTGGGCATTTCTCCACACAGTGCTTATGGATCTGCCTCCTGTTTAATGGGCGCTCCAGGATTTGTGTACCGGGTGGACACTTGGGCCCATTTGCTTTCTGCTACAGTGAACACCCTGGCACTTGCGGCTCCTTAAATGTGTTTGTGTCTGAGGGCAGAATCCCAGGAGTGGACTGGCAGGGTTAAGGGCATGCCTGTCTAAGTGCGAGGAGAATGGCCAAGTTCCCTTGAGAAGGTCGTCTTGCCTTGAGGAGAGCAGTGACTCCAGCCCCTCCCCTGCATGGCAGCTTCTGCAGTGCAGGTCTAGGACTTAGCCTCTGAGCCCACTGCTATCTGGTGAGGAAGTCTCAGAGGTGGCAAATAGGGGCCAGGGCCTGGAAAAAAAATAGCAAAACCAGGGTCCTCCCAGGTCTGCTCCTCCCCTGGCCCGGCTCCCTAGGTGAGCTCTTTCCTAAGCTGCTCAGAGAGCTGGGGCAGACCTGCCTCTGGGAAGAGAGAAGCCCCCAGGAAGCTGTGCTGCTGCAAGCCCAGGAGGCTGCAGCAAGCAGAAGAGCAAGCACCTGGTGGGAGAGAAGGCTCCTCGGGGCTCGGCAGGGGCCGGGCCAGCAGAGCAGGGCAGCCAGACATAGAGTGACAGCAGAGCATGCAGACCCCTGTCCACGGCCTAGGCAGCATGACATCCTGTGTCCCTCCCTGCCCAGGACCCAGCCTGTCTCTCAACTCCAGTCTAGAATGCACCTCCCTAGTGTAAATTCTGTCACCCTGCAAGCTCAGTCACATGAGTGAGGAAGTCATACTGCCCACACAGCCAGGAAAGGGGCACACACTGCTGCCCCAGTAGCCACCTTCTGTGGTCCAGCTATGCCAGGCACCACAAGGTCCCCAACACAGCACTACAGGGCAGTGGCTGTGGGTCCCTCCTGGTCAGAGCCAATCTCTCACTGTGACTGTGTCTTCTTTTCCTTTAGCCACCTGCTGCCCCACAGAACTGCTGGAGGCCACTCCACTGTCACTTCCTGCTTTGGGATCACAAGACCTCCTCTTACCCTGGGACTCACTTCCTATTGACTGACAGCCACATAGCATAGGGACCCAGGAGTGCCAGCTCTGAGACCTAGCCCGGGCCCGACCTGCTGGGTCATTCAGGGACACTGAGTAGGCACTGCCTCTGCCTTGCCAGGAGAACCCCAGTCTGAAGCTGGCACACTGGGCACATGAGGAGAGAGGGACTCTGCACAGCTTCAGGCCTAGATATAGCTCAGCAGCTGGCCCCTCCACCTCGTCCCACTGGTCCACAAGGTCCCATCCTTCAGTCCACCGTCTCTGGGTTTGATGAGTCCTGAGTCAGCCAGAGCTTTCAGATTAGGGCAAGTTGCTGGTTCCTGCCTGGTCAACCGGATGTGTTCTGGAACCCATCAAGAATGCCCTGGGCTGCTCCAATGAGTGACAACCTGTAATCCCAGCTACTCTGGAGGCTGGAGGCAGGAGGATCCCAAGTTCAAGAGCAGCCTCTGCAACTTAGTGAGGTCTGTCTCAAAATAAAAACTTAAAAAGGGCTGGGGAAGTAGCTCAGTGAGGTCCTGGGTTCAATCCCCAGTATTGAAGAAAAAACAAAAAAAACCGTGGGCTTTATGTGGCCCCTCACTGAGGCTCTTTGGAGCCCAGTCTAACTGGGCAGGGCAAATCCAACAGAGGAAACCACTGAGGGAAAGGAAGGAGGTGAGAACACATGGCCTGAAGCAGTTTTCCAAGTCTGGGTAGGAGCTGGGTGCTTACTCAGGTGAGAAGCCTGAGGCCTGGACTCTTCTGCAGCCACCTCCGTGCCTGCCTGGCTGTTCCCACCTCTCTTCTTCTCTTCCCCACCCTTCTAGTTTGTGGACTCCTGGAGCTCAGTGCCTCTGCTTAATCCAGCCAGATTTAGTGTGGAGCAGGGCATCTGGCAGGTGCTCAATAAATATTCACAACTGACTCATTGATGGCAAAGACAAGGTTAAAAGTGTGAACACCCTGCTCATGATCTTGGAGGGAGCTTCAGCCCCATTACCATGCCAGATGGAAGAGCTGGAATTGTTTGCTCCATCCGCCAGCCGCCATCCTTGCCGTCCTGGGGACTGAACCCAGGGCCTTGCCCCTGCTTGGCTAGTGCTCTGCCATGGAGCTACTGTTTGCTTTTATTTTGACAGTGCCCTAGAAGGAGACACAGCACACCCCTGAGAATGTCATCTCAGATGGCACCCACAGCAGTTGCAGATGATGGCTTCAGAATGGGAACAGTGGCAGTGTCCACTGTTCAGGGACCACTGCAGGTCATGACACTAGTATCCCAGATCTGAGTGAAGCTGGTCCTGTTGTCCAGTGCCTGCCTCCCCCACCAGGCGTGCCTCGTTTTGGGTATTCAAACACTGCCCAGCACCTCCAAGGTCCCTCAGAGTTCGCTGGTCTTTGTCTTCCTGCCAGGCAAGCCCCACCCCTACTGGACAACTGCCTCCTGTTCCCTGTTGCCCACCAGCTCCTCCTCAGGCCTGTCCTGTGAACAGCTCATTCCAATACACCAGGCTGATGGTTCTCAACTGGGGGTGACTTTGCCACCTCCACCCCAGGATATCTAGTAATGTCTGGAGACATTTTGGCAGGGGGGAAAGGAGTACTGGGGATTGAACCCAGTGACACTTTACCACTGAGCCACATCCCCAGGCCTTCTTATTTTTTATTTTGATGCAGGGTCTCACTAAGTTGTTTAGGGCCTTGTTAAGCTGGCCTCCAAGTTGTGATCCTCCTGCCTCAGCCTTCTGAGCCACTGGGATTACAGGCATGTGCCACTGCACTTGACTGGAGATATTTTTTATTATTAAGTGGCTGCTGGCATCTAGTGAGTAGGAGGCCAGGGTGCTGCTCTGCATCCTACAGGTGTAGGACAGCCTTTTTGACAAAGGATTAACCCCAGTGTCAAAGTGTCTTTGAAAAATCCTGAGCTGAGGCTAGGGGAAATGACTGGGGACTGCCAAGTATACACAAAATTTATCGTTTTAACCATTTCCAAGTATACATGAAGTTCTTTCCCATTATTGTACAACCCTCACTACCATCTATCATCTCCAAAATGATTTTGTCATCTGGAGCAGAAATTCTGCACCCATTAAACAGCAACCCCCGCCAAGTTCTCCCCTTCCTTAGTGACCACCACTCTACCTTCTGTCCTCTAAGGAACATTTCAATCTCTCCCATCACTGGGGGCTTGTGCTGGGCCTCCTGTCCTGGCAGCCCCAGCCTTACCTACATCCTCGGTTCCCAAAGCCCCCACCATGTAGCTGGCAAGTGTGAACAGCTGCTGGTCCCAGCTTCCCCTGAAGGAGGGGGTGAAGTCCACGCAGCAGGCACTCCTGTCCCCAGCCCACAGCACGCCACGCTTGTTTGCAAAGCGCTTTCTCACCCGATCTCATTACACTGCTCATCACGCTGCACCTAATTATTTGTTTACCGTATGTGTCCTGCTAGACCGAGAGCTTTGCCTTATTTATCTTTTTTATTTCTCTCCACCTATAGCTCTCCAGCATCCAGCACAGGACCTGGCGTCCCTATGCTTATAAAATTAATAAAGTTAATGATCACGATGACCCTGAGGCAGCCAGTGTTTTCCTCACTTTTCTGAGGAGAAAGTCTCCAGGGCTCGCCTCGGAGCGCACACCTCCTCTGATGACCAAGACAGGCTTTTGAAGCCCCTGGGCTGTGTCGTAGGAAAAGCCCAAGCAAATCGCAAGGGTTCCAAGAAGGAAAGCAAGCCCTGATGTGCCCCAGAAGATAGCCTCTGTCTGGAGGAAAAGCAGGGCGAGGCAGGAAGGAGCTTCTGAGGGAACCCAGCCAGACCCAGACCAATGCCCTGCGCTGCCCCTCCTCCACTCCTGCTGGCCAGACGCCTGAACTCCTGACCTCTGTTTCTCCAGGTGCGGCCATGTGTCCCAAGGTAGGGCAGAGTGCTCACAATCCTAATGGGGGAATGATATTGAGACCGTCTTTATTCTAGTTTACTGTTTGCACGCAAAACCTAAAAGCCAGGCACACAAGAGGCAAGGGACAAGGGAGCTGGGGCCCAAGCGACTGAGGACCAGTGCCGGAGGTGGGGAGGCTGGGCAGCTGTCACACACACAGGACCACCGAGAGCCACCAGGATCCCCTCCCACCTTCTCCAGGACGGCTATTGTGCCTTTAAGGCGTTGGCAGGGTTCAGCCATCCGGGAACCCTGGCATCTGGCCAGCTATGGGCTCTTGACACACAATCGTGCACAGACACACACGGCGCTCACCCGGCCTGGCCAACAACACACACCCGACCCTGCTGGCAGGCAGGATGCTCAAGTGAAGGCCGAGGAGCAAGGAAACAGAACCCCACCCTCAAGCCCCCCCTCGCGCACTGCTGCCCCTTGCTCCCTCCACTCCTGAGCTGCCCCAGCCCCAGCAGCCCCCACCCAGCCTGGATTTTTCCAGGTTGACTCCAGTTTCAGGAAACAGCCACATGTCCAAGTAAGCCGGGCAGCCCCGCCCCTGAAGCACTGACCCAGGGCCAGCACTGCCCCCCATCCTGCCTGCAGCCCGTTCCCCTGGCAGCCCTCCCCCAGAGATCTTGCAGCTGGAAGTGGCCTGTGGCAGCAGGGGGAGCCAGAAAGAACCTCCGCCCTGCCCCCAAGAGAGGTTCCAGAGGCTCACCTGCTTTGCTACTCCCGGAGTCAGTGCAGCAAGGCTCCAACACTTGGGAACTAGGACTCTGACTCCTCCACTTTCCTTTTTTCCCAGTGGAGCAGCTTAAAGGGCCACCAGAGGGGTAAGGGAACAGCAGGACCAGTTGCCAAAGACGGCTACTCTGGAAACTCTGGCACCAGCCAGGGCAACTCGGCCCCACCTGGTCCTTCTTACCACTTCTGCTGGGAGCTGCCTCCTCCTCCCCAGAGATCTCTCCACCTGTGAGTATCAGGGCCGGAGCTCCAGGGCTTGGGAAGCCCTGGCCAGGCTGCCCCTAGCTATGGCAAATGGCTGCGAGAACAAACTGCCCAGTGAGTGGCATGTGAGTGACTCAGCCCACTGGGTTCCATCTCCAGCAGGGACACCTGTCCACCTGAATGTGGGCCTGGCTGTGCTCTTTGAAGTCAGCCTCAAAGGGTTTCGGGGTGAGCTGGAGAGCTCACATGTACAAGAGATCCACCATAGTCAGTCTCTATACCGCTACCATCCTGGAGGCGACCAACTTGGTAAGAAGGGAACCCACCCCGGCGAATGGTACTTTCTTCTGAAGTGTCAAGGGCTGTGATGGTCCTGCCCCACCTGACAGGGCTTCCTAGCCAGATCTCATCCCCACTTGCTCAGCCTCTGTGCCTGCAGACTGGAGAGCCCTACTCTCTTGGCAGCCTCGCCTTCCCTGGGTCACTTTAGCTGCCCTTCTCTGGGGCTTTCCCAGATCACTTAGGTCCTTCCTGAGGTGGAGAGCCCAAGTGCAGGAGCTTTCCAGATGGGAGGAGGACAGGGAACTGGGGTTGACACTGGTCAGTCAGGGCCTGCGCAGCAGCAGGAGATGCAGGTGCCACTGGCTTCTAAGAGGACACGAGGCCAAAACCTGTGGGTACGAAGGGCTTACTGGAGGTGGCCTAAGAGCATGTGACGCTGGGGAAGGAGTCAGGGAGGGACGCAAGTGGATAGAGGGATTTTTTGAAAAGCAAAATGTTGGTTCTGAGAACTCACTGGAATGCCCCCGTATGAGCAGCTAGCCAGGGTGGCCTCCAGCTGCTCCCTTTTAGGAGCCTCAGTGTCTGACAACAGCCCTGGCACCGATCCTGTGGTGCCATCACTGGGGCCTGTGGCATCGCCTTCCCTTCCTTCCTCTCCTCACTCCCAGTGGCCAGCAGCACAGGCCTTGCTAATCTGAACCTCCACTGCCACTCCCTTGAGACCCTGGGGTTGTTTTGGGGGTCCCCCACCCTCTCTTCTATGCTCTGGCTGCATGAGCTCCACTGGGCTCCTGGATGCCAGAGTCAGCCTCCCCAGACACCCCCACATGGCTTCACAGCCCCTCCTAACCTTCCTGATATACACGCGCTTCTGAAAGAATAAGAAGAGTGAAACTCAGGCTGCCGGCTAACTCCTTTTCTAACCTGGACCGGACACAGTGTTAAAAAAATAACCCCCAGCGCACCCGCACGGCCAGGCCCGTCAGCTCTCAGTGCCTGCCTCTGGCCTCCCCACAATGCACCAGGCCACATGCACTCCTTCCTCACACCTTGCTCAGCAAGGTCACAGCAAGTGTCTGTCACTTCCCCCCTTAACTGCCACACTCTTTTTTTTTTTTTTTTAAACCTCTGAGCTACATCCCAAGCCCTTAAAAAAAAAAAAAAACATTTATTTTTTAGTTGTAGTTGGACACAATACCTTTATTTTACTTATTTATTTTTATGTGGTGCTGAAGATGGAACCCAGGGCCTCGCCCATGCTAGGGGAGCACTCTACCGCTGAGCCACAAGCCCAGCCCCATCCCAAGCCCTTCTTATTTTGAGCCAAATTCTCACTAAGTTGCCCAGACTGGCCTTGAACTTGTGATCCTCTTGCCTCAACCTCCTAAATCACTGGGATTACAGCCCACCACCCTCTTTTAAGGCCCTTGGTACTGGATCCCAGTGGTGGGGGTAGACTTGACTGCTCAGGCTGGGGAATCTGCAGGGAAGAGTGCAAAGTCTTGACCCTCATGAGCTACAGTTTCTTCACACCTTCCACAAGGTGAGAAGACAGGAGAGAAGGCAGCAGTGAACTGACCCTGCTGCAACGAGAGAAACTGTCTTAAGAAGTTTGGGGCCTAAAAACAAGGGGTTCCAAGTTAAAAAGTCACAATTGAACAGGTTAGTGCAGGAGCAATTCTGGAAAGAAGGGGATTTGAGCTCTGTGTTAACCTGGAGAAGAATTAAAAGGTCCTATTAGAAAATTTGCCCATACTATAAACTTTTTTTTTTTTTCCTGTACCAGGGATTGAATCCATGGGTGCTTAACCAATGAGCCACATCCCCAGCTCTTTTTATTTCGAGCCAAGTTCTCACTAAGTTGCCCAAACTGGCCTTGAACTTGAGATCCTCCTGCCTCAGCCTCCTGAGCTGCTGGGATTACAGGAGTGTGCCACAGACCAAGCCCGTACTATAGACTCTTAAAAGTTGAGTGGAACTGCTGAGCTGACCTAAGTGGGAGCTCACGGGTTCCCAAGCCTCCAGCAGTTGGCATCTGAGTCTTCTGTCCTGACAGGGGGCAGTTTTGCCCTGGCAGACTCCCCTCCTCCTGGTGTGCTAGAGGGTGGGAGGTGGAGTAAGGAACCCCAGCTCGGCTGAGCTCAGCGCCAGCTCCCAGTCCCCTCCTGCCCTTTCTGGGCTATTCTTAGCAAGAGGTGACCTCAGAATGCTCCCTCCAAGCAAAAATAACCCTAGAGGAAGTTGGTGGGTATAAATCTTCAATGACAAAACGCATACAGCTAGTGAACAAGGCAGGTCGCTCCCCAGGGTCTGTGGGCAAGGGCAGAAACTGTCCCTCATATGCTCCAGCTGGAACCACCTATGAAGGACAAAAGGTTTTGAAGTGCTGTCTGGGCTTGTGACCAGGCAGGATCCGGCCTCTGACAGCTTCACTTGTCACCCTGCAACATCTCGGGCGCTGGTGGATAAGAAGATGCCCCTTCCTGCCCACACTGACACATGCAGTCCCCTCCTCCTCTTCATGGGCACTGGCCAGCCTGCAGTCCCTGGCCCAGGTGCCAGTTCTCTTCCTAAGCCCCGCCCAGCCTTGCAGCTGGCTTCCTGTTTCCTGTTGTCGGCAACATCCTGGCTCTGCAGCCAGAGCTGCCGGCAAGCCGGGCGCTGCCTGGGGTTAGGAGGCCCACTCTCAGTCCTCAGGCCACTGCAGCCTTCCCCACTTAAACACGGGCTTCCTGGCATGTGGTCTGATCACCTATATTTTTCTTGTTAATGCACAGTTCTGTGCACTTTTTTTTTTGTTTAACCTCCTTGCATTCGTACACTAACTTACCCTTTGGGAACCCAGTCAGCCAGGCTGAGTGGCTGTAGTGGTAAGGAGGAGAGAGCACCGTGAGCCCCGCAGTTGGGAGGCATGGAATTCAAGTCCTGAATCCTCTCTGAACCTCAGCCTCTTCATCTGAATGTTGGGATGGTAATGATGGAGATCCCATAAGCCTTCATTCATGATCTGTGTCCTCAGGGGGGTGACTAGGCAAAGGGCATGACACCAAGGGTCAAAACTAGCAGAAGGGACAAGCTCTCTCCACCTGCTTTTCAGATTCTTTGAAGTGAAAGGCCAGGTTTTGGTTTTAGATTTTTAAAAATTCTCTAGCCACTGAGAAGTTAGACTTTTTGTAAAATCAAAGTCAGGCACATGGATGTGGCAACAATATCAAACTGACTAAGAAAGCTCCTAGGGCTGCAGTTGGCTCAGTGGTGGGACGCTTTCCCAGCCTGCACGGGTCCTGACTTCATCCCCGTACCCCCAAAACCAAACTCCTATATACTCATTCTTGAGTTCTGTACAGACAGGTAACCAACCAGCACTTCTCAACGTGAGGTCTAGACCACTGCTGCCAGCATCCGGTCCCTGGACTTGTCACTTGTCTTTGATTCCTCAGCAGTTCATTTGTACTAACTTACAGACAGGGCAAGAAGGGAGAGGCCAGAGTGGGTGACAGTGGCTGAACGGGGCTTCATTTTTGAGCCAGGCTTGGGCGGGTGATGGCTCTGGGGCAGGCTGAGACCAGGGAAGGCTCAGAACAGGAGGGGCAGCAGGGGAAGTGAGCCAGGCGCGTTCAGCAAGATGTGGTTTCTGTGGCCAAAGAGGAGGTATTGGGCACTGGTGAGGGTGGGGGTGGGGGTGGGGCAGGAGAGATCAGATAATAATGAGCTGCAATGCCAGACGGAATATTCCAGATCTTGTCCCATAAGAAAGTCCCTAGGACCTGTGAACAGAGATATGCTGGGCAAGATATTTAATATGACTATGTGTGGCCTCTTCTTTCTAGCACAATAGATTGGAAGATAAATCTTTTTTTTNAAGATAAATCTTTTTCTGGGTTTCTCCCCTACCTTGTGGTAGGTGCTCAGTAAGTGCAAAGTGTTCCTTGTGAGGGGAAGGAATGGGTGGGGGGGTTCTAGAAAGCATGTTGTCCTAGGCACCCCAGGGACAGGTGGAGCTGGTTTGGGAGAGAGTGTAGCTAGAAGGCCAGCACAGTAGCACCCATAGTAGCATCCTGCTGAAGGCACAGACAGGCCTTGGGAGCAAAAGGAGGAGCAGTCCAAGACTTCTCAGCCTTGGGGCTGGAGAGGATGCCGGTGATATGCCTTTTCCCTCCCTGTCCAGCGTGGACAGTACAAAGTCTGCACAAAGGACCCTCCTGCTGTCCCCCATCAGGGCTAGCTGAGCTCCCTGCTCTCTCTGGGCTTAGTCCTAATCAGCTACTGTAATGGTCCCTGGCAAAGCTATTCTCAGAGCCACAGCTGCACCAGGACCCAGCGACACTCCCCCTGCAGCGCTCCTGGGGAGGGGAGGAGGCCCAGAGCAGCACCTGCCCTCCCAGGTGCTGTGTGCTGAGGCCCTAGTCAGGACCCAGCAGGCCAGACAGGGGCCAAAGGCTGCCCCCTGGCTGCAGGAGGAATTTCCCCTGCAGGCTCCCAGGGAGAGAGGTGCTGCCGGTGTTCCCTGGCTGTGGTTCCTCGGTTCCCGAGTGTGCAAGATGTCCTCTCCAGCCACTGCCTCTCAGGAACGCCCCTGCCCAGGGCCTTTCCTGAGAGTCCTGGCAGCTGCACGTCTCACCTAGGACATGGCTGGACCACATCTCACCAGGACTCGCAGGATGCACATCGCCTCCCATGGCGGCTGCTCAGGGGCTAAAGCTGGGTCCCCCTCCAAGGCCTGCACCCCAGTCTGTGGACACTGGTCCCTGCAGTGGTGCAGGGACTCATTGCACTGCCAGCTTAGCGTATTTGGAATCAGCTTTACTGTTTGCTTGTTTGTTTTGGTTTTTGGTGCTGGGATCGAACCCGGGGCCTTGTGCATGCAGCTTTACTGTTTGCAAAGTACCCCCGTAGGCAGACATGGCAAGTATTATTTGCAGCCCTTTTTTACCAATGAGGAAGCGGCTCAGAGAGGTTAAGTAACTTGCTCAAGGTTAAGCAGCTGGGAAGCAGTAAATTCAAGTGCTGTTTCTTCTGTGAAACTGATTTCTGTGGCCTCTTAAAGAGGAAAGGCTGGTCAAGAGCAGGCCTGGCATTGCTGAGCACCAGCTGGGTAGTGCTTCAGCCCATTTCATTGTCACTGTAGTCTACAAGGAATGCATCCTTATCACCCCTATTTTTCACAGAAGAACCTGAGATTTGGACCTCCTTCATGGTCACAGGTAGTGAGCTGTGGAGCTCGGCTTTGAACCCTGCTGGACTCCAAAGATGGTGTCTCTCCTGTGCTGGAACCCACTCTTCTTCCCCCTCGTTGTCCATTTGTGGGCCATTTCCTGTGTCCTCTGACCCTTCTCAGTGATGCCTTCCCTCTGATTTCAGAGACTTACAAATTGGAGTCAAAGAGTTGCTGGGTGTTTATTTGATACAGGTGGTGGTTCTTGTCCCCAGCAACTAGATGGGGAAAAGGAAGTTAGCTCTGCAGGTCTCAGCTGAGCCTCAGGAGGCAGGCAGGGCCCATGGGGAGCCAGGTGCGGACTCTGACTCCAGTCTGGCTCCCCACGCACCCACCCACCTTCTCCTTCAAGGTGCCCTGTGGCAGAAGAGTGTGCAGCAGCCTCCCAGGAATCGGCCAGTATTGCCCGCTGCAACTGGGAATTCTTTTGAAGTCCCAGTTTATCTTTCATTGCCATGTGAACTTTTCATTCCAAGCCATACAACATCCATGTTGGTTTAATGTTAAAGTGTTTACAGGTGCTTAATTCTACCCCTCTTGCCTGCTCGAGCAGATTGGTAGTGGTGCACTCTATCGCGTGGCAGGTGCCCAAATCTCCCACGTCTAAGAACCTACCTCCCCAACTCTGCTGTGCTCTCCCGGGCTCCCGGCCCCGCTGAGAGCATTTCCTTGAAGGGCTGAGTTACACAGCCAGAGCCCCTGACTCCCCCTCACCTTCTTGCTCCAAGTTTACCATTCTCAGCTGGAAGGGACTAAAAGAAAGGAACCAGCTGTCTTTGGTGCTGGGAAATAATTATCCACCTCTGAGTTTAAGCCCTCAGGGAGGCAGACCCTCCAGCCCACAGCCTTGCCCTCCGAGCTCCCTTCATCTTGGCAACCCCAGCACTCCCCCATACCTCAGCGGAGCCTGGTGCTTGCAGGGCAGCCTTGCAGCCTCCACCCCTGCGGGACTTCAACAGCGCCCCGGAGCTCCTCTTACAAAGAGAGGAGCTCAGCCTGGGTCCTCTCCTCTCCCTGAACAGACGCCCAACCTCAGGTCCCACTTGGAGTCCTCCTGTTGGAGTCTGAGGCCCAGGGTGGATCATAGGGAGGGGCCCGAGCAGCCAGGCCAGGGGCTCAGTCCAGTCCGGGGAATCCAGCAGACTCTTTGCTGCTCTTCCAGAGGGAGGCTGGGAGTCAGGGGCCTGTTTGAAATCCCAGCTCCAACACCCACCAGCCAAGCTCCCTGGCCTTGTGGGACCTCCAGTTCTCAATACTAAATAGGGAACTGTGCGGGTGGCTGTGGGATTGAAAGAATGGGGAACGTGAGCAAGCTCTGGAGCTGGGCTTAGCATCCGCGGGTCCTTGCAGGATGTACATCACCGCTACCCAGGTCGTGTGTGTGTGTGTGTGTGTGTGTGTGTTGGGGGATGCATAGGACAGGACACTCACAGGTGGGTGCTTCCGCTTCCGGCCAGGCCTCCCCACCTTCCGGGCCGTGGCACTGGGCTCCTGGCGCTCCTCCTTGCCGCGAGGCTCCTCCTGTTCTTCTCCCTCCTGTGGGCACAGACGACACAGCCAGTGAGCCAGAGCTAATCTAAGAGGCACTTCCTTCCAGACCCATCTGGGCTGGCTCTGGCCTCCTCCTATCCCATCCCCATGACAGCCACACTCCCAGGGCTGTGCCCTGCTGCCTGCCCCCACAGGGTGAGCGCCACCTCTGGCGGTCTGGCAAAGCTGATGCCACCCTGAATGCCACACTTAAATGTATCTGGGGGGACTTCAGGGGACCCCGCTGTCTCAGCAAAGCACTATTCCCTCTTGTGATCACAATTTCTCAACCACGAGATCATAACACATGCTTTGATAAAGGATTTGTTTCTGAATTAGGAGCTTTATTTATATATAAAAAAAATCTTACGCAAGTACAAAAAGTCAATGAGTAACCTATTTAATGAATCTCCTGAAAAGTATAAAATCACACGAGAAGTTAAATTGAGTGGTGCCTGTTTATAATGCACACAATACTTGAAGTGGGGGCTACTGTACAGGATGCAGGACTTTTATAGCTGCTGTCAATACCCCGGCCTTGGAGCCGGGCCACATGGCACTGGAACTGCACGTGGGAGGCACCCGGGGAGTGTCTTGGGGACCACATCTTGCCTCTTTTTTCGAGACCCTTTTGTCATCCTCCCCCCTGGCAGCAGTACCTGTGCAGGGCCAGGCCCTCTTGCTAAGTCTCCTGGGGCAGAGACATAAACCTAGAAAGTCCTGCCTCACTGCTCCATTCTGGCCACAAACCACCCACAAGTCCCTTCTGACTCAGCCAGGCTCTGGCATGACTAATCACCACCAGAAATAATGTTGAGGAAGGAGAGAGAGACCCCGGCCCAGCGGAAGGGCAACAGGCTGCTCCAGAGCCCTGCACGCTGTGGAGCTGAGTTCAGGGCTCTCCCAGGTAACAACCAGACAGAGAGACAGCACCGCAGGGGAGAAGAGGAGGGTGCCCAGGTTTCCTGGAGATCCAGTTGAAATGGCCCTCGGTTTCCCACTCAACTTTCATTTCCTGTGATTTCAAAATAGCTTGTGGTTTGCCACATTAATGTTCAGGTAATGAAGGGACATGAGAATGAAAACCTCCTGCCACCAACTGCAGACACCAAGCCCAGGGGAAGAGTCTCGCTGGCCCCTCTACCTGTCCCCATCCATCAAGGCATGTCCCTGAGACAGACCATCGCAGCTCAAGTCCTGGGGGGCCTCCAAAGACAGGCAGGGGGAGGGTGACAGAGGCTCCAGGCCTTGGCACCCAGCGGTGGAAACGGTCATGCTGGAGAGAAGGCCATGCTCTTAAAAGAGATGGAGAACGGTCACCCATGCACTGTGGGAACAAGAAAGGTGACAGCTGCCACCAGAAACCAAAGTCGGCTGATACAATGATGTCAGGACAGAGATGGGCCAGAGCTCATAATGCTGGCCTTCAGGAGCACTGTCACCAGAATGACACGGCAATGAGCACAGAGGGCCTGGAGAGGGCTGGAGAGAACGATTTAAGGAGCTCAGCCCAGAAGGGTCTGGAAGGGGAGGAAGCCAGAGGGTAGAAGGGCCTGCACTGTCGGGGTCCAGTGTGGAGGGAGAGGCGGGCCCGAGGGGCAGAGGTCCTTGAGGGGTTCTCTTCAGGAAAGCAGAGCAGAGGAGCAGTGCTACAGCAAGTCCCAGGGGTGGCAACCAGCTGGAAAGGGAGCTTTTTAGGGCCCGGAAGGCCCAAGCCACTGGAGGTCCGAGGGCATGTGCCTGTGGGAGGCCAGGTGGCTGGATCTGAGCCGCCCCCCAAGATCCCACAGACAGCCCCGCTAAGAAAGGATCGTGCACGGTGGTGCACACCTCCCGTCCCAGCTACTTGGGAGGCTGAGGCAGGAGGATGGCAAATTCAAGGCCAGCCGGGCGACTCAGTGAGACCCTGTCTCAAAACAAAAATTAAAAAAGGGCCGGGGGGGCTGGGGGGGTCTGGGTTGGGGCTCAGTGGCAGAGCACTTGCACGTGTGAGGCACTAGTTTGATCCTCAGCACCACTTAAAAATTAAAAAATAAAGGTATTGTGTCCATCTACAAGTAAAAAAAAAATTTAAGACAGAAGTAAAGCACCCCTGTACCAAAAAGGGGGAAATGGGGGGACAAAGGTGTCCATTCTGCCTGCTTCCCAGGTTTCTCAGGAAACAAATGGTTTGTCCCTGATTTGTTTTGTTTCCTGCTGAATCCCCTGAGCCGAGGATAGATTCTGGAAGAACTCCTACTGTCCAGAAATTCTGGGCTTTGAACTATTTTTACAACAAACAACATTTATTACAAAGGGCCTTATTTGACTCTCTCACTTTTATTCTGAACTAATCAGAAATGTGAAAGCCAATTTGAAACTCTGATCAGCAAAAAGAAACCACGGTCACCACACGGCAAGGACTAAAAACAAGTACACTTGACGTTTCAGGACGGGCAAGCCCCAGCTCCCACCAGGCACAAGGGCAAAACCTTTGGGGTCTCTGACCGGCAACCCCACGCCATGAGCACCCACTGTCGGTCCTCACAGCACCTCTGTCTGTCACGCACGCTGTCCAGGCAGGCCGTCGGTGCTCAGCACATTTTTTCCCCTGTTGGATTCAATTCAGGGCAACCCAACCCAGGAAGAAGGGGCGGAGCCCCCATGCCAGGCCACCTCTCCAGGATCCCGCCCTGTCCAGAGAGGTGGAGAACGCTAGGCAGGGTGCTGTGTGCCCAGCATGAGGCAAGGTGCACTCAGGTCACATGCACCTCTGGGTTAGACTCGAGGAAACCAAGTCTCCATGGGACCCTTGCTCAGAATTCACAGCCAGGTCTGGCCCTTTCCCTTTGCATTTGGCCCTGAAGCACAACTTTATGAAAAGCACATTATCTTCTGCCAACACGTCCTTCTTCCATGATGGAGCCCAAGCACAGGGCAAAGTGGAAGGAGGGCTTCGGTCTCTGGGCCTGCTGTGGTTCACGCTGCCGGGCAGGGGCTGATGCACCGAGCAGGGTGAGCAGATGGCCGGGGCCATGCCCTCAACGGCTCCACGGAGGCGTATCAACTGGTTTATTTTCACATCTGTCACGGGGTCTGTTTTATTCAATATCTTTGCTGATGGGTTGAGCAAAGGAATGTAAAATATGCTTATCAAATCTGCAAGTAGTACTGAGTTAAGAGGCATCACTAATACTGTGAAATAGAAGAATCTGATCCACAGCAACTTGAGCAGCTGGGAAGCAGCAACGCGTTTAGCGGGAACAGATTTGGGGCCAGGTTGGTTTCCTCGTCTGTCAAGTAAGGGACTGAATTAGCCCTTCCAGCAGCAGTGAAGGAGGAGGACTAGAGACAGGTGGGCGGGGATTTCTGCTCTGCCCTCTCCTTACTAGTCACTTCAAGCTCCTTCTTCTCTCTGTGCCTTGTTTTCTTCATCCATAAATTGGGGGTAATGATACTTCACAGCAGTGGGATACGTACGAACGGAGGTAATCAATCAAAAGCTGGCACGTGACAGTCACTCAGAGCTGCTCACTTCCTCCCTGCTCCACACGTCTGACTAGAACATTTCACACAAGCATGGCACTCCCACCCTCCTCCGGGTCCCTCCCTGCCTCTTGCAATCCCAGCTGGTTGCATGTGCAGCCATCACTCAAGGCTCAGGCCCAGCCCAACATCTGGCTGGTGCCATGGCGATAAGATACTCCGCGCACTGGGACGCCTGATCTTTCCAAAATGAAACGCTGATTATGTCACTAAACACAGTGTTAACCCAAGGGGGACCCCAGGGCCTGCAAGTCAGGCCCACTCCTCAGCTCTTGTGCAGGAAGCTCCCCAGGACGTCTGGATCACCTGGGCCTCCTCTCCAAGAGGGCCCAACAGACTGCAGCGGGCGCAAAAGCAGCTGCTCCCCCTGGCCCCTGGGCCGACTGTTTCCTCTGCCACCTTCCCCTCAGGCTTCCCAGCAAACCCAGACTCCCCTTTCCAGCCTTGCATCCCTTCCCCTGCACCCCCTTCCCCATCCCCTAGCTAGACTGGCCTGATAAACTGCTCCTCTCCCCCAGCACCCCATCCTGCATTCCATCTCTGAGCACTGCGCTGGCCAAGCCATGAGCTCCTCGACAGAGGTGACAGGCCTTCACACGGCATCATGCAGCATGAGACAGACAGTCCAAAACACTGGATGAGGGGCTGTCCCAGAGTAGGTGCTCAACAAATAACTGAGTCTGTACACACAGATGAGGAACATGAACAAGTACACAAATCCAAGCAAATACAGTGTGCCTGATTTCCCGGCGCTACTCAGAGCTTTACATCTCCAGAATCAGGAAACAGGATGACTAACGCGCACTTTCTAGGCTTAAACGCAATTGTCACTTTACATTTATGTAATTCTTTATGGCTTTCAAAGCACCTTCACATTTGGGTGCCTCTTAGATGAGGTGGTTCCCATCAGCCTCTCTCTAAACTTCTGAGGCTATGATCTGACCTACATTTCAGCGCAGCTCACTGGATGGATTATTTTAAGCCACATACAACTTCTCATTCTGATGAGCTGGGCTATGATGATAATAATCTCTCACATTCGTACAGTATAGGGTAATTAACAAAGCATTTCCACGTATGTTGTTTCATTTATTCTTATGCTTTACAGCAAGCAGAGGTGGTATTACTTTTTTCCATTACATAAATGGGAAATGAAGCCCAGAGAGGTTATCTGACTCTGAGAGATCAGAGGACTAGGGAGGCCTTCAGAACCAAAATTCAAATCTTTTCAGGGCTAGGCCTTGAAAACTGCAAAACGTGTCACTACAACCCACCATGCTGTGTTATACACACACACACACACACACACACACACGGAAGACACAAACATGCAGGGAATGCAAGGGGAGGGCAGCCCCCAGGTCCGTCATGCCAGTCCCCTCCCTTAAGAGATATATGTCCCTCAGGATCTTTGCCCAGAGACAGTCAGAGAGACATGTGTGCTCCCTTCAATATTTAAACCGGATGCTACTGACCCGGCATCCGCTGAGCAGATGTCTCAAGTTGGTGTTTGAGTCGAGGGGATGAACTTGCCGGATCTAGTCAGCCACTTGCCCGGGGTCCCCTGGGACAAGAAGCACGTACAGCCTCTGCCAGCTGGCTGGCTGGCCTCCCAGGGACTGTCTGTGGTTGTGGAATTCAGCGAAACGAATTGGCTTCTGCAGCTCACGGAGCCCTGGGCTGCCTGAGCACCAAGTTGCAGGAGCCACCCCCTCGGGATCTTGGACTCACATAAAGCACGTGGGACATGGGCAAACACTCGTATACAGGCGTGCCCAGGCCCACGCTGCAGAGGTGGCTCTGGCTAGAGAGGCCAAGGGCAGAGGCTGCAGTGGTTGAATTAGGAATCGCTGGAGAAAGCTCACTTCCACAGCCCTCTAAACCCTTGCTTTACCTGACCTCAGTCACCCCCCAAAGCTCATCAGGCCTTTATTTCAATTATTCAATAAATTCAGCAAATATGCCAAGGGCGGTGGCCAACAGCTGTAATCCCAGCTACTCTGGAGTTTGAGGCAGGAGGGTCAAGTATAAGGCCAGCCTCAACAATTAACAAAGGCCCAGAATGCAGCTCACTTGTGGAACGCACTTGCCTAGCAGGCACGCACACACCCCTGGTTCAGTTCCCAGCACTACAAAAACATAAAATTCTGATGATGATGGTATTAAAAAATTCAGCAAAGATTCATTGGCTTCATATTATAACTACCAATGGACATCATCGCTTTGCCCAAAGGCCACAGTCCTGGAGGACAGGGATCATGTCTTAGTAGACCCTTTGAGTCCCTCAGAGCTTCTAAGTATATGCACACAGCAGGTGCCTTATAAATGCTAAATGATTGAAAATGGTCATGCCTGCTGACTTCCACAGGTCACCCCACCTCCTTCCACAGCTGCCTCCTTGCTTGGAGGCACCCCACCTTGCTTGGAGGCACCCCAACTCCCTCCACAAGTTGCCTTCTTGGCCTTTGTTAAAACATCATCCGGTCTTGTTTTATTGACTACCTGGACAATAAATGTACAAAGTTGCTGAGTGAATGCCTGAATATTTTCAGCCTTTGTTACAGCATTAGAATAGTTTACAGTGTTTACCTATATTGTTCTGCAGCAAATACAATGCACATGGGGTGGGGGCCCTCACATTATTTTGGAAAGAAAATAAACACAGAGTGGGCAGGGCCTCAGCCCCACCAAGAGGCCAGACACAGGGGTGTGCTCAGAAAAAAATCATTGAGTGCCTACTGTGTACTGGATAAAAAGGTAAGCAAACAAACGGAACTCAGTCTAGAGGGAGAGACAATACGTAAACAAGACCCAGCTGAGCCATGCTGAGGGCCAGAGGGGAGCGTGCCCACTGCTTGCTGGCAGCCAACTCCATGGGCACCCGGCCCGTTCCCGTCCACTCCTTCAACAGCCCACCCAGACTCTGTGCTGGCCTTGCTCTACAGAGGCAGACCAGAAAAAAGCTACTTCGTTTTTTGAGACACTTGCCAGGTATGTGAACCTTGCTAAGCCTCTCTTGCTCACCTGTAAAATGGGGTAACGACAGCAGGTGCCTCCGGAGGGACTGTGAACATTAAATACAGTTAATTGCGGTGCAAAGGAGACTCCTTTATGAGCCCTTTCCCATGGCCTGTGGCTCAGAGAGGCAGTTACAGGGCAGAATCAGGCCTCCTGGGCCCAGCTCAATTGCTAGAAATCAAGGGCCATTCCCTGATGGTCCAGGGACACCTGCTCCACTTGGGTCCCCCCCTTCCCCTCTGCACATCTGAGTCCAGCCTTTCCCACTCTGTCCCTAGAGGACCCACCTTCTCAGCAGAACATGCTCTGACCCTAGCTTGCACATTAAGAGAAGGAGGAATCAAGTGACTGTGGACTTAGCCCTGGCCCCTCACCTGGATCCCTGAAGGTATCCACAGCTCCTGTCATCAGAAGGTGGGTCTCACTGCCACTTACCTTGGTTTTGCTTCTGTTCAATGGGCAAAAAGACCTCAGCCCTCTCGTACCTGTAGACCTAGCAGGAGGAGCTTCCCTCCATGTGCAGAGCTCACAGGGGACTCCAAACCCACACCAATGACATGCCTATCTGGTTCCTTGAGCTTCCCCACACCACAAAGGGGTAGGTAGGCAGACAGACAGATGGACAGATAAAGTGAAAGTCATCCAAAATAAAGTATAAGGCTAACTTAATATATATACCAGCTCCTTGCGTGAACAGCTCGCTCACACACACCATCTACTTAAACACCTCAGGCCAGCGAGGAGCCCTCTCCCTGCCCAGTGCTGGCGCTGCTGAGTCATGCACCAGAGGCCAGACTCAAACACGGGTCTGTCTCCAGAGCCCCACTGGCCCACCAAGACCATACCAACTGCAAGGCTAACTGCAGGTGACATTCAATAAGGTCTGTTTCAAGAAATGTCTAGACAATCTGAAACCCAAAATGTAGGTCCTGGGCAGGTCACAAGTGGTCAGTATACATCACAGACCTGTTGAATGTACCTGGGCATCTAATAACTCCATGAGTAAAAATGTACACATCATTATCCATGTGCTGTGTTCCTGAAGGGGAAAGTGGCTTTTTCTATTTAAATGTCCCCAAGGTTGCTTTTTTTTTTTTTTTTTTGCAGTACTGCAATCCTCAGGGTCTCCTCGCACACACCAGGCAAGCCACAGAGTTACAGCCCCAGCTGTTTTCTCAAATTTTGAGACAGGGACTTGCTAAGTTGTTTAGGCTGGCCTGGAACTTTCAATCCTCCTGCCTCAGCCTCCCCAGTAGCTGGGGTTATGGGTGTGGGCCACTGCACCTGGCAGGGGCAAGTTTTTTAAAAGACTCCAGTGACTAGCCCAGCCCCAGGTGACTATGCAGGGGCATCTGAACGCAGTAAAGGCAGATCCTGCCCGGGAAGACCGCTTTCCTGCAGACCTGTGGATCTGCAAGAACCCCTGAGATTGGAGCTGGTGGAAACCCTGCCCAGGGACGCCCTTGAGTTTAGGTGCCAGGGCAAGGAAGTGCTCAGGGCCCAAGGGAAATCAATGCTTGCCAGCCCTCTGGGCTGGACTTTGACGGGAAAGGGAAGGAAGGAACTCCAGCCCCAGGCTGAATGCACTCGTGCGGTGTGTGTAGACAGGCACGCAGGCGCTCCTGCATGCTCCCAGCACAAGGACGCAGCCCTGCTGCCTCTCTACACAGCAGGACAGGGCACGGGTGTGTGTCGTGGGGCAAGTGCCCCAGAGTCCCTGCCCACTGCTGCATGGCCCAGCTGTCTTGGTATCTTCCCAGCCCCTGTCCTTTGCAAGGCCCTCTGAGAGTGCTCATCAGTCCACCTGACGGATCTGTGGAGCCTACTATCCCTTTCCCTGGAAAGGGATCTGAGTCTAAAAGAAAAAAGAGGGAGGGAGAGAGGAAAAGAGAAGAGAGGAATGGAGGGAGGAATGGTAAGAAGCACTGTGTCCAAGGTGTTCAATCAGAAGAACCTATGGGGAGCAGATGTGCGCATGTGCAGACACGTGCAATCCTGCACATGAGCCTGAATATATGAGCTCCTGCTGCAGGCGAAGTGCCCTCAGTGTCCCCCCCCCACCCCACCCCAGGGCAAGAGCATGATGCACAGAGACAGGCTTCTCTGAACACCCTTTCAGTCTAAACAAATACCCTTAAACCTGTAGCACCAGAAACCCGAGCAGGACTATGGTGCACCACAGCGGAGAGGCACTGTCCATGCCATTCCCTTTCACACAAGAGGCAACCAGAAGGGCACAGAAACCAAGAGCAAGGCTGCTGGGTTCCAACCTCTGTACTACCTCCTATAGCTGTTTGACTTTAGGCAAGTGACTTAACCGCTCTGAAACTCAGTTTAGTCCTTCGTAAGAAAGAATAATAAAAATAATAGTGCCTACCTTATCGGGCAATTATAAGAATTAAATAAGAGGCTGGGCGCAATGGCACACGCCTATAATCCCAGTAGCTCAGGAGGCTGAGTCAGGAGGATTTCGAGTTCAAAGCCAGCCTCAGCAATTAGAGAGGTCCTAAGCAACTCAGCGAGACCCTGCCTCTAAATAAAATACAAAAAAGGGCTGGGGATGTAGCTCAGTGGCTAAGTCCCTCTGGGTTTAATCCCTAGTACCAAAAAAAAAAAAAAAAGAAAAAGAAAGAAAGAAAGAAAATTAAATAAGGAAATGCACATACAAAATACCCAGCAGTCAGTGCTCAGTGCATCTTGGCCATTGTTTCTGAGGTAGAGGAAAGAAGAGGGCCTTAAGACCGGGGAGACGGCCAGAGGATCTGCACTCCTGCCAGCTCCAATGCGTATGTGGGGATCTGAAGAGATCCCCGAAATGTTCTCGGTCCCCTGTCCTGCTCCACTTGCTCCTTGCCCTCTCTTCACACAGGGCTGGCCCTCTACCTCCAGGTCCCCTCTAAGCTATTGGCCTCCGTACTTCTTGCTTCCTGGCCCGTTCCCCTCAAGGCCAGGCTCCTTCCCTCTGCCGTGTTACATTTACCAACAGACTTACCCTGACCACATCCCAGAGATTGCCCCCTCAGCCTGCTCCCCCTGCCCACCCGTGGATGGCAGGGGGTGGCTGGCAGGTGCTGGGGGGCACTTACATCCAGACCTGCCCGTGCACCCCCAGCCAATGTGTCCACTTTGGCTCCTCACCCCACCTTCCTGTCCCTGGGCCCTAGGTAATGACTCCCCTGTGGCGGGGTCTTAGCCACTCTCATTTTTCTTTCCATCGTATCCATAAAACACTTCCTGAGCACACACTGTGGGCTATTGTCGGCCCTGGGGACTCCTACAGAAGAAAGGGCTGAGACCCCACTCCCCAGGAGCACCAGACATTACCCACACCAGTCATCCTCAACTGTTGGTGGCCACAGACCCCCTGCAGGCTGCTTAAAACCTGGACAGTCAGAGTTCCTGACTCAGCAGGCCAGGGGTGGGGCCTGAATGTCATCTTCAACACCCTCCCAGGTGGTGCTGATGAGGCTGGTCAGGGCATCACATTTTGATCACTGCTGTCCACCGCAAGCTGTAATCCAGGGCAGATGGAAGCCAGGGCTCCAGGGCGGTCAAGATCCGGACAAGGCCCGCAGGCAGAGGGAACAGCGTGAACAAAGGCCTGGCACCCAGGAAGTACTCAAGTGGTATCTGGAGGCGGAACTGGGACAGGCTGGAAGGGGAGGTGGAGCCGGTGATGGAGGGGCCAGTGGGCAGCCACACCCCTTCTCTCTGGCTCACCAAAGAACTCCTTTGTGCCAGGTGCCCCCGACAGCTTCACCAGGCTCTTGGGCTACAGACCAACCCGTGTCTCCCCTCTGTAGCACCCTGCCCCAGGGCTGGCTTTAACGGCAGCTGGCAGTGTCTCTACCCCCCCGCCCCAGGCAGCTCCCTGGCTCTGCTGGAGCCAGCCCAGAGGTGCCATGGAGGTGTGCCAGGTGAGCCAGCATGGTGGTGGGGAGGAGGCACACAGTGCCAGGGCGCTTGTCTACCCGGATCACTGCCATCTTTTGGCATGATCACCTGCCCTGCTGCCTGTGAGTGCGCCTGCTTTATCGGCACCAGCATCTGGAGCTGGGGTGTGTTTGTTGCCATTGGAGCCAGAGCAGTTACTATGGGTAGATAATAATAGCAATCGTAATCCTTCATAATTGGACCAGACTTTGCTGTCTGCAGGGCACTTCCATGCCCATGACCTCATCTGACTTCCACAACTGCCCTGTAAGACAGGCGAGGCTAGAGTTACTATCCCCATTTTCCAGCTGAGCAAACACAAGCCCAGATGGCCTGAAGTCACTTCTCCAGTAAGTGGCAGACTTGGGATTGGGCAGGGGACTTTTGACTCCCGGGGCGATGCTCTTTCTCTATCCATAACTGTCACAATGCAGAGCTGATCTGCTGTTGTCTGGGGGGATGGGGGAGGAGAGCTCCGTGGTCCGGTCACAGGAGGAGTCTGTCTACCTGTGGGGGATGGCTGGCCAGTAACTGCAGGAGCACTGGTATGAAGGTGTGCTAACATCTGTCAGGACATGGGACTCAGGGTAGGAGGAGGCTCAGAGTCACCCAATCCACTAGGGAAATGAAGCCAGGCCCCAGGAGGGGAAGGAATCATCCAGAGCCACAGCCAGCCCTGAGCAGAGGTGGACCCAGGTCCCTGACTTTGCGGCTGCAAGCTCCAGGTGTCTGTGCTGCCCGAGTCCTGAGCAGGAGCACCCTGGGGAGCCAGGTGGGTGGTACTCGCCTGTAACCCAGTGACTACAGAAGCTGAGGCAGGAGGATTGCAAGTTTCAGGCCAGCCTGGGAACTTAGCAAGACCCTGTGTCAGAAAATAAAAAGGGTTGGGGATGTTGCTCAGTGCCAGAGCACCCCTGGGTTCAACTAACAAAAGAGAAAGGAAGGGTACCCCGAAAGGTCCATAGGACCACCTGGACTGTCAGCTCTTTGCTTGTGGGATTAGAAAGAAGGGAATGGACCTGTAGTCCCAAGAGCCCTGCACAGGGCCACAGCACACACTGACACCCCTGCATGCTCTGCCTGACTGTGCCCACACGCCCCTGGGACTCAGCAGGGTTTCAGGCTAGGAATGCAGGTCCCTGGGCTTTGTTTCATTCCTGGCCGCATGTGCACACGTGTGTGTGTGTGTGTGTGTATGTGTGTGTGTGTGTGTGTCCACAGCAGGAACCATGCAGGTGGCCTTGGAAGGGCTCAGATCCGGGGGTCAGGAGACCAGGCTCTCATTTGGACCCACCACTGACTAGTTGGGCTCAGTGTCCCTATCTGGACATCAGGGCCATCTGTCGTGCCCTGCTTGTTTCAAAGGTTGTCCCTGAGGACAAATGGAACAATGGATGGAAACCACCCAAACCCAGAAACACACTCTAAGAACAAGCAAGTCCAGGAAAGAAGTGAGCGTGCGAGGGATTTCTCAGCACCGCATGCAAGGCAGGCAGAGCTGCCCTCCTTGGGGTGGGTGCCCAGGCTGCCTACTCGGGGGCCCCCCATACCTGGTGCCAGGGGTCCACCCTGTGGACAAACTGCTGCCCCCATGAATAGGCCCTGCCACTGCTAGACACCACCCAGCATCCCAACCCTTCAGAAGGCAGAGGGAACTGTGGAGACAGGCCAGGAAGGGCCACTGTGGCTCCCTTGGAGGGTGACCACGGAGTTGACTACCCACTGACAGAGGGAAAATAGGGTCCCAGTGTTGGAGTCAGAAGTCTTTTTTCCCAAGGGTGGTCACAGCTTAGGAGGTCCCAAGGTGGCCTGTGAATTCTGATGAAAGCCCC
>NW_025999977.1:41667134-41691967 GCF_001458135.2 Marmota marmota marmota | reverse complement strand
GCCTCGGGGAGACGCGGCCTCAGTTGGCGTGTGGGTCTGGGCCTCCGTGCCTCCACCTGTTGGGGGGAAGAGAGCGTCAGCAGGGTGGCGCACCAGGCCCGCTCCCACCTGAGCCCCGGGGCCAGCCGGGCCTGCGACCCCCTGGCCCTGCTCTCCCCTCGCAACCTCACCAGCACCTCAGACACAGGGACACCGAGGCCGACTGGCCGCCAGCACCTGTGCCCCCTCGGGCACCTCCCAGCCAGGGTGGCCTCCAGGCCGTGGGTGCCACTTCTGGGACTTCCAGAGGCCTCCTGCCTCCTCCTCCTCTGCTCTCACATCCGTCCTTCCCTTTGAAAGCTTCCCGCACCCCCTCCCACTGCGACAGCCCTGGGAAACCCCAGCCTCCCCAGGCCCCCCGGCCCTGCCTTTCCCTTCTCCTCTGTCCTCACCCGACCCCACCCCCACGGCTCCTGCCACGTGGAGGAAGTGAGTGGCAGTCACAGGATGTAGTGAAATGAATGTCACCTCACGTCGGGGGCTAGCGCCTGGGGGGGGGAGCGGGCCTGGGCGGGGGGCCTGGTGCAGGCCAGGCTGGCGGTCCAGGGGGCCAGGTGAGGGTGCGGGCTGCCCGCTGGCCGCCCAGGGACAGGCCCCATCTGCCTGCAGAACTGGTGGGCTCCAGTGAGCCCCAGGCTGAATTTTAGGGGCTTTTCTTCCTCCCTGTTCCAGGTGTGGGCTTCAAGCCAGTGAAATAACAAAGCCTGGTGCCTCGGCCATAGCTGGGGTGGGGGTGCCGTGTCAACCCCCTCCCGCAGGGAGCAGAGGTCTCGCTCCCACCCCCGGAGGCAGCGCCAAGCCCCTGCCTCGAGTGCTGGCCCGCAGGAGGGGACTGGCAACAGCAGGAAAGTGGGAGGCAGGCTGGATCGGGGCCACCCACACCCTTCCCCTTCCAGTTCCCGGCTCTGCTTCCCAGCTCTCCTCCCTCTTGGGCTTTTCCTCCCTTCCCCCTCCAGCCAGGGCTCCCTGGAAAACCAGGAACTGGAGACAGCATAGCCTGGGCTCTCCCATGGGCCCAGCTTCTTCAGGGGGCTGGGTGCAAAGCCTGGGAGGTGGGTGCCCCCTGTCCAGCTCTGCCCTGGGGTAGCATGAGCAAGCCGCAGGTGGGAGGAGCCTTCTTGGGGCAAGGACAGGAAGGGTCCCTCAGTTACAAACCCAGACAGGATGGAAAGCCTGGGTGCAGGGTGGGTGGGCAGCTGTGCCCCCCAGGAGGCCTCGGGGGCAATGCACCGTGTCTCCCACACCCGGGAGCTCTGCACCTTGCTGGGCTCCATGAGGGTCAGCTGCTGGATCCCTGAGAGTGTGGATGGCAACCGCGAGTGCCCCCCCGCCCCCTCAGATCCTGTGCTAAGCCCAGGACGGCGCTCCTCATGTGGGCAGCTGCCAGTACCTCCTGGTCTATGTTGAATCTAAGGCTCAAAACAGCAATGGATGGCAGGAGGCAGGAGGCAGGAGCCAGATCTCTTGACTCCTGTGTTCTGAGGGGTGGGTTTCTCTGGGAAGCTACATCCCTCAACTCACACGGCCCCACAGAAGCAACTGCAGAGTCCAGTGGAGAGCTCATCCAACCCAGAGCACCCTGAGTCTTCAGCCATTATCAGTCATTGACTAGTCCTCAGTCATTGATTAGTCCTCAAGCAATCATCTCCAATCACCCCCAAGTCAAAAACTTCAAAGGATGCAGAGTCTGGCTAGAAGGAACATTTAGCCCAAAGCTAGCAGATCAGAGCCCGGTTCTGCCTGGGCTTCTCCTCTGGCCCTCAGATCTTCATCAGTGAGATGGGGAAGCTAGACTGGCTGACCTCCAGGATCTCTTCTAACCCTGACCTGTCACGCTGTGGAGGCCCCCCGGGCAACAAGGAGTACCGGTGCGAGGCAGGTAAGGCCAGGCACCTTGGGAGCCCCAAAATGGAGACAGGGAGACCCAGGCACAAAGTAAACAATAGGAGTTAGTCTCAATACTGCTCTGGGGCCCAGAGACACGAGGGAGTGGGGGCCTGTGACACCAGAGGTGCAGTGAGAGAAGTCCTTTCAGAGAACCTGTGTCCCCAGTGGCGAGGAGGAACGCAGATGGGAAAGCAGAGCATCACAGGGCACTGACCCCCGAGGGAGACATCCCGGAAGGGAAGAAGATATTTCTTCCTCCTCATCTTCCTCCACCCAAGTCCCTGACATCTGAGCTGCATAAATTGTCCTCACAGAAAATGCAGTTTGACTAGGTCAGACTCAGTCTCTTTGTGTTGCTCAATGGACCAGCCGTGACCATAGGTGGTTCTCAAAATCACCCAGCATGTGACCAGACCAGGCTTGTACTGCACAATCGAGGGGCCCCTGGGTGGCCCAGGTCCCAGGCCTTCACGCAGCACTCAGACCTTGGGAGCAATCTTCTCCCAGGCAGTCTGGTTGCAGGGAGCTCCGGGGCCACTGTCCCAGCCCAGCAGCCCGTGTCCCCCCATGCTTCATGGCCCTGCTGCCCCCAGCACCAGAGCATGCACCTCACCTAGGCCCAGAGCTACACCACAAAAACCACCACCACAAAAAAAGTCCTTGCTAAGACCCCTGCCACCACAGCCAGCAGCTTTCACTTTCTCTCTGGTACTTTCCATTTCTACAGTGACCCTATTAATGTTTACGACAATGACTTAAAAGAAGTATAAAGAATCCCATCATGGAAACATCTCAGCAATGCCACTAACCCAGTCGCCTTCGGCACCGCTTCAGTTACAAAGCAGCTCTGCCAAAAGAGCCGGGATTTTTTTTTTTAATATATATTTTTTATTTGTAGATGGACACAACATCTTTATTTTGTTTATTTATGTGGTGCTAAGGTTCGAACCCAGTGCCTCACACATGCCAGGCAAGAGCTCCACCACTGTGCCACAGCCCGCACCAAGATCCGGGATTCTGAAGATACACACTTCACCACCTTCTTCCGTCCAACCTCGTAGAAAGGTTTTTTAAGAAGACGTAAAAAATCAAAAGATGGGGCTGAAGGAGAGAAGAGACACTACTAACAAAATCTGGGGATCTAGAAAGCAGACCTGTGACCGTGAAATTTAGAACAGGAGAGTGAAAGCCACTCTACAACACAGAGTCCTCAACAGACACGTGACGTGGTCACACCAGGTACTCTGGGACTCGGGTGAAGGGATGCGTGTGTGAAAATAAAGGGTCAATGAAGTAAGTGAAATCCCTCCCCCACCCCTGAGAAGTCTGAAGGTCTAGAGCGTATAATAAAACAGGGGGCCTTGGCACAGATAGTTGACTGGCAGTACAGAGAGCAAAGATGGTATATGAAGCCAAAGAAAAGAAGGTTAATGGAAATGCTGATGTAGGATCCCTCAGGCTGTTCCCAGGCTGGGCTGGAGAGCAGTGGGAGCCTGACCCTGACCTTCTCCTCTGGAGAATCTAAACTGACCAAGAGAAAAAGGCCTAAGGATGCCAATACTAACATCAGTATCAAAATGGGCTCCAAATGTCTTGCTCAGGTCAACCAATGTGGATTTCAAAATTGTCAAGTCCCACCATCGTGCTGAGAGCTTACAATCAGCTTTTTTTAGTTCCCTATTCTTAACCCAGAAAGGACAACCAAGGACTACCAGACATTCAAGGGAAGTAGAAGATAGAGACCAGAACAGATAAACCAAGACTCAGCCCAAACCAAACATAACAATAACAAAAGTCATTTGGAGGAAACAGACTTTATGCACAGTGAAGATACTATATCCATGAGACAAGACTGGGATGCTACTAAAAAAGAATAGTCAGAGAACTAAAAAAGAACCCCTAGAAATAAAAATCATACTAATAGAAATATAAGACTCAAAAGAAGACTGGAAATAGAACTACCATATGATCTAGCAATTCCACTACTGGGTATATAGCCAAAGAAAATGAAATCAGTATGTCAAAGATATATCTGCACTCCTGTGTTTATTGCAGCACTATTCATAATAGCCAAGATACGGAATCAACCTAGGTGTCTACCAATGGATAAATACACAATGTAGATACACAATGGAATATTATTTTATCGTACAAAGAACAAAAGCCTGTCATTTGTAGCAACATGGAAAAGCCTAGGGGACATTATGTTAAGTGAAATAAGCCAAGAATAGGAAGAAAAATACCATGTTTTCATTTATATGTAAAAGCTAAAAATGTTGATTTCACAGAAGTACCGAGTAGACAGCTGGGTGTAGTGGTGCACACCTGTAATCTGCAGGAGGATCACAATTTCAAAGCCAGCCTGGGCAACTTAGTGAGAAATTTTTCACATCTGAATAACAGGAGTTACAGAAAGAAAGAATAGCAGGGAGAAAATCACCAATGAAATAACTGTAAGGAATTTCCCAAAACTGAAAGATGGGAGTTGCTCCCTTGAAAAGCCTAACTGTCCAAAACACAGATGAACACAGCCCCACACCGAAGCCACACTGTGAACTTTCAGAACACTGAGACAGAGAGAAGAGCATACCCCTTACCAGAGAGGGAGAAAAGTGATATAAAATGGGTCAGGAATTAGAATGGCTTCAGATTGCTCAATAGCAATCTTGAAAACAAGATGATAAAGCCCTCCCCTCAAAACTCTTTTTTTTTTGGGGGGGGTGGGTACTGGGAATTAAACTTAGGGGCACTCGACCATTGAGCCACATCCACAGCCCTGGTTTGTATTTTATTTTAGAGACAGTGTCTCACTGAGTTGCTTAGCACCTTGCTTTTGCTGAGGCTGGCTTTGAACTTGCGATCCTCCTGTCTTAGCCTCCTGAGAGCTGGGATTATAGGCGTGTGCCATCATGCCCGGCTCCCTTCAAAAACTTTAAAAACAAAAATATTTACTTTTTAGTTGTAGTTGGACACAGTACCTTTATTTCACTTATTTATTTTTATGTGGTGCTGAGGATCGAACCTAGGGTCTCGCACGTGCGAGGCGAGCGCTCTACCACTGAGCCATAACCCCAGCCCCCTCAAAATTCTTAAAGATGAAACAAACCTTAATTCTCCAGTTAAAATTCTTTCCCCTGACAAATTATCTTTAAGTGCGAGTGGAATTAGGACATTTTTCAGACACGCAAGGTCTCAAGCCCTTCTCTCTGGAAGCCAGGGAAGATGTCCTCTGAGCCACAGGAGACACAGCACAGAGAAGGAAGTGCATCTGGGGAAGAAGGTGAGGAGGCTGCCTGGTGCACAAGCGTCCACCTAAGCGGTGTGACCAGTCTGAGGCCTGTGGGGTGCGACCATCACCATTCCCTCTGCTGCAGAACCTGGCAAAGCACAGGGAACAGGGAGTCACAGAACAGCAGCCACCAGGTGGCAGGTGCCTAGAGCGGCTGGCCGGAGAGAACGAGTGAAACCTAGAACTGAGACATTTTCTTAGCTGCTGAGACTGTCCTTGTGGACCACCAGACTGAGGCTCTTAGGTGTGGGAGGAATTAGCAACAGGTACAAAGAAAACAAGGCAGGGGAACAAACAAGGTAACGATTAACTTCAGGGGGTAAAAGGCAGCGAAAGACCAGAAACCACCCTACTACACCAGGAGGCTCCGCTGTGAACAGTGCTCGTACCAACACGAGAGTGGAAACACTGCGCTGATCTAGCAAACGTGTGTACACATGTGTGTGTATATGTACACACACATACATGTTGCATGTGCCACCAAATTAATGGCTTAATTCAAGACAAGTTGATTATCTTGCAATTATTCTGCACGTGGGAGGTACAGCGGTTCTCAGTGCTTCTCCTGGCTAGGTGAACGTCCAGGTGTTCTCTTCTGGAGGCTCTAGGAAGAATCCATTTTCCTGACTTTCCCAGCTTCTAGAGGCCGTCCCTGTTCCTTGATTTATGGCCCCTCCCATCTCCAAAGTCACTGATGGCCATTCTCTATCCCATCATGCCACTCTGTCTCTGCGTTTATCACTTCTTTCTGACTTTCTTTATGTTTCATGTCTTTCTTTCTTTTTGCTTCAGGGGATTGAACCCAGGGGCAACTCACCACTGAACTACATCCCCGTCCCTTTTTATTTTTTAATCTTGAGACTGTGTCTTGCTAAGTTGCTGAGGCTGGTTTTGAACTTGTAATCCTCTTGCTTCAGCCTTCAGAGTCACAGGAATTACAGGCATAGACCACAGTGCCTGGCTTCTTTATCTTTTATTTTTAAGGACCCTGTGGCTCCACTGACTCACCCAGATAATCCAGGATAACCTCTCCGTCTCAAGAGCCTTGATTTAATCACATCTGCAAAGGCCCTTTGGCCATGTAAGGCAACATATTCACAGGCTCCGGGGATCAGGATGAAGCCATCTTTGAGGGGCTCTTATTCTGCCTATTACATGTTTACACATATATACATCAATATATGCATACACATTTTTGAAAGAATATTGGAATGAGACTGTAGGAGTAAGCCTACCACAAAAAAAAAAAAAAAAAGCTATTTAGGAGGATGGCTGGAGGGGAAAAAGATTGGCCATGTCAGAGAATCTACCAAATAGGAAATCAAAGGAAAACGTCTACATAGATTAATTGAAAATGGGCACATTACTCAGAAATAGGAGATGTAGCCAGGCCACCGCTTATGAAAGTAGCTACAGCCTCCCAGTTACTCTGGAGGCTGAGGCAGGAAAATCACAAGTTCAAGGCCAACCTTGGCAACTTAGTGAGACCAGATCTCAAAATAAAAAGGGGTAGGGGTGTAACTCAGTACTAGAGTGTCCTGGGTTCAGCCCCCAACATGAAGGAAGAAGGAAAAGAGATAAAAAAGGCAAACAAACAGGAGACGTAAAACTACTAGCAGAGCGGGCTCCCAGGGTTGAGAGTGGCCGCTCTGAGAAGGGCCAGAGGAGCTGCGTTCTGTTAGGGCGGTGAGCACCACTGGACTCCTTAGATCGCGCTCTTGTGCTGCTGTAAATACAAACTAATTTTTAGAAAGAGGGAATGGGGATGGGAAAAGGCTTCACCCCACCCAGCCACGGTGGCATTTGCCTCCGCTTCCTCCCCTATCAATACGAAAGTGGCCACGGCCATTGCCCCTCCGTTGCTCTGTGAAACCAGCACATCCCACAGAGGCACCTCACCAGCTCCTCAGCCTACGCAGAGTTCCATCACCAGCTACAGGAGAGGAGCCTCCCTCCACCCCCACCCGCCCCCTCATGAAATAGTCACCCCTCCAGTGACATCACTTCCCCAGGGCTGCCCTGCTGAGCACCTCCTTTCCGTTCCTCCCAAACTTGGTGTCAGGGCTGCGACGTTCCAACCACAAACTGGCTCCCTCACCAGCCTGCCTCAGGCCAAGGACCCGCCATTCAATGGCCCCCACCCCCCACCTCAGGACTGTCCCACTCAAAGAGTCAGCACCCACCCACTGTCCCCAAGGTCAGCCACCTTCCTCACCTACCCCAGCCTCCTCAGCACAGGCAAGCTGACCATCCCAGGCCTCAGCTCTTCCTTGCTTCAACCAGCTCCAGCTAGGCTGCCCCTCACAGCAGCCTTTGGCAAGGGCCCGCACATCATGACCCCTGTCCACCATCAAAACCATCAGTGCCCACAGGCCAAAAGCTTCGCTGCACCAAAAAAAAAAAAAATCCCAATGGCATCATCCTAAGGGCCTCCTCCCCATCTCCAGGCCTCTTTGGGAAGGCGGGTGAGGACATTTTCTGGGGGTTTGGTTGTGCCCCGCTGAGCCCACGCCACCCCATTGCAGAGTCAGGGCCTGTCCAGGCGCAGCCAATCAGAGGCCTCCCTGGAACTTCTTCACTGATGCTATGAAAGATGCTAATAGGGTGGCACGTGAGCCAGGGGCTACCAGCAGACTTCCTGTGGCCACATGGGCAATCTGGGCTGAGGACAAAGAGCAAAGAGGTGAAGACAGGGATCAAAGGTGGCAGGCACGGGGGGGGGGGGGGGCGCTGCACCTGGCTGTACCTGTGGTGGCCATCCCTGAGCTCCCGGCTGTGGGTGTCCTAACTCTCACACTCGGTAGTGAGCGGACCCGGGCCTGATTGGGGCTGATCACCACCTTGGAGTGTGCAGTGTTCTCAGCTGTAAAGTGGGGGCATAATAGCACTGCCTCACAGGGCCATGGGGAGGGTCAGCTCAAAATGCACTGGGAGTGCTCATGAGAGCACCTGGCACAGAGAAAGCACCCCATAAAGCTTAACGATTATTAGTGCCTGACTCATCCACCCACAGATTCCTCTCTTTTCTCGAAATCCCTGGAGTGCCTGTAAGTGGATGTCGCTCAAGCCGGAGCGTGTGTGTATTATGCTCCTGGTTGTGCCAGGCGTGAGCCGTGCTCTGCGATGTCAACAGCTTACTTATGCCTCACTGGTGCCCTCTGAAGTGGGTGCTATTTTTATCCCCATTTCCCAGATGAGAAAAATAAGGTACAGAAAGGTTCATAAAAACTGTTTTTTTGAACACAGTAAGAGGCGTCACAGTAAGAGGCGGTCCAAACCCAGACCCAGGCCTATACTGTTCAGAAGCCAGATCTCCCCTCCATCTCAGTCCCTCGTGATTGCCAAGTGACTGGGGAGATGTATTAACTGTGGGCACGGTTGGTCAGAACAGTTTCCAGCCAGCCCCCTTCTGGTTAGGCTGGTGTGCACTGGGGCAGGGAAGCAGGTGGTGGTGGGCTTGCCACCTTCTAATCACAAAACCCTTCTAAGCCAGTGAAAGGTTTTGTCTGTTTGTTTGTTTGTTTTTGGTGGTGCTGGGGATTGAACCCAGGGCCTGTGCATGCAAGGCAAGCACTCTACCAACTGAGCTATATCCCCAGCCCCAAGGAGTTATTTGTTCATTTATTCATTCAACTATTCACTGAACACCTACCGTCTGCCAGGCACAGTGCTCCAGGACACGTTGTCCCATTTAATCCTCATACCAATCCTATGAAGCCTAGGAAGTACGCCCCCATCATTATTCCCATCTTACAGAAGAGGAAATGAAGAGGTTTATTACCTCTCTAAGATAGCACAGCTAGAGAGTTCCAGGGCGAGATTATGAATCCAGGTCCATCCAATCTGGAGCCCTTGCAAACACAGCGGCTCTCAGATGGGGACGTTAAGCACAGACCTCAGAGCCACTTCCACAGTGCTCTGTGCCCCTCGGATGACCCCCAGCTCACAAATAACAGCCTCATAACAGAGCTTTCTATTGAGCTGGGAAGAGGTACAAACAGGTCCAGTGGGTGATGGAAGGCAGGAAAGCATCGTGAGTCCCCTCCTCCTACCTGTCCCATCGTCTCCCAGAGCAATGACAGGCTCTGGGGTTGCTGTAAACTGGGGGCCAACAGAAGGCTGAAGGGGACCCCACGGACTTCTAGAGGGAGATGTCTATCTGCTAACGCCCCCTCCCTCTGCGTCTTGAGTCAGGCGGGTAAGGAGGAG
This sequence comes from Marmota marmota marmota, assembly GCF_001458135.2. NCBI lineage: Eukaryota > Metazoa > Chordata > Mammalia > Rodentia > Sciuridae > Marmota > Marmota marmota. Next base: position 41,682,543 of record NW_025999977.1, on the reverse strand, counting down.
GGGCAAGGGGAGGCTCAGTGCCACTTTAGAGTGAGATGACATCATCACCCATTGCTCTTTCAGAAATACCACTTGTATCCACCCACCCACTGCCCACGGAACACCAAGAGTCACTGGTGACAGGTTAATAGTCCTGCCAATCTGTCCCAATTTTGGAGCCCATTAGTCTGGCTTGGGAGTCCCAATAAGGTGACTTTGGCTCTCACACACCCCTGGAGGCCAGGTCACTGTGCCTGCACAGGTACTGCCTGCAGGAGCATTTACGACAACTCCACACCTGCGGCCAGGATGGCCGCCACGGGGCGGGCTGAGTCTGAGTCAGACTCCTCTGCTCACGCTAATGGTTACCATGACACAGCCCCAAAAGTGTGTGTGGGGGGAAGTTTATACCCAAAATAGATGCTGTTAAGGAGTTGGAATTGTTCTCAGGAGCCAAAATGAGCCACCAGAGATTTCCATAAAGGAGCCTCCATTGCCAAGGGTGTACCCACAAGGGGCCATGTGTGCTGTGGTGGTCAGGTGGGTTTCCACGGCTCAGGCATCAGGGGCTGAAAGTCCATGTGAAAAATCAGTCATGTGGTCGCTGGCAGGCTTCGTGGCAGTCATGAGTGCCAATCTGACCTTATCCTCCCCAGGAGGTGTGGCCCAGGGGCCACCCCATGTGCCTCTCTGGTGTAAAGAATGTTCCACACCTGCCAACTCCAGACCCTCTTCATGAATTCTCCCCTTAGCTCCCTGGGTTTGGCCCCTGCTCCCTACCCCATACCTCGGAAACCCTGTGGGGACACAGACTGCCTTCAACCCCCAAAGGAAAAATGCTTCCACCAGGGAATCCCAAAATGGTTCCATTGGAAAGTGAGATATCTTCCTGAGTTTTGTTTTTGGACCCCCTGGCCACTGAAACAACAGATAAAGGAGTTACTCTACTGTGGGGAGTGACGATTACCAAGGAGAAACTCTATTGCTGATACTCAGTAAAGCCAAAGAAGGCTAAGTCTGGAACCTGGGAGGTTCTCCCACGTGACTCTTAGAACTTCTGTGCTCTAAAGTAGGGATTCATGGAAAACTACAGTAACAACAGGATCAAGACAACTGGCTCAGATCCTTCAGGAATGGAGGTTTGGGTCACTCCATCAAGTTAACGCAGCATGACTTGCTGAGACACTGGCTGAGGGCAGAGATGCAGAATAGGAATGGGAGAGGGAAACCGGACAGCCAGTGTGGCCTTGTGAACAAAGGCAGAAATGGGAACTGTGGCATTTGTGCATATTTCCTATTTATTGGGATGTGTATTCATTTGCATATATAGTTACCATCGTCTTCCTCTTTTTTCCTTCTTCCCACTGTTTTCTATGTAAATTGTTAGCGGTTAACTTTATAATTTACTTGTTAGGTAACAAGAGTCAGGGGACTCTGGCTGAGTTTGAGAAGTTATTTCTGTAGCCAGGGTTGGTACACCGATTATTGGGACTCTACTTGGGCAAGAGGATGAGAATGTCACAAGGATAACTATGTCTTGACAGTAGATATCTAGTCATTTTGCTGCTGCACAGGAGTTTGGATGAGTGTAAGGGGTGCAGAGGGAAGCTACGTAGCCAAAGGGGTGGACTGTACCAGTCCACCTTTGTGAAAACATAGGCGGGCCCTTTAAATACCTTTCCCCTTTCCTGGCTGGCACAACATTAACTTTGTCAGTGGGGGGCACTGCAGAGACATTGAAGGAGGAAGGAGATTTCCTTCCCAGACCCAGTCTGCTCTCCTGGAGGGCTTCCACATTGTACACAACTCCTCCAGCAGCCAGATCCTGCAGCCTGGATGCTTTCCAGCATTAGGTTCTTGCAGGAGGTGAGCTCCCAGCACCCTGCTCTACTGTTGCAGCTGCTCTGGCACCTGGTTCCCACAGCCCAGCTTCTCCAACACCTGATTTTAGCAGTGCGTGCTAACCAGCAGCACCCCACAGCCAGCAGCTTCACCCAGCGCTCCCCTGGGGAGTTTAGGAGCAGTGTGCCTCTAATAAGATCCTTCCCCTTGAACAACTTCCCTTGGGACTCAAAGGATGAACTTCCAATAAGTCCCAGAGTGCAGATTTCTAGAAAGTTCCACCAACATGGCTCCAATGACTTTTCTGCCATCCAGGGAGCCACAGCATGCCCTCTCCATCCTGGTCTGAATCTGAGCCCTGGGGGCCTCTTTCTTGGGCACTCTATGGCAATGCTAGGGGTAGTGGCTATTTTTATATCTTCTGTTTCTGTATTCTTTGGAGTTCCTGGCACTAACCAATCTCTCATTATCCCAATCCCCTGGTACCACTGATCATTCTTTAAACTTTCCTTGTTCAAAACACCGTGTGGTTTCTGTCTCCTGCATGGGCCCTCACTGAAGTCACCCACAGCCTCCCAGGGCTTTTTTCTATCCTTGTGGTCCTTGAGCTCAATTCAGGAGCCCTGGTAGCTAATGATGCCCTGCTTCAAGCACTTGCTCACCAATCAGATATCCAGTGCCACTGCTGTGTCGGGCCCGGGGTGAACAAGGGACCCCTGCTTCTGGAAGCTCACAAGCCAGTGGCCGCCTCCTCCCCCTTCCCTCCACCCTCCTTTGGTGTCTCCCCCTCCATTCCAGCGGCTCAGCGCAGACAGTTCACATGCAGCTTCCTCAACCAAACACCTGATGCCTAATGAGAAGTTTCTAAAATTGACTGTGACAATGGCCACACAATTCTGTGAGTGTACTAAGACCATCCAATTGTACACATACATGGGTGATTCGTATGGAATGTTCTTATAGCTTCTATTTCTGTACTCTTCAGAGTTCTTGGCTCTGGCCAATCCCTCATTATTCCAATCCCCTGGTTTAGCTGATCATTCTTTATATTAAACTTTCCTTGTGCAAAATCCCATGTAGTTTTTGTCTTCTGAATGGGCCCTCACTGATAGAGACAGTGAATAATATCTTTTTCTTTTTTGTGGTATTAGGAATTTAACCCAGGGGTGTTCTACTTCTGAGATACATCCCCAACCCTGTTTTTAAATTTTATTTTGAGAGGGTCTCACTAAATTGTCAAGGCTGACTTTGAACTTGTGATTCTCCTGCCTCAGGCTCCAGAGTCACTGGGATTACAGGTGTGCACCACCACACCCAGCATGAATTATATATAAGTAAAGTTGATATATATCTCTAGCTCTCCATCTCTATTTATTTGAACTCTGTGATGCCAATATTTTCCACACACGGTAAGATCTAAACTCTGGTCTTGTCTTACACCAGTGGGTGGCTACAGAAAGACCTCGGCCTCCACCTCTGGCCTCACCCTCCACCTCTCCCAGCCAACCCCCTCATTCCATGTCTAGTCATAGTTCTCAGCTGACATCCCCTGCTCCACACAGTGTCTGCCCACACCACTCTCTCCTCCAAAAGGGGGCCCCTCCCAGAAGTCCCCCAGTTCCTCTCTCCCTGACCCTTAGTCTGACATCTCTCCTTCCTCCATTTGCCCCCTTCTCCTTGACTACCCACCTGGGGTCTTTAATCAGCTTCTGTGGGGGGTTGCTCAATATGTCACATGTATGTGGATGTTTCTATTTTCCCAAATAGATGAGGTCAGAATTCATGTCTTGCCCTTTCCTGGTGCCTTCTCCTCTCCCTGCAGCCCATAGTTGGGGCTGCACCTGCCCCCCAATTCTGGGTGACCCTTGAGGCGGAGAGGACTGTGTGAAGTCACTCCCAGGCAGCTGCAACATCCCTAGCACAGTGCTGCGGTGCCTAGAGTGACCCCCCACAATCCCCATTCTAGGGGTCACTTGGCAGGGCCCCCCAGGCACTGTACCAATGGAAAGGCCATTTTCAGGAACCCAAGGACAGAACTGACACCTGCCAAGGGGGGTACAGGTTCTCCTATCCCCAGATGCAAAGCTGAAGGGGGTCATGATGGTTCCAGGGTGCCGGTGATCCACAGGAAACAGAGGGCAGGTGAGTCCCTTTCTCCTTCGACCACCCTCTCCCACAGTACCCACGGACGCGCTTCCCCGACCCCGACTGTGTCATCAACTCCCTAGACTAAGTGATACCCTCAATCACCCAGCTGACCCACTCCAAGGTCAAAACTAGGAGGTCCCCAAGGGTCTTCAGGGACTGGAAGCTGCTGTTGGGGCTCAGTCTCTCCCAACCCACTAAGGTAGAACGGAGCTGCTTCTCTCAGAACTACCCATGGCACCCTGAGCTGCTTTCCCCTCACCCTCCGCCCCAGCCATTTGTGGAGGGGATCAAGCAAGGAGGAAGAGCTCCAGGATTCTGAGCGGCATGTCCCAGAACCACCAGCCCCTCCCCCAGACCCCTGCTACAGCTCACCCACCCTTGCACCCTCAGGTGGCTCAGCCAGACCCCACTCTGGCTCTGTCACTCAGAAGTGTGGACCTCAGTTTCCCAATCTGTAAAACAGGCACAGTGCTGGCATGTGGTAGGCACTCAGTAAATGTTCATTTAAGACATTACATGGCTCAGGAAGAAAAGCCAGTATGGTTCTCAGGAAACCTAGACTCCCGCTTAAGACTCCATCCAAGGGTGCTGGCACGTGCTCCTAGAATAAAGGCTGTGGCTTCACCCAGAGCGATGACTTTCCACCCAGCAGTGTGGCCTAGGAGTCTCTCGCAGCCACACAGACTCACACACACACACAAGCACACAGACAGACAAATACCCAGCCATAAACACATAGACACAGATGCACACAGAGACAGACACAGATACAAACACAGACACAGATGAGCACGCAGAGATACACAGAAACAGACACACGAGCACAAGCACATGTGCACCCAGCTACAGAGACACACAACACCCGCAGACACACGCAGATGCACGTGCACACGCTGAGAGCAACCGACAAAGGCATGCACCCCCCTGGAGCCGCAAGCCTGGGGGCACCTGGAGCAGGGGGCTGGTGGCCACCCCCACACAGGCACATGCTTGCACATTTCACCTACTGTACGGGCCAAAGAGGCATTTGGAAACCAGCTTGGGAAGCTCATAACCATTCATAACATTGTTCTGAGAGAAAATACAAAACATTGCCCTATAAACAAACATTTGCAATCGAATTCCTCCAAAAGCTGGGAATTGCCTGTACCAGAAAACTAACAGAGCAAGAAGAGAAAAACCACATAAACTTGGTTTGCCTCTGCAAAATTAATACCAATTACAAAAACATTTATGTGAACTGCTTACCATTTACACCTAATTACCATGCAGCACAATTATGCATATCATTAAGGGTATGCCAGATTAATTATGCTGTACATTTCATTTGATTACAGCACCACACCCTGGGTTCAAATAGGCCCAGCCTCCAGAGGGGCAGGCTAAGGCCTGGGTCCTCTCTGTTCAAACCAGAGAAAAATGGATTCCACACTCAAATAAGCAGCAGTCCCCACCCAGGTCGCAGCCCTGGCCAGAGACAGCCTGATACTTGCCAGGCCTCCTGGCCCACATGGCCAGCACAAGAGCCCCTGCTGAAAAGCCACCCCCCCCAAACCCAAACCTCTGGAATGCAGGGATGCTTCAAAGATCTCCCCCATCAGAGTGGCTGCAGATCACAGGTCCACAACACAGCAAAGAGCCACCATGTGTGTCTCTCACAGAGGATTCTGGCCCCACTGTTTCCTGAGATCTGGCTGCACAAGCAGGACAGCCCACCCCAAGTCCAGGCCAAGTCACCCCCAATCTCACCTCCCCAACCCCACCAGGGCTCTCACCCCTTTTCCCTGGTACACTGAGCCAGCTGCAGCAGGAGGTCCCAGAGGTGGTCCCACCGAATCTTGTGACTACCCGCCCTGGCTCCCCCGAACCCTCTGCTCTCCACACAGCCCTAGGCAGCTGGGCACCGACGCTCCCTCTCAGTTATTAAAACGAGAAAGGAGCTGACTCCCCTTCCCATGCTCGGCAGAAGCTCCTCACACACCAGGGTGACTCAAGTCGAAGGAAAAGAACTGGGAATAAGAGTCACTGGGACCTCACAAAAGGATCTTTGCAGGAACAGGGAGCTCAAAACTGACTATGAGTATGGGACTGGGGATGAGGAGGGGGGACAGGCCTCTTGGGAGGCAAAGCACCAGAGGAAACTCAGCTAGAGAGAGGGGAGGGAGGGGGAGGGAGGGGCATATACACCAACTGTGCTAAACAGGGAACCTACATGGCGGAATGTTCATCTTCTTACACCTGTGAGGCCAACTGGATAAGAATTCTTTTAAAAGATGAGTGAAATAAAATATCCAGGTTTAGCACAAGATGCAACATTCGAGCAAACAAACAAACACACACACAAATCTGTGATGTTACATCCGCTCGAAAGATGGCAACACCAAGGCCCACAGAGGTTAAGAGGTCTGCCCAAGGATACACGGCTGGGAGGCGGCACAGGGAAGGTGATACCACTGCCTGTCCAGCCCGAGACTGATGGCACCAGCATGATGCCACGCTGGCCCTTGCCTCTGCCTGGCTTCGGTGCTGCTGATGTGGCTCAGGTCATTTTTCTAGAAATTCTTTGGAAACAGCTTTCAGATTATACTACATGTGACACACAAAAGACTCATTTCTATTTGAAAGAAACAGTTTTCATATCTTCTCGGTTCACTTAGCAAAAATGCTGTCCCCAGCTTGTCCCCTCCTATCTTGGCCAAACAACCTCTCCATGGAGAGTGGCTGGAAGGCCCGACAGCTTTACCTCAATTTCCAGTTTACAGATAATTCTCACAGGGTGGTGGGACTTACCCATACACGCAGCCAGAGAGTGGAGTGACAGGGTCTAGGCCTTGCTGCTCATCTCTGGAGGGAACCACAGAGAAGCAGAAGTCTCAGCACAGGTCCCCAACATCAGCAAGTGCCTGGTTAAGTCACTGCCTCCCTAAAGCATCTGCAGGGCTGCCTACCAGTGACGAACCACATGCCCCTTTCTCAGCCATCCCACTGGACGCCCCCTCCAGGCCTGTGATTCAGGCTCTCTCTTCCTTCTGCAAGCCTGGCCCCTGTCCAGGCTCCTCTGAGGAAATCCCACCCACCCTCCAGCCCCAACTTCAATGCTGCTTCCCTGGGAAGCACCCCACCTCTCTCCCACGCAGCTGGCTGAGCTGCCCCCACTCCCATCAATGAGCAGCCCTTCCTGACTCTGCTTCCTGAGTGTCCCTCAAAGCATGCCCACCTCTAAGCCCACGCTACTGCCCCTGCTTTCCTGCATCAGCCTTCCACCTGGGTTCCCAGTCACCAAACTTACCTGTCCCATTTCTCCACCTTGATGTCCCCAAATGATCTTTCTCACATATAAACACGAAGCTCCTGGCCCAACATCCCTCATGGATAACACCCCAGCCCCGGTGGCCTGGCCCAGCCCAGCCTCAGGCTTTCTTCCTGGCATTCCCTACACTCCAGCCACATCGGGCCAGAACATGCCCTTGACCACCTAACTAATTGCTCCCTGCTCTTCAATTCAGCTCAAGTGTCACATCCTTCAGAAAGCTCTTCCGGACCTTCCCTCCCCTCTGAGATCCAGTCAGGGCTTCTCCCAGCTGCCCGCACTGTGACTGGCCTCGCCACACTCCCACCTAAGCTACTGGCTCCTTGGGTCTCTCCTCTGTGTGGCCAATGCCCAGTACCCAGAGTTTCCTCACAAATGAACTGATGGGTGCTCTCTGTGGTCTGAGGCAAGGGACTTCCAGGGGAGAAGCTCAGGAGCCGTCAGGCCTGCCACTAGCTCTCAGATGCTAGGCTGCTGGGAGGGTGTTGACAGAAGAAGACTGAGAGGCACTGCCCAGCCCCAGTGGGCTTTGCAGCTGAGCTTTCAGTACCAGGCAGGGCCCTCAGGCCACCACCAGTCAGGCTGGGAAGCCAGGCCGCGAGTGCATGGCAACAAGCAGCGCATTGTTGCCGGTAATAAAACCATTAGGAGCCATTGCTGAGTGCCGCTGCCAGGCCGCTGTGGTCTAGACCCTCCCATGCCTCCAGGCCGTGGCACAGCCAGCCCTGCCAGCAGACCCAGAACCCAGAGCAGAGGCCTGTCTGGCCCCAAGGAGACCAGGGGACAGGGAGGGAAAGAGTGCCCAGAGCTTGCAGATACTATGTGGGCAGGGGTTCTACACAGTCAAATCCTGGCTTTGTGGAGGAAGAAATGGAGGTCCAGAAAGGCCAAACTCCTTGTTGGCACTGGAAAAAGGGACCTGGGTCAGACAATGAAAGCTGGTGGACAGAGATATCTTTCTCTGTCCTTGCCACGGCTCTCCCACCAGCCCAGAATCCGCTGTGGGCTTGGGGATCATTCTCAACGTGACTCTCTCTTCCTTTCACCTAAGGGTGATGAGGACAGCTCGCTTTTGCACCAGAGCCTTCACAGAGGTTGTCCTCACTCTTTGCCACCCAGGAACTACCCCTACTTGAAGAGGTGCGTACCTCCTTGGCAGCTTACTACATTCGGGCTGTTTCCATCAGCGTTTGCATTTTGTTCAACTCCGGTAAGATGAGGACACCCTTCTCCCTGAGCTACAGATGAAAACCCTGCATCTCACAGCTGTTCAGGGCTCCAGCAACTGAGCCTAATACAATATGATAATCCCCTGGTAGGGGAGGTCTGTCCCACTACCCAGTTCCTTTTTTGCCCTGCACATCTGTCCCTACCAGCCTAGAACTAAGGGACTGTTCTGCAGAGAGACCAGGGACTGGCTCTGCTTGCCTCCCCGCTGGGAGCCATTCATTTCTCCTCCTGCCTTCTTCCAGAGGAGGCTGGCAAAGACCCTTTCTTGTGCTGTTTAACACGAGGAGCTTCAGAGAGGAAGGGAGTTCTAAGACACACCTATGGCTGGGGAGGAGAGAAGACTGTAGAAGGGGAGTGGTCTGATATCTCTATGCCTGGGCTGGGTCACCTGCATGAACCCCTGGGCCAGGCCCCAGTCGTGTCTTCAGCTCCTGGAGAACATCTGGGCCTCAACAGTGCACCAAACTGATGTCTTTCAGGAAGATCCTCAATGATTTGTTTCTCACCCTGGGTAGGAACAGAGTTTCGAGTCACCATTCTAGAAAGCTAACTCTGTCCACTGTCCCTGGGGGACAGGGTTCAGGCAGCTGCCTATTTTCTGCTTATAGTCCCTGCCAGTCCAGGTCTTTGCCCTGAAAACTTTCTAGAAAAGATACTCCCTGCAAAGTTTTAGTTTACTCCAGTAACCTTGACTTGTCTCTAGATCAATTTCTTATCCGTTATGAAGAACAGCTCTGTTCTCCCCGCTGGGATGACTTAAAATTCTTTTTCACAATAATATCCATAAACTTTTAATATGTGTGATTTTTTCCCCTTGATATCTGATCATTGTCAATAACTCATCAAATTTCTCATTCCCATCCTTGGTATCCAATCACCCTGGCTGCCTTTAGCAAGAATCCCATTATCCCTATCTTATCCTGACTCCTAGCCCTGCTCCTGGCTAAGAATCTACACTGGTTCAGGCTATGGAGCCCAGTTCTACACTATGGACTCAGTTCTACACTATGGACTCTTTCCTCCTGCTGCAAAAGTTCCCAAATAAAAATCTGTTTTTAACCGCTTTTATTTTTTTTAAGGTATAGTTTTATTTTTGTTGTTATCATTAAGAAACAAACACATGTTCATTTACATTTTTTCAAAGAATACAAAAATGTATAAAGTAAAAAGAAGGCAAAATCCTTGCTGACAGATTGGGTGTATATCCTTCCAGGACAACTTTTTTATGTGCATACTAGTCCACGCATATATGTTAATATTTGTATTTATTTTAAAGGAGTTTTACAAAAATGAGAATATACTATGCATGCTGCTTTTTGGGTAAACCGATACCAATTCATGGGCATTTAACAAGTCAGAATAGACACCCTTCCTACATCATTTAAAAGGTTCTGGAGGATCTATTTAGATTCCCCTTTATCTATAAATTTATTTAGCCTTCCAAAATCTATAAAATTAATCACACAAGACCATCCCTTCAAGAAGCCTCCTTTCCAAGATTCTGCTTGCTAGCGTGTTGGAGGATTCCCTGGTCTGGCACAAGTTGGGGCACACTCCCCTGTGCCTCCCAGGGTCCTCTGGGGAATTGAAGGGAGGCACAGTCCAGGGCCTTGCAGACATCACGATGACACGGTTCATGTCCTGCCAATAGCTCAGTCAACCACAAATCTAACCCCTCAATCCCATAATCTTCACTCTAAGCATCTTTTCTAACACTTTCAAGTAAGGGTCATTGGAACGCTGTGATCTAGCTGAGTAGGTCTGGAGCATTTTCTGTACTGACCCCCAACTAATCTATAACAAGAACACTGATCTAGGACCCAGGAGACTCGAATCCCAGCTTCCCAGTTGCTGGCTAGAAAAGATGGTCCTCCATCCATCCCCTCTTTGCACCCAGATGGGGTGCTAACAACAGGCTGAGAATTAAATATGACCTTGACATTTGAAACAGAAACAGAGGAGCAGGATCAATACAGATGACCGCAGGAAAGAGAAAATAGGAACCTGGTCGTATATCTAAATAAGGTCCGAAAGGCTTAGGGGTCAGAGAAGAGCAGAGCAGAATAGGTGGGGGGACCTGCAGACACCTCTGCTGCTAGAAAATTAATCCACTCCCCACCAGGACTTGGCCAGGAAACCTCCAGGCATCTGCATCTCCTCCCCCACCTCTGTCCTCCAGACAGGCAGTGGCCATGGATGTGATCAGCAGGGGAAATGTGGCCTGGCTGGACAGTGGGCCCTGTCCATGGACTGTCCTCACTAAAGGCTGCTAGGCACCTGCCCCCACACCTGGGGGCACTGGCTGCCTGCCCAGGCCCCTCCCCTCTGAGTAGGCAGCTGAGCTCTTCAGAGTGTGGGGGAGGAAGAAGAGGGCAAGGGGAGTCTGCATGTAGAGGCGGGAATCTGCCATTCCAATCCCATTTCCCTCCTAGCCCTTCATAGGAATGTCCTGGATGCTGGGGTGTCTAGACCTGGAGAGTGATCAGTGGGGGATATGGAAACCTTTGAAAGACCAGAGGAGGGACCCTCTGCCTCCAACCACACTGTGATTGCCATCGCAGGCACGGACACTAGCACTTGCCCTGGCATTCAGTGGCCATGACCCCCTGGGGCTGTGCACTTCAAGCCTGCTCAGCTCCTCTCCAAGTCTGAACTCTTGGGCTCTAGTCTATGGAATATAAAGAATCAATATCCTATTCCCAAAGAGCAGCTCAGTCAGCCCCTCCAGCTGCCCCCTTCTGTTCTGCCTTCTCTCCACCCTGCCCCCACCCTCAGACGCAGGCTGTTCAGAGCTGCTCCAGGGGCCACACAGACTTTAGGAGTCCCAGGAACCTTCTCTCCAAACCAATTCAGGGCCTCAATCTGACCTCCAGCATACCCCAGGCCCCAGCCACTTCCCCAGGGGTGCTGTCTCCACACTGTGGCTGCTTCAGATGATACTCTTCCCCTGGCCCTTCAGAGCTCTGAGACCCTTCTGAAGTGTCCCCTCCTCCAAGAAGCCTTCCTTGACCCCCTCGGTTACTTATGGCCTCCCTCTCCTTTGAGCACTTCACTTCTCCCAAGATGTTCATGCTGCAGCGTTAATTAGTTGGGTACATATTCAGCTCAATGTTCCCTCAAAGCCAGCACAGGGCTTGCTCACAGGAAATGCTCAGCAAACCTCTGAAAAAAGGAAGCAAATGTGGGGGGGATAGTATTGACTTCAAGACAAAATAAGAGGGGCTGGGGCTGAGTGGTAGAGCACTCAGCACATGTGAGGCACCAGGTTTGATTCTTAGCACCACACAAAAATAAAAGAGGTATTGTGTCCATCTACAACTTAAATATATATATATATATATATATATATATATGTATATATGAATTAAAAGCTGGAGCGAGTGTCAGGGATTGAAGGTGGCAGCATAACAACCCACTGCCCCAGCACTTTGTTAGACCCTGGAACAGGTTGCTAAGTGGCCCTGGGGAGGCTCCCATCCCTCCAGATTTTCAATCAGAATCAATATTTGGCATATCTGACCAAGACTTTGCAAAAGAGGCAGAAGGGCAGACAGGACTTCTAGGAGACTTCCCATGGTGTCGGTCCCTGCCTGCTGCCCAAAGGAAGAAAGTGGTCACAACCTGCTCCCATGCTACAGCTGGGAAGTTCAGCTCCTTCTGACTTCAGGGCTCTCCCTTAACATTGCCTTGAAACCAGCTCATGTTGAAGCAAGTCCTGTCTGTCCACAAGCAGCCACACACCACACGAACACAGATCTGCACAGACCTACGTGCACGCACACTTCACCAAGTGGAGACAGCTCAGACACAAACACAAATCTCAGGTTGAAAACTAATCTGAGATTTGGTAGTTTTTATGGGAGACATACTGTACTCAAAAAGTCAAACAATTGACAATAAACCCTCCAAGTTGAAGTAGAAAGGAATCCGTACTCTTTATTTACAATTAAAGCCCACTTCGGAGCAGCACAGTCCGAGTAGAAACCCAGTCTTGACAGGCAGGCCAACGGCCTCTGACACCTACTAGACACCAAGATGGAAGTGGACACGACTCTCAAGAGCAGTGCCCTGTCCGTAACTGCTAAAAGCCAGACACATGCTCAACTATCAGCAGTACAGGCAGGGTAGAGGGGACCTCAGGCCAGTAAGCTAGAGGCCGCAGAAGTGGTGAGGGGCAGGAGCATGTCATGGTACTCAAGTGGCTCTTCTGACTCAGGCTCTGTACCAACTGTAGGAAGAACTGGGCCTGACCCTCCCCACAGTCCTCAACCAGGTCTGAGTGTTGTCAGGGCTTACAGTTCAATCCCAAACTCTAAGGCCTAGAATCTTAACGTAATAGCTCAGAACCCAAGGGTGGAGAGACAAGATCCATTTTCAATCTACTCTTTAGAGACAGCAAGGCTGCTCTCAGGTTCCCTTTTCTATTTGGTTCCGCACGGAGGAGCCTCTAAAGGAGCATGGGAAGAGCTGGGGTCTCTCAGGAAACCTAAGGAACTGACCTATAAGTAGGTGATGGCCACTGGACACAAGGACAGCAACAGTAGGCAAAAGAGAGTTGACCATAAACCTGCCTCCTGAGAGAGGGCAGGGACTTCAAGTAAGCTTCTTTTCATTCGCAGAATACCCAGGGAGGCTACACTAAATGTCCAACAGGAGACTCAGATCGGCCAGGCAAGATGCCTTCTCAAACTGATAGGGGACCTGGACCCACAGTGGCAGCCCAGGACACAGCTGTGGTTGGGGCAGCCTTGGTCGCCCAGAGTGCAAGCCAGGGTCTCATGGCTCATCCTGTCTTCCTGGCTGGCTTGTAAGAGGACCAACGGCAGAGAGGTATGAAAGTGATAGTAAAATATCCTTCATGGACTGAGGGGCTTACAGTAAATTGGACTCAGGAAGGAAGGAATCTCAGACATCACCCACACGCAGATTTCCACAGGAGCCTACAGAAGGACACACACATATGAGGTCTTAATGAAGCTGCAATCTCACACCCTCTGCAGAGTCGGATGTGACAAACCTGTCTCCCTGCAGCAACCCTCCTTTCCAAGGCCAACCCCCTGGGAGGTCCTGCTCTCTCTCTTATACCTCCTCTCCAGGAAGTCTACCCTGACTACATCTGTGGTGAAAAACAGACCACTCCACCCCCATTCTGGGTCTGAAATTCCACCGCCAAAATCAGAGCCATAGAATTTCAAAGTTGGAATGGGCCTCCAAGCTCCAGTCCAACCCCCACCCCACAGAGGAATCCTGTCCGCAGACACCCTGACAGATGGCCACTGGCGGCCTCCCCTAAGCTCCTCCAGTCCTGGGAGGGCAGCCCTTGCTCTGTGGCAGGGTCACTCCTTGAATCTAGAAGGAATTCACCTCCCCTGAGGTCAGGCTCTCACTGAAGGCACTGGAGCCTCCATGGGATAAGAAAGCAAGCCCAGGGCAGCTGCATATTTGATGAGGAGCTGAACACAAGCGCCAAGGAGCAGGAGGAGAGGCTGGAGGGAACTTCAGGGCCCAGAGTAGAAGGGAGCCGAGGAAAGGGAGCAAACAGGTGGCACACTGGCTGCTTGGCTTAGCCTGGAGTCCCCCTGCACACCTACACATGCACACATTGTGACAGAATTGCCTGTCAACAGTCCCACCAGCGCCTCAGTGGAGCCTAGAGAAGCAGAGGGGGCCATCTTGCCCCAGAAACGCAGCAGGAACTCTAGCAACCTAACTCTCCAAAGGCAAGCAGCCCCTGCCAGCAGAGGGGATAGCCCAAAGAGGGTCTGCCTGACAGCTGGGCTCCCCAAATCCCACAGGCCAGTACTAACATCCCAGCAACTCAGGGAGAATAGTTCCCTAGGCTGCAGCTGTCACATCTGCCTGGAGGGAGGAGGCACACTGGAGCAGCACACTGGAGCAGCACCTGATCCCAGGATCCCTTCACGGCCTGCCCAGGAGGCGGTTCAGCCTCTGGCAGCCCAGGGTGAAACATGAAGACTGAACTGTCCCCAGGGATGCTGATGGCAGTCTCTGGGCAGGGCAGTGAGGGGCAAGCTGGGTCACAGGGCGGAGGGTGCTTCTCCCCGAAGTCTCCTGTTCCTGCTAGTTTGAGAGGAGGCAGTTACGTGGTGGCTCCCGTCTCCAGCCCTTCCGCTCCTGCCTGACGCAGGCCTGAGCTGCCCAACTGGGTGCTGAACGCCATCTTGGGTCAAGGTGCAGCCACAGGGGGCTACACTTGGGAGCCTGGAAGAGAGCCCCTGAGAACTAGCCGCCCCCTACTTCTACCCAGGGTGCCCACACCTTGCACCTTGGCTTTGAAGCAGCGAGAGAGAAGGAAGGACAGAGGGGATTGTGAGAAGGGGGGAAACAGCAGAGGTGGGGAGGGAAGGGAGTGGGTGCCCCCAACAAGGCAGGCTGCAGGAAAGCGAAATGCAGTTTGGCAGCCGGAGGACCGCGGGCCCCAGCGTTGAGGGGCTGGGGGAGGCCGGGGGCGGGTCCTGGACACCGGCCAGCTTAGACCGAGCCGAAGGGGAGGGAGGGCAGGGCGGCCTGGGGAGCGGAGCCGGGGTGAGGGCGGGACACGGACCGCGGCCGCCTGCGGCTTGGAGCTCGGGGTCTCCCAGGGTGCGGGGACGTGGGGCCGAAGACCCCGATCCGCAGCCTCGTGAGGCCTCGTCCTTCACTGTACAGATGCGAAGCTTTCAAGGACACGTCTGCACCGGCCCGGCGGGGGTGCGTGTGCGTGAGTGTGTCCGCGTGCCTGTGAGTGTGTGCGGGGGGGCTGCTGCAGGGGGCGACCCCGGCGTCCCCACCCGCGCGGTTCCCAGCCCGATGCTCCCACCCCCGCGTTTTCCGGCCCCGCGGCCGGCCCCGGGATCCTAGAGACGGAGTGGTCGGCGTCTCTCAAGGCACACAGGGGAT
>NW_025999977.1:41549344-41667109 GCF_001458135.2 Marmota marmota marmota | reverse complement strand
GCGGCCGCGCTGGCCCGGGCCCCGGCGCTGCGGAGCCGGCCGGGAGGCAGCGTCGGCTGGGGGGCCCCGGGGCCGCGGCGGGAGCGGCCTGGGCGTGCGGCCGGTCCTAGCGCCCTCAGTCTGACTTCCTGGCCTCTGCGGCCCCACCGGGGTCCCCGCACGCTACGAGACCGAGTGCCAAACCCCGCATCGCTTCGACGGTGCGCCGGGCCTGAGCACCCCGCCACTGACGCGCTCGCGACCACTCAGGGCCCCTTGGGTAGGAGCTGAGCCCAGGGCCTTGCTGCAGCCTCCCCCCGCAGAGCGCCCCGCTACCTGGCGCTGCTTCTGCGCTGGGTCCCCGCATCCAGCACTGGCCGCAGGGACAGCGGCCCCTCCTCTCCCGGGCCGGTGTCAAGTGCCTCCCCCCCGCAGCCCACTGAGCCCCCGGCGGCCTTCGCCCTGCAGTTCTCCCGACCTCCACCAGAGCCCACTGCACTCTGCCTGCCTCAGCACTGGGGCTGGGGACAGCAGCGCTGGCCCGTCCGAGCCGCAATCCCCAGCCAGGTGCCGCCGGCGGAGTGGCGTCCAGTCGTTTCAACAGGGCCAAGGTCGGCGCGCCAGCCTCCTCCAGGCTTCCCCAGAGGCTCAAGCACCTCTATCAGATGCGCTGCCTAGAAGAGAGTGAGCTCCCCCTACCTTGAGGTGTCCAAGTAGAGTTGGGTACCATCAGGTGGGCACTGGAAGACTGAAAGATCTCGTGGGGTGGGAGGTTGAACTAAATGACATTGAAAGGTCTCCCAGCTGTAAGATTCTGTGTATACCTACACTCTGCCCTCACCTCTTCACCGTGGAGGTTGTTCTCAATCCCCAGACGGCTCTCTGAGCTCCAGGCTTCTGACTTGGGGCATCAGTCTAATGCCACCAGCACAGCCACCTTCTGCTCATCTTTCTTCCAAAAGTCACCTCTAGGACTTGGCGCTGGGCCCTCAGCTCTTCAGCTACCTTGCATGACTTCTCTGTTCTGCCTATCCCTCCATAACCATCACCCACTATGCACCTGCATTGGGCTCCCTCCAGGCACTCACCATCCCACCTGCTGGGGCTACTGGAGATGGGTGTCCAAGGCCCTCACTGCCAAAGCTGGTTCTACTTTTCTCTTGTCACCATGTAACATCCCCTCACCTACCAACTTTGCCCTTTTTAGTGTTAAGAAAGAGCTAGTTTTGAAGAATACACAACTACTCTTTCATCTAAGAGAGCTAGTTTTCCTTCAGGAAGCCCTCCAAGTGTTTCCAGGTCTCCACCTGCCCCCCACCCTCAACCCCCAGGCCTCAAGACCTGAGACCCAGGCAACTGAATTGCCCTGGCTTTTTCATGTCACCCCCTCTGAAGTGACCACTCCAGGCTACTGATGCTAAGCTCTGCTATCCATGATCTCCACCAGGCCAATTCCAGAGACTCATAATGATGCTCTGTGAGGTTAGGGACCACATCTCTCATCTCTGTAGCCCAGCATCTGATGCATAGTAGGTCCTCAGTATACCTTGGTTGAATGACTATGTGAACTGCAGGTTTCTTTTCTTCATGGCTCTCTATATCAGGTTGGGCCTCCACATACTACATGATGCTTCCAACTTGGCTAAAGGGGAGGGCATTTTAGGGAAATGATTGACATGCCTCTGTACCTTTGTCAAGGGCTCATATAACAGTGCCCCCAAAGAGCAATAGTCACTTACTGTTTACCAAGTGCCAGCCACCTGACATGGCACTTTCCTCCTAGTCATCACTACCGTTTCAGGTAGTTTGAATTGTCCTCACTCTCCAATGAAAGAATTGAGGTTGGGGCTGGGGGCTGTGGCTCAGTGGTAGAGCACTTTTCTAACATGTGCAAACCCTAGGTTCAATATCCAGCACAGAAAAGAGAGAGAGAGAAGTGGCAGAATCAGGATTCAAAGCTAGGTTCGTCTGACTCTGAAATCACTACACCACAACACAACCACACCTTTAACACATTATAGTTGCTCTTATCAAACTGAAATTCTCAGTACCAAGATGGGAAAATGCATGTTACTATTACTAGGACTATTTATGATGACATCATTGGGAACCTTAGATGTGTGTGACTTTGGGTGTCTGTGTTGCTGGGGTCCAGGTGGCAAGGTGAGGGAGTTTGTGTCCAATAAGAAGCAAATGTGGCAACAGGTTTGTTCAGACCCTGGCCCTGCTATCTTTAGTCCCAAGAGGAGGCATATCCGTGCCAGCTAGCCCTCCTCACTGCACATCACCCTGAGTTCAGCTCAAATTGGATTAATGTTTAGGCTCCTACACCCCCCACCACTTGTATCTGCCCCTCTGTGGACTTGCCAGAATATTCAATTCTAGATACTGTGGGGTGAAGGGCAGTGGCAGTCTAGATAGACTAGGTTATCCTGCAGTAAGAACGCCAAATGTCACTGACTTAAAACCCACAAAATTCCTATGGAAAATAGTATAGTGTTTCCTCAGAAGAATTAAACAGAACTGCCATATGACCCAGCAATCTTTGGGGTATTTATCCAAAAGAATTGACAACAGACTCGAACAGATATTTGTGCACCAGTGTTCATAGCAACACTGTTCACAATAGCCAATAGAAACAACCTGAATGTCCATCAACAGATGAATGGATAAACAAAATGTAGTGTATACACTGAAATATTATTCAGCCTTAAAAAGAAAGGAAATTCTGACATATGCTACAACCTAAATGAACCTTGAAGACGTGCCAAGTAAAATAATCTACCCTCAGAAGGACAAATGATGTA
This sequence comes from Marmota marmota marmota, assembly GCF_001458135.2. Classification (NCBI taxonomy): domain Eukaryota; kingdom Metazoa; phylum Chordata; class Mammalia; order Rodentia; family Sciuridae; genus Marmota; species Marmota marmota. The sequence goes on along the minus strand of NW_025999977.1, from coordinate 41,664,323 downwards.
GGATTTCACATACATGAGGTACCAAGAATAATTAACCTCAGGGAGACACAGTGGAATAATGGTTACCAGGAACTGGAGGGAGACAGGGATGGGGAGTTAGTGTTTAATGGGCCCAGAGTTCCATTTTGGAAAGATGAAAAAACTCTGGAAATAGATGACAGTGACATTTGCATGATGATGTGAATGTACTGAATGCCACCAAACTGAAAAATGGTGAAAATGGTAAATTTTGTGTTATGTATATTTTACCAAAATAAAACAAACAGAGCACTGTGCATGGTGGCTCATGCCTGTAATCTCAGCAGCTCAGGAGACTGAGGCAGGAGGATCACGGGTTCAAAGACAGCCTCAGCAACCCTGTCTCAAAAAAGAGGCTGGGAATGTGGCTCAGTGGTTAATCACTCTTGCGTTCAATCTCTGGCCCAGTGGTTAAGTGCTGTTGGGTTTAATCTCTGGTACCTAAATAAATAAATAAGAATAAACACACACCAGAGTATAGTGCGACTGTAAATTTATTATGATAATCAGTAGAACTGGCATATGACTCAGTGGGCGAGGGCTTGCCTGCCATGCTTGAGACCCTAGGTTGATTCCCAGCACTAGGAAAAAAAAAATCTATACGGTTCTTGTTCAATTCACATGTATCCTGCATATCTGCAGTGGGGTGGAGGTAGGAGGCTGGGTCCACTGAATATTCAGGGACCTGAGCAGTAGATAAGCTACCTTCTCATGGAGAGATCTGGAGGGTATCACTTAGAAAATAGATATTTGTCAGTTGGTGACTAGAACCAGTCATTTGGTTCCGTTTAACTCCAAAGATCCAGGAAGTAAATGCCACCATTGGCCTCAAAGATCCAGATATATTTACATCAGTGACCATCAGAGGCATCCTTCCAAACCTCTCGCCGACTTTGCCATCCTCCTCCCTGACTTCCAGACCTGGCTTACCTACCCAACCCTCCTGGTGACATCAATCTCACAGTGACTCACCACTTCAGTCATCTCAATGTCCTCTTCAGGTCCCTCCTGGGACTGCTACATCCGGACCATTGTTAGTGCAGGTTCTTCATCTGAACCTACAAATGGTGATACTTCTATCTTCCTTCCAGGGAAGATTGTTAAGCTAGTCGAGACTCTGTTGCAAGAGACAGCGTCCCAGCCTGGGCCATCTTACACAAAGGGACTAAGTTGTTTAGAGTTTAGACAGCTGGGATCGCAGGTTGAGTTTTCAAGAGTAGGAAAATCCAGGAGTTTTAATGGCACTTCCAGAGGGTGTGCTCATTCTCAAGATATTTCTCTCTCTCTCTCTCTCTCTCATCACTCATATCTGCTTCCCACTGTGTCCACATCTACTACTTCACTACTTCAAACAAACCCCACAAAGCTTTGGAAGATGGTGGCCAGCCAGCAGGCTCAGGTTCCCCCAGCTTAGGGTTCTAATGGTAACAAACCACTTTCTTTTCCTTCAGGAATCCCCCTGATGTCTCCAGGACATGAAGCTCCCAGTTCTTTAACATCCTCACAACCCTGAGATTTAAGGTCTGAAACACACAATGTCCTTATTTTGTTTTTTGTTTCTTGGTCAGTGTTGCCTTCACTCCTGAGGCCATCCCTACCAGGAAAATCCCAAGAATTACTTCAGTTTTTTCTGGCTTTGGTCAAAAGCCCACCCTGAACCAAGTTCTATGGCCAGTGGGATGACATGGATCACATATTCATCCCTGGAAGTGGATAAAAGACATGACACATTGGGATGTACAGAACCAGTCAGCACCCTATGAATCAGGGGTGGGGTTGTTCCCCAAAGTGGCAGCTTATCCTTCTTCAAATGCACTTCAAAAATGATCCTGCTACTTGACAGTGAGTGGCTGCACAACATTGTGACTGTACTAAATGCCACTGAATTGCACACTTTAAAATGGTTAATGTTATGTGAATTTCATCTCAATAAAAAGATATTATTTGGGCTGGGATTGTGGCTCAGTGGCAAAGTGCTAGTCCAGCAGTATGAGGCCCTAGTTTCAATCTTCAGCATCACATAAAGATAAATAAATAAAATAAAGGTATTGTGTCCAACTACAACTAAAAAATAAATTTTAAAAAATATATGATTTGTAATGCTCCTGCTGATATAAAGAACCCACCCCATCTGCAACCTCTTTCCCAGAGAAGGCTAATCCAATCCCGGCGGACTCTAAGATCAAGATCTCTTGAGTAATGTGCATTCTTGTCCATGAGGTCTCCATGTGGCTTCTTGTCATCCTGTACCCTGTGGTTAAATTATCAATTCAACCACCCCAAAACACCAAATATACAATGGTGTGAAGGAAATACATTATCCAAATGAGGACAGACTTTGGAAAAGAGAAGATAGGAAAGAACGCGCAGGGCTGCTGTCCCCTGGCTGGCACCGGCACCATACCTGCTGGCAGGATGGGCGGGGCACCTCTTGGCAGTGGAGCCAGGTCCTGTGTGACTTCCTAGTAGTATCTCTCTGGTTCATTGTCTGTAGCTGCACCTGGGGGCTGAAGGGAAGAATTCCCTTTAGGGAGTTCCTGCTCACTCCTCCTGGGGATTCCTTCAGAGGCTGAGTGTCCCTGGGGCTGGAGACCACTTCCTTCAAACCCTATCCAAATGCTAGTCAGCCCATTTCCTGGGAAGTTATGTTAGTCGGATTTCTATCACTGTGACAAAATATCTAAGATATACAATTTAAAGGAAAAAAAAGGTTTATGTTGGCTCACAGTTTCAGAGGTCAGTCCATGGTTGCTTGTCCCTGTTGCTTTGGGTCTGTGGCAAGGCAGAACATGAGAGTGGACAGCACATGGTAGAGTGAAGCTGCTCACCTCACGGTGGCCAGGAAGCAGAGAGAGACCAGGAGCTGGGGTCCCAATATACCCTTCCAGGGCATCCCCCAGTGACCTAACTCCCTCCAACTATGTCCCGCCTCCTAAAGTCTCCTCATCCTCCCAATAGCACCACCAGCTGAGGACCAAGGCTTCAACGTTTGGTTCCCAGCTTTTTTGTGGGGTGGGGTGGGGTACAGGTACTGGGGATTGAACCCAGGGGCACTCAACCACTGAGCCACACCCCCAGCCCTATTTTGTGTTTTATTTAGAGACAGGGTCTCACTGAGTGGCTTAGTTTAATCCCTCGCTTTTGCTGAGGCTGGCTTTGAACTCATGATCCTCCTGCTTCCCGAGCCGCTGGGAATACAGGCGTGTGCCACCATGCCCGGCTTGGTTCCCAGCTTTGGGGGGACATTTTGACACAAATCATAATAGAAGTCCACAGACTAGTAACTAGAGTTTTCCAAAGACTCAAAGACACCAAGTTAATTACTCGGCATGCACCAATGTTGGGAGAATTAAAACAAGGAGTCGGTATGGAAGTGCTTTGTCCCCCATAAAATGCCATATTGTCGTTCACAGAGGAAATCATAAAGACACAAATTCATTCCATATGGTTTTATATGTGAATGTACAAAGTCCTTCTCTTCAATTATTTTTATCCTCTTTATTGCGTTTCTCACAGCAGCTTCAATAAATGTTCCCTCACTTCTAAGCTGTTGGTTCAGCCCCTTCCCCAACAGATACCTCAGCCCCTGCCTCTCAGCCAAGTAGGAGCCTTCATCCTGTAAGAAAAATAGAGGTGGAACTGGGGGCAGGTCTCAGTGGTAGAGCACTTGGCTAGCTAGATTAGTGAATAGAGGTAAAATGTGATGTGAGATATATATATGTGTGTATATATATATATATATGTGTGTGTGTGTGTGTGTGTGCGTACACCCATGCATTTGTGTGTATATCTCTCCACACACATGTATATGTGTATGTTGGTATATGTTCCCTTGTTGTCCCCTGAGAAGGCTTGAAATCAATGAAATCTCAATAGCAATGAGCACACCTCTTATCCAGATCTTGGTTTCTAAATACCATTCTTTACTAAAAAAAAAAAACTGAGTCAGGTAAGGAACAACCTGAGCTCAGAATATGTCACATGTAAAAGTAAAGAAGTAGTCAAACAATGATGGGATACAGAAGGGTCTCCCACTGGTGGAGCACCAAAATAAATAACAAGAATATCAGATTCGAACCCACAGAGCCAGGTGCCATGGCACAGACCTATAATCCCAGCAATTCGGGAGGCTGAGACAGGAGGATTGCAAATTCAAGGCCAGCATGGGTAACTTAGCAAGACCCTGTCTCAAAATAAAAAATAAAAAGAACTGGGGATGTAGGTCAGTGGTAGAGCACCCCATGTTCTATCTCCAGTGCATGCACGTGCACACACACACACACACACAGATTCCATACAGACAGCAATAACTGTAGTAGTATGTTGTTTAATGAAAGAGACATGTTCTGAGAAATGCATCATTAGGCATTTTTTTGTGGGGGGCACAATTTTTTATTGATTTCTTTTTATATATGACAGTGGAATGCATGACAATTCATATTACACATATAGAGTACCTTTCATTAGGCAATTTTGTTGCTGTGCAAACATTGCCAAGTGCACTTATATAAACTAAGATGGCTATGATATAATCTGGGTGATATAATCTTATGGAACTACTGTCATATATGTGTCATATATGCCATGTGCTATTGACTGATTTGTGGCCTACAACTGTAATGAACAAGACTACAGGTTTAATGAGGAATGCAATATTCATGTAGTCTCAAAGTACTTCCCCACAAAATGCATATTAATTACAAAGAGGAAGAGAGTAACTTTACAATGGAAAAGACGGGAACATATCACTTTAATCAAGTGATCAAAATCAAAGTTAATGTCATCGGTCAGGTCATCATCAAAGTGGTGCACTAGGGCCTGGAGTTGTAGCTCAGTGGTAAAGCACTTGCCTTGCATGCAGGAGGTCCTGGGTTCGGTCCCCAGCACCACACAGAAATAAGCAAAAATAAAGATATTGTGTCCCTCTACAACTAAAAAATATATATATTTTTAAAAAATGGTGCACCAGCCAACAGGATACCATAACGACACAGCAGCATTTCTGTGATGTGCCACCACAGGCGTATCTGAATCTGATCTTGAGGAGACATCAGGCCAACCTAAGATGAGGGCTATTCTACAGACGAGCTGACTTGCACCTTTCAAAAGCGTCAAGGTCAAGAACATCAAAGAAAGGTTGAGAAACTCTTCAATATTGAAGGAAGCTAAAGACGCATGAAAACAAAAAGTGCAAAAAATAAATGAAAAATAAAAGATAACAAAGTATGATCTTTTTGTTATAAAGGACATTATCTGAATTACTAGAGAACCCAAATGGGCTCAAGGGTTAGATAGTAGTAATGGACCAATGTTACTTTCCTGATTTTGATGTTTGTACTATAGCTATGAAAGAGAAAGTCCTATTTGCAAGAAAAATATGCTAAAATTTTTTGGTGGTCGGGGGGGATGCTGGAGTATCTGGTTAACAACTCGTTGACAAATGATTCAGAAACAAATAGTACTTTGTACCATATCTGCAACTTTTTTGTAAGTTTGAGATTGTTTTGCCATAAAATATTTTCAAAATCATAGGGATTATGGCATTTTGCCTTTCCACCAGGAATATATATGAGTCTTACTAGCTGAGTATGCTGTCACACTCCTGGAGGTTTGCCCGTGTAACAGGTGAGCAGTGCTCTCTTGCTGTACATTTTCATTTGCATTTTTCTTATTATGAGGCAGTTGAACATCTTTTCATATGGCTAAGGGCCATTTGCATTTATAAACAGAACAATCCGTTTATATCTTTGGACGGTTTTCCTATCAGATTGTTGGGCTCCTTCTCCTTGATTTTTCGGATCACTTTATAAACTGAGGCGGCTCTTCCTGGACTGAGACAAGGCCACAATCGTTGTTGCACTTTTGTATTCTGTGCCTAGCATTGTGCCAAGGAAGTTGGTGGGTTGGTCTTTGCCGGGGTGGGGTTTAAACTCCATCCAGAGAAATGTTAGCCATTTTCCCTGAGAGCTGAGTCGTGGTGCTCTGGAGAATGGTCTTGGTTGCACTGAAAGAGGAAACGGATCTGAGCTGGGTCTGAAGCTGCTTGGTTTTGACAGCCAAGGGCATTGAGGATACAGAACAAGGAGGCAGGCAGAACGAGGGCACGGCAGGGCATGCCTGCGGCTACCCCTTTCCCCTCTCTCCCTCTACTGCCTGCCCCACCCTGGGCTCGGTTGCCCTGTTGGAAAGAACTCCCCCTGTCCAACTTGCCCTGTGCCCACCCTCCGTCTCCCTAAGGCCCCTCCCACTTCCCACTGCTCCTCCACAGGGAAGGAGGAGGCCTGCTGCCTCCGGAACCCGATCTCATTGAATCTGCGCCAAGCAGCAGTGCCAGGGGCTCATGGCTGGCAATCTCACTGTCACCTCACTTTCTCTGGGGTGTGTGCCTTCATGGCAAAATAAAAGATTAGAAAGCTGCCATTGTGCTCCTACTTTTCAGGTATACACAGTGCCTTGGGGGAACGCAGTGGAGTTTTTTCCCGATGGTATTCTTCTGGTAGGCAGTGTGTGCCTCCTGGGTTCTAAATTGAGTTTCATGTAATTCAATCAGGGGGGGGTGTCATTTTTTAAAAAATAAACGTTTTATTTTGAGATAATGTTGTATTCCTGTGCAGTTATAAGAAACACTGCAGAAGCCAGCGTGGTGGCACTAAATACCTCTAATCTCAGTGACTCGGGAAGCTGAGGCAGAAGGATCGCAAGTTCAAGACCAGCATCAGCAACTTAGTGAGGGCCTGTATCAAAAATGGGGGGCTGGGGGGTGGGGCTGTGGCTCAGCGGTAGAGCGCCCACCTCTCAAGTGCAAGGCCCTGGGATTGATCCTCAGCACCACATAAAAATAAATAAATGAGATAAAGGTATTGTGTGTAACCGCAACTGGGTTCGATCCTCAGCACTGCATACAAATAAATAAAATAAAGGTATTGTTCCCACCTACAACTAAAAAACATCAGTGGTAGAGGGCCTCTGGGTTCAACCCCCAGTTTCACAAAGGAAAAGAAAGGAAGGAAAGAAGGAAGGGAGGGAGGGAGGAAACACTACAGGGAGACCCACATATCCTTACCCAATTTTCCCCCGATTATGAGACCTCAAAAAACTGACATGTAACATCACAACCAAGAGTTGACATTGAAATGAAGATTTACCTCAACGCAAGATTCCTGATGTGGCCCTTGTAGAGATGCCCTCCTGTGCTTCCCATGACCCTGAGCAACTACCAAGCTGTTCTCTGTTTCTGTAATGTCATCATTTCAACAACATTATATAAGTGGAGTCATATAGTGTGTGGCCTTTTTGGAATGGGATTTTTCACTCAGCACAATTCTCTGGAGATTCATCCAAATGATTAATTGTGTCAATAGTTCATCCCCACCCCTTTTGGTGTGTGTGGTCCTAGAGATGGAGCCCAGGGGCATTCTACCACTAAACCCATCCCTCAGCCCTTTTATGTTTTATTTTGAGATAGGGTCCTGCTAAGTTGCTGAGGCTGGCCCTGAACTTGTAATTGTCCTGCCTCAACCTCCCAAGTTCTGGAATTACAAGTGTGTGCCATGGTGCCATTCACTTACTAAAGGATATTGGGATGTTTCCAGGTTTTAACTGTTTTTCAGTTTTCATGGTTTCTAGGGTTAGAAATCTGAGACCAGAGAAGTGGACCAACTTGCATCAAAGGCCACAGGCCCCAGACAGGATGGTGGACACCTGTAATCCTAGTGGCTTAGGAAAGCACCTTGGCAACTTAGCGAGGCCCTAAGCAACTTAGTGAGACCTATCTCAAATTTAAAAAGAGCTGGGGATGTGGCTCAGTGGTTCAATCCCTGGTATCAAAAAGCGGGGTAGGGGACAGGGCCACAGGCAGAACTGGCATTCAAAGCCAGGCTCATTTACTGCAGTCACATGGGGCCCTGGGTGGGAAACAGACCAGGCAGGCTCAGTGGGAAATATGGAGACCTGAGAGTCATTCACAATCTGATGGCTTAGGGCTGGGGTTGTGGCTCAGCAGTAGAGCACTCACCTCTCAAGTGCAAGGCCCTGGGTTTGATCCTCAGCACCACATATAAATAAATAAATAAGATAAAGGTATTGTGTAACTACAACTAAAAAATGATTTTTTTTTTTAAATCTGATGACTTAAAAGTCATGTAAGAAAGGTGAGTTGGAATTGGAGGGAGGCCAGGAGATCTGTGGCCAGCATTGACCAGGGATTTGGGGAAGTTGTCAATCTCCTTCCAAAGGGAACAGCTATTGTTAATGGGAAACAGAAATGAGAAGGAGGGACATATTGGCTGATTTGGGTTGTTTGGATAGCATTCAGATGAAATGTATATTCGGGGGCCAGAGGAGAAATGGAGCCGGTTGCAGATAAGCTGGTGCAATGGAGGAAACTTCTAGAGAAACGTCACCATAGACATGGTCATCACTGAACCATGAGGATGGATGTCTAGGGGAGTGTGGAGACCAGAGATGCTGGGAAAGACCAGAACTCTCTCCCAGCATGGTGGCAAAGAAGAAAGAAGGAGGCTTAGGGAGGCAAAGAGGCAAAGGAAGAGCCAGATGAGTGAACAGAGGCCACAGAGGACAAGGGGACTCAGCATTGCCTAGGAGCGGGGTCCAGGAGAGGGGAGTGTGTTTGTTGGCAATCGCTGCATGAAGAACTGACCCAAATCTTGGTGGTTTAAGCAACAATTACTGTCTCACTGTTTCTGTGTGTCAGGCATCTGTGAGTAACTTAGCAGTGTCCTCTGGCTCCAGGTCTCTCACAGGTGGCAGTCAAGGTGTCTGGCTGTCATCCTCTCGGGGTCATCTTTTCTGGTGGGGAAGGGTCTGTTGTAGAGCTCATCCACATAGTAGATGTTGATGGGACTGAGTTCCACAGATGTTGTTGGTCCAGGGGCTTCAGTTTAACACTGGCTGTTGTCCAGAGGCTGCCCTCAGTCCCTCTTCAGATGGGTCTTTTCACAGCGTGGCTCACAAAATGGCAGCTGGCTTCATCAGAGTGAGGGAGCAGGGCAGAACCAGAGAGAGCGTGGCGAGGCGGGAAGGACAAGTCTTTTATAACAAATCTCAGAAACTTTTGCCCTAATTTTCTCCACTAACAGCAAGTCACTGGGACCAGCCCACACTGGAGGGGAGGGGATTATACAGGAAGCTCCTGGGGAGTGAAGGCAGCCTAGCTGGATGTGACCTAAGATTGTTCCAAGGTGGCCCACGACCAGACAGTGTCAGGAGAGTATGAGGGGACAGAGGACAGGGTGGCAGGCAGTGAAGTGGTGATCCCAAGTCCCAGCTGCCCTTAGCACCTCAGAGACCCCACTGGTTCCCAGAAGACCCCAGCTCAGTCACCTGCCTCAGTTCCTTCTTCCCACCCCCTCCCCCCCGGCTCCACCAGCAGAACCAGGAATAAAGGAATAATAAATAGCAAGGACCAGGCTGTGGCTTGTGGTAGAGCATGTACCTGGCATGCCTGAGGCCCTGGGTGCAATCCCAGCACCATTAAAAATAAATAAATAGCTGCAAAAATGCCCTCCCAGTGGCCACAGGAGCACACACCTGACTTGTCATCTCCGTTCCCCGTTCCACCAACAAGAACCTCTTGAGGGCACAGGAAGAGGGCACCGACTCCATGGACGGTTCCATGTGCCAGGACTGGCATCCTCTCAGCTGCTCAGCCATCAGTCCCCTGTCCCTTCAGGGCAGGGAGAGTCCCCCTTCCCTGGGAGCTCTCTCTCCACAGAGCCTGGGCGTATTTCTTTGTCACCCTGAAGCTGTATGGATAGGAGTGACAGTCGACATGGGAGACGCTGAAAAGGTGGCACTGAGGTCCTCCTACGAAGGATCTAGCACCACCCTTGCCTGGGGTACTCAGGGGGCAGGAATGAGGGGGAACCCTCAAGGGCTGAGATGGGGCTGGACAGAGACTTTTTGAGGAGGTCACAGAAGAGAGTAGCAGGTACAAAGTCCCATCTGAAGGCCAGGTGCAAGATGTAACCATTTGCAGAAGTCCCCTTGTGACAAGGGGCACAGGGAGGAAGAATAATGAATGGCCCTCCAAGTCCTCCACGTCCTAATTGCTGGACCCTGTGAACATGTTAGGTCACATGTCAAGGGGAATTAAGGTTGCAGCTGAGTGAAGGTCGCTCCTCAGTGACCCAGAGATGGGGTGACAGCCCTCAATTATCTGAGTGGGTCCTCACCAACAGAAGAGGAGGCAGAGAAGTTGGGTCAGAGCCACACTGGGCAAGAAGGACTCCACCCGCTGTGGCTGGCTTGGAAGACACAGGACGGGGCCAGGGCGGAGGAGTGTGGGCAGCCCCTCAAAGCTGGCCACAGAGGGGCTGCCCATGGCCAGGAAATGCATCCCTCCAGAGCTGTGAGGAAGGCTCCCACACGCCCTCCCTACTCTTCTGCTCCAAGCCGGGGCCTGAGCCCAGGGAGCTGGGCTAAAAGTTGGGAGACCTGGATTCCAACCCTGACCCTCCTTCTAACTTGCTCTTTGACCCTGAGAAGTCATTTTTCTTCTTCTGGCTCAAATTTTTCTGAAACTTGAGTGACCTTGGTGACCACCCACTGCCTCCCTCCTGTGGCACCCCATGCTGGGGGAGGCTCCCAGCCTGGGTGAAAATCCCAACACCGGTTTTCAGGGCCAGGTCCTCCCACTCCCGGTCTGACTCCCCATCTGCATTTTTATTCCTCCTCTAACTCAGCACAGGATTGGAACCAGGGATAATAAAAATGGCTCCCAGTGAATGAATGGATAAAGAAACCGTGGTATAGACACACCATGGGATATTACTCGGCATTGAAAGAAAATAAAATCAAGGCATTTGCAGGTAAATGGGTGGAGCTGGAGAATATCCTGCTAAGTGAAGTAAGCTAATCCCCCAAAACCAAAGGCCGAATGTTTTCTCTGATCAGTGGATTCATAATGGGGGTGGGGGGAGCATGGGAGGAAGGGAGGAACTTTGGATAAGGCAAAGGGGAGGGAGGGGAAAGGAGGGGGTAGGGGGGAAGGAAGGACGTGGAATGAGATGACCATCATTACCCTAGGTACAGCAGGAAGACAGAAATGGTGTGACTCTACTTTGTGTGCAACCAGAGACATGAAAAATTGTGCTCCCTTTGTGTGGTATGAATCGAAATACATTCTGCTGTCATGTATAACAAATTAGAACAAATAAACAAATTAATTAATTAAAAGAAAGCAATGGAATAACACCTTTAATATGCTGTAAATAACTACAGGTCCATAATATTACACACAGCAAAGATATCCTCAAGGAGTGAAGGCAAAAATAAAGATGTTTTCAGACAAATAAAAATTAAAATTAAAAAATGAATCCCGGAGGACAAACTCCTTGTTAAAAGAGGACATGGAGGACCAGAGAAGTCAAGTAAATTTTCCAAGTCCACACAGCGAATTGGGGCAGTAGTAAACTCAGGTCAGATTTCCAACTAGGTTATTTTCCCCACACTAGGGTGTCTTCTTCAGGGAAACGTTTGTCCCAGGATAGTGTTGGGTTCAAGGGCAGGGGCTTGCTGTAGGCAGTTGTGGATTTGCATGCTGGGCCTTCACCACCAGAGGTTGTAAGCTTATGTTGATTTGGAAGCCATGGACATGTCTAATTCACAGGGTTATTTGGAAAATTAAATGAAATAGTGCCCAATGGCACATAGCAAGCACTCCACACACGTCAGCTAACAGTACCGTTACTGACTGCCAGTGACTCAGGAGGCTGAGACAGGAGGATCTCAAGTTTGAGCCAGCCTGGACAACTTAGTGAGACTCTGTCTCAAAAATTAAAAAAGTAAAAAGGGGTGGGGATGTAGCTCAGTGGTAAAGTGTCCCCAGGTCCAAGGTTTATCCCTCAGCAGGTTTGTGCGTGCACACACACACACAAAATGAGTTCTTATTAGATCCTAAAAATCCCAACCACAAACCTGAAAGTGAACAAGCTTGTGATTGTTATGTCCATTTTAATAATGAGGCCACTGAGGCCCAGAGAGGTCTCTTGGAGGCAAGTCAGTGGCAGAGTGAGGATTTGCACCCTGCCTGTTGCCCACACAGATTTTTCCAGAGGGACCAGTGTTCTTTTGTGCATAGGAGAATGGCTGAGAAGCAGCCAGCTCTCTGCCCACCTGCTGCTGCAGGTACTGGGTGTGGAGTTTGGGGCTTGCTTCTCTGTCTCTAAGCAATCTAACCCGGCCTCCCCTTGCAGTATGCACCTGTCCCCATGGTGTGCCAGGTCCCTGTATTCAACAAACACCTGGAAAACCTGCCTGTCCCCAGACATCTGGTGTCTCTCCTGGAGACCAAGCCTTTCATTCCACGTTGAAGGACTCGCGGGAGCTAATGAGCCCTGCAGCCCTGGGGAGATGGGGAACCATGAGCAGGACAGGAGAGCTGTGGAGATGGGAAGAGAGGCTGTGGAGAGGAGGGAACCCGGGTCATGGGCACTCATGTTCTTGAGCAAAATGGGTCAGTGTGTGCCTGGGGACAGGGAACTGGATGGGAGATGGAGGCCAGGTGTTAAGGCTACACTGGAACAGGGAAGGAAAGGGTGGCCTCCGGTACTTCTCAGTGGCAGCCTCAGTGTCTCCCTAGCACAGGCCACAGTGAGCCAGGGTTGGGCCTTCTGGCCCAGGAAGTGGCAGGGAAGGCCTGTCTTACGTCCAGGGGTGCCTGCCATCTCTGCCAGGGCTAACTTGGATGCCCAGGAAGGAAGTCCTCTCAGCAAGCCCCAAGGCCATCCGCAGGGGTTTTGCAGTGTGCGACTCCCCACTGTCCTCTTGAGCCCCAACTCAGCAGATTTCCTAGCTAACATGGATCCTCGGTTCCCAGAAGCCAGCCCTGAGCAAGGCCCATGGGTTGCCCTGTGCACTGCCCCCTTGGCAAGGCAAATCACCCTGGAATTTCCACAGCAAGGTTTTTCCTTGCCCACCAGGGTGCTGCTCTCATAATCCCCCTGGTGCTACTCAGATCAGACTTCCTCCCACACCTCAGCCTTTCCGTCCTCCACATCCTGGTCGCCATTCCCCTCCACCGTTTCTTTTTCTGGTCATAAAATAGGGAAGCAGAGTCAAGTAATTTTGTACTGGGGATTGAATCCAGGGGTGCTTTATCACTGAGCTAACTCCCCAGACCTTTTTATTTTATTTTATTTTTTGTTTTGAGTCAGGGTCTCACTAAACTGCTTAGGTCTTGCTAAGTTGCTGAAGTGAGCCTTGAACTTGCAATCCTCCTGCCTCAGCCTTCTGAGTCGCTGGGATTACAGATGTGTGCCACTCTGCTGGGGGATACATTAATATATTTTGAAAACCAGATTTCTTGAAACTTTGTGAGGAGGATCCTGTCCATGTCAGAGATCTGTGACAGTGGCCTACAGTGGGTGCTCACCCCCACTCCTACTGGGGAGGAAGTCCCCAGAGCACCTTTACTTTCCAAAGTACAGGGGCCTGAGGCTAGGGGACAGAGACAGTCTGCCCTCCTGAGAGCTCTCAGAGTTTATTAAAAAAGAAAAAAAAAATGAAATTAGGATTGTTGTTAAAGACTCAACACACCCAGGGAACATGCCAGAAAAAAAAAAATGTATCAGGACACACACACGCAAGGAGCATGAGATGAGCAATGGTTAATTTTAGTAGCACCCTGTGCAGGTGAAGAAGAGCGGGCCATTGCCACCCCACTCAGTCAGAGCCTGAGGTCTGGGTGCAGCTCGGGAGGTCAGGGGCTCCTACTGGGATCTCTGGGCCACTAGCTGGGGGGCTGGGGGTGGGAGCAGCCCTGCCTCATGGATTGGGAGCCAAGAGAAAAGGTGCCAGCCCCACCTTGGGCATCTGCTGTGTTTGATGGGCAACGTCCCCCAAACTGCTACATTTAAAACCTCTGTTGTGTCACTTTTCTGAGCCATTTTTCCTTATCAAATCCATTCTTTTGGCCAAATAGGGCTAATATGCCACACAGACGGGGAAAGCGATGGGGAAAGTGATTTGGGCCGGGAGGTTAAAATGGGTGATGGCAGCTCCCGGAGGCCCCGGGCCAAAGCCCTGGGTCCGACCTCTCCTCCGGCACCGCACCTGCGCTCCTCAACCTCCAGATGGCGCTGGAGAGGCCGCTCACTGTCACTCATGGGGGGGTGGGAGCTCAGAAATACTGACTTCTGATTGGCTGAGCTCAGTCTTGGTTTCTTTTCGCGTTCCCGCGGGTCTCCGGTAGGGCACCCGGGCACCCGGGGCTGAGCTGCGCGGTGCAAGAGTGTGAGTGTGTGTGTGTGTGTGTGTGTGTGTGCGCGCGCGTTGTACCTTGTTTTCTGGCATGTCCTCTGGGTGTGTTCAGTCCTTAAAGGCAATCCTAATTTTATTTTTTTTATTTTTTTAAAGGCATTTTGCTAAATGTCTAATTAATTGATTTTCCCATTTTCATACACTTACAAGACATTTCATAAACTTACCCACCAGGGAAAATCCTTGCTGGGACCTGTTGATAATAAGGACACGGTTTCTTCATCAGGCAGCTGAGGTTCAGGGTCTCCCAGGCCTTCCCTCTTCACCTTTCCCTTAGTCTTTGACTGTACGTGCATTACCAATAGAATTGTATTTGTGGTTGTGTTTTGTTTGCACGTTGGACAGTGTTTGTCAAGCTTCCACTATTTGGTGACACTGGGTAAGGCTGCTTAGGGTCAGGAATGGAGCAGATATGGGCCCTGCCTGGCCTGGAAGAGCTTACAGACCACAGCACAATGGACACACACACACATTAAATACTTTAGAACCCTGCTAAGAGGAGGGGTGTGGTGGTGCATCCTGGGATCCCAGCAACTGGGAGGCTGAGGCAGGAGGATCCTACATTTTTAAGTCCAGCCTCAGCAACTTAGTGAGATCCTGTCTCAAAATAAAAGGACTGGAGATATATGGTTCAGTGGTAGAGCACCCCTGGGTTCAATCTCCAGAATGGAGAAAAAAAAATAACCCCCCTGCTGAGGGCCCTAAAGGAGAAGTGGTGCGAGAGCAGCGGGGTTCTGAGGAAGGGCTGTGGTAAGTGCAGCCACAGCTGGAGAGCAGCTCTGCAGTTAGACTGACCTTAGAGCAGAGGGCCCAGGGGCTTCTTTGGGGAGTTCCAGGCTGTGGGGCAGACCAAGGGAGAGGCTATCGGGGGTGCCCATGGCAGCTGGGGGGGGGGGCTACTTGCCTTGTGTCTGGTCAGTACAGAGAAAAGCATTGGACCTTGTATAACTTCCAGAATATTCCTTTCTTCCTCCTGATAGAAAGCCATGTTTGGGACTGGATGTGATTGGGGACTGAAAACCCAAAAGGTTGTCAAAGGAGGACTGGCAAGACTACCAAAGACTCCAGGTGAAACAAAGGCCTGGAATCCAGAACATGGTGGAGTCCAGAGGGCAGGAGAGAGGCAGGATGGTGTTGGCCGGAGAGTGGATTAGCCGCTTGGAGAATCTGGTGCAGGTGGCTGGCCGGGGTGGACCAAGGCCCAGAGAGTCATACACTGTCCTGGATTGGAGACCTACCAGAGGAATTTCCTGCCAAGTAAAATTGTGTGTTTCTCTTTGCTCACCTAAAAAAGTTGCCAGTTACTACAGAGGAGGGGCAGAGACCATGACCAACGAGAGCTCACACACTGGTGCCCCTCCACTGTCCCCCACTCCAGGCCCATGACTCAACTCTCAAACTTCCACATGCTTTTCCCCAGAGCCCTTCCCACCTCCTAGCTTTACACAACTGCTTATTGTCTATCTCTTGTATGGGAACGAAAGCTTCCTGAGGGCGGACGCCTGTCATTATTCTTTGCTGTTTTCCTAGGGCCTAGAATATGGCCGGCACATAGTAGGTGCTCAAGGAAATACTCTTGAATGACTGAATGAAGCAGATGCTTCCTGGTCTGCAGTGAAGGCTCCCTCAGTCTAGTGTAGGGTGCACAGAGCACATGATCCCTGGCAAAGACAGGGCTGTCCTTAGTTTGGGGCAAACTAGCCCATTTGTCCTGGAAAAAGATTGGGATAGGACCTTGTGCTTCAGAGTCTGGAAATAGTAGACCCCAACCCCCAGTGAGGAGCAGCCAGGCCAGGGAGAGCTACATGTGTACGTGGTGATGGGGCTGAGTTCTGGAAGGTGGCCCTCCTGGGCCCCATCCTGGCCCTAACCTGGTACTCCTGGACAGCCCCAGGGGTGTTTTTTCCGCCATCTGGGGCAGAAGTGTGGCTCAGGGCTCTGGGCCTCTCCGTCCCCTGAAGGTGGTCCTTCCGTGTCTGTAGGGGAGATGAAGTGGTGCCCCGAGCCTGAGCACCCTCCCCAGTCTGAGGAGACCCCACTGGGGTGACTGAGCCACTTGGGACTGGGCCCGGGGCTCAGTCCCCAGCAGCACCAGGAGCCTGCATGACATCAGTGCAGCGTGGCCTTTGAGTCATGAGGCCTGGCCAGTGTGGCTTGGCGTGGCCTGACCTGAACTGCAAGCTGGAGGGGGAGGCAGACACGAGTGTCAGAGGAAGGAACGGGAGTAGCAGGGACAGAGCTGAGCATTTGCTGTGTGCCCAGCCTGGTGCCTAACAACTGTCTAGAGTGGAATGATCTTTGTTTTATAGCTGCAGAGAGGAAGGCTGTGCCCTGTCTGAGGTCACACTCTTGAGAGGAGCAGCAGTGTCAGGATTTAAAGGCAGGCCCGACTGTCCCCAGAGCCCAAGCTGGTCCACTGAAACCCACAGCTGGGTAGGAAGCTCAGGGAAGTCCCCGGCTCCCGGCAAGGAGGCCGCCGGCCTCTGAGAGAGCAGAGGCAGAGGCACAGCCATCCTGGCGAGGCAGAGAGGGCAGTCTTAGCAGGGGCCCTGCAGCTGCAGGGTCACAGGAAGAGGAGCAGAGAAGGTCCAAAAGGATAAACTGAGGCGTGAGGTGGCAAAGATTGGCCAGGCTCAAGGTGGCCTGAGGTGGATGACTTGGGGACCAAAGCTGGAGCAGGGTCACACAAGAGTAAATACCCCCAGGAGTTGGACAGGTCACATCCCAGGGCAGGTGAGGAGGAGGGCAGGAGCAGACAGAGGGACAAGCAGGAGGCTGGAACCGAGAGGACTGAGCAGGGCCCAGAGCCCACAAGCCCAGGCCCAGGGCACGCTGCCAGGACCCTATCTTTCTAGGCAGCTGGAGAGGGGTGTGTTGGGGACACCAGACAGTCATAGGCCCTGGGCTCAGGCACTGGCTCCGGTGTGGATATCATGTGATCTTTTGCCTCCTCAGCCTCTTGGAGCTCCTCCTGCAGATGGGCATCCCTCTGCACCATTCTAAAGCACACACCATTAGCCGCACTGGAAAGCAGCTTGGACTAGTCCACATGGTCATTAGGTTCTGCGTCTCATTTCCAGGCCAGCGCACCCCCTGGCATTGGCTCACTCAGGATTGTCCAACACGACCTTCCAGTTCCTTCCTCCATGTTTCACTCCGTGGGCACATCTGGGCACAGGTATAGCTCTTCGGGGTGTTCCCAAGTGAGACGATCCTCCATGGTCACAGCCACAGAATGTAAAATTTCTTCTGGGGACCACGGTGATTGGCCCACCTCCCGCCCACCCAGCCAGGGCCTCACGCAGCCTGAGGTGATGGCTCCTTGCTCGGGGTGTACAGCTCCAGTGCCTCAGCACTGGGCAGAGTGAGTGGGGTGTCACTCAGGAAACCAGGTGTTGGCAGGTGGATTCTTCTCTTTTAAAAAAGCAGTGAAGGGCTGGGGATGTGGCTCAAGCGGTAGCGCGCTCGCCTGGCATGCATGCGGCCCGGGTTCGATCCTCAGCACCACATACAAACAAAGATGTTGTGTCCGCCAATAACTAAAAAAAAAAAAAATTAAAAAAAAATAAAATAAAAAAAATAAAAAAGCAGTGAAATACTATTATTATCTGTAAACTTTGTTCAGACACTATGGTAGCTTTCACAAGTGTTGACAGAAATTTAATCTACTCTATGTGTATCTATATTTAATGAACGATTTTGCTTATAAGCACTCATTTTAGTCCCCAGGGAGCTTAGAGAACATAGTATTCCATGTTGTGAGGACACCTGAAGACTGTCACTACCCCTGCCCTGGGGAGCTTGCAGGAGGCTCAGGGAGCGAGAGGAACCCCAGGGCCTAGCTCAGTGGGGATGAAGCTCAATGGCAGGACACAGGCCTACCACACTCGAGGTCCTTCATTCCATCCAGAACCAAAACCCAAAAAGCAACTCCAGGGCCCAAGTCCTACGTGAGGGAGTGCTCAGTGACATGAGTGGAGAATAATGTTTCCAGGAGGTGACAGGCGGGGCTGTGTACAGGCTAAACTCACAACTGTGACCATGCAGAAGGGTGTCTTTACCCCAAGCTCTTCCTCGATTGCCTGCTTCTCTAAAACCACCTCTCCTTTCTTGCTTTGAACACAGGGTCACCCTGGACAGTCATTACGAAGCCTGCTGTCACTATGGGGTAGCCCAAGGACACATCTTCCAGGAACACCATCCTTCGGCATTTACCTATGCAAATTTTACATTAAGCAAAGTAGCACGGTCCGCATGTAGATTGGGGTGTGGGGCTTTTGCCACTGGAGTTCCCCCGGCTTGAGTGATGGCAGCAGAAGGATCCAGTGAGCAGGTGCCGGGAGCAGCTGACGGGGACCAGAGGAGTTCTGACTCAGCAGCAAGGCTCTCCTGGTCGCATGCAGAAGCAGCACAGTAAGGGGGGTGGGTGCAGAACAGTGAGGGTGTGGAGGTTCCCCCAGAAGTTTGGTTGTCTCAGCTGAGTTCTCCTCAGAGCCCGAGGGCAGCTGCCTGGGAAAGGCCAGGGGTTTTCTCAGGTGTGGCCTTGAAAGATGCAGTGAGGGCCACAGGGAGGCAGCCCTGGAACACAGGGCGGCAGGCAGCAAGGCAGGTGGGCATCTGAGGGACTGCAGAGGGTTCCCAGCTGACCTGTGGGAACTGTGGAAGCAACCGAGCTAACTTTTCCAGGGATCCTGTAGGGCTGGATCTTGCTGTGAAATTTTCTGCTGTCTCACCATTTACAACCCATTAAATTGTTTATAAAACCCCTTTGAGGCCAACAAGTTAAGACTTTGGACCACACTCCAATGGACGCCCCAGGCAGCAAGCAGCACCCGCTTCCCTAGCCTGCTCACAGCCCAGCTCCCAGGGTGGCGGACCCTAGGCACTCCCTCCCCAGAGGGCAAAGCTGGCAAATGACGTGGGACAGAAGCCAGTGCATGGGGTCACCTGCACACCCTCAACCCCGTGAGATTTCAGCTCTACCCTTCCCAGCCTTTGCCACCAACTTCTTTTGTGGCTAGACACCCTTCCCAGCCTGGTGTCCACGGTGGCCAGGATGAGGAGCAGGCGAAGTAATGCCTTTGCATTAGGCCACCCCAATCCTGGGCCCACATTGCCACAGGAAAGAGCCCAGTTTTAAGCCTCCCAAGGCCTGGCTCTGGTTTGGAGAGTTGAAATAGAGCCCTGTCCTTCTCCCCCAGTGAGACTGTGGGCTGCGTCCTGAGCAGCCCTCTGCGCCTTGCTTTGCCTTTGTCATTTTTAAGGTAAATCCACGAAGAGATGTATTTATTTGCTTTGTGTGTGCTGTGGTTGAGTTGATTTTGTTTTGACACATTGGTTCAAAATAAGACTGACCCTTTGGAAAATCAACTTGTTAAAGCCATTTACTCAGCTTCAGCTGGAGGGGCTTAATTGAAAACAGCTGAGGCACACTGACATCACCACAGGCCTCCAGACTGAAAGGGACCTCAGAGTCCTGTGGGCTTGCGAGTGACAGCGCAGCTTCAAAGGCAAGAGCCAGCGAGGCGAAGTTGTATCCTGGGAGGAAGGTTTTCCTTCAAAAATAGTTCCTTTGGTATATATATATTTTTTAAATAAAGATACTAAAGGAGCTGACAAGGCATATTTAAGACCATGCAAGAAGAGCAGGAAACAGGAAAAGAACTCACTGGAACTGTCTAACAGCAGCCTTGGCAGAGCTGTGGGTGAGTTCATATAACTGGACAGCATGGTTTCTGCTATTTTGTATTTTGCTACAATTTTATTTGCTTCCACTTGGATTCTTCCTCCCTTGGCACTTTTCTGTGCCCTGTGCTTGGTAATTCGCAAGCATCACTTGCATGATTGCCTTTTACACCCACACCCCGTTGCAGACCCCAGAGGGCGTGGCAGCCACTGCTCACTGGGGTCCAGGATCTAGTGCTCTTGGTGTGGAGGCCAAGAACACTCTCATTTCAGTGCAAGTGCCTGCTTACCCCACCAACTTTGCAGAGGTTCCCCTCTGTTTGGCCAGATTAGTCCAGATCAGTTACTGGATGGCACACTTCTGGGAGGTTGAATGCCACGTGTATGGGGGGCATGTGACACGAACGTCACAGTCAGGTATGGGGAAAGTCAGGTAAGTAGAAGCAGCACCACTATCAGTTCATAAGGATGCCGGGAGTGGAGGGGAGTGGGCAAATGCTCATTTAGCTGGAGGCCAGGATACAGTGTGCCATCTGGGATTTTCTCCTGAACCTGTGAAGGTTCAGGGTGATCCCAAGTAGCAGGACCGGTTCCCTAGATGCACGTTGGCAACAGGAAGCCTGAAGGAGCTCCTCTGCCCCTCCCTGGTGGCCTTGGCCCCTCCGACTGCCTTGGAGTCAGCTCCCTGAGCTGGGGAAATGTCACAGCCTCTCTGGGGCTAATGATTACATTCCTATTCTCCCCTCACAGGTGTGGGGTGGGGTGTTGGTAGAGCCAGCAAGTGTGAAGCCTTGATTAGGGCTGAGAGATCCCTCAGAGGGTAAGGAGCCCCAAGCAGTTGAGGACCCTGGACGTTAGCATCGGTCCCTGTGAGTGGCTTCCTGAGGCACAGTGGGCCTGGTGAAAGACCACCTTGCTGAGTGGGAGGCTGACAACCTCCCCACCTTCCCCCTTCCTACTGAAGGGAATTAATATGCAGAAAGAACTAAGGACAGTGCCAGGCCCAGAAATCCTGCTCAATCAATGTCTACTGGCCATGGAGACGCACTGTGGTTTAAATATGGAAACTCACGTTGAAATGTGGTCCCCAGTGTAACATGTTGAGAGATGGTGGGATCTTTAAGGTGATTAGACTGCTAAGAGGGATTAATGCCGCTCTCATAGGGCTGGATTAGGTGCAGCAGGAGCAGGCTGGCAGACAGCAGGGCTGCCCCAGTGAGTGTTTGCACATACTCCTGGCCCTTCTGCTCTGCCCCCATGTTAGGAAGCAGCAGGAGGCCCTTGCTAGATGTGGCTGTCTGATCTTGGACTTCCAGCCTTCAGGACCATGGGATAAATCTTTCCTTTATGAATTACCCAGTCTAGGTATTCTGTTACAGCAACTGAAAATGCACTAAGATAAGGCAGTATTTCCCAGTGGGTCAGACACCTGTGGTGACAGCCCGTCTGGATTCAAACCACTTCCTGAGTCCCTCATTTCAGTTGCCTAATCTGGTCATAGGGGACTCAGGCGAGGTCGAAACACTGCTGGCATATGTAAGTGCCACCTGGGTCCTCTGGGGCTATCATTTCTACCTTCTCATAGCATTTGGTTTCCTAGAACCCATATTTTGGGAAAAACAAAGTCAAAATAAAGTCAATTGGCTGACATGTACAGGTTGGGTTGCACAGGAGAAGGGTAGGCCCGAAGGTAGAGGTGGTGCTGGGAATTAGAGACATTATCTTGGTTAAGATTTAAGAAGTACATCAGTGGTGTTCCTCCACCATTGTGGCCTTCAAGATGGAAAACCAGGCTCCACTAAACAAACTGGCTGCACACTGCACTCTTCACCTAAGCCGTCTCCCTGCTCTTCCCCCAAATTGGAATATTCTTTTTCCTTGAAATTTTGCTGAAATTCGACTACATTAGCAGTTGGGGGTCATGAGACATGGGAACATCAGAGTCAAGCAGACAGGTGCAACTGTGTCATCTTAGGGAAGGCACCTATCTCTCAGAGTCTTGTTCCCCTGGGAATTGATAAGCCTACATCTAGCTTTGTGAAGCAGATGACATTAAATGACACCTGGCACACAGCAGGCACTTAGCATATGCTCATTTCCTTCCCGTTGCAGCAAAAGCCTTTGAAGAAGCCCTCTTGTTCTGGTCAGCTAGCAATACTCAGCAAACCCGAGGCACACACATCTCACAGGACAACTGTGTGTGAGTCTCTCTCTCTCTCTTTTTTTTTCCTTTGGCACTGGGAGATTGAATCCAGGGGTGCTTTACTATTGAGCTATATGCCCAACCCTTTTTATTTTTAAATTCTGAGAAGGGGTTTTCTGAGTTGCTGAGACTGGACAGTGCTCTCTGGCTTGGGGCCTCTAAGTCCCCCCCAGGTCCCCACTGGGCGTGAGTTCCTGTCCAGGGTGTGCCCAGGTGTGCTGGGAGGGAAAGCCTTTTCTGATGGGAGTGTGTGTGCACAATGTGGCTAGAATGACCTTGTCCCAGGGAGCTATCACCCCTCCACAGGACAAGCAGGGGAATAAAGATCCAAGCTGCATCATAAAATGTGAAGAGGAAAAGGCCAGCGAGGAGCCAGGCGGGGCCATGGGCAGGTTAGGGTGGGGGCTTCGGTAAATAGGAACGTTAAACAAGGCCCCTCGCAGCTCCACCTTAGCTTATCCCGCAAAGTTTGGCTCCAGAGGCCTCTCAGTGACCCCAATCTGATTCTCCCCACTCTCCCGCAATGGCTGAAGGCAGCAAGATAAGCGGCCTCCTTGAACGACGCGACCTGCAGGAAATCCCGTCAGCCCCCTGAGGGTGCAGCTGAGGGCGGACGGCTGGAGCGAGGGTGGGTGTGGCGAGGAGGGAGGGGCCGGGCAGATAAGAGCCTTCGGGGGGAGGAGGCGTGGGGGGCAGGCCTGCCCTGGGAGTCCGAGGAGGGGTACCCAGGCCTAGATAATGAAGCCCCTGGTGGAAAGCAAGTGGGGATATAATTAGGGTAAAATCCAGAGCTAATGAGCTGTGGCAGCAACAGGACAAAGGAATTAATTGTGCCGAGCCCAGGGTGCAGCATGAGGGAATGTGCCCGACCCTGCCTCCCGGCCGGGCTCCCCTCGCGGGTCCTCCCGGGTACAGTGCAGGCCGGCGGAAACCCTTCCTCACGTCTTCAGCTCATCCCTTTGCCTTCTCTCCGTCCTGCTCCCCTGTTTTGCCCGTGCCCCTCCTTTCACCCTGCTGTTCCCTTCCTCGGAGCCGGACTCTGGGCTCCCAGGGTGGGCTGGGTGGTGAAGGGTGAAACTAGGATGGTTGCCTAGGCAATGAGAAAAATAGGACAAACACCAAGCAGAGACCAGAGGGAAAAGAGGGACCAGAGGAGGGCAGGCGTCCCACCAGCTCCCTCCCAGCCAACACCGGCCGGCTCCTGCTCCTGGGCCCAGAGCCCCCCTCCTCCTCCTCCCTTGGTGCATGGCCTCCTCCTCAGCAGATCCAGAGCGTTTTTTCTTTTAGGAGACCAACCCGGCACCGAGCCCTGAGGCAACACTTAGCAAGGCCAGGGGCCACGGAGGCCGCTTGTCCCCTAGGCGCAGCTCTCCGACTTCACAACTAATTGTTGCCAGGTTTTGTGGAGAAGGGACAGCTGTAGGGCCTACTCTGGGGGGTGGGGAGCACACCAGGTCTGGGTGCGGAGGCTGCAGACCCAGGACCCAGACAGGATGTGCTCTCTGTTAGGG
This sequence comes from Marmota marmota marmota, assembly GCF_001458135.2. Classification (NCBI taxonomy): domain Eukaryota; kingdom Metazoa; phylum Chordata; class Mammalia; order Rodentia; family Sciuridae; genus Marmota; species Marmota marmota. The sequence goes on along the minus strand of NW_025999977.1, from coordinate 41,640,626 downwards.
GGTGGGTGCCTGGTATGCAGGATGCCTTTTTTGGAGGGGAGGGCAAGAGACTAAGGTCTTGGGACCAGGCCATGGTGGTGGGGACAGTGATTCACGAGCCTGTCGGGCTAGATACTCTGTTCAATTCCAAGGGTCAGGTCCTGGGTCTAAAGCTTTGCTCGCCTCAGGCAAAACTGCAACTGCTGCCTACACTGCCCAAGCCAGAGGGCCTTAGGGGCCTCACGTGTGTGTGTGTGTGTGTGTGTGTGTGTGTGTGTATGGGGGCCCACGATGGGCCTCACCCAAACTGGGTGGGCCTTAACTGCCCTGCCATCCCCATAGGCCCACAAGCTCTGAGAGCTTAGCAACGGCTGGAAGGCCAGCTTGCTTTCGGGCAGGTTTTTCTGTTACCTAGTTAAGGACTCTGGTTGGGCTGAAGCAGATTCAGGCTATCATTGGTTATGAATGGTAATTACTATGAATTACTAGTGAGCAGCAAGCAGACGCTCCGGGGGCCATGGAGTCTCTGTTAGCCATGACTCTTAAACTCTCAGGGCCTCACTCTGCCCAAGCTCCCTTCCTTTCATAAGCCCAAAGACCAACACTTGTAAGTGACTGGAACAGACTTAGTAGTGACGGTGTCCATCTCCTCCTTTAAGTGGCCTCACTTTGCACCTACTGTCCTGAGTCTGAGGTCAGGGCGCAGTCCCAGCTCCTCCAAGTTCACCCCTTGTCTCAGTTACACGTTCAGACAGGGCTTCAACCTTAATCTCTAATACCCTGGACTCGGTGAGGCCTGAAGACTTGAGGAAAGGCTTTGCACTGAGCACAGTTTGTGCTCATTAGTATCCTCGTGGGCAGATGCCAGCCCTGCTTCCTCTTTTAGTAGTGACAGGCCTCATTCACTATGAAGACAAGTAACTGGTGTTGGCCTCTTCAAAGGCTCCAGGACCCTGGCAAGTCTTGGCTCCCTGAATTTCAAAAATGAAAGAACCCATCATCCATCCAAACTTTCAAACTGGTAAACTAATTCTGCTTTCTAGAGCTGGTACCCACTCCTTGTATGCCTCAGTCCTACCCTGGTTGGCTGTCCCCTTGGAGTAGGTGGAAGAGAGATGGCGCCAGTAAACTCCCTGTTTGCAGATATGCCCATGCAGGAGACACTCCAAGCCCACCACCCGCAAGGACTTGCTTTCCCAGGCTTGGCTTAGTATGCAGAAAAGGCATCAGATCCCCGGGCCTGCTGCTATTCCTAAGTGGGCGGATTTGTAGCATATAGCTTAGCTTCTCTAGAAATCATTCTCTCTCAGCTCATGACCAGGGGAGATGGAGTCCAAATGTTTTTCAGTGTGAAAAATAGTATTTTATTCTGGGGAAAGCACTGTGGAGTAGAAGCTCTAATTGTGAGGGTTAGGCACCTACACACCCTCTCTGTTATCCCTCCTATGCCAGGCATCCATTAACATGCCCCATGCTGAGACTGCAGACTCACAAATGACCTGCCTGTCCCTGGACATCTGCGATGGCATTCTCTGCAACTTAAAGGCTTTGCCTTCATGCTGCCCCCATCCTCTTTCATGTCTGAGAAGGTATTATTGATTATTGGAGACCAATAAGAGAGTCTGAGGGCCACCAGGACCAGAACACATTCCCCCAGGGCCCTAAGTCAAGAAATGGGACTTACTCTTTTTTCTTCTTCTAGAATAGACAACTGACCCTGGCCTTCTGCTTGACTGGCGATGTCTTCTGCACAAATGTGATCTTTTTATTTATTTATTTTGTCTTCCTAAAAATGTCGTGCAGTGGTCCTCCCACTGTGGTCTTTTAGATCAACAACACAACATCACTTGGTAACTTGTTAGAACTGAAAATTCTTTGGTTTCAACCCAGAGCTACAGAATCAGAAATTCTGGAGTCATGACCAAACTGTCTTTGTTTCAGCACCCCCAGGGGATTCTGATGCATGCTCAAGTTTTAGCACATTGCCTAAGAGCTCCAGGTAGAAAAACTTATTTCATTTCTGATCCACACAGAGACCTTGTCCAGGGCTATGTGGTTTGTAGCCACAGTGTCTTCCCAAGTCAGGCAGGCCACCTACCAAGCTTCTGACCCCTTAGAGTGCAGAGACCATAAGCCAGACATGAAGAGTGACTCTTCACGAGCCCTTGTCTTCCAGGAGGTGCAGCTGAAGTCAGATTGCCATGGCAACTTCACCTTTCTGAAACTGTGGGCACCAGGAACAGGAATTAATCGGTGTGGGAGAAGAGAGTCTGCCATTGGATAAAGCATAATCAGCAGATGAGGTGTGACAATAAATAGCTCAGGATGGCTGGGACTTATGGTCCAGGGTTTGCCAGGGGGTCGTGCTTTCTCAAGGCCCAGGATCCATCTGGTTCCTCTCCAGGGTCTTCACAGTCACAAAACAGCACCAACCCCCAGTGCTGCAGGACAGCCTGACTCCCCCAGGGTTCATGGAGATGCTGACAGTAAATGCCTCTCAAAAGATTATCAACCTGGGTTAAATTGGGCTCCTAAATGGCCATGGAGCAATTAAGAAGAAAAGTGCTGCTACATCAGAATGACCACCTGTGTTCAGAGTCAGGGCTGAGGAAAGGAAACCAGCTTCAAACTTCCAATGTGGATCTTGGCCTGAAAGCAGATGCCAAGAAGCCATGAGGCACCTCAGGGGCATTAGACAATAGTGGATATTCTAACTAAAAGAAATCAACTGTGACAGAGAATTTATACAACAATGGCATGTTCAATGTCCAAAATACTGGCATCAGGGTATCCTCGACCCCATCATTACCCTCCAGGGCTGGTCAGCAGTAAGTGCTTAGGAGATCTGGGCTTCTCCTACATGCAAACACTGCTCCTTCCCAGAGACAGGAAGAGAGCAAGAGAACCTGCAGACTGGTCATTGGCCCTGAGGGGCCCAGGGGATGCTGCCTATGCACCACACACACCTCAGCTGGCCTGAGCACTCAGCTGCTCTGGAGACACTAGTGTTTTGAGTCTGAGTGTTCCTTTAACTCTTTCTGCTCTGGAAGAAGGAAGCAGCTCACATGAGGAGTCAGGAGATGGGACTCAACCCTGTTCTCAGGGAAAAGGTATATAGTGTGAGATGTCAGGATCATAGGGGGGAAGCAGTCCCTCAAGAGTGTTCTCTCAGAGACTGTCATATCTTCATGCATAACCTCACACTGGTGGGCACTGAGTGTCCCCAGAACTTTCCATATGTTTGTGTTCACCCTTCCCCTCTGTGGCCTTCCAGGCAAGTTAGGATGCCTTTCCCCTTTTTCCTGAAAGTGTGGAAACCTTTTTACCTTTTCTTTACCCAAGCCCCTGCCGGCTCCTCAGGCCCTCAGTTTGGCTTGCCCACCCAGTGTGGGAGAGGCAGAGCTTCCTACTGGGGCTTGGAGGAATGGTGTCTTTTTCACAGATGAGCAGGAGCCATCTCCCGACTCCTTTTCCTCTTTGCCCCCAGATGGCTGCAGCACCCATGCCCCTCATACCTAGTAGTAGGACATCAAGAACCTGGGCCCAGCAAGGCACCCCACTTCCACATCTCCAGCCTTGACCTCTGTTAGAAATGGGAATAACTGAGGCAGAGACAGGTGAGAGGCTGGGAGTTAACATCCACCCTTTGTTCTATCCCAACGGGTCCTTTACGCGGTGCTCTTGGGACTCTATCCATGTGTGGTCACAAGTCCAGCCCAGTGGCTCTGCACATACCTCAAAGCCAGGGCAGGGGTCTGCAGAGGTGGTGGTGGGGGCAGCCAGTGGTGGGGCCTCTCGCTCCATTCCAGTCACTGCCCTTTATAAATATTTATAGCAACTCCTCTACTAAAAATAACATCCTGGAGCCCAGGGAGCAGAAAAATATAAATGAAAATCACCGGGAATTGGACTTGATCATGTGTCCCTGAGCCGCCTGGAGCTGCGCCTCTGGCAGCGCGCCCCCTGGCGGCCGCCCCCCGCGCTGGACTCTCCGCCCCGCCTCCTGGCTGCAGAGCCGCAGCATCTCCTTGGCGGGGTGGAAGCCTTAGAAAGGAAGACGGCTATTTTTAGCACTACCATTGCGGCCAGGGTGTGAACGTCTACAGCGCTGAGCAAGGCCTGCAGCTTTCTTTTGCATAGACGGAAGAGAACCTGTTGGTTTTTAAAGGTCAAAGGTAAGGAGGAAACTTGTGCCTCCACTCTAGGGCGCGTACCACGTGTTGGCCAGACGCCAGATCCATCAGGTCACACACACACAAGGGCTTAGAGCTTTTCTTTTCTCTTTTCAACCTCCCGGAAAATTCCTGATGCAGAGATGAGACCATGCCCGGAGGGGAGTAATGAAGATGCTAGTACATGCAGGGCTGCGCAGGGGAAGGCCCACCAGCTGCGGCTTTGCTCCAGGCAGGCCCTCCCCACTTCCCACCGGTTTGGCTCCCCTCTCCCTGGCGGTGGAGTGAAGTCTGACAGCCTGCAAGCTGGGTCCAGGTGTGCAGCAGAAAGATGGATAGGAATATGCCTCTGGGGGAAGACCGTGCCTTGGTAGTGTTGGTGCCAGCTTGCCACGTCCTCTGTGCCTGTGCAAGACAGACTTACCATTAGTCACCCGCACCACTTTGGCCTGGGGCAAACACTGCTAACAGCTGCTCTGAACAAGCTCATTTGCAGGGAGGGGCTGTGGGGCTCTAGGGGTGAAGTGGATTCTCTAATGGGGCCTAGTAGTGTCTTCTGCAATCATTGCTTATGTCACAGAGTCAGGCAACGTTTCCATGGAAGAACTAAGTTCGCAATGACAGGTTTGGAGTGCGGTTGATTCTTGGGAAGAATTGTGGCTGAGCAAAGTAGAGAGGATGCCAAAGCATCTAGTAATACTGAGGAAGACAGGAGGGAAGGCTTAGCCTCTGTCCAGTAGAGAGCAGAACTGGTAGCCTTTTCATCTCTACATCGGTTTTTCAAAACTCCTGATGTGGGTCAAAGAGGACAGTGGCACTGAGCTCCTTGGTGTAGGCCTTGGTTTCCTCTTCTGTATCAAGAGGGGGTAGGCCAGGCGACGAGAGCACACGTCCCTTCTACTCCAGTTCCTCTGCCCCAGGGAGAGGGGCTCTGGCAGGCTCCTGCAGGCTAGTCAGTTCCTGACTTCCCCAGGGAACTGTGGTGCCCGGGCTTGTTTTGGAAGGGCCTCACCTGCATGTGCATGGCAAGTTCAGGGAGAAGCTGCTCTGCTCTCCAAGACCCTGTAGCTGCATTTCCAGGGCACGAGAGAACACCAGATGCTTGGGGACTGGCATCTGCAGCATGCACGGGCTGACCCACACAGGCTGAAACTGCAGGAAGGTGTGTGTGGGGAACGCAGCCCCTGGGGACCTGGTCTGGGTGGGAGGGAGAGGTTGGGTCTGGCCTGGAGGCAGTTCCAGGGTGATACTACTTGGAAAGGTCTAAGGAAAACTTCTGGATCCTGGGACTGAGGCCCTGGCTTTTTTGCCCTGTAGATATGTAACTGAAGATGATGTCGAATTAAAAAAAAGGGGGGGGGAGGGGAAGAGAGGGCAGAAAAGAGCTCAACAGTAGACAGCAGTTTCATGGCTGCTCCACTTGAATGGATTCTTCTCCTGAACTGCTGGCTGGCCTTCGTTTCGATCCCCCTGCCTTTTTTTGGGTGGGGTGGGGTGGTGGTGTAGTTCTGGGGATTGAACCAGGGGTGCTCTACCACTGACTACATCCCCAGCCCTTCTTATTATTTGAGTCAGGGTCTCACTAGGTTGCTGAGGTTGTCACTGACCTTCATAAGCCTCCTGGATGGCTCTTCCCCTCCTTTTAGAGAACAAACCCAGAAGCAGCAATATCTTGGAGTTGGGACCACAGTGAGTTGTGGTCTCAAGATGGAAAAATAGGAGACTCATTCCTTAAGGCAGTGGGTGTACTTTGATTCATTTGTTCTTTTGGGGAAGTGGGAAGGTACTGCTTGGCCAGGCTGCATGGGAAGCCGGTTGGTCTGCTCTGTAGTCAGTGTGATCTGCATGGCTCCAACATGTGCCTGGGGTCAGGGCTATGCCAGGGGATAGTGCAGGGTGATAGGATCCCAGGGGTGCTCTGGCTGTCGTGTGGTATCTGTGGGAAACAGGAGCACTGGAGGCAGCCCAGGAAAGTGCCTGCTTCAGCCAGCAGCATTGGTAACACCAGACCTGTCTGGGGGCCAGGCCACACAGAAATCATGACCTGAGCAAAACAGGGCAAAGTGGGCTCACTGGCAGGGCTGGGGGAAGAGGGAAAGGTACACCTGGGCTCTTTCAAGAAAATCCTGATTGTAGCTTGGCTTGTTAAGATTGCTTTGGCTTGGGACCCACAACTGAAGAAAGAGGAAATGAAGTTGCTAAACAAGGAGGGGGAGGGGCTGCGGGAAGGTGGAGGCTGCGCTGGCTGCAGGCTCCCTACTCACCCGAGCGTCCTCTGTGTCTGGCTCCTTGGCTAACCTGGGGCAACATGGGCAGAAACAACACCAAGGTCACACCCAGGCTCTTCTCAGCCCCTGGATCCTCCCCAGGGGGCTTTCCTGACCCATCCTTCCCAGGGGCTTCTGGATTGCCTCTCCCATGTTACCTTTTCCTGACCAGGGCCTGATAATGGGGAGACTGACCATCTAGAGTCAGCAACCACATCTGACACAAGACAAATGTTTCACAGAAGGAAAACAGTAATATGGAGGCCACCTTAAATCTAGGGGCAGTTACACTGCGGGGCAAAGCCCATCTAGTTCTGGAAGTGAGCAAGGTGGAAATTAACACCTTTGATCAGGGCAGTATTTCCCTCTTGCAGATGCCTCTGTGTTAGATTGTCCAATCACGCTCCTGCTCCTACTGGGAAGGGCCTGTGTCTAACCTCATAGAGGGCCACTGCTGTCAAGACATTCACCAGGGTTCCTTTGGTGTGCAAATTGGATTGATAGCCACCAACCCTGGGAAGGCAGTTCCAGGAGAGGGGATTCTGAAGGACACGGGAGCATAAAATGAGGCTCTGGAGTGGCTGAGATGAAGTAGGCTACTGACATAATAGGGGAGAAGCGACGTCAGTCTATGCCTCATCTATGTAGTCTTGGTTATACAGAGTGAGGGGACCCACAATAGGAAGGGCACCCCAGCAGAGCAGAAGCATTCTCCAGAGCGTCACCAGAGAGCCAGGCAGAAACATAAGCTAGGGGTCGATGTGGCTGGAAGTCTGGCTTGGTCTGAATTCTTCACAGGTGCCCATTTGTATGCCTCACAGGGTGCTGACCAAATTGAACTTAAGATTATCAGTATGATTTCAACCCAAAGAAAGGAAATAATTCTCCCTCTTCCCTTTATGGTGGGTACTTACTGACCTTTAATAGCCAGGTGACTACAGTTGGTGCTGTCAGCCTACAGTAAAACCCCAGGTCTTAATCATGGCAGCGAATGGGAGGTCCACCCAGATAAACCCACAGAAAAGCTACTTGTAGCTACAGGGACACAGCCTAGGGCCAATGCAAGATTAAGAATCAAACATTTCAAAAAACTCTACCCATCTTTCACCCCAACACTCTTGCTGTCAGGGATGACATGTAAAAACCACAGAAATAGAAACGCAGGCATTCTCACGAGAAGAGCTCACAGACGTACAGAATCTCTAGTATGAGCATCAAAAGAGGAGAGACTGTGAACAAGAGGCAAAGAAAGAGAGGTGTTGACAGGGTAAGTCAGGTGCAAAGACAGAAAGTCCCTGAGTCAGGAAGTCCGGGATCATGAAGCTGTCCCCAATTCCTATGGGAGATGTGGCCCACATTCAGGCCTGAACCAGAACTCTGGGCTGGGGTCACAGTCAGCGCAAGGCCTCAGTGGCTGGGGCACAGCTCTGGGTTTACTTTAGGGAATTGGAGGAAAGCTAGGGAGAGGCCTGAACAAAGTTCCTGGGGCAGGGAGGGCACATGGGAAGGCAGGCCAAGGCCACAGCTGTTATGCCTTCAGCCAAGAACATTCCAGAGGAATGCTGGGATTTGATTGGAGTGTGTGTGTCTGGGATCGGGAGTGGGAATTTCCCTCTGTAGCTCCCCTTCTCTCCTGCCTGGTTCCTCTTAGCAGGGGATGTAGGTCTCATCGGGACGTCTGAACCGCGGCTATCCTGCTGACCACCGTGCGGCCCCATGCCATTGGCACCAACTCATCCTGCTAACATCCCTTGCTCCCAGGCCTGCCCTGGCTCCTGGATGGTTTCAGCACCTGTACTCTATTTCCCCTCTTCTCCCAGTTGCTCCCATGGCAATTTCAGTTTCTTCAGTGGCAAATTCCTTGCTCTGAGTCTCCCAAGACCTCTTCTCTCATCACGCTCACCCCCGTGGGCGCATGCTCCCAACCCACTGTCCAGGAGCTGCCCTCCAGCCATGGCTTCCTTACTATGGCTCCACTTCACTGCTGCTTGCCCTTCCTGCAACTTCCCCACTTCAATAGCTGTTCTGCTCAGGTGAAAGCCTGGAGGTTGGAGGTGGAGATTCCTGGGATAAATCCAGCTCTGCCACCCTCTACCTGTCCAGTTATTGCACCCCTCTGAACCTTGTCTAGAATTCTTCCTTGTGAAGCTGTGAAGCCGGGTGAGAAGGCAAAGTTATAATGGGCGCAGCACCTAGTAGGCACCTGGGACTCAGTGCTGGCCCTTTCTCATCTTCCCTTCCCCACTATCTTGGTCTCCTAAGGGTGGCTGACCACTTTTGTTCTCTCCCCTGACCAGGTCCTCTCTATTACATCCTATTTACTGCTACAGACTGATCATTTACTGACATCCTGCTAAGTGCCAGGTGCTGTTCTAGGCACAGGGAAAACAATACCAACAAAGTCTGTGCTTCAGGGGGCTTGTGTTTTGGAGGAATCCAGCAATAGACAGGTTACTATAGGACATAAATAAAAGGTAACTCTCATATGTTGCAAGAGAATTTTGTTTTCTGATTAGCATAACATTGAAGGATGAAGAGTAAGTTTGGAGTTAGAAGGACCCAATTCAAGCCCAGTGCTGCCATTCCATGGCTATGTGAACAAAATCTCCAGAGCCTATTTCCTCACTACTAAAATGGGGCTGTTATTATATACATATTTCACATGTTAAGGATTAAATGAGATTATATATGAAAATCATTTAGCACAGCTCTTTTCCCAGATAACAAGTTATCAAATAAGTTTTATGGATAACAAAATTAGGAAGGCATTACTGTCCTTTGCTGACACTGTGTGTTCCTGGTTTCTATTATTTCCAATAAGCCCGAAAACTTTTCGCTATTCCAGCCTACAATGATCTCTTCCTTTCCAGAAATGCTTATTGTATATTCAAGTTTTGTGATGAACTTTCTGTTGCTTGTTTGGTCTCCTATTTAGTCTCCATATCTTAGTCTTGCTTTACTAACCTGATTACCAACTCCTCAGGGCAAGGGATCATGCTCTCTGTATTGCTGAATCTATTTCCTGTATCCCACCCATCTACCACAGTAGCAGGAAACCATGAAGCTCTGTCAGTCAGCTCACTTGACTACCTGTAGGTAAAGCCTGACTGTCAGGTGGGAAGCAGTAAGAGGAACTGTGGGGCTGGAGGCTTTGGGAAAGGAGGGCAGAAACAGAGGGGAGATGCTGATGTTCATCAGTGCTACATCTCAGGTGCCCTGTTAAGCCAGGGCTCCTGTAGAGCTGCCGTTACCTCTGTCTTTCCCATTCTGCATCTTCTCTTCCTCTTCCTCTGCACCTTCCTCTGCTGTGAAAACAAGTCCAAGGAGGCCAGTGACCCTTCCGCACAGCACAAGCATGGAAGGCAGGTGAGCAGAGTAACTTAGGAGTCTTGGGAAGAACTCTGGCTAAAGGCTCACAGTGTAGACCTCCAAGTCTGATGTCACCCACCCTGCTGCTGGCTTCTTTGGTGACCAGGGTGGGAGATGGGGAGTGCCTGTTTTTCCTAAGGTGATCACATCTGCCAGAGATGCACCTAATATCTCGCATTCGGGTTCAGGTTTAAGAAAGCGACAATGTAAGTGCATAGTGGAGGAACACCTAGGTTAACATGGGCTTCTATAAAACAAAATCAATGAACAACTAGAAGTTTTAGCTAACAGCAAACTTAAAATGACTTCACAGTGTAAACTGACCCTGTGGAACAAAGCTAATGCCACCTAATGTTGCTCTCCCAGGGGCCCCCTGTAGAACAGTCACAGATCCCCTATGCTTTGTAGGGACAGTCCCCCTATGATATGGAGCAGTGTGCTCAGCCCTGGGTGTTCACTTGAATTGGGGCTTTGGAAAACTGAACCACAGGACAGTAAAGTGAAGATCATGTTATATTCAGGTAGGTGAGGGAAGGGGTAGAGTTGTTTAGAGAAGAGAAAGCAAGGAAGAAGCCACGTTATCTGCCACCAGACACGTGGGAGGTGACCTGCAAAGGAGGGACTGAACTGATTCTGGGTACCATTAGAGAGGAAACAAGCACAAATCAGCTATAGAAAGGCATATTCTGGTTCCCCAATAAGAACTCTCCAGTGACTAGAGTTGGTCATGAAAAAGTTCACTGGGAACCTGCAAATAGAGGACTTTTATATTGGGCAGAAGTTGGATTAAATATCCTCTCAGACCCCTTTGAATTCTAGCATTCCACTATTTATGAAACTATTCTTAAAAGATGAGGAGGACAAGCTATGGATATCTGTTCTACATGTGCACTGTATACAATATGTGAAAAAGATAATCTGAATATCTACTCTGATCCTAATAAACCCCTGTGAAATCAAGATCAAGGAGAGGTTAAAAATGTGATGGTGCTGGGCAAGCCTCTTCATTCATTGAGAAACTGTCACCTTTGCATGTAAAGGGAGTTTACTTCTGCATTTTTAAGGGACACACTGTGCCACATGAATTTAGTCCATATCTACAGGCTTAAGTGCTGGGGAGAAAAATGGGTACTGGGGGAACCCTGAGTTTGATGCCTGCCTTTGGGTGGGGCAAGAACACTGGCTTCATATTCTACAGACCTGAGTTCTTGGACCAGCTTTGTCCCTTCAAGCTCCATGACTTTAGGCAAATCACTTCTCTTTTTCTTTTTTGCAGTAATAGGGATTGAAACCAAGAGTGCTCTAGCACTGAGCTATATCCCCAGCCTTTTTTATTTTATTCTGACACAGGGTCTCCTTGGGTTTCCCAGGCTGACCTGGAACTAGTGATCCTCCTGCCTGGCGAGTCACTGGGATTATAGGCTTGTGCCACCGTGCCTGGCAGCAAATCACTCTTTTGATAATCACTCACCACATTTCTAAAATTAGGGTACTGAACTATATGATCTCTGAGGTACCTTCCAAATGACACTGCATAATCATGTTGTAATCATCCTTTGCTATTATAAGAGATGAATAACTATCCCTGTAAACACCTCATCTCTGTGACGCTATTTGGTCTCTGGGTGCTTTATGTTTACTGATGTCCAATTACCCTCAGTTAATCGCACTCTCATCCTCGTGGATGAGCGCAAGAGCAACTTATTTTGCATAAATCTTAACAAGAAGCCCAAAGGAACAAGTATAGTTCATCTCCATGGCTGAAATTCCCTCTGTAAGTGGGATTTCTGGCCACTGTAGGAACTATATTCAGGAAGGGATCTTCTAATCAGCTGTGAAGTCATCTCTGAAGGCCACCACCTCCCCTGCTTATGTGTGTGTGTGTGTGCAGGGGGTTTTGTTTCACTAGGCATGAGAAACAGGACTAGATGGGGACAGGAGCACCATAAAGTTCCCTTGCCAAGGCCTGGGAAACACCCTGGGCTTGCCTCCCCTACAGGGTCTGAATAGTCCATGGAGGAACTCCTTCCTATTTTTATTTAATAACACTGCTAAATTACTGCTAGGTACTTACAAGCACTATGTTAGATGAAAAGGGACAGAGGAAGGCCCTTGTCATGAGGGACCCCCAGCCCTCAGGAAGGGAGCCCACTTGCTTAACATGACACATAGGGATCCCACCGCTGGAAAATTCACAAGTGTCGGGCGGCTATGTCACTGATGGAGTCGAGGGGACACTTGGAGGTATGATGACATGTGAGAAGCCTTTTATTTTCTCTTTCTTTCCTGGGTTTTATGTAAGGGGGAAAGCCATGAGGCAGAGGTCTCTGGAAAGTCACCGCAGTGGCCGGGTGATGGAGAGACGGAGAAAGAAGTCAGAAAAGACCAAACATGAGGAGCAGAGGAAGCAGCAGGTCTCGAACGTCAGGTGAAATCACAGCCTGGTCACGGACGAAAGGAGAGGAAAGGGTTTCAAAATCAAGTAAGAGAGCAGAAAGGCAGCTGGAGGGCCCAGCGCTAGTGGCTGCCTTGGCTGCCGACATCAGGACAGGTTCAGGAGGAGCTGGCGACAGGGCCTAGGGAAAGAGCTGCTGTGGACAAAGGTGCACGTAGGAGAGCAGTGGGGTGGGGTGGGGTGGGGGGCTGGCTGCACTAAGAGCTGAATTTCTTTAAATTGAGAACTACACTTGCTTCACCAGGTATCTTAGGATAAACCTAAACGTGTGACTGTCCCGCTGTGACCACGTGTGGGAGGGAGGTGCGCTGGGTGAAGATTCTGCACGGTCCTAGAAGGCAAAACCAAGTGGTGAAACCAGGGGGGTGCGAGTGGTGACCTTCTGTGGCGAGGCAGTGTGGGGGGCAGAGGGTAGGAGTGGTGGGAGCTCTGGGTTTCACCTGAATGGAGCTCCTTCACCAGGGATGACATGGTGTTGGTGATGGAGTCAGCAGCCACCAGCAGGTCATTGCGGAGGTTTCTCCTCGAACCTGAGGAGAGTCAGAGCAGATGGCAATGCCAGGGTGGTGGGCATGGAGAAGAGGGAGCCAAGCAGATGCCTGAGTCTCCAGGCCCTAGGACACAGGTGCAGAATAGCTAAGGGGAGATGGGGCCACAGCCGCTCCACTTCCTCCCAGGTGCGTCGGGAGTCCGCTGTTCCCACTCTCTGTCCTCTCTACCTGGAAGTCAGGATCTGGTCAAGTCCATGCTTTAGACACCATACAGTGAGAAAAGTCAGGTTCCCATCGAGGTGCTCAGCCTCAGAGGCGGCTCTACTCCACAACACCCCCCTCCCAACGCCTAGCCCCAGCTCCCTCAAGACTTCCTTCCCAACCACTTGAAACTGTGGGTCCCTGGATCCTCAGATGGTTGTGGCAATTCCATGCTCACTGTGCCGTTAACCAGGTTCCCTTTAGAGAACCACACTTCCCGTGTTTGCTAGTCCTAAGGACCTTCTGGGCCAACTGTATGACTGTGGATTATTCCATCTAATTCCTCTGAAGAAGGCACAGCCCGGAGAGCGAAGTACCTTCTCAACCCAGAACAAGAACACAGAACCCAAGGGGCCTGTTCTGCACACACCTGAAGGCAGACAGGGCTCCCGCAGAAGACTGGCTCAACTCCTAAGAAGGGGCCAGTATGCACCTGATTTATTTATACTGTCAATCTGATATCTACAGCTAAGACAGCAAGGGCACAAAAGGAAAGTAACTGGAAAATTTCAGCAGGAATCTTACACATGCTCCCAACCCCTTCAGCTCCCCATTACACTTGGGCCTGGAAACTCACCTTGGGCGAAGGCCTCCTGCACGTCTCCCCCAACCCCGCTCAGAGAGTCCTGTGGGCCATGGGTGGGGGTGGACCCGGAAGATGCAGAACGGACAGGCATGGGCATGGGACGGCTGCCTGCGTGAGTGGGCGATGTATGTGGCGATCCTGTGGCCTGAGCCTGGGAGATCAGAGATAAAATATGTCATCTCAAGGGTCCAACTTCTTTGAGGAAGGGGGAAGCACTCAGTCTGAGCCAGCCAACAGTCTGCTGGGGCATGATCCTATTTGAATGGATGGAGTCACACTGCCTCCATGACGAGGGAGACGAGGGAAAGGAAAGGGAACAGGGAAGAAAGGGAGATTGCAGTAAGAACGGACTGAGAATGTTGGGGGAAAGGCCAGCAGGGAGAGACAGGAGCCTTCAGGTGGACAGGCTGGGCAGGGCGGCGGGGTCAAGGATCTGGGAGGGGTTGAAAACACCAGAAGAAACAACACACAGATACCCTCTTGTTTGCAAACACATCCACATACTCGTTCTCGCCAGATTCTCCAACATCTCATGGGTAGAATGACATCTGTTTATATCAACTTTAAGATGCAAAGAGTGTGAGGCTGCACAGCTGGGCAGAGGCAGAAGTCAGAATAAGCTCCTGGACTCCAGGGGCCCCAACCCCGCACCCCAGGTCTGAAAGAATGGACACATAATGGAGAGAACAGATGCATGTTAAGCAGGAGGGCTTTATGTGTCATAGTTTTAGAGGGAGCTTGGAGCAATGGGGTAAAACAAATGAAAAGAGCAAAGGACGCGTTCAAAGCAGCTCAATGAGCCTGGGCCCTTGGGAGCCAGGAGACTGGGTGTGGCAGGTCGACTGTAGAAGCAGGACTGGGAAAATACAAGCTGAATGTGAGAATGAGTTCAAATAGAGACCACTGTCCTGAGGGTCCAGCTCAGAAGCCCCATATCACCACAGATCACTGAGGCTGGCCGACTGCCCCAGGACGGCACCTCCCAGCACAGCAGAGAGTGGGCACCGAACGGAAGCCATGGCTTATTCTCTACCGTTCTTAATTTGAATCATTTGTGTGTGTGTGTGTGTGTTTATTTTGAGAAATACAAATGAATAATTGTTAATGTTGTGTCAAATTTGTTTCAACCTAAAAATAGTTCAGATAAATCTCAAGACTCCTTTTACTATCATTTTTTTTCCAAGCCTAGTTCCTTCCTCTTATCCCTACAGAGGTGACTATTTTTTTTCCCCCAGAGGTGACTATTACCAGAAATTCTGCTGTGAAACTTTTAGCTATGTGCACACATGTAACTATGAAGAATACACAATATCTTCATGATTTAAAATTTTTATGAATGATATTGTACTGAAAATATCACTTTGAAAGTTGCTTTTATCACTTAATTTACTCTGAGATCTACCCATGATATAAATAAATGAATTTAGACCCTACCTCAGGCCAGATAAAAAAAATAAAACAGAACACAGTATCTGTAAGAGTGAAAAGTACAAAATTTCTCAAACACAATATATGACCTAGGGTTAAGGCAAAGATTTCTTAGATATGATACCAAAACCATGATATGTAAAAGAATAAATAGATAGGAGCTGGGCAGGCAGCAAGTGGTAGAGCACTTGCCAAGCATGCAAGAAGTGCTGGGTTCAATCCCTAGCACTGGGTGGTGGGTCCGGGGGAGGTGTTTATCAAGAATCTAAAACTATTTTCTTTTTTGGTGGAGCTGAGGATTAAAACCAGGGCCTCATGCACGCTAGGCAAGCGTTATAATCACTGCACTTCATCCTCAGCTCAAAAATCTATTTTTTTTTTTGCCAAAATAGCAGGAAGAGAGGATTTTGAATGTTATCTTTACAAAGAAATGAAAAATGTTTTTGATGATGGATATCCTGAGTTGATCAACACACAATGTATAAATGTACCCAAATATCACACTGTGCCTCATAAAAATGTTACAATTATGATCTTTTAATAATTAAAAAACTATTTTATTCTTTAAAAAACATCATTAAGTACCATATGGACAAGTCAACTCAAAATAGATCAACAACCTATATGTGAGATGCAAGAGCTAAAACTAAAACTTAGAAGATAACGTGGGTGAAAACTTTATGACGTTGGATTAGGCAATGACTTTTTATATATGACAGTAAAAGCACAGCCACAAAAACAAAACAAAACAAAAAAAATTATCAACACTGAACATCATAACATTACTTTTGTGCTTCAAAGGATCATCAAGAAAATGAAAGGACAATTCACAAAAAGAGAAGAAAAGTTTTGCAAATTATATATCTGATAATGGACTTCTATCTATCACATATAAAGAACACTTACAACTAAATAATAGAGACAAATAGTATAATTTAAAAATGGTCAAAGCAGGGACTGGGGATATAGCTCAGTTGGTAGAGTGCTTGCCTCACATGCACAAGGCCATGGGTTCAATCCCCAGCACCAAAAAATAAAATAAAATAAAATAAAAATGGTCAAAGCATCTAAACTGGTATCTCCATAGAAGATACATAAATGTCCAATAGGCATGCAAAAAGATGCTCAACATTATTAGACATTAGGGAAATGTCTGATAATTATAATAATTATAGCCACCTACTAAGATGACTATATTAAAATGACAGATAATAACAAGTATTGGCAAAGATATGGAGAAATTGGACTCCTCATACAATGACAGTAGAAATGTAAAAATGTGCAGTTCCTCAAGAGATTAATCACTGAATACCACCTGACCCAGTAAGTCTACTCCCAGGTATATACCCAAGATAAATGAAAACATGTTTGCATAAAAATCTGCGTCCAAAGGTTCACACCAGCATTATTCAGGGTAGTCAAAAAAAGTAGAAACAACTCAAATGTTCATCACCTGATGAATGATTTCAATAAAATGTGCTACATCCATACAATGGAACATTATTTAATAATAAAAATGATTGAAGTACTGATACATGCTGCAACATGGATGAACCTTGAAAGCATTTTGCTAAGTGGAAGAAGCCAGTCACAAAAGGCTATATATGGTGTGATTCTATTTATATGCAATAGGTAATCCATAGGGATAGAAAGCAGATTAGTGGTCATCTAGGCTGGGGTTGGGGATTTGGAAAGGATGAGGAATGATTGCTAATGGGCATGAGGTTTCTCTTTGGGATTGATGGCGTGTGTTGATAATGATAGTGGCTGCATAGCTCTGTGAATGTATTATAAAATGCTGAATTTTATACTTTAAAACAGTGAATCGGGGCTGGGGTTGTGGCTCAGTGGTAGAGCCCTCACCTAGCATGGGCGAGGCCCTGGGTTTGATCCTTAGCACCACATAAAAATAAATAAATTAAAATAAAGGTACTGTGTCCAACTACAACTAAGAAATAAATATTAAAAAAACCTAGTGAATTTTATGGAATGTGAATTATATTTCAATGAAATAATAAAAAAAGGACACCATTAAGAAAAATAAAAAGACATGGATTGTGGAAATATTTGTAAATTATGTCAAAAAACAAAACAAAACCCTTGTATCCAGAACATATAAAGAACTCCTACAACTCACTAAGAAGACAAACTACCCATGTTACAAAAGAGGCAAAAATTCAAACGGATATTTCACCAAAGAAGATGTGCAAACAGGCTGATGATCACATGAGAAATGTGCAGCCAAGAGAAATCATGAGGGAAATAGAAACTTAAGTCACAATGCAACACCACTTAATGCCCACCAAAATAGCTACAACCCAAAAGAGTGACAGGGAGGCTGACACCCTGGACCCTGTCAATGAGACTGTAAAGGGTGTGTCTACTGTGGAAAACTTCTCAGCAGTTTCCTAACCCAGCAAATTCTGCTCCTGAGTATTGCCCAAGAGAAATGAGAATGGGTCCACTGAAAATAGAACCAAATATTTATTTGCAACAATTTAATAGCCAAAAAAGGAGAAACAACTCCAATGTCCATTAACTCATGAATGGATTAACAATGCCATGTATCTATACTATGGGATATTATGGAATCTCTTTTTTTGCTATGTCAAGTATTTTACTATTAACTTTTATAATCACTTTCCACTGACAATTATTCTCTTCTATTTTTATCAGTGGTTCTAAAACATTTTTACGACTTTTTCAGGTTATGTTATCTTTTCTTAAAAAGTGGTTTACAAATCCTGTTTAGCCAGTTAATATTATCATATACTAATCACTGCACTTTTGGTACTTCCTCTACCTTTTATCCTATGATCACCATCACCCCCTATTTTGGGGCTATTTTTATAGGAGATGTGGCAAATAATAATGAACAAAATTCATGACTCTAAGATTTAAAGGTGCTGCCCTCTGGGCATAAGACAGAGCTGGGAAGTGCACACAGCCAGACTTGGCAGGTTCAGCCCCAGTCCACACTGAGTGAGGGAGGGCGGGAAGAGCATCTATACAGAAGGCAACCAAGTCTGATGTAGAGAGTCTGGCAGTTGGGGATGGGAGACAACGGGTGGACACTGGCAGAGCTCCACTCCAGGGTCCCAGGCTCCCTAGCTCTGGTGGTTTTCCCACAGGCTAACAAAAAGTTGGTGGTAACTGTGTAGATGGTGAGCCTAGTGGTCTCTTACCTCAGAGAGGGATTAGACCCTTGAAGTGGCCACTTGTGGACTGTGGGAGCCGGGGAGCCTGGGAGTTCAGATGTATTGTCACAGAGCTCTTAGTACTGCCTGAGAGAAGTAGACCTCCCTGCAACCAAGGACATGACCCAACCACCCATGGTCCAGGTCTTAGCATCCATCAAGTTGAAAACACTGACATCTCTCCGCTGAGGTCACAGCACCACAGTTTAAGTCCCTGAGGCTCAGCATCACTCTTAGGTGCAGGGGTGGGGGATGAGAATCTCTGAGTGACTGGCTTCATGAAGAACTAGCCTGGAAATACCTGGATTAAGTGTCCAGTTCAGACAGAACGAGAACTTGAGATGGAAATTAGACCCAGTTAAAGAAAAAATTGGTCTGTGAAATTCAAACTCACTTTGCTATATGACAGTTATATGTTGTCCCCTCAGAGGGCTAACCCAGCATGAAGCATGTGGTAAGTCCTTACAAATTTCCCACGTTTTGGGCCAGACGTTGGACCTGAGGCCCCAGTGTCAGAGTCACAAGCCCCAAGATGGACATACTGCTTCTTTTTAGTAACATGAAACTGAACCTCTGCAAATATTTTCGTATGAGAGTGATGACAGGGAAGGGGACAAGAGGTGGGCAGCAACATGTGGTAGGACTCTTGGTCCAGGAAGTGACATCTACTGTCTCTTTTCAGTGTGAAAATCATCAGACCTTTTTCTAGGATTACTGCCTAGCCTGTGCCTTCTGAAGCAGAGAAAAACCAGACCCTTAAAGTTGTCTTTGTTCAGAGCAGTTGACAGAGCAAAGCTAAGGACACTGAAAAACATTTCCCTGTAGGTCTCACAACCCCAGCCACTGGCTTTAGGATCTTACTGGAATAAAACAGTGCCAGGACAGAGCTGCTAGGGGACCATGCAGATGATGGTCTGGGCAGAGTAATGCTACTTTAGGATCCTGGGTGGGTCAAAGAGACAAGGTCCCGTCCGCCAATATGTACCTGTTCTGGCCAGGTCCAAAGCTGAGGGTCAGGAAGCCTAGAGGCGAAGTTGGTCCTGGATGAGGAATACATGGGTGCAGGGGTGCCAATGGACTCTGTTACTGGCTGATTTTGATAAAAAAGCTAGACACTTCTTTCAACCTGTTGAAAGGGCTGTGCCCTCTCTCTTGCCCTCAGGCCCTTACTTGAGTTCTCTGCCAGGAGCACTATTCAGCTCGGCACTAACCTGCTCCAGATGGTCCTCCAAGTGGCAGTGAGGCTGCCCCCTCCTCTAGGATGAGGTTGCATCTGTCTGAGATGCTCCTACTGCACCCTTCGCTTTTGTCCCAGCCCTATCTCGCTTCTTAAATTTCATTCTTGGCATCATTGTGCTCAGCACAAGTAAACGCTTAATAAATACTTGTTAAGTGACAATGAGGAGCATCAAGTTTCTGACCCTTTTTCTTCTGTAATGGAAAGTGGGAAAGTAGCCAGAGTAGGCAATAATCTCCAGGAAGTAATAAATCTATAGCCACCAGTAAATCCTTATATGAAATACTAACTAGATAACGAAATGTGGTAGCCAGACATCTGATGGCCCCAAATGATCCCCTCCATTCACATCCTGATCTAATTCCCTCTCCTGGAGTGTGGGCTGGACTTAGTGACTTGCTTCTAATGAATCAGACAAAGGGGATGCCACTTCTGAGATGAGGTTATAAATGAATGTGACTGTACTGCTCACATTCTCCTGCTTGCTTGCTCTGGTGAGGTCAGCTGCCATCCTGTGAGTGACCCCATGGAGAAGCACTGAGGGTGGCTTCTGTCCATCAGCCATTACTGAATGGAGGCCTTCACTTCAACAAACCATGACGAACTGAACCTGCCAACAACCACATGAGCTGTTGAGCCTTGAACTGACTACAGCCTTGGCCCACACGCTAACTGCAGCCTTGTGAGAGGGTCTGAGCTGAAGGACCAGGAAATTGCACCTGGGTTCCTGGCCCACAGAAGCTGTGCCATAAACAGCATTTGTTTTGCTAAGTCTCTAGGTTTTGGGGTAATTTTTTTATGTAGCAATAGATAATATATACACTAGCTGGGAGCTATGGCAGATGTCTACAATCCCAGCCACTTGGGAGGTTGACACAGGAGGACTACAAGTTCAAAGCCAGTCTCAGGGACTTAGCAAGATCCTGTGTCAAAAATAAAAAATAAAAAAAGAGGGGCTGGGGATGTGGCTCAAGCGGTAGTGCGCTCGCCTGGCATGCATGCAGCCCAGGTTCGATCCTCAGCACCACATTACAAACAAAGATGTTGTGTCCGCTGAGAACTAAAAAATAAATATTAAAAAAAAAATTCTCCCTCCCTCCCTCTCTTTAAAACAAACAAACAAACAAACAAACAAATAAAATAAAAAAAGATTGGGGATGTAGCTCAGTGGTAAACTGCCGTTGGGTTGAATCCCCAGTATCAAAAGAAAAAACAAGGTAATACATGCACTAGGGTTGATTAGAAAAAAACATCAGCAGATCAGTTGTATGTGATGGACATTTGATTGATAGCGAGAGAAAGGAGAGATGCAGGGATGTGAGACCAGGACCAGAGGCCCTCATGACAGGCCAAAGACCCCAAGAAAGATGCCTACAGATGAGGAGAGAGGCAGAGACTGATAATCAGGAAAACATTTTCCTAATGAGAATAAGCTAGGGATCTGAATATGTTAGTCTGTCCTGACATTGAACTTCTTTACTTTGTCAATAATTACCAGGACCTAGGGGCATTTCTCTGCTTTCCAAAGAAGAGGGGGAATTGCAGGCTCTAAGGGGCAAGCCTAGATGTTCCCACTGCCTTAGATGAATGTTGAGGGAGGAAGAGCGCTTCAACAACAAAGGCATGGACCAGAAGCCCTGGCTTCTTTTCTTTACTGTGTAGCAAATATACCTTACCATTCCTGGGGCTCAATCTGCTGGTTTGTAAACTGAGGGAGATCAGCTAACTGACTCTTGAGGTCTTTTTCAGACAGAACATTCCTTGACCTATCATCTTCACCAAGTTATATCATCTCAGAAATGCCAAAGGAGCTCTGCTTTTGGCTTCAGCTGGAATCACTCTGTAAGTGAAGGACATGCTTTTGAGTGCTCCACAGCCATTTCACGGTCACATGATGACATATTCTACTTGCAACCTATACCTTCCCCATGAAAGGAATCAATACCAGAGATGCTACTCACTGAGGCCTCTTGCAAATGCAGTGGATGAGAAGTTGCAGGGAGCAGGCATTATGCAGAAAAGGGACCATCTCTCTCCACAAGACAGTATGAGACAGGTCCTTCTAATTACATAAGTACAAGCTGGAGCGTATATGGCACACAGTTTGACACAGCGCCTGCAGTGCAGAGCAGCCCCTGCAACATGCTGACCCTCACTCAGGAATCTGGTACGTCTGTTAACTCTCTGCCTACCCAAAAGGCATGGGCCACAATGTGCAACTGCACCTTGCCTCAGAAGCACAGACGGGTTTTTATGCTGGAAAGGCAGGCCTTCTCCATGGAGACTGCCAAGCGCTCAGCTCAAGGCAAAGGAACCCAGAATAAGTGGCAGAGTGGGAGGCCGGGTTGTGCACCCCACTGTAGGCACTGAGATTATGGGAAACCTGAAAATCACACAGAAATCTGTATGGTGGAGGAATGAGTCAGGTGGCTCAAGGGAATGGGGATAAGCCTTCCAGTGGTAGGCATGAAAGCACTGAGTGATTCTGGGTCGCAGCTGTCAAGAGGGAGCATCAGCCTGGTGAAGCAGGGAAGCGCTGCAGCACGCCACTCAGGGTTTTAAGATTTCCTGACACAGGACAGTGGAATCTTGTTGTAATGCTACCTATAACTAAGGCCTGAGTACACACAGGGTAGTACTGTAATCCCAGTTCTTCAGAGAACTTGAGTTACAGGACGCTATTGTGTTTAGTTCTAAGGCTCAACACAATACACGTCCTGTAACTCAGGTTCTCTGAATACAGAGGTCCCTTAGAGTGGAAAACAATTCTGCTGGGAAAGTAGAGCCAGAGATGCACTGCAATCTCTATAACTCCCTGAGCTGCTGGCTCTTCACTTTTCAAATCAGCAAAGACTCTGAGAACCTGAGAAAGGCGTGGATCACATTCCAAAAACAGTACTTAGAAATTATGCTTTCAATTTTAGAGGTTCATGACCACAGGAAAATAGCCTGTCTTAGGTCGATGTTCATTTTTTATTTGAGGAGACTGAGACCTAAAGAGTGACAAGGTCAAAAACAAATCAGTAGAAAGACTAAGAGGGTGCACAGATCTTCTAATGACATCAACTGCTAGGAGAAACCTAAGCACACAGGTCACAGTCCCACCTTCCTTCCCACCCCCCTCTCAGTACTGGGGATGGAAACCAGGGGTGTTTTACCTCTGAGCTACATATTCAGCCCTTTTGATTTTGAGACAGAGTCTTACTACGATGCTGGGATTATAGGCCTGGGCCACCATGCCAGACACAGCACCAGGTTTCTCAGGCCAGAAGGAATATGAACCAACCAAGACTTCTTACTGCTGAAGCCAACTATGATTTTCTTTCTTTTTTGGGGGGGATGCTGGGAGAGGGTACTGGGGATTTAACTCAGGGGTACCTAGTCACTAAGCCAGATCCCCAGCCCTGTTTTGTAATTTATTTAGAGAAAGGGTGTCACTGAGTTGCTTAGCACCTCATTTTTGCTGGCTGCTGGGCTGCTAGGATTACAGGTGTGTGCCACAGTGCCCAGCTGAAGCTAACCATGATTTTATAAGTCAATTTCATTTCCAGAGCTGAGCATGGTGGCACACGCCTATAATTCTAGTGACTTGAGAGGCTGAGGCAGGAGGATCCTAAGTACAAGGCCAGCCTCAGCACCTTAGCAAGGCCTTAATCAACTTAGCGAAACCCTTTCTCAAAATAAAAAATAAAAAAATGGCTGGGGACTTAGCTCAGTGGCAAAGCACCCCTGAGTTTAATTCCTAGAATAATAAACAAACAAACAAACAAACAAATTCCCAGTAAGAGCAAGACATGTGAAAGGGGAATATAGGAACTATGACTTACACCCTTATCTAGAACACAGATCTAACAGTGGAGCCAAAACAGGTACAAAGAATGCCAGAGAAGGTGAGCTGAGGACACAGTGTTGCCTCCCTAGCCCTCATCTGAGCACAGAGAGGGACTCA
The DNA here is from genome assembly GCF_001458135.2 of Marmota marmota marmota. Classification (NCBI taxonomy): domain Eukaryota; kingdom Metazoa; phylum Chordata; class Mammalia; order Rodentia; family Sciuridae; genus Marmota; species Marmota marmota. Next base: position 41,617,235 of record NW_025999977.1, on the reverse strand, counting down.
CCTGCTGAGGCAGAAAGAGTTGGCCAGAAGGCCAGATGCACGCAGAGAAGGTGCTATCTTTAGCAGGAAAATGATATGGCACAGCTCTTGGCCTGGCACATAGTAGGGGCTCCATAAATAGAACTTCCTTTCCTTCTTCTCCCTCATAGAACAGGTAAGAATTTTGTCTCCTTGGTACACATTATACTCAAGTGACGAATCCCAGACAAGAGGCTGTGGCAAAAGCCTGCTGTTGAGAGTTAAGTTCTCAGCGGGGCAGCATCAAAAACTCTCAGCCTGGCTGTTATCATGGCAACAGGACGGAGGACACGTCAGTCTCCATCTCTCTCTCTGACACATGGATACCTGCCAGGGAGCAGATGGCCTGTGTGGACAATTACCTCCATTTTGCTGCAGTGTATTTAAATTAAACAAACTGGCTTCTGTATTGCCTATTTTTAGAGGTCCTCTCAGAAAAGCAAAAAATGATGTTGGGAGAAAGAAGTCGCAAGTCTGAAGTTTAGGCAAAGCAACCACGACCGTATGAAGAACTGGGATGGATAAAGAACAGACTTTGATGGGCAGGGGATGTGGCTCAGGCGGTGGCGCGCTCGCCTGGTGTGTGTGCAGCCCGGGTTCGATCCTCAGCACCACATACAAACAAGGATGTTGTGTCCGCCGAAAACTAGAAGATAAATATTAAAAGATTCTCTCTCTCTCTCTCTCTCTCTTAGAAAAAAAAAAAAAAAAGAACAGACTTTGAACACTTTCTTCGGCAAGAAGAGGTGAGAGTCTTCAACAAATGGTGCTGGGAAAACTGGAAATCCATATGCAACAAAATGAAGCTGAACCCCTTTCTCTCGCCATGCACAAAAGTTAACTCAAAATGGATCAAGGAGCTTGATATCAAATCAGAGACTCTGTGCCTGATAGAAGAAAAAGTTGGCTCCGATCTACATATTGTGGGGTCGGGCTCCAAATTCCTTAATAGGACGCCCATAGCCCAAGAGTTAATAACAAGAATAAACAAATGGGACTTACTTAAACTAAAAAGTTTTTTCTCAGCAAGAGAAACAATAAGAGAAGTAAATAGGGAGCCTACATCCTGGGAACAAATCTTTACTCCTCACACTTCAGATAGAGCCCTAATTTCCAGAATATACAAAGAACTCAAAAAATTAAACAATAAGATAACAAATAACCCAATCAACAAATGGGCCAAGGACCCGAACAGACACTTCTCAGAGGAGGACATACAATCTATCAATAAGTACATGAAAAAATGCTCACCATCTCTAGCAGTCAGAGAAATGCAAATCAAAACCACCCTAAGATACCATCTCACTCCAGTAAGATTGGCAGCCATTATGAAGTCAAGCAACAATAAGTGCTGGCGAGGATGTGGGGAAAAGGGTACACTTGTACATTGCTGGTGGAACTGCAAACTGGTGCGGCCAATATGGAAAGCAGTATGGAGATTCCTAGGAAAGCTGGGAATGGAACCACCATTTGACCCAGCTATCGCCCTTCTCGGTCTATTCCCTGAGGACCTTAAAAGAGCATACTATAGGGATACTGCCACATCAATGATCATGGCAGCACAATTCACAATAGCTAGACTTTGGAATCAACCCAGATGCCCTTCAATAGATGAATGGATTAAAAAACTGTGGCATTTATACACAATGGAGTATTACGCAGCACTAAAAAATGACAAAATCATGGATTTTGCAGGGAAATGGATGGCATTAGAGCAGATTATGCTAAGTGAAGCTAGCCAATCCTTAAAAAACAAATGCCAAATGTCTTCTTTGATATAAAGAGAGCAACTAAGATCAGAGCAGGGAAGAAGAGCAGGAGGAAAAGATTAACATTAAACAGAGACGAGTGGGGGGAGAGAAAGGGAGGGAAAAGGGAAACTGCATGGAAACGGAAGGAAACCCTCAATGTTATACGAAATTACATATAAGAGGTTGTGAGGGGAAAGGGGGGGAAAAACAAGGGAGAGAATTGAACAACAACAGATGAGGTAGAGAGGGAAGATGGGAGGGGAGGGGAGGGGGGATAGTAGGGGATAGGAAAGGCAGCAGAATACAACAGTCACAAATATGGCATTATGTAAAAATGTGGATGTGTAACCAATGTGATTCTGCAATTTGTATTTGGGGTAAAAATGGGAGTTCATAACCCACTTGAATCAAATGTATGAAAGATGATGTGCCATGAGCTTTGTAATGTTTTGAACAACCAATAAAAAAAAAAAAGAAGAGGTGAGCAGCACACACTGTTGCCAGCCATGCTGCCGCTGAGCTGTATCTTGGGGGATCCAGCTGCCTCATCAGCTGTGGAAGGAGCAGGAGCAAGGGGACAGGTTATCTGCTACCACACTGTATGTCCTGCTGCAAGATGAGAAATGATTGCCTCACCTGACAAGGGTTCAGACTGCTGGGAGTAAGGGCTGGAGACAGGAGCCACAGACAATAGGAGGCGACAAGAAAGACAGCCATGGGCAGCAAGCGAAGTGTAGGCTGTGGTTCCCTCTGGGCTGGATCGGATGCAGGGAAAGGAGGCACCTGCAGAGCTGTCTTAGCAAGGTGTCACCTGTGAGCTTGTGTCAGCAGATTTTTTTAAAAAAATATTTATTTTTTAGTTGTACATAATATCTTTATTTTACTTATTTATTTATTTAAAGAGAGAGAGAGAGAATTTTAATATTTATTTATTTATTTTTTTTTTTTTTGGCGGACACAACACCTTTGTTTGTATGTGGTGCTGAGGATCGAACCCGGGCCGTACGCATGCCAGGCGAGCGTGCTACCGCTTCAGCCACATCCTCAGCCCGTGTCAGCAGATTCTGTGGAAGATGAACCTGGCTCCTAAACACCCCAAATGGGGCTGAAGAGAGCCTCACGTCTTGTCAATGCACAGGTGTCTGATAGAAGGGTGAGGTCCCTCTGCAGAGGGCTGCCGCCGGCTTTTCCTATATCACATCAGGAAACTCAGAGCTCACACATGACCTCACTCTCTGTGGTGGCTTGCTGGTGTCCCAGGACTGACAGTGTTGGCAATGACAGAAGGTGATGGTTCTCAACCCACAACTGTATCTGCTGAAGCCACACTAAATTATATAGAAGAGTGAGCCTACTCTGGGATCAGTTCTCGGCCAAATGATCAGGGACTTCACCAAGAGAAAAATCTCTATAAAAGGAAAATCAAACACTAAGATTCCATATTATAAAAGGGGTGGGTGGTAAGGTGTTGACTTAACTTTCTTAGTGAAGAGAGATGGCATACTGAATTTCTGGGACAAAGAACAACCTATTAAAATTTGCCATAAGCCCAAAGATCAAAAGAAAGTTTAAATTTGAACTTTCAGCTAGGGAAGCTCATAAATCCCAACACTAGCTTTACTCTTTCTACTTGTTTCTCTGGGATGCCCAGTACTATTTGGATTTGCTCTCCCTATTAGTCCTTACTGCAGTATTTCAAAGCCAGTTCTCAGCCAAATGATCAGGGACTTCACCAAGAGAAAAATCTCTAAAAATGAAGATCAAACACGAAGATTCCATATTATAAACAAATACTAACATAGGCTCCAGGAAAGTGTGGTCCTCATTCAACGCTAATCAGTTACCAGACCAACAGCAGTGGTATTTTAAAATTCGGTGAGTGAGTGGTGGGTCCTTCTAGGGGGTGACATTCAGCAGGTCTTTTGGGGCAATGGACCTTCTGCCCTAGGACCATGGCCCAGTTTGTGTGTAACCACTCAGAGAAGGCCCTCGCACTGGTGAATGCTGCTGTGACTTACTCAAATCCTTAACTGGCCATATTTTGGCATTTTGCCAAGGTTGAGCTCTTCCTCCAACCCCTGCTGAGATCCCTAAGACTACTCAAGAGCCTGAAAAAACAAAAACCAACAACAACAACAAAAAACAGACAACAGTGCTCAAACTGGTAGCTTCAAACAGCTCACAGTTAAGGAAGCTGTGTTGGATGGTTTGGTGGCTACTGAAGTGTGGATGTGGTTTTATATTGGAGAGAGCATAGCCAAGCATGGCATCATTGGCTATAAAGTTTGAAGACTAATCTGTAACATCTGATTTTATTTGATTTATTGTTTGGGTTTCCTTGGACCATGTATGATTCGACTGCTATCTGAATAAAATCAGATGTGTCAGAAAAAAAAATTCAGTGAGTCAAATTTAACTGCATCTTACAAAACCTATGTGGTGGAGTATGGCATCTTCTCCAACAACACTCCACTCTTTGTTGAGTGCCTGTTTATATAATGTGGTGGTTGCCGTCCAGGCTTTGCCATTAGGTAGACCTAGTCTGGATTCCATTTACTAGCTGTGTGCCCTTGGGCAACTTAACCTCTCAGCACCTGAGATGCTTCATCTGACAATGGGGATGATATCTACTTCACAGGCTGATGAGGATAATTATGAAATACCCCACACAAATGGACAGTGGAGTGACCTGTGGGGAAGGAGACCAAAAATCTCTTCATATTCATGCCAAACCCAAATATCAGAATGGGGATTCTGAGTGTCTCGGAGGCTCACGGGAGGATCAGAGAGAGATGCTCTGGGTTCAGTGCAGGGCTCCTTAACTGGGACAGTTTAACCAGCTGAGGGCCTGAGGGTGGGGGCATTTAGTGGGTGAGTTTAAGGTTGCTGCTAAACATCCTGCCATGCCCAGGACAGCTCCTCCCAAAAGAGTTATCTGGCCCCAGAGTTATGGTCAGCCATGCCAAGGAGAAAAACCTGCCTGGAGATGACTCAGAGTCATGCCGTCCTGCAGAAGCTGATCCACGCAGTTGTTGTGCTGTGTTGTTGTTGTGTTGCCCAGGATCAGGCCCAGGCCTTGCCCATGCCAGGCACTGAATTACACCCCTAGCCCTGTCCTGGGCTTTCCTTCTAGGCAGTGAGCTGCTGTGGAAGGAAGGGAAACTACCAGTAGTCTCAGATTTAGTTAGAATCTTCAAGGCCAAGGATAGACTCCTGCACATTTGTCAGATGTGGCCACAGGTCTGAGAGAATTCTAGATTCTCTCTTAGTTTCCTGTTAAACTAGGAGCTAAAGTTAGTAGTTTCCTGGCTAAAGGCATGAGCTAAATTTTGAAGTGAGGAAGCAATTAATAAATAGCAAATTTCCTATCATTTTAAGTTACTAATAATATATAATAATAAAGGTACTGAAGGTCTCAGCCATCTCTACAGAGCAGGAGTGCGCAGCATGCACTCTTACTGCCTGTCTATTCTACATAACCTAATATGCCTCAAGTCAGATCAACCTCCGCTTCCTAATCCAGATCATATCCCTCCCCCTTTTTTAATGGACACAATTCCTCTATTTTTATTTGGTGCCAGATAGAAAACAGTGCCTCGGCACTCTACCACTGAGCCATCCCCGGTCCTCCTATCCCCCTTTTACTTCTTCATTTTTCCAGGTTCTCAGGCTCCAAACAGAGATGGCATCTTTCACTCATCTTTTTCTGTTAATCCTTTGCTGAGATTCAGACTGGGGGAGTTTGTGTGTTCTAGAAGTTCAATATTCTTCCATGGAAAGAGAATTTCTCTAGTTGGGCATGGAGAGAATTTTCCTGGAGACCTTGGAGCACAATTTTCATATTTTGTGTGCATTCTGGTTAAGGGAGGGAAAGTTAGGAATATAATACAGAAGGGAAATAAAAAGTAGGTGCGAGGGGCAGGAGGGGAAGCTCAGAGGTAAATCACCTGCCTAGAGTGTGAGGCCCTGGGGTTCCATCCTTAGCACTGGGGGAAAAAAGTAAATGAAAAACCTTTTAGGGCTGGGGTTATGGCTCAGCGGGAAAACACTAGCCTATCAAGTACAAGGCCCTGGGTTTGATCTTCAGCACCACATAAAAATAAATAAAATAAAGATATTGTGTCCAACTGCAACTGAAAAAAAAAAAAAAAGAGAGAAACCTTTTAGCTTGTCTTTGATGAGAGTGATGATAAACACTGTACAGATGCCAAGTACATTTCCCCTTGTATCTTCATACTGCAAACTCCTCGTGGATATTCAGGGAGTTTTGGGGGTGAGATAGACATGGTAGTGCACACCTGTAATCCCAGTACTTGGGAGGCTGAGGAAGGGGGATTGCAAGTTTGAGGCCAGGGTCAGCAATTTAGTGAGACCCTGCCTCAAAGTGATAAGGGCTGGGACTATAACTCAGTGGTGGAGTGCACCTGGGTTCAATCCCTAGTTCCCCGCAAAAAAAAAGTTGAGGGAAAAACTTGGGGGAGTGACATACAGATATCTACTTTTGATATTGTAAATAGTATTTCCCTTTTTTTTTTTTTTTTGAAAACAAAAACAAAAAACCCAAAAAGGAACTGAAGATGCCTACAGTAAGCACAGGTGCCAAAGAATGAACACACATGGCAGACAGAAGCCTCGGCGGGCAATTGGACTTCTGGACATATGTACATATCCTGGGACTGGGACCCAGACTAAAGGTTTGTGGGACAGTCATGTAAGGTAGTACACTTACCAAAGAACATCCATGCACTGCAAACACAGGAGGGCAGCAGCGATGCAGAAGGCTCAGGAAAACATGAGCAGGCTTGAGTTACTACATTTAGGGCACTGTGTCAGCTGCAAAATTACTTTCATACTACTTGAGGGTGATATTATCCTTTCATCCTCTGAGAGCCCAAGCTTGTTGCCTTGAGCACATGTGGTAAAACACTGCTGAATAAACAAAGGAATGGTAACTCTTTACCTCTCAGGAAGAAGCAGAGTCAAGCTTCTAAGTCAGAGCATAGTGGGGCCAGAGAACCCCGACTTTAGAAGCATGTGAATCTGGATCACTTCCTGATGAAAGGTGAACAAAGGTGAAAGGAATCAGGAAGGGGAAATGACCGTGAGGCATGCTAGCATCAAGGGGTGCACCAACGATCTCTTTGATGGAAAAAGAGGAGGTACGTATTTGTTGTCATGTAGGGTGATTTTGGGGGGGACTTTCTCTCAAATTACAAAGTGAGTTTCATGAGGTTTGTGGGAGCCCTTGTAGGTTGGCCATGGGTTACTAAATGCTGAGTGTCCTTCCTCTGAGGCATATTTGGTGGAGCCATGATCAAAAATGCACACTTCTGGGAGTCAGCCCAAACCCTGCTTGCTTTGTTGTTGTGGACTGTCTGGGGCTTGGAGACCAGAGAGGGCGTGAGAGCAAGGTTCCACTTGATACCCCAACTACTGACATAAAAAGAGAGGTAGGTCCTAAGCATGGAGACGTCCTAAGCAGGGCAATAGTCTCTTAGCAGCCCCCAAAGGTTCCTCTAATTACATCATTTCCAGGGTGACAGCTACATTACCCCACTACTAATCTGGGTTACGGTCACTTCTGTGGCAGCCTCCTCTATCCTTAAATAACTTCTACTATCTAAAGTTGCCATCTTTGAGCCTCGTGTTCCCATGGATATGCCATGCAGAATGATCTGTCTAAGGAAACACAAACTTCATGAATAAACTCAACCCCTTGCCTTGGACAGCTCATTTCATTGGCTGCAAGAGATCCAGCAATGAAGTTTGATGATGTACTGAGTTACTGGGAAAAATGGAGCCCTGAGACATTCCTAGAGTGAATATGAACAAATTAAATTGAGATCTTGTTTGATCTAGAGTCAGGAGAGCCAGGGTTCCAGTGCACACACCAACAGTCATGTACATTACTGCCAGTAGGGTCCTCTTCAGCATGCTGTTGCATTAGTGTGTCCTTTGTAACATGCTGGCATTGAGCAATGATTAGAATATTCCCAAATGACTATAGATATCCTGCTCTTTATAGATTACCTGTGTTAGGAAAAAAGAGGGCAATTTTATTCTACATAATCATTATCTGTTCTTTAGGCAATAATAATAGAGCTAATAATACTAATATTTTACCTTGATGTTCCTATTTGTTTAGTAACACTGAATTTTGTTTTCCTAATTCCTTTATATATTTCTGAACTATAGTTTAGTTTCCTGAAAGGATCTACCTATCATGTGAGAGTATCTTGAGCAAAATCAGTTATAGGTACTTAAAATCAGTTTTGTTCCTTACAATTAACACAATTATTAATTCATACAGTTTTTGGTTATTACTGGTTATCATTTAACAAATATTTATTGAGTATCTACTATGGGACAGGATGGGCTAGTGACTGGGGATACAACAGCAAAGAAAGCAAAGTCCTTTAATTGTATCCTGATGATGATCTTGAGCCTGACTGACCCTGTCCCATCTGACACAGTTTAATCCCCAGCCTCTTAAACCACAGAATGGGCTGGATACTCAGTGGAGTCTTATCTGACATAGGCCATTCTGCCCTTCATCATGACCCTTAGATCTAAGAAGGGATAGGGAAGGAGAAAGGCAGGAGAATCACCAGTCCTGATGACACTCAGAGCACTTGGCTGAGGCTGAATGTAAAACTCTAGCAACAAAGCTTTTTAAAATTTGATTTATTTTTTAAAATTTGTTTTTGAGTGCTGGAAATTGAAGCCAAGGCGCTACGCCGAGCTATGCCCCGACCTTTGGCCTCAAAGTTCTTAAAGTAACAGTCATTCCCATTATTCTCAAGTTCCCCAAAGCCAAAGCAATCTGTGATTCTGTGAGACAGTAAGTATGCATTTGATCTTCTATTAGGACTTAGATTTGAAGGAGTCTCACTGAGTTGCTTAGCTCTTCGCTTTTGCTGAGGTTGGCTTTGAATTTGTGATCCTCCCGTCTCAGCCACCCGAGCTGCTGGGGTTACAGGCATGCGCCACTGTGCCTGGCTGCTGATAGCTATTAACTGGATGGTGACTGTAGGCAGGTAGGGCGTGGCTGCAGGAGGTAGACCACTGTGAGCATGACTTTGGGGTTTTTATTTGACTAAATATAAACTCTAGTGAGCAGAGTCTCTCTGCTTCCTGACTGTCATGTCCTGAGCTGCTTTCCTCTGCCATGCCCCTCTGCCATGATATTCTGCCTCATCTTGGGCCCAGGGCAACCAATGTGGTCATCTATGGACTGAGACCTCTGAAACTGTGAGCACCACATAAATTTTTCCTCTTTGTTGCTTTCAGATGTTTTTTCACAGCAATGAAAAAGCGGACTAAAACATCTCTCCTCTCAGATTCTTAGCAGAAGAGCTTCTAAAAAATCCTTGAAATCTCCAGGGTGAAGGGGGGTCCTTTACATTCTAATCAGATGGCTGGTGGTCAGGGCCCCTTAGACAGCTCAACATGGGAGGTGGCTGCCAGAAAGACCAGGGCACGATTAGAAAGCTGGAACCTTCAAACCTCACGAGACTTCTGAGGAGGGGAGAGGGGCTGGAGATGGAGTTGGTCACCAAGAGCCAATGACTTACTCAATCCTGCTTATCTAACAGAACCTCCATAAACCCTCAACAAAGAGGCTCTGGGATTAGTAAAGGCACTCACAGCCCAGGAGGTAGAGACCTACAACACCACAGGGATAGAAGCTCCTGTGCTTCTGGACCCTTCTGGACCTTGCCCTCTTCATCTGGCTGTTTATCTGTATAATATCCTTTATAATAAATCTGTTAATAGCAAGTGAAGTGTTCCCCAAGTTCCAGGAGCCATTAGAGCAAATTATTGAACTTGGGGAAGGGGTCATGATTTGCAGTTAAATCAGACATAAGTGTGTGCTACTTATAGTTGGTGACGGAAGTAGGGGTCAATCTTGTGAGATGAGTCCTTAACCTATGGGTTCTGGGTAAACTCCAGGTAGTGTCAGAATTGAATTAAATTGCGGGACTAACAGTTGGTGTCTGCAGTGAACTAGAGATTGTGTGTCATGAAACCCCCATAAAATGTAGGTTAGAAATGTTCTGTAAATAGGATCATGGTAGTAATAGTAAATCCCTGGGAAGGGGAGAAGAAGGTGGGCTATCTTAAAAGTTCACTATAATGTATTTATAGAGCCTGTTTTTGGAAGCATGTCTAGTAAATTCATTTAAAAAGTCTTTTATAGCTGAGCGTGGTGGTATGCACCTATAATTTTTGGGAGGCTGAGGCAGGAGGATCTCAAGTTCAAGGCCAGTTTGGATACCTTAGTGAGACCTGTCTCAAAAAATAAAAAAGAACTGGGGATGTAGTTCATTGGTAGAACGCCTCTGGGTTCAATACCCAGTCCTGAAAAAAATAGGTTTTCTACAATTGCTTTATTACCTATATAAGATAATATATTTTGATAGGAAAAAAAAAATCAAACTATGCTAGCCAGAGTCTGGGATAAAGAATGGGTTACATCTTAGCCCTGTGTTTAATACTCTTACTTTTTTGTCTCTCACTCTACAATGATGTGGTTTAAAACAAAATAGCTAGGATATCTTCCCCCCGTAGTGGGGATTGAACTCAGGGGTGCTCTACCACTGACCTACATCTCAGCCCTTTTTATTTTTATTTTTGAAACACGGTCTTGCTAAGTTGCTGAGGTCGGCCTCAAACCTGTGATTCTCCTTCCTCAGCCTACTGAGAAGCTGGGATTACAGGTAGGAGCTTCCATGCCTGGCTTATTCTAAAGCTTTATAGTCTTTTCAGCCACACAAGTGAAAAACTGCACTAAATTATGTAAAATTAGTCATTTAGTCCAAATTAGAGCCTCAGGGCTGAGCCTTAGGTGGGTCCAGTTTAAGCCTGTGAGGTGGACAAACGGGGATTTCTGCCTAGATCAACAGTGCAGCATCCCCTATCTCATACCATGGTGGCGAAAGCCATCTGTAGTGAGGACAAAACTATCTGTACCCATTGGTGTTACGAACAGACTTAGGAGACTGGGATGACTATGACATGGCTCAGGACCCTGTCTGTGGAGAATTCATAAGACCACATACAAGAGGCTTATGAGTGGCAGTCTGCAGCAATCCGTTTCCCATTTTGCCCACTTTAAGAGGATGATGATCTCATGCAGAATAAAAAGTCACTGAAATGAGTGTGCTTAATTTAATTCTCTCTCTGCTCAAGGTTATTGTTGTTGTTGTTGTTGTTATTATTAATATGGGGCTGGGGATTGAATCCAGGGCTTTATACATGCTAGGCAAGTACCCTTTCACTGAACCATGACCCCAACCCTCAGTGTTAGCTTTAACTTGGCCTAAGAAACACCCACAATGATGCATTCTTAGATTTCTTAGATTACATGTTATTCCATAAAATTTGAAAAAAACATACTGTAGGGAAGCTCTACTACTAGTGTTAAAATAAATATTCATGATGTCTACCCTCTTTGAAAGAGAGGTCTCAGATAATGGAAGGGCACTTCCCATTCTTTCACAGAGTGAAATCAGGAGATGCTAGTCTGGAAGACTGTTGGAAGTAGATTCCCAGCAAGTAGCTTTAGCTGTAAAGTGCATCTCTGCAGCTGTTGGGGGAGTGACACTTCAGGATCAGCACGAAGGCCATACTGCACAAGTGGGGACGAGACTACTAGGGAAATGGGAGGGGAAAAGGAGAGGAAGGATCAGTGGTCTGCTTCCTTCCCTCCACCCAGCTCACTCATTCTCCTACTTGGGAGGGGGGCTTTAAACTTCTGCTCTCTCCTATTTTTAAGCACACTTGAAAACTATACCTCCCTGCCCCTTCCATGAAGGTAAGTGTGGTCATGTGACTTGCTCTGAACAAGGAAGTGATGCATATCACTTCCTGGTAGAAGCACAGGAAGCCTGGGATTGAGCCTCTGCTTTGTAAATGTACATTTGTAAATGGAAGTGCCAAAAGATGGAAGAGATAAAACTTTGTGTGAATCAGGGAAACAGCAAAACCAATTCCAGGCAAGAACAAAACCAAACCAGTTTTTGTTACATTAAAGCTGTTGGGTTGGCGGCTCCCAGCCAGGGCCTCCTCCTTCTCCCTGACTTGCTGTCCCTTTTCACCCCCCTTTCATGCCCCTCCCTCATCACCTGGCTCTTCCTTTCCTCTCCTCTGCTCTGTGCTGATTCCACTGCTCTCCTAACTGGAAAAAAATGAGCATGTTTTATATTCTCATTCTTAATCTAAAACAAGGACAAGTTTGTGTTTTTATTAAAAAAGTGGGTGATTTTTAAACTAAACATTTATATTTCTTGAGTTTTAGTTTCCCTGAGGTAAACTGAGCTTTAGCTTATGTGAAAATGTATGCATTGAAAACTGGACTATTTTATATAAACAAATTAAGTTACTCCTGTGTATAGACCCTCAATTGGTTTTCTTGTGTGGCTATCAGGAAAAAGAAGAACATCCACCCTCCCTGAACATCATGCAGTGACAGCCACATAACTCAGAAACCCCAAGGTCCCCCTGCAGCTGCTCTGAGCGGCAAACCACTTTCTGTGCAGTTGTCCTCAGTAATTTTGTTAATAGGGCTGGAGGAGCAGGAGTGTCCAGCAGCTTATTCAAGATTGTCAGACACCTTGGGTTACCTGAAGAACTAATCATTTCCATGCACATTCATTCATGCCACAGCATTTAGACCCGAGGTCACCCCCACCACCCGGAAAGTTGGTTCAAGCAATTAAAGTCCCTCTAGACATAAAAGAGCAGAACAGGAAAGGGCAGGAAAATGCAATGATAGCCTGGCTAATCATGCATATTTAAATAAACACAGCAGATGTGAACTTAAAAAAATTTAAACGAGCTCTGGTTTCAAGTAAGAACATGCTCCACTAGGTAAACAAGACCAGGACTTTTAGGCCATTTTAGACACCATGGAGGAAACTACTGAGGGTTTTACACATGACCAATTCCTCAGAGATGATGTGGTGCAGGAAGGGGAGAGGGAAGGAGGCAACATTTATATTAGGAACAGAAGAACATGCACAGGAGCAAGAGTCCAGAGGAGAATTCTGAAGTGCACTTACTGCCTGCTTTTGCTCTTCTTCCTAGAAGTGATGAACAAAAACAAGGCAGAGGAGAAAAGGAGAGAAATTAATGCCATCACCACAAATGTTGGGAAGAAATGATAGAAGAAACGAGGCAAACCAAGCCAGACCCTGGGTTCTGAGATCAAAGGGCCTGTCCAGTAGAAGAGCATCAATGGGACACAGCAAATGGCAGGCCTCTGCCACAACCAGTTAATTCAATGCTAACTTATAGAACTGAAAGGAAAGAATCTCAGAAACCATCTCGTCCAGCTTCCTAATTTACAGATATTAGAGGCCAAGAGAGCCTCACTTTCTAAGGTCACATAACTATTTAGGGTAAACTGATAGAAGAAATTCAATCATGGCTTAAGATCCTAACCATTATTCTATGTCACCATTCATGATTTACAAGTGATTTGGTACACCTATCTAGTTCCAAGGTGTGGAATATAGGCCAACAGCATCAGCATCCCCTGGTAACTTACCAAAGATACAAATTTGGCCAGACCCACTGAATGAAAGCTCTAGAATGGGGCACAGCAGTGTGTTCCAAAAGTCTTTCATTCGAGTTTGAGAACCATTGCTCTCTAAGTTTCCAGTGAGCAGTTCCATTAGATCTTGGTCTGCTTCTTTTCTAGTTTCCTCTCCCCATTAAACATGTTGGAACTGCACCCGCTTCCAATTTTTTTTTTTTTCCAGGGAAGCACATGCCCACTTCCCCCAATAAACCACAGATTGCTTCAGAAGGCCTTTCAAAACAGAATTCTCAGTCTTGGTTTTTCATTAATATAATGCAGGTCTATCTGGTAATTTTTATGCAGAAGGCATAAAGATCAGGTCTGACTTTTAGAACCCTTTAGTGATGGCCCTTGCTAATCCCAGCTGACCGACAAAATGAATGCACCATCAGACACTGCAGACGAAGTTCAAAGATGAGATAAACACTTTCGAGTTTCTTTCTCCTCGGTCCTTTGCTCTTTGGCTACCCTACTCTGTCTTTTAGTGGATTTCTTCTTCCTCTTTCTGTGCCTCATCGTGGGTGTCTGTGGTCAGGGAGCATCTGCTCTTTGCTCCAGTATGTAAATATTAAAGTGGCTGCAATGGCTCTACTTAAGTTGGATCCACATGTGCAGGCCATCTCCACTGAACACAAGTCTGGGAGTCTTAGCAATGGACATGTATTCCTGCTGTCACAAAGTGTGCAGGTCTAGGTGTGACAGCAGAGTGATTTTAGTTAAGCAAAGGAATTGCGAAAGGGAGAGAAGGTAAGTAAAAACTTGGGAGACAATATTTTTCACTTGTGCAACGGCCAGACACGAACTAGAAATTAAATGAACAGCAAGAAATTCCTTGAGGCAGTTCTGGTTCTGCCCAGGGAGGTGTTTTTCTTATCAGAAGTCAGCTGCCAGGTACTGACCAAATCTAACACCCAGGGAACCCAGACAGGTGGCCCTGAGCACCAGCTCATTCACCTGAAGAAGGCAGAGGCTTCCTGCCTATGCATGTGCACATAGGGCTCTAGTCCCAGGGGAGTTTTTCAGTTGGGAAGTTATCTCCCTTTGCAGCCAGGCTTCCCGCTGGTGCTGGACAATTCTTACATTCAGCAGGCAAGGCAAACAGCCATAGGAGAGTTATTAAACAATCTTAAAACATGTTTTTTATTGCTGCTACCAAGTATTGAAATGGAAATTGGGATGGTAGGGGAGAAATGGGGCAATTCTCACAGCCTGAAATCCTTTCTCAGCTCAAAAAACCAGTTTGTAATCTCTTAGAACTACTTCTCAGATACCTCCCAATTGTCACTGTTTTTCCAGCAATGTTTTATGCTTGCTCATGTGGTGACTCTGCTATATATGTTTGTTCAAAGACATGAAACCATTATGATTGGCAGTACACACATGTGTCACATTAGGATGGGGTTGGTGGACAGGCTATCATCCTCAGGACTTCAAGGTCCCCATGTGTACTTGTGGACTTTGGCAAAGTGTTACCTAGGATGGAGTTGTACAACTTAAAACACACACAGTTATTCAGATAAAGTCTTTAAGGCTCTGTCAACACTGTGAAAAGGTTAGATATAAGGTCTTAGAACTTTTTGTTATCAGTTAGTCAGCAGGAATCAGTAAACATTGACTGATGACAACGGACAGAGCCCAAACTTGATTTAAAGGGGTCATAATACCTTAATTTTAAAGTGCAAATCCTAGAACTGCTTATGATATCTAAAAATTTGAATTTCTTCCACATGGGGTAAGGTCTGGCCCGGTGGCCAAAGTAATGGCATAGTTTCTGGGATCATCTACACAAAAATATACATTCTAGCTAGATAAACATTTGCAAATGAGGTTGAAATTCAAAACATCAGTATTTATCTGTATATACATCTATTTATCTGTATATTATATATTTATCTGTATATAAGTGTATTTCAAAAGCAATATTGGAACTATGAGCTGGCACAGTGGTACATACCTTGCAACTCCATCTACTCAAGAGACTGAAGCAGGGGCTGGGGTTGTGGCTCAGCGGTAGAGCCCTTACCTAGCACGCGTGAAACAATGGGTTCGATCCTCAGCACTACATAAAAATAAGTAAATAAAATAAAGGCATTCTGTCCATCTACTACTAGAGAGAGAGAGAGAGAGGGAGGGAGGGAGGAGGGGGGAGACCGATCTGAAGCAGGGCCATCTCAAGTTTGAGTCCAGCCTGGCCCCCTTGCAAGACCCTGTCTCAAAATAAAATATATAAAGGGTTTGGGATGTAGCTCAGTGGTAGGGTACCTCTGGGTTCAATCCTCAGTAACACACACCCACACACACACACAGAAAAACAAGAAAGCATGCATTAGAAACAGAAATACCAGCACACAACCATTTCTAGATTAAATATGAAATTTGAGCACAGGTTATTGATATACTCACTAATCAAGAAAAATGTAGGGAAAAGATATGTAGAGAAACATGGGTATTTGAAAATGAGTGTATATTATATCATCAAAATTAAAAAACAACTGAGAAGGGGCTGGGGATGTGGCTCAAGCGGTAGCGCGCTCGCCTGGCATGCGTGCGGCCCGGGTTCGATCCTCAGCACCACATACAAACAAAGATGTTGTGCCCACCGAAAACTAAAAAATAAATATTAAAATTCTCTCTCTCTCTCTCTCTACCTCTCTCTCTCTAAAAAAAAAAAAAAAAAAAAAAAAAACAACTGAGAAGAAAGTCCTTGACACTCCTTGGTGATGGGGATTGAGTCTCTTCACCATCACTTACCAAAAACCTAGCATGCTAGGTTTTTAGGAACTCAACACATTTTTGTAAAATAAACATGTAGTTAGTTTTTACCATGCCTTGTTCCCCAAAAAGAATATTTGAGAAAATTTTTATTGACTGAATTAATAAACAATGGTGCAACTTTTTATATATACTTACTTACATGATCACTTTTTCAGATAAAAAAATGAAGTACAAAATATTTTACTGACGCTATGGAGTGAAATAACTCCCAGTGAAATGGAAATTCACTGTGTGATGTATGTTAATTTATGAGCCTCCCAGACCACGTGTCTCAACTGTCCATCTGACTAACTGCTTACAGCTGTTTTATGAGCGAATTAAATACTAACAGACTGAACATCAATGAAAGGAGGACAGTCATTTGAAATTAAAATTAGGAGTCCAAAGGGTGTTTTTATTATGGGTTGGTATAATTTTTTTAATAGTAGGAAAACATCTTTGAGATTTTAATAGAAGCCACTGACTTCTATATATGACCTTTTGGGAATGTATATAATACACAAATTAAGATTGTGCTGTAATTCCTTTAGGAATCTGGACATTACTAAAGACATCAGATTTTCAACTGTGAATTGTGTTTCATGGATAAAAAGACAACATTTCTAGGCTTGTGTTTACAAATTCATCTAGTCTGAATGGCCTCAGCCCTGTCAGGTGGGTAAATGATAAGGCATTTAAATCTGGTAGGGGATCCTATAAGATGGGGTGGTAGGGTCCTGTTTGTTTTGCTGAAATTATAAGACAAAAGTTAGAAAGAAATTCGGGATTTGGGGTTAGGGAAAAAAAAGAGGAAAGGCAAACTTGCTCTCTCTTCTGGAATTGGGGCATTCATCTCTTCCTGCCCTTGGACACAGGAGCTCCTCTGATTCTCAGGCCTTACGATACCAGGACTTACGCCAGTGATCTAATACCCACTCCTCCAACACACTCCCTAGTCTGGGGGCTACACCATCATATCCCCTGGTTCTTAGGCCTTGGGACCCATGCTGGATTATACCACTGTGTACACAGAGAGCATATCATGGGACTTCTCTGCCTCCATAATTGAGTGAGCCAATTCCTATAATAAACCCCCTCTTCTATAAGTCTATATTTCCTGTTGGTTTTGTTTCTCTAAAATCACTCTGATACAGTTTGCTTCCATACTACTAATTAAATTGGACATGACATTCATTAAGGATTTAGGTGGAATATCTGAAAAATTATCTTAAGAGAAACTTCAGTTGAGAAATATTCCTTTATACATAGCTAATACCCTATTTATAAACATCCTTATTTGTTTATAAAAGCAACTATTCAAGAACATTACCCTATTTCCAGTTACTAAATTTTTTTCATTGTTGATGAACCTTTATTTTATTCATTTATTTATATGCAGTGCTGAGAATCAAACCCAGTGCCTCACAGATGCAAGGAAGTGCTCTACCACTGAGCGACAACCCCAGCCTTTTTTTTTTTTTTTTTTGTCTTTTATAGTACTGGGGATTAAACCCGGGACCTCATGCATGCTCTGCAAGAGCTCCACCACTGAATCACACCTTCAGACTTTTTATTTATTTTTTATTTTGAGAAAGGTTGAATTTGAGACTTAGTAAGTTGTCCAGGCTGGCCTCTCACTTGAGATGTTCATCTCAGCTTCCCAAGCAGCTAGGATTATAATTTCTGATTTCTCCACCGGGAACAAAACTTTGTTGTATTAACCTAGCTGAGAATTGGCAGTTCCTGGATTTATATACATTGATCAAAATGCCCGGCCGCTCCAGTTATTGACTTTTTATAATCAAGCTTTGTACCAATTTTGATAACTTTTATACCTAATTTGTGGAGATTTGCCTGAACACAGGTTCTAGGCCTGGCAGCCAAGCCTTTCAGCCTCCATGCTATTCTGACACCAAGGGCGGTCGCAGCTGAGACTGTGGTGGGAGGTAAAGCAGAAGACTGGTAGGAGGAGAAGCCCAGAGGGGCCCCTCTGCTTACCTTCAGCAGCTTCATCAGCCCCTCCAGCTGGACCATGAGCTCCCGCCTGCTTTCCTGTAGTGCCGACATCCTCTGCTCCAGCTCGTCTTTCCTTTGCCTGCATTAGAGGAAGAGTCCACCGGGAACAAAACTGTTGTATTAACCTAGCTGAGAATTGGCAGTTCCTGGATTTATATACATTGATCAGAATCCAAAGGATGTCAAATATTAACAAATTAAACCTGCCCTTTATGTGTCTTCCAGTGAATTAAAGTTCTCAATATTATTGTTGATGAATTTACCAATTTCATGGTTAGTAATTCTGAGAGATTATTTTCTATACCAAAATCCTAAAGAAATTCCAAGTGTTCTGGTGGTCTCAAAGTTGCGCCTTTGTGTTCACTCTGTTGGTGTTGGTTTCCGTGTCGGATGGAGGCCCAGTGTCTTCTGAACACTACCCAAGTGTCCTCCCTTCTTCATGATACAGAAGCACCTTACAAAGTCAAACATTCCTGATTTCTCAAGCTTGAAAATCCCTTTGGACTTACATAAATTCCTGCTTTTTGCTGCCTTATGAACACTCCTGGACTCAGCCAACCAAATGCACATTTTTCAGATCCTTCCAGCTTAGCACTGAACACTTTAATAATAATCCCATTTCCAGCAACAGTTAGATGCCAGGAGGACAGTTTTTGCTTTTCTAGATATAGAAATAGTTACTTGTGCCTGAACTGAACTAGGGAAGGAAAAAGATGTATATTACATATTATATAATTCTCTGCTGGAGTCAACATTCGTTTCCCCATCCTTCCCAGTATCACTCAAATCTCACTAATATCCCAAATATGGCAGAGTGAACACAGAGCAACCAAAATTTCCACCTGACTACATTTAGAAACTAAAATGAATTTTTAGGAGATGGGACTCTATATACCTCTAATGATTCTCACCTGCATAGTTTCAATTCTTTATTACTAATTATTGAGGATACAAATTTTAACAATAGGATACCTATGGAAAAACAATAATCTCCATTCTCTAGGAGAAGAAATCATGGTTAAGAGGCTAAGTGACCTAAACCAAAGGAAGAATTAAAAAAAAAAAAAAAAAAGGTATTCAGCTACACAGAATCCCAGATTACAAAACATTAGAAATTGATTTCGGAATGTCAATGCTACAACCTAAGAGAAAAGAACTGCTATTTGGGAATTGAGAGTTTGGGTGGGAATCAATGGTTCCTCTAAAGTCTCTACTCACAGGAGGGTACACACTGTTTCTAAGGTAGAAAGGAAACAAGATCCTAGGTCACGTTCTTCATTCCCTCCAAAAGAGCATCAAACTCGAAGCTGACCTTGCTCTCTGCTCCCATGCTGATCCTACGTCTAGCTTCTCAATCTTAAGAGACACTCTATATTTTTGTAGAAGTGAGAAGGTACCATACATAGTCAAGGTATAAGGGAGGCTCCTGTGGTTTCACATCTCCGCTGAGGTGCATTGGAAGCATCCTTCTCCTGCTCTATGAAGAGCCAGGAGAATTACTCACAGGAAAGGGAAAGCGGGATGCCCAGCCAGAGTCTCTAAAGCCAGACAACTCAGCAAGAGAAGAGGAGGATGGCAGTATAACAGTCATTTTAAAATAATCCCAGAAGTACAGACACTGCCCAGCTTGTCCTGGGAATTTAAGGAGATAAACTGGTATTTACCAGTTCTGTATTGATGGCTGAATTCTCAGCATGATTAATAATGGACCTCCTGGGCAGGTTTTTGCCTACCTACATGGCAAGAGATTCTAATTCACTAGTTTGTTTCCACTGTAGATTATAGCGTGGGGACAGAAGAGCAGTCTCTCTACCTACCTCAGCAACCGCAGCTCAGCCAGCAATGTGGGGTTCTGCTGGGCCTTCTCAGGAGTGGGCTGGGAAGCCTGCTCGTGCTCCAGACGGAGACGCTGGATCTCTTGCAGGATCTCTCTAGAGAGGAGGATGAAAGAAAGACAGCTGCCTGGTGCTTCTAAGCTCTCCTTCACTTTTTCCTGTTAGAACTTTTAACCCTCACAGTGTCTTATTCTGATTGCTTCCACATGACCAAAATGTGAAACAGACCTTTGTGATGGGAAAGTCAGAAAAACACTCTTCCCAATAACTTGCAAAATCTCCAGGGAAGGGAAATGACAATCAGAATGCTTTATTTACCCTGCTCCTCCCTGGGGGAAGGAAAAAGACTCCTTGCAACCTCCTCATGCAAGTCCCTATGCAGGTTTTCAGGTCTCCAGCCCCTGACCCTTCTCTCCTGAAGCCATGAGTGTGACTCTAGGTCCAGTCTCTGCCCTGGTTTCTACCAGTCAGTGCACAGTAGCCTGCTGTCAGGTCTTTATGCCTTTGAAGTGTTTTTCCTAACCCAGAGACCAGTCACATGCAGTGCAATGGGCCAGGACAAGATGACCACACAGAGCAAAATTCTGCAGGGAAGCAGAGTGGAGAAAGGAATCCAGGAAGGGGTCACACTGGTGCGGGAGGGGATCCGGAGAAAGAATTCAGGGAGCACAGGAGAGAAGCACTTTGCACAGCCAGAATCAACAGCATGCAGATGTACACGAGGGTCCAGGGCATTCCCTGGGCTTCAGCCAGCCTCTGTGCACTGGGGTGGGATCTTCCTGTGTGGTCGGAAGCCATCTAATCTGTGAGAAAGATGAGAACCAGATACACATGTGCTAATCCTGGACTTGAGAAATGGGCTTGATTTATGCATCTTACCTGTTCTTGTTTTCCAGTTCTGCAATAAGTTGTCTCTGCTGTTTGTTGGCATCAAAGTTAAAGCTCACATCAGCAAGAGGACGAGTCTAGAGGAGGTAGAGAGCTGTTTTTTCCTGATTCAAATGTACCTAGGGTCTGAGACTGACTTGATTTCTTAGAAACTGGTTTTTTTTTTTAAAATCATTTTTTAGTTGTAGTTGGACACAATACCTTTATTTTAACGTGGTGCTGAGGATAGAACCCAGTGTCTTGCACGTGCTAGGCAAACGCTCTACCACAATTTACATACCATAAAATTCACCCATTTTAAGTATACAATTCAATGAGTCTTAGTAAATTCAAATGGTTTTGCAGCCAACAACCACAGTCCAGTTTTAGAACATTTTCCATCACCACAAAATATTCCTTCATGATAGTCTTCAACCACCACTCCCACCCCAACCACAGGCAGCCACTGATGGGCTTTCTGGCTGGTTTTGCCTTTTCTAGAAAATTCATATAAATGGAATCATACAACATGTAGGTTTTAATTCTGGTTTTCACTTAACATGAGCTTTTTTTCCTTATACCTTTATTTATTTTTATGTGGTGCTAAGGAGTGAACCCCAGTGCCTCACATGTGCTAGGCAAGCACTCTACCACAGAGCTACAACCCCAGACCCAACATGAGTTTTTTTAAATGATTAAATTATTGCTTATTTTCTTAGGTGTGTCAATGACATTTTGAATACACAGGAAAATATCTCTATTCTTAGGCAATGTATGCTGAAGTATTCAGGAGATATAATTAGGACATACGCAACTTATATTGAAGTGGTCAAGTAAAAAACATGGTAAAATATTAACAATCATGTAATTTAGGCACAAAGTATGAAAAAATTCACCATACTACTCTTTGAGCCTTTTTGAATGTTTTAAAACTTTTATAATAAATGTAAGAAAGGGGCTGGGGATGTAGCTCAAGCGGAGCGCGCTCGCCTGGCATGTGTGCGGCCTGGGTTCGATCCTCAGCACCACATACAAAGATGTTGTGTCTGCCGAAAACTAAAAAATAAATATTAAAAAGATTTAAAAAAATAAATAAATAAATGTAAGAAAAATGTGAAGGACAAATAACCCGGTAGAAAAATGGGTAAAAGATATACTCAGACATTTCACAGATGAGAAACTATTCTCAGCCATTATTCATAATCAGGAAAATGTAAATTAAACCCACAAATGGCATTTCACATCTATTAGAGTAGTTAAAAAGAATGAAAATATCAACTGTTACTAAAGACAAAGAATAATGGGGTATATGCTGCTGGTACGAGATAAACTGGCTTAAAGACACTATAACTTCCATGCAACGGTAATGCCTTTTCTGTGGAAATACCTTGGAAAAACTCTTACATGTGAGCATCAGTTACTGGTACATAGATTTATGTAATCCTTGAAGTTTTCTATCCATTTTTTGGGGGGTGGGGGATGCTAGGGATTGAACCCAGGGATTTGTGCATGAAAGGCAAGCACTCTGTCAACTGAGCTATATCACCAGCCCCATCCTTTAAGTTTTATTGTAGCAGCACGTTTACCAGGGGGCTGCATTTCCCTATCTAAGAGATACCATATTTTAGCAAAAGTGGTCTATAGCTGGGGTGCCCTAGAGGAACTAGATGTTTCCCCACTGGCAGCGCCAGCCATCCTTCTTTAACCAATAACATGTTTGTTAGCCAAAGCTGGAAACAGTGGAATACTACTCAGGAACAAAAAGAATAAAAAAGGAACTACTGGTTCATGAAGCAATACAGATGAACTTCAAAAACCCCATATTAGCTAGACACAGTGGCACATGCTTGTGATCCCAACAACTTGGGAGGCTGAGGCAGGAGGATCCCAACTTCAAGACCAGCCTCAGCAACTTAGCTGACACCCTGCCTCAAAAAAAAAATAAAAAGGGCTGAGGAGGTGGCTCAGTGGTAAAGCAACCCTGGGTTCAAACCCTGCCCACCACCCTCTTCCACCAAATAAAAAAGGAAGGATGCATTATGGTACAGTCCCAATGATAATGATTGGGGGTTCCAATTTCTCTCACCTGTACCAACACTTGGTATTGTCCTTTTGCTTTTAATCATCCTAGTGGATGTGAAATTCCCAATTGTGAGTTTTTGTTTTTTTTTAAACTGAGATACAATTTACATTCTACAAAATCTACTCTTTTAAAGTGTACAATGCAGCAGTTTTTAGTGAATTTATGACTTGTGTAAAACCGTTTCACAAACCTAAGTCCCCCAAAGAAACTCTGTGCTCGTTAGTAGCCATTCCCTATTCCTCCCGTTCCCAACAGACACCATTCTGCTTTCTGTCTCTTTGGATTTATTTATTCTAATTATTTCATATATATCTGGCTTCTTTCATTTAACAAAAATTTTCAAGGTTCATCCATGTTCTACCATGTATCAGTACTTCATTCCTTTTCTTCTTCTTTTTTTTTATTATTTTTTTAGTTGAAGATGGACACATTTGTTTTTATGCGGTGCTAGGGATAGAACCCAGTGCCACACACATCTATGCAAGTGCTACCACTGAGCCACACTCCCAGTTTCACTTCATTATTTTCCATGGCTGACTAATATAAGTAAAATATAGATGTTTTATCTATTCAACAGCTGATGAACTTTTGAGTTGTTTCCTCTTTTTGGCTGTTTTGAACAATGCTGCTATGAATATCTGTGTACAAATTAAGTTTTCTTTCTCTTGAGTAATATAGAGGAGTGGAATTGCGGGTCTTATGGTAATTGCCTTTTGGGAAACTGCCAAACTGTTTTCCAAACTGGCCACATTGTTTACTCTCACCAGCAGTGTATGACATTTCCATTTTTTTCAAAATCCTTGCCAACAGGGGGTACTGTCTACCGTTTTGACTAGTCACCCTGTGGGTGTGGAGTAGGTCTATGGAGTCGCTCTGCATTTCCTTAATGACTATAGCCTGAGCATACTTTTTTTTTGTGCTTATTAGCCATCTGTGTATCTGCTTTGGAAAACTCATGTGGGTTTAATTTGCATATCGACTGATGTTTCTGACCCTTGTTACGGTCTTGGAGAATACAGTAGCCAATTATCAAGAAAGGGGAAAAGGGACAAGGACGTGAGGTTTCCCTTCACTGAGAGCCCTGTGGTGGCCAGGCCTCACTCACACTCTTGGTTCTGCCTGAAACACGGCCTACAGCAGCAGAAACCTTGTTACCTTGTTTCTACCTAGAGTTAAGGATTTAATAAGTAACTCTTTTCATACTGTGTTTTCTAAATACACACCAAAACAGCAGAGCAAATCTTGGGTGTGAGAATTTTGACCAAATTACAAAAGAATTTTCTTTTTTAAAAGATGATCCTTCTTCTTCCAAAGAAACATGGACCAGCAGCCAGCTGAGTAAATTTTCCATATTGCAATCAATCTTGTGACAGCCCAAGCTGACCCTCAGAAAAATGCCTTGTTTTGAGACTGAATCTAGCAATAAATAATAGGGTTGCAATTTCCTTCCTTCCTTCCTTCCTCCCTCCCTCCCTCCCTTCTCTTCCTTCCCTTTCTTTCTTTCTTGTTATAATTTCTGAAAACAAGAGTTACAGGGTACATATAGTTGAGGAAGTAAGCGCTAAAGGAATTTGCTTCTTATGAACACAACAACAAATGACTAAAGAATCCTTCCAGTTTTGAGTGTCCGACAGTGAAGCTGAGGCGTCTTCCACAATGGAGGGTCAGCGTGGGAATGAAGTCATTATCTATAGAGATTGTTAACTAGGTACTTCTTTGCCTCCAGAAAGCACTACTACTAAAAAAATATGAAGAAACAGGGTGTAGGGCTGGGCTCCTCCAGCTGGGTGCATCAACAGGGAGAAATCCCTCACCCCATTTTCAGGATCTAACAAGGGCTTATTTTAATCAGTGAAAATATAAACAAGCCAGGCTGCCATGGTGTGAACATCCCCACACTTCCTAAATTGAAATTTCATCCCCACACTGAGGTGCTGAAGGGGTAGAAACTGTTCATGGGACCTTTGGGAGGTGACTAGGACTAGGTATGGTCCTTGTGGTAGAGCCCCCGTAACCTGGTGATCCGGCAAGTTGTAATCCAGTGGTGTGCATTTCTGCAGACTCCTAAAAGAGACAAAGTCCTAAAGAAACCTCTTAGATTGTCTTTACACTGCACGGCAGTCTGCCCACCATCCAAACTCACAGAGACTAACTGAAGGGCTGCGGATTATTAATAGCTCTCAAAAACCCAATAATGTTGTTTAAGACAGTGGTTACAGCTAACTGTTAATCAGAAGACTGGAACTTGACTCTTCTTCCTTCTTTTCAATAAAGATCGATGAGCCCTAATCCTAGAGGTTCTCATTCAGTAAGTGTGAGGCAAAGCCAAGGATCTCTATATTTATTAAATGTTTCATATACAAATGTAATATGTAGCCAGGGCTGACAATGCCTATTTTTAAAATGTGTGCAAAACACTGCATGGATACTGTTAATCTCTAATTCTAAGAAGCCATGAGGATGTTCCCAAGATGGTATGTGCCTGCAGCAGCTCAGATAGTGGGGCTATGAAGGCTAGGATACCCAGAAAAGCCTAGCACAGATGTTTTAAATGAGCATGCCTGTAATCCCAGTAGCTTGGGAGGCTAAAGCGGGAGGATCACAAGTTCCAGGCCAGTCTCAACATTTAGCAAGGCTCTAAGCAATTTAGCAAGAACCTGTATCAAAAAATAAAAAATAAAAAAATATGGCTGGGGATATAGTTCAGTTGGTAGAGTCCCTGCCTTGCATGCACAAGGGCCTGTGTTTAATCCCCAGCACCACAAAATAATAAATAAATGAAATAAAATGGGCTGGGGATGTGGTAAAGTGCCCCTGGGTTCAATCTTTGGTACCAAAAATAAATGAATAAATGAATGAATGAATGAAGAATAAATAAAAGTTTTAAATATGAGGGAGTATGACAATGGGTGATGGTTTATCCTTCCTGTCAATTTCCTCCTAAATTTCCCACAGTGAGTTTTAATTAACACTTTCCAAAAAGGGGGTTGTAATCCAGTGGTGCTGGGGATTGAACTCAGGGCCTTATGCATGCAAGGCAAGCACTCTACCAACTGAGCTATATCCCCAGCCCCAAGGTAAACAAAATATAAGATTTAAATCTAACTCTGAGGACCTTTGTGATGAAACTTGGAGAATCTGCTGTTATTACTATGATTTATTGCACATTACAGTTTTTTTAAAAGATGGACACAATATCTTTTTTTTATGTATTTTTATGTGGTGATGGGGATTGGACCCAGTGCCTCACATGTGCTCTTCTGCTAAGCTGTAACCCCAGTCGCCACAATACAGTTTTTTGTTTTGTTTTCCAACTTTGTTAAAAAGGAATTTAGTATTTGAGAAAAAAGAAAAATGAGCTCTCCTGGTTCATCTAAGCAGCCTAAAATGTCTTTCTTCAAGGGTCGGTCAGCCTGAGTGGGCGTGTTGGGCGTTTGGGGACAAGTCCCTGGGCTGATAGGGAGGCACTCTACAGGGTGCTTTGCTGACTGCTCAAATGATCTAACTGGCTCTCTTTGAAAAAGGTCTTTGAAAAAAATCAATACAAAGCTTATCTGGCAGGCTATAAATAAATTCTTTTGAGTAGTACACCCACTTTATGCAAAGCACTTGTATAGTTGTTGAGATTAGAGGATTAGGAGTCTTCTGTTTAACAGAAATCCAGTCAGGAGGAATCCTTCCTGAGAGGCTCAGTACTTGTGAGATCATTGCACATGGCAAAACAAACACAGGAAGAAAGGCACCAGAGGCAGTACTCACCCTCCCCATCCTAACAAGCATTTCACAAGAATTAGAGAACTGGTATCAGGAGCTACCAGGTGTAAACAGCCTTATCTTGGTTCAAAGTTAGGGAGTAGGGGGATCTCAGGGTCAAATGGCTTTGCAGTTTTTATTTACAACACTTTAAAAGCACGATGTGAGGTCAACAAGGCTATTTAACGGCATTACACATACTAAATTATTAAAATTCAATCGGTGTAGCCCATCTCAACAAATTTATCTATATATTTTTAATTTCTAAACTAGTGGTTGGGAATGATTGAAGACAGGTGTAAGGTTTAACTTACCTCATTGTACTTTTCTTTTTCCCCAGACTTTTTTCTATTTAGTTCTGTTTCACTAACCTTTCATGTTAAGAGTCAGACATGCAACCTGTTTCTAGCTTCTTGGGAAGAGGATTTGGAAATCTTTGGAAGAGGAAATTTGAAAGATTTGGAAGAAGAAATTTTTAAATTACTTCCTTGGGGAGAAACAAATCAAGAATTTCCATCTGCAGCTTTTGCAACTCTATTTTCCTATGAAAGCATAAAGTGGCACGCCTTGTTAACCTGACAGACTGTGTTTGTATGACCTGCTCCTGGGTGAGCTGTCCTGCCTGGCTTCATTCCAGTGCTGTTCCTGCACTCTGGTCCTGCAGCCTCAAACTTCAGGACTTACATTCGTTTAAACACTCCACTGGGCCATATTCCATCCCCTGCACCTGGTTAACACTTAGAAAGTCTGTGGTTTGGGTTTCAGATCGTACCTCCTATCATCTCCTTCTTTGCTTCTAGGTTTAATTCCCTTCCTCCTGGATTATCATTTAAAACTACGCAACATGGGTAGTTTCTTTATCTCACTCAGGCTTAGTTTCCTCACAAGATTATTCTGAATAATAAATTAGCTAAGACATATGCAAAACACTGAGAATAATGACTGGCACATAATAAATATTCAATAAGTGTTAATTATTTGTACTATTCTTTTAGAATGTTACGGTGACCTTTCCAGTCCTTGTCAGAAAGCATCTATTTCTCATGTTGACAGCTAAGCTTGTTTCTTTCAGTATGTTCAAGATATTCAACTGTCTTGTATTCGTGGAGAAAATTCGTAAAAGTTTTATCACAAACATCTTGCAGCACTGGATGTAATCAGATATTTTATTTGAAAATAAGGGGTTTTGACCAGTTGTGGTGGTACAGGCCTATAATCCAGCATCTTGGGAGGCTAAGGTAGGAGGACTGCAAGTTTGAGGCCAGCCTCAGGAACTTAGTGAAGTCCTAAGCAACTCAGTAAGACTCTGTCTCAAAATAAAAAATAAAAAAGGGCTGGGGATGTGGCTCAGTGGTTAGGTGCCCCTGGGTTCAATCCTCAGTACCAAAACAAACAAACAAAAAAATAAAATAAGTTTTCTTTTCCTTTATAAAGAAATTGTTCTATTATTGCTGTAGAAAAACTAATTGCCAATACTTTGCAGGAGGAAATTTAGAGATTTTCTCATCTCTGTGCTGGCATAAAGCTGTCTTTTATACCATTCCTTCTCCAAGGAAACGATGCTTCAGTGGGCCAGGCTCAATATAAATTTGCATTCCTAGGATGAATCTCACTTGATCATGGAGTATTATCCTTTATACATCTTGCTGGATTCAATTTGCTAATATTTTGTTAATGATTTTTTTGCACTGTGTTTATGAGAGAATTTAGTCAGCAGTTTTCTTTTCTTGTAATGGCCTTACATTGTTTGGTATCAGTGGCCTGACAGAATGACCTGGAAAATCTTCCTTCCTGCCTTCAGACACAGGATGCACTAAGCTAATCTTATTTCTTCTTTCAGCATGATAGCAGTGCACAGTTAAGCCATCAGGGCTGGGGATTTTCTTGGTGGAAAGTTAATTATAAATTCAATTTCTTGGGTTGGGGATGTGGCTCAAGGGGTAGCGCGCTCGCCTGGCATGAGTGCGGCCCGGGTTTGATCCTCAGCACCACATACAAACAAAGATGTTGTGTCTGACGAAAACTAAAAAATAAATATTAAAAAAAAAAAATTCTCTCTTTCTCTCTCTCTAAAAAAAAAAAAAAATTTCTAAAATAAATAAATAAATAAAATTTCTTTAACAGACATAGAGCTATTTGGTTTTGTTTGTCTTTTAAGAACTTTGTCTATTTCATATAAGTTGTCAATTTTATTGGCAAAAGTTGTTCATAATTTCCTTTATCACCGTTTTAGTGTAAGATCTGTAGTGATAATCCTTCTTTCATTCCTGAGACTGGTCATTTGTGTTTTTGCTTAATCAGAATTGTTGAGTTTATTGATTTTATTGATCTTTTTAAAGAATTCAACTTTGATTTTCTCTTCTTGGTTCCTTTTTTTTTTTTTTTTTTTAAGAAAGAGAACACTGTAGATAACATTATAGGTTTCTTTAATCTCCCCCCAAACATCCTCCCTGCTTCTGTCCCTGGGGTAATTTCTCTCTTGTTTCACGTTTACATTCCCCTACACAATGTGTACATTAATCAATGCTAATTTCTACCACACTGCTGGGTGGTAGAAATTACTCACCGTGTTTCCTGCTTCTGCAGCCAGTCGGGCAGCATAGCGGGCTATGAGTCGGTGCTCCTCATCCAGCCGGCTAGGACTTTCCAGGACACTGCCAAGGAGATAAAAATTCAACAGGTGTCTATTAAGCACCCCCAATTGTTGTTCCATCCTTAAAAAGAAGACACAGGAGAAAAGCTTATAATTCAGAATAATAACAAAAGAAATGCAGGCCTGGATCCCAGGCAATAATGGTCTCCTGAGACAAAAGGGGACTCAGAGATGTGAAGCTGCACTTGTCACTCTTCCCCAGTGTATACCACACTCTCCCGCACCATCAAAGGGACACTTCTTTTTGAATGAAGGGCTAAGACAGGGTACTCACAAGTTCTGAGTTAGGGATTTCTAACCAAATGTTGGGAAAAATTCATGACTTTTTAGACCTAGATCTTGAATTCAAAAAGACCAAGAGAAAACTAGAATATCATGAAAAAAGAAAGAACTGAAAAAAGTATACTTGACATGGCTGAGCAAAAGTGGGGAACCCCGGTTGGAGCCAACCAAACTACTGTAAAGCCGGACAAGAATCCATGGTATTCAACATTCCCTTTTAATGCCTCTCTCTTATTTTACTATGCTTATTCTACAACTTTAGCCCTTAGTTTAGGCAACTAAATGAAAGAAGGGTTCTTGTGTAGGTTAGTCCTATGTAAATGGTTGACTTTTTTATTTTAGTAAGCTGTTGTTTACTCATACCAGCCCAGTCCTAGATTAACAGGGACTCTGTCAGGCATGGTGGTACACACCTGTAATCCCAGCAACTTGGGAGGTTGAGGCAGGAGGATCGCAAGTACAAGGCCAGCCTCAGCAATTTAACAAAACCCCGTCTCCAAATAAAAAAACAAACAGGAACTGTATCCACATAATTATCTTTAAGACTGGAAGAAGCTTTAGGACAAAAGTGACAATGATGACTGACCAGTGAAGGTTGCTGTGGCTTGTCTCTACTCTGGCCCTAGTTTCATGAAGTTTCCAAACCTCTTGATCAGAATTTGGCGGCATGACAAGTAATATTTAAGAATTTAAAGATATGAGTTCAACACTCCCCCAACCTTGTTACAATGACTATGGGGATGCTGGGAAGGTCCAGGTTAAATCAATAAAGGGAGTCCTGACTTTTTCTTGCATAGAAGCAACTGCATTTTTTCTATTTAAAAAAAAAAACAACAAACAACTTTCTATGTTTCTATTTCTGTGGCCAATTTAACCTTAATTTAGTCTTTCCTCTAGGATAGATTTTTTTTTTTAAAACATGTTTTAAGTCTTCTGGCTATAACCCCTATCAATGTTTTATAAAGTTTTAGGTGTGTGAATGTTCATGTTACTCAGTTGGCTGTAATATTTCAGGGTCATGACCCCATAGTCTGAGTTGAACTACCATATTTGTGCCTTAAAGGTGTTTTGTCAGAAACAAGAGAGCTGTGTGTTTTATTTATTGACTTATTGCAGTATTGTGGAATGAACTCAGTAGTGCTCTCCCACTGAGCTACATCCCCAGCCCTCACTTTTTCAAAAAATATTTTATTTTGAAAAAGGGTCTTACTAAGTTGCCAAGGCTGTCCTTGAACTTGGGATCCTATAGCCTCAGCCTCCTGAGTGGCTGGGATTATGGGTTTACATCACCATGCCCAGCAAAAACTGTATCTTTTAATTAAAAAAACAAAAATGAATGATTAACAAAACAAGTGAAATGACATTACAGAGGGAATGGCAGCCTAAGAGTGGGACCTCTGTAATATGGCAAGGCTCTCTGGCACAGAAGCTCCTTTTCCTCTATCACACTCCATCTCTGTAGGAAGGTTAATCTTACGTGCCATTTACACACAAGCATGGATGATAAGACTGCTTTAATTGGCTATGTTTTCTAGACAGAAACTAGAACTGTGTGTTAATGAGAATATTTTATTCTTGTTGTTACTGGGAATTGAACTGAGAGGTGGTCCCCAGCCCCCTTTTTAAAAGTCTGTCTTTATCCCCAGCCCTTTTTATTTTTTATTTTGAGACAGCATCTCACTAAGTTACTGAGGGCCTTGCTAATTTGCTGAGACTGGCCTTGAACTTATGATCCTCCTGTCTTAGCCCCCCATGTTGCTGGGATTACAAGTATGTACCACTCAGCTAATGAGAAGTTTTAAGGTCAATGAAAATTATTTGATGGTAATTACAAAGGTTCCTTACTCTTCTGTTTGACTTACATTTTCAGAATTAGCCAGGAAATGCCTGACTTCTTCAATGAACTATGAGGCTCAGTTCCTCAGACTATAAATCAAGAAGAGATGCAGCATTCACTACTCATCATGTTCTCCCAGGACCACAGGCCACCAATTTTTGCTCAGGGAGTCTAGGACCTAAGCCTCAGGACTTGAACACCTAGGCAAAACCTACCACAAACCTTTGTGGGCTGAAATATCAGACAGCAGTGT
Organism: Marmota marmota marmota; assembly: GCF_001458135.2. Classification (NCBI taxonomy): domain Eukaryota; kingdom Metazoa; phylum Chordata; class Mammalia; order Rodentia; family Sciuridae; genus Marmota; species Marmota marmota. The sequence continues at coordinate 41,585,549 of NW_025999977.1, read as the reverse complement.
CTGCCAACATCCTGTTGCTATTTTACTGTGGCATCTTTAAGCATCCTAGACAACTGCCCTTACTGATAAAAAGTAATTTTTCGTGCCTGGGGTAAAACAACTCAATTTCCAAAAACCAAGAGGCTGGAATGAGTGCACAGAAATCAGGTGTTGGACAAGAAGATGTTCTCTGTACTCAACGTGCAATTATCAGCCTTACTTCCCCTTCCACAGAATAAGCCCCTTTGGACCCACCTGGGACTCCAGAGGATCCTAGATCTTCTATGGCTTTTGAGAGAGGAAAATGCCCCCAAATCACAATGCTTCTTAGTCATACAAAAAAAAAAAATCATGGGAAATAGTGTGGCATACCATAGTAAAAACAGTCCTTTGCAAGTGTACGTTTCCCCCACTGACTACTAATTTATTCCTGTTAGAATGGGGGATGATGAGTGAGGTCAAAGGACCTTCCCAAGGAGCCATGCATACTATGGGGAAAACTTGGATCAAATTTAATGTTCTACCTGTTATATGTATAGTTTATATATTATGATTTTTCTCTTACAATAGGCTTCTCAAAGCAAGGCTTTACAAGTTCTTTGGCATCATACTCCTCTTTGCTGCTATGTAGAGGGAAGGGGTGGCTTTAGGTTATTTAAATTTCACCTGTCATCATCCTTGGGGAATGGTGTAGGCATGGAGTAGACAGGAGGCTGTGGTTCTACCTGAATGAAAAGTGCTTTGTTTGGTATTAACTTTTTTTTTTTAAGGGATTAACTTTGCCATAGTTAGTGGTTACCTAATATTTTTCCATCTCAGCCCACTGAGGGATCAGTCACATTCCCATATTAACAGTAAGTCAGAACTCTAGATAGGGAAGAGGGGTTGAAGGGCAAGGGGGGTGGGACATGGGGTTAGAAATGATGGCGGAATGTGATGATCATTATTATCCAAACTACATGTATGAAGACATGAATTGGTGTGAGTATACTTTGTATACAACCAGAGATATGAAAAATGGTGGTCTATATGTATAATAAGAATTGTAATGCATTCCGCTGTCATATATAAATTAAAAAATAGTAGCTTTTATTTATTTATTTGTTTTGCCATAGTAGTTTTTAGGGTAAGGAGCATGGAGGATTATAGTACATGTAACTATTATAATATGAGGAGGTATATATAGAGTTCTTAAGAAGCCTCTTAGGTGACAATGATCCAATACCACTATTGAAAACCAGTGGTTTAAAGAATCAAGAATGACAGATTTATGCCAACATGCTAAAGATGAAATAGGGTGATGGTAACAAAGCACCCATATTAGACAAAGTGAGATTGATTGGCCTTCACCTTCGAGTATCAATAGGAAGATTTCCTTATTTAGAAGGAGAGAATGCATGAAATACTTCTGTGAACGATATCTGGAACTGTAGATCTCTAGGAGGTTTTATGCACTCTTCAAGTGCAATCTGAAGGGGTTAAACCCTACTTCTGGGGAGACTTTATAACTCCACGTTTAGGTAAATGCTGGGCTTGGCAAGGCTCCTTCTCTTGTGGAAGCCAATGCTTCAGCAATTGTTTTAACTCTGCCAACCATAGCTGGCAAGTTTTCAAGAGCACCCCACATGCAGAGCTTTTCCGGCTGGCAACCCCAGGTAACCCAGCTCTCACTCCCCTCCAATCAGCCCTGGCCACCCGCCTGGTGCTGCTGCTCTACCACTAACCGTGCACAGTGCTGCAGACGGGCCACATAGGAGGCTATCAGCGCATGCTCATCGGCCAGCGAGCTGGGTATATCCTGGCTATACTGAAACCTGGGAACGATGCAGGCAAGGACAGGAAGTGTGACACAAACACAGAAGGAAAAATGAACATGGATTAAAATGAGCAAACTTAAAAATAGGAAAAATAAATCATGATAAGGAAAATAATAAAAAACCACAATGCATAATGGGATAAGGTATTAGGCGATCTGCACTCGATCCCAGTCCTTTAACATAAGCAACCTTTTAGGAGATGATGTTGGCCAACTGACAACATAATCCTTGAGGAGGAGGACTGTGCTCTCAGATCTGTCAAGGTTCTGGGCTTTGCAATGGGTGTATGTTTTAGGGAGGCCCTCTGGCAGAACTTGAGCAGAATGAATCCATTTCGTATTACTAAGTGATTTCTGATCGTTTTGCTTTTATAGCTTTTGTCTACCCTTAAGCATTTTCAATGTTAATGCACACTGCTATCTAAATATTATTTGTCAGAAAATCTCCTTTAGCTTCAGTCTATTTTCTCCCATAAAACTTGTACTTGAAACAAACTCACTGGAATTATATCGAATTATAAGACATCTCTGTGAGGCTCTCAGAGATATGTGAAAGGTTCTTAAGCACATGCTCTTTTTAAAAAATTTTTTTTTATTCTAATTTGTTATATATGACAGCAGAATGCATTACAATTCATATTCACGTATAGAGGCCATTTTTCATATCTCTAGTTGTATACAAAGTATATTCATATCATTTGTGTCTTCATATATGTACTTTGGATAATGATGTCCATCTCATTCCACCATCATTTCTGACTCCATGCCTCTTCCCTTCTCCTCCAACCCCTTTGCCCTATCTAGAGTTAGTCTATTCCTCCCACGCTCCCCCTCCCAACCCCACTATAAATCAGCCTCCTTATATCAGAGAAAAACTTGGCATTTGTTTTTTGGAATTGGCTAACTTCACTTAGCATTATATTCTCTAGCTCCATCCATTTACCTGCAAATGCCATGATTCTATTATCTTTTAATGCTGAGTAATATTCCATTATGTATTTTTACCACATTTTTTTTATCCATTCATCTACTGAAGAACACTTAGGTTGGTTCCACAATTTAACTATTGTGAATTGTGCTGCTATGTGGCATGTTTTTTTAAAAAATTTATTATAGAAATGCTAAAATTTGCATAAAATACAATAATCTAATGACTGCCTCTCAGGTACCCATCAACAAACATGAACAAATATCAACATTTCATCAATCTTGTGTAATCTATTCTTTCTTCTTTTAACTTTGGTGCAGGAAAGGTGGCTACAGCAAATCCAAGGCAATTATTTCACTTGGGAATCCTTGAGCTTATATATCTATCAGTGAATACATTTTACATGACCAACATTATCATCACACTTATGAAATTTGGCAAAAGTGTTTTAATATATCAGCTATTTTGAAAAATCTCTTCAAACCCTAAAAGTGTCCCTTTCCTGTTAAAATCAAGATTCAAACAAGGTTCCCACTTTGCATTTGGTTGATACTTATATTTGATGGATATATTTCTGTCTTTAGTCCATAATGGTTCCATCTTTTCCTTGTTTATTTTATGACATCTGTTGTGAAGAAACCAGAATACCTCGTAGAATACACTACATTCTGGATTTGACTGTTTCCTGTGCAAGTTATAAGACATTATAACTTATTTCTCTATCCCGTGTTTAGATCTAGATACTTGATTACATTTTTTTGCTTGTTTTGTTCATGAGAAGTGGCTTGAGTCTTTGTATGTTGTACTCATAAACCAAAAAGAAGGCACATAATGGAATGGAATACAGACACTGATGAGTGGACTCAGATGTTATTGGTCGTCTCTCTCCATTATGAAGCCCTTCTTTTAAATTTTAACTTAATGGTACTTTAACATATACTAATGATTCTTACCTAGATTCACCATTTTTTTAGGGGGGGGTGTGGCAAAATGTTGATTTTTCTAATATTATCATCCTTTCTGCAATTATTATTTTCCGATTTTTTTAACAGTATTTTTACTGTTCATTTAAGAAAGATAAAACAAAGGCTGATTTTTCCATTATTTAATAAAATTCAGAATAATGAGTTAGTGCCATAGCAACCTATAATGGCTACCTAGGAATTTTCTTAGTATCATTATGAATTCATATAGGTGTTCCAATCAATTTCAATTGTTATTATGATTATTTTTTTAGATGAGGTCTTGCTACATTGCCCAGACCAAACTTGAATTCATGGACCCCAGTGATAAGTTCAACTCAAGTGATCCTCTTACTTTAGCCTCCCAAGCGGCTGAGATTACAGACACCTAACAGTGTGCCTGGCTCAGTCATGTTTTCGATACTCAGACTGTCCTACTTTTGGCAAGTGGGGCAGAAGCTTCTGAGTTCTCTGACACACCAATTAGAACTTATTCGTTTCCTTGCTTTTTGTAATAAGATACACCCATTTTGTCTTATATATATCATGTCCCAGACTTGAAATCAACCACTTTTCCAAGGGCTTGTGGTTTCCTTTACTGGGAACAAGTATTTAGAGACCATATTAGGGTGCTCAGTATTTCTGGTTTGTCACTACTTTTAGGCCCTTTCAGTGGATAAAGCTAGCAAATTTGTATTTAGAAAGAAGAAAAATAAATGATTTATCTTAGGACTTTCAAAGTACCATTCCATTTTCTTCTGGCTTGCGTTGTTTTTAGTGAGTTGTCATCAATATTCTTTTTTTTTTTTTTTTCTGTATACAACATGTCTTTTTTTCCCTCTAGCTGCCTTTAATATGTTCTCTTTCTCATTACTTACTGTTCAGCAATTTTATTCTGATGTATCTTGGTTGGTATGGTTGTTGTCTCTATTTAGCCTGATTAAATTTATTGAGCTTTTCTGTTGTTGTTGAGCCTATAAATCTGTAGATTTATAGTTTTTTTGTTTGACATTGTCCCATAGGTAACTGAGCCTCTGTTCATTTTTTAGGAATTTTCTTCCTTGTGCTCCATTTTGGATAGTTGTATCTCTCTGTCTTTAACTTCATATTCTCCTATGATTTCTGATCTTCTGTTAAGTCCAGCCAGCCACTGACTTTTTCAATTCAAGCATTGCCCTTTCAACCCTAGGCATTCCATTATTCTTGTTTAAATTTTTTTGAATCAAAGTAGAAAATATATTCAGAAAGTTTCAATTACATTTGGTTCTTTCTTATTTCTTCCATTTTGCTCATTATATCCATATTTTTCTTTATATTCCTGATATTTACCATTACTAATTGCACCATAGATTATTTCTAACTCTGTTTCTCTTGACTGATTTTTCTCCTGGATAGAGCTCATATTTTCCTGCCTTTTCCTGTGTCTTCTAAACTTTTTTTTTCCTTCCTGAATCATGGAAATGATGAATTTATATTATAAATGTCTGGATTTTGTTGCCTTCCTCTAAAGAATCTGGCAGGTTTTTTTGGTACTGGGGATTGAACTGAGCCACATCCCCAGCCCTAATTTTTATTTTATTTAGAGACAGGGTCTCACAGAGTTGCTTAGCACCTTGCTGTTGTTGAGGCTGGCTTTGAACTCAGGATTCTCCTTTCAGCCTCTCCAGCCACTGGGATTACAGGCATCTGCCACCTCACCCCACCAGGTAGTTAATTTTGAGGCTTGTTTTAAGCTTCATCAGCACAGATCTACAGTGGCCTTTATCAAGGACAATTTTCACCCTGCTCCTAAGGAGTGGCCTCCCTGATGGTTTTTACAGAGTAATGTTCAGTTTTCAATGTCGTCTCTCTACTTTGGCTGGTCGGAACTCAAAATATTTGTGTGTCTCAGGTAATTACCTGTTCCATTTTCAGATTTTCAGGATTTGTTCTTTCCAAGGTCTTAGAAAGTCTCATTCTACACAAATACAGCTTAGTTTTCAGAAAGATTCAAGGGAACCTCCATGCATATTTATAGAGCTCTTTCTCTGCATGGCTTCCTCCCCTCTGGTATTCTGCCTGGGAAATTCCAGCTTTCTTGAAGTCTGACTTCTATCTCCACATCTCAGAAGAGTGCCTTGCTCTGCTAGTATCCATTGCACTATGGACAAATGCCTCTGGGCAGGATGCCAGAGCAAACACAGGGCTATCTCCACTTGCTTCTCTTCCCTCAGGGATCAGTCCTGTAGCACTTACTATCTACTTTCTGAAAACAACTGTTTCTTATATTTAGACCAGTTGTAGTTCATACTGGGAAAGCTATAATTTAATAACAGTTACTTCACCACAACCAGAGTGGAAATTCCCTAATAACTCATTTTTATCATACCTTTGTAAAGTATTGATCCACCTCAAACTGGAAATGAAAACTTAAATAAAACTGCTTCTTCGTGGTGGATAGGTTGGGAAGTACTGCAATATAACCTTTTATATATTGCAGGCCACTATCTGGACATAAGCTTTTACTTTGATATAAGAAGCTATAGGAGGGTTTTGAAAAGAAGTAAGGAGGGCTGGGGTTGTGGCTCAGTGGTACAGCACTGGCCTAGCATGTGAGGTTCGATTCTCAGCACCACATACAAAACAAAACAAAGCAAATAAATAAAGACCCATCAATAACTAATAAAAATATTTGTTTAAAAAAGAAAAGAAGTAAGGAATGATAAGATTTACATTTTAGTAGGATAATTTGTTTTGTGGAAAGTAAACTGCAGAGAACAGAAGCACTCAAGTAGATTATTGCAACATTCCTGAGGGCATGGTGGTGCACACTTGTAATCCCAGAGACTCTGGAGGCTGAGGCAGGAGGATCACAAGTTCAGAGTCAGTCTCAGCAACTTAGTGAGGCCCTAAGCAACTGAGTAAGACCTTGTCTCAAAATTAAAAATTACAAGGGCGGGGGAATGGATGTGGCTAAGTGTTTAAGCATCCCTGGGTTCAATCCCCAGTACCAATAAAAAATAAATAAATAAAAATTCTGCAACATTCTAAACATTTCAGATGAGAGACAGGGTGTGTAGAAAAATAGTAATAGCAGAAGTGGCAAGAAATAGTAGGATCTTGGTGTTTCGTTTTATTTTGTTTTTTGATAGAGTTGATCTAATAATCAAACAGTTTAGATGGATGTAAGAGAATGACAGGAATCAAAATTTTTACTGAATAACTAAAAGAATGAAATTGCCAATAACCAGGAGGGGAAGACTGGGAAAAGTAGATTTAGTGGGGGAAGATAGAGAACTCAGTTTGGGACATACACATTGTAAGACATGTATTAAACACCCAAAGAAAATACTGATCAGGAGGTAGACATAAGCAATTAGAGCTGAGGAAAAGGTCTGGACCAGAAAAATAAGACTAGAAGTCACCAGTATGCAGACAGTAATCATTATTTAATTTTTCTGGTGGTACTGGGTATTGAACCCAGGGCCTTGTGCATGTGAGGCAAGCACTCTACCAACTAAGCTGTATCCCCAGCCCTAAGACAGTAATAAAATCTATGAATACAGATGAGACTACCTATAGTAAGAGAATGAAGATAGAAAAAAAAGTGGTGTCTACTGCCATACCACCCTGAATGTACCTGATCTTGTCTGATCTCAGAAAAGAAAAGCCATCCAGGCATACTACCATTCAGAGTTCAAAAAGGTATGAAGCACTAGCAAAGGAAGCCAGGAAGGAATGAAGGAAAACGAGCATGACACCTGTAAGCCAAGCATGACGGTGTTCCAATAAAGCAGGAGAGATGATCCGTGCCAGACGCCACTCAGAGACCAAGCAAGGCCCTGAGCAGTGACCACTAAAGTCAGTGCCGTGGAATCCAGGAAGTTTCCATGACAGCGCTAGTTCTAGCAGAGTAGTGGGAGGTGAACATCTGACTGGTGTACATGGCAGAACAAAAACCAAAGATGCTTACTACAGATAACAAGAAGTTCTCCTAAAATGGTAGACAGAGAGACACAGGGATAACTGGAGGGGAAACTGAGGCCAAGATAGGACTCCCCCCCTAAAAAAATAAGAAGAATGAGATGTATAAATTGACAGAAAAGATTCAGTTGAGATGAGGGCAAAGGATGACAGAGGAGAACTGCTTTACCAGAAGTCCTTAACTGGCCAGTGACGATGAGGCCCAGTGCACAGAGGGCCCTCTACCACGCACATGGGTAGAGACAGGCAGAGGAGTACGTAAGGAGGGAGCTTAGCGGATTTTTTCTTTCTAATTGTTTCTTTTTTCTCAATGATATGGATGTGACAATCTGCCAAACTCCATTTTAAGTTTATAGAAAGACTGTTGTTTAGAACTAGTGTTATTTGTATTTGCCAGATAATTAAGCTCCTCCTCCTCCTCTTTTTTTTTTTTTTTTAAACAGTGCTGGGGATTGACTCATGGGTACTCTACCACCAAGCTACATCCCTAGACATTTTTTTTTTTTTTTTTTTTAAAGACAGTCTCACAAAGCTGCCAGGCAAGGCTTGGGCTTCAAACTTGCTATCATTCAGACCAGACTCAGCCTCCCCAGTCACTGAGATTACAGTATGTGCCACTGTGTTGACTCCTAACTAAGGATCTAGACCGAAATGAAAAGCATTATCAGTAGCTGCCTGCAGTAGAAAAGGAACTGAAGTGTCCATGCATTCTGATCATTTTGCTTGATAGTATGCTCACCTTGAAAGCTGCACCTGTTTGAACAGATTTTTAACTCTTCTTTTTGACAAAATACAAATATACATTTGACACTAACTGAAAAATAGGTTAGAAAACTGTTTTTCTAAAGCCAAGTCAATAGTTTACAATTCAGTATGTATTTTCCTATAAATAATTATTCTAAGATGTCAAATATCAACTCAATCTATAAAAGTAGGTGATTTTCATGCCTAAATATATAGTAGTTCTAATAGCATTTCTGATCGAAACTGGACATTTGAAACAGTGTGTGGAGCACCTAAGAGGTATCAGGCAGAGATGGGGACACCACAGGAGCAAAACCCAGGCATGGCTACTGTCCTGTTAGTGCTACAGTCTAGGGGAAAAGACATGACCACAAAAATAGGTGCAAAATTACAAATATAGCTGTTGAGAGGGATATTCTCTAAGAGCCTAACAGAACTTTAACCAGTCAGGGAGATTAGCAAAAGCAAGGCCAGGGAATGAGCCTTGAAGTTCAAACGGAGCCACGATGGGATGAGCATACCCTCCCAGGATATGCACACAGCGGACTTTCACCCAAGGCTCCCCTAGTGCCAGACCAACAGTAATGAGAACCAGCGCTGGGACACAGGGCCCTGGTGGGACGCGGTAGGGTCTGGAGTCATTTTTCTAATACTGCGTTCTCCCAGACTACCTCCTCCAGAACTTCCTGGCTTTTCTACTAGATCAGACTCTCTGGGAAAGAGGCTTGGGAATCTGCACGGTTTCATGGTTTCAGCAGAACTTCTTTTCCTTTCCTCCCTTTCCCTCTTTCTCTCTGGACTAGGGATTAAACCCGGGGTGCTCTACCACAGAGCTATATCCCCAACCCTTTTTATTATTTATTTAAAAACCATTTTTAGTTGTAGATGGACACAATACCTTTGTTTACTTATTTCTTATGTGGTGCTGAGGATGGAGCCCAGGGCCTCATACCTACAAGGCAAGTGCTCTACCGCTGGGCCACACCCCCAGCCCTTAATTTTTATTGTGAGACAAGGTTTAGCCAAGTTGTCCAGCCTAGTCTCAAACTAGTGATCCTCCAGAGCTGCTGGGATTACAGGTGTGTGCCACTGAGCCCAGCTCAGCACAGCCAAAAGGCACATTTGTGGGAACAGTTAAAAAAGAGGCAGGGATTTGTGTGGGGAAAACAGGGATGAAAGGCAAACAATGTGTGGACAAGGTCAGAAGCAGTAAAGCATGCTGGAGGTTGGGTGTGGAGCCACCATAACGGTACTCTGCACCAAGTGGGAGCAGTGTAGAAAAGCACGAGAGAGTGTGGGCTTTGGGTTCTAATCCACACAGATGCTTGTCTGCTATGAGGACTTGGACAATAACCTTTCCATGCTTCAGTCCCCTCATCTGTAAAACAGGAAAATTACATAAAGTCTACCTCCTGTAATGTTTATAGAGTGTCGGGAGGATTAAGTAAAATAATGTTGACAAAGCATCTGGAATACATCTGTAGTCACTGTCAACAAGGTACCTGAGATCTATCAGATGCTTTTATATGTGCTTTTTTTCCTAATCTCAGGACAATCTTACAAGAAATGTATTATTATAACATCTTTTGAGACAGGGTCTCTTAATTTTACATTTTCAGCCCTGACCTCTTTCCTGAGCTCCAGAATCATATTTTTGATGGCTTCCTCAGCTGCCTAATAGTCATCTCGAACCTAACATTCAAAACAGAATTCTCCATTTTCCCATCTTACTTTCTCACCTGCTATTCCCACATGTACCAGTTTAAATAAGGAGCATCATGTTTACCCAGCCATCAAGCCAAAAATGGAGATTCCCTAATTCTCTCTTCCTCTCACACCACATGCCATCTACTGCAAGTTCTGCTGGCTGTTTTCTCACCAGCTCCCCTGCCGTCATGACACATGGCACAGTTTTTCACCATGCCTTATTTAGCCAAGGTCAACAGCCTCTTTTTTTTTTCCAATGCTGAGGATTGAACCCAGGGCCTTGTGCCTGCTAAGCAGGGGCTCTACCTCTCAGCTACACTTCCACCCCTTTTTATTTTTTAAACAGGGTCTAAGTTGCCCAGGTTGGCCTTGAATTTGTAATCCTCCTGTGTCGGCCTTCTGTGTAGCTGGCATTATAGGAATGGGCCACCATGCCTGGTTCCAACAGCTTCTTGTCTGGTCTTTCTTTTGCCACTCTTTTCCTCAGCAGCTGATTTTTTGCACTGCACTGAGTGATCTTTTCGTAATAAATCACTTCCGGGTGATGAAAATTTTTCTAAAATTGACTGTGATGATGATTGTACAACTGCATATACTAAAACCACCGAACTTTATATTCTGAATGGATGAATTATACAGTATATGAATTACATCTCAATAAATCTGTTTAAGAAATTGAGGAATCTAACTAATAATTCTGAAACTGCTACACATGTTTCTGGGACTGGAAATGGCTGTTGGATGAAAGGAATCAGGTTTCTCACCACTGGAGAGGAAAACTGCACATAATCAAGGGAGAAAAGCTAGAGGGAAACATGCAAAACAGAACTAGCAACAGACTCCTTGGTTTAACTCACGGATGGCGTGATGTAGACACAAGTGGATAAAGGACTTTGGATGCCTATGTATACCGACACTGATTTCTAATGTCATTCTCTAATAAAAGGAACCAGGTTCTGTAGAGAAATGTCTCATTCTAAGGTGGGGGTAGGACTGTATAAGAAAAGCAAGAGCATGTTGTATGCCAGAAAGTGAGGAGGTTCTAAAGAAAAGAAAAGGTATCAAAGGGACACAGGATCTGGCTTGAAGAAGTCCCAGTGGTCAGAGCCCCAGAACAATTTCAGCAATAAAATGATGGCATTGGATTATAATCCAAAGTAGAAAATAAGTTTCCAAGAGTCTAAACTGAAATAAATAAAAGACCGAATAAACACATGAATGGGAGATACAGAGGACGTAGACACTTCCCCCAACTCCTGACCTTGTGTGGGTCTGTGCTGGGTGACCTGCTTCCAAGGAACAAAGTAGGAAAGGAATTAAAAAAACATACAGACACCTACTTGGGCAGGTGAACGGACGACCACCACCGGTGGAGTCTGTCGATGGTATGGCCCTCTGACAAGAGAAGGGCACCTCATTCCTGTGATATTCTTCCCTGAAACCCAACCCCAATCTAACCATGAGAAAACCATGAAAAACCTTCTACAAAATATCTGACCAGGACTCCTCGAAACTGTCAAGATCCTCTGCACCTCCTAGAGGAAAATGTAGGCCCAACTCTCCATCATGTCGGCTTAGGAACCGACTTCTTCAACAAGACTCCTAAAGCACAAGTAAAATCAAGAATCAATAAATGGAACGGCATCAAACTAACTTCTTCACAGCAAAGGGAACAATCAAGAATGTGAAGAAAGAGCCTATAGCATGGGAGAACATCTTTGCCACCTGCACCTTAGACAGAGCGTTAATCTCCAGAATACATAAAGAACTCAAAAAACTTGACACCAACTGCCCCCCCCCAATAACCCAACCAATAAATGGGCAAAGGAACTGCACCTGCACTTCACAGAAGAAATATGAATGGTCAGCAAATATTTGAAAAAATGATGTTCAACATCTCTAGCAATTAGAGAAATGCAAATTAAAACTATGCTGAGATTTCACTTCACTCCCGCCAGAATGGCAATTATCAAGAATACTAGTAACAATAAGTGCTAGCGAGAAAGCAAGGGAAAAAGTACAGTCATAGATTGCTGTTGAGACTGCAAACTGGTACAACCACTCTGGAAAGCAGTATGGAGGTTCATCAGAAAACTTGGAATGGAACCACCATTTGACCCAGTTATCCCACTCCTTGGTACATACCCAAAGAAGTTAAAATCAGCTCAATTCACAATAGCTAAGTTACGGAACCAACCTGGGTGTACTTCAACAGATAATTGGATAAATAAAATGTAATATGTTTTTTGACTAATATTCCATTGTGTATATATGATATAGATAGACATGTATATATACACAATGAAATATTACTCAGTCATGAAAAAAGAATGACTTTATGACATTTGCTAGTAAATGGGTGGTCTAGAGATTATCGTGCTAAGTGAAATAAGCTAATCCCCAAACACCAAAGGTCAAATGTTCTCTCTGATATGCAGATGCTAACATACATCAAGTGGGGGTGGGTGACAGAAGTTAAGTGGATTAGCCAGGCATGGTGGTATATACCTATAATCCCAGTGGCTCAGGCGGCTGAGACAGGAGGACAGTGAGTTCAAAGCCAGCCTCAGCAGTTTAGCGAGGTCCTAAGCAACTCAGTGAGACCCTGTATCTAAATAAAATACAAAATAGGACTGGGTATGTTGGTCAGTGGTCAAGTGTTCCTGAGTACAATATCTGTTACTCCCCCCATCCCCAAAGAAGTTCAGTGGATTAGACAAAGGGGAATAAAGGGAAGGGAGGGAGATAGGAATAGGAAAGACAGTAGAATGAACCGGGAAAACCTTTCCTATGTACATACATGAATACACCACAGTGAAACTCTACATCATGTACAACCACAAGACTGGGATACTAATTAGAATAAGTTATATTCCATGTATGTATAACATGTCAACATACACTGTATTGTCATGTATCTCTAAAAAGAACTAAAACATACTTTTAAAAAACTGTCAAGGTCATAAAAAACAAACATTAAAAAATTGTTACAGATCAGAGGAGAGAGACCAAGAAGACATGATGACTGAACACAATGTGGTACCCTGGGACAGAAAAAGGACATCAGTGAAAAAACTAGTGAATTATGACTAAAGTCTGGAGTTTCTGTCACTTTCTTAGAAGTGACTTGGACCAAGCTGTCAATATTAAACACAGTGATGGGCATATTGCAACTTTTCTTGAAATCTAAAACTATTTAAAAATAAGGTTTATTAAAAATATTTTTAAAAAATCAGATCACGTCTCCTTCATGGTCGGGCCCCTAGCCACCTCAGGGAACTGGCTTCCGACTGTTGATCCCTCTTGGTCACAGAGCCCTTCTGCTACCCCAGGAAAAGGCCAGGCTTGCTCTCCATGGGCCTTCACTCCTCCTGCTCCCTCAGTCTGAGCGTGCCTTCTGGGGTCCTTCATGGCTCTCCTTTTCCTCACAACATTCAGTTTCCTGGTCAAATGCCACCTCTTCAGACTCCTTTCCTGGACATCAAACTTGAAATCTAAAACTCTCCAACCCATTTATGCCCCATTTTTCTGCAAAGTATTTATCACGACCCTTTATTATATCATGAATTTACTATTTTTGTCTTCTACTCTAGGATGGAAGATACATGAAAGCAGGGACGGATCATCACCTCCTACAATAGTGCCTGGCCCATACGAAGTGCTCATCATAAATCTGCTGAATTAATAAATTGCTACTTTGTCATTACTACTTTGCCATTACTACTAATGGCAAAGTAGTGATTTATTAATTAACTACTACCCTGAAGGAGGCGATTACATATATGAAGCTCACATAACAGGTGACAAAGTTCGACCCTGAAACCTAGGCCTACTTGACCTTTGAACCCATGATCATTCATGCTGCACCAGGTTTTCTTTATCAAAGGTGAAAATGGAGTGGACAATGAATCAAGAGATGCAGGGGGGGCACAGAGAGCAGGAGATCTCCTAAACCTGTCATGCGGCAGCTAAGTTGCTGGCTGGGCAGCTGTGAGCACGGAGTGCAGAGAGTGCTTCCTGGCTGTGCCTGGTAATAAGCTATTTGAGGCAGAAGTCTGAATTAAATTGACAGGTAAAGGTGAGTGAGATTTTTCTCATGGTACCTCAATTTTTTCATTTGTTACATATTGAAAGTACAGAATCAGGATTATTACAAAGTATTGTTATAAAAGAATTTAAGAAAATAATGTTTTCCAACTCTTTAATTTCTATTCAGTGAGAGTAATTTTAGCAACTACTGCTTCAAAGCGTCAGACATTTAGGGATCTGACCTCCAAAGAAGGCTAAACAGCATCATCTGAAGGCTCTGGATGCAGAGGCAGGGCCTTGCTTGGACAGTCATTCACTAATGCCATCTTCCTCAGTGGAAGCGGTTCTTCCCCCAATTACTAGTTACCAACTGCTCTCTGTTCTCCTCTTAAGTTTCTCAGGAACTCTCTCGGCCACACTCATACTCCCCATTACCAGGCCCCTGGGCACGCTGAAGTGAAGTGATGGGGACTCATCTCCATATCTGATATTACAGATTTTAAAGGGGCAAGAATTTGTTCCTTTGATTTTTGCTACCTCAAAACTCAGAAAGAGATGCTACTACTAATGAAACAGATGCAAAGTCTTACTAAACCTGCTATAATAGATCTCATTGTTTTCTATGTTGAGGCCAATAATGAACTACAACATTCTGATTTCTAAAATATCATTTATGGGCTGTGAAAATCTATGAGTCTATTGAGAACAATTGAGAGCTACATCTCATCTTTCTAATATCCTATTCTAACTCCAAGAAGAGGCAAAATGCTTGTTTTTCTAAAAGAGCCAGGGAGCAAATATTTAAGGCTTTGTAGGTCATAGGATTTCTGTTGCAAATATTCAACTGCCATTGTAGGGAAAACAGCTATAAACTGTATGTAAACAAGTGAACATAGTTTTATTCCAATAAAGCTTTATTTACAAAAATAGGCTGCCACCTGTAGGCTGCAGTTTGCCAACTACTTCTGTAGTGCAGACCACAGGGTAGCTGGAAAGTATTCTGAGGCCAGGCAATCACCTCTGTATCACACCAATATCTGGGTAGAATTCAGGAATCTTTGTCATATAATCCTGAATTTGGGACAAGGCCCCAAGCCACATCAGTGCTGACTTTGATTCCCAATTGGTTCTAGAGTCCTTCAATGTCTTGGATGAGTTTTAGTTGGTACCAGGGACTCATCGTAATGTTGGTGAGGAAATGATGACAGCTATACTCTTCCAAGGTGATGTAATCCAGAAGAGAAGCTCTAGAATTGGCACACCCTTCTCCCTAGTGAACCCAGCCCAGGACCGACTCTGCGGTACTCCTAACCTAATAAGACTGCTCTAGGCTACAACACCAGAGGCCCCTGAGTGTAAGCAGGTGACACGCTGGGACACTGCTGTTGAAGAATGACTCTCTGAGTGTAAAATGCGGACTGGAGCAAGGTGAAAGAAAAGACAGGAAGTTCTGTGAGTAGACGCTGCAGTGTCTAGGTGTGAGGTGGCTCTTGGTGGCTTATACCACGGCAGAGAGAGAAATGGTTGAATTAAAGAGATTCAGGAAGGAAAGGCCATAGTGACTGAATGAATTATAGGCCTTGGTCAAAACTCATCAAGTTGTATTCTTAATTGGTGAATTTTATTGCATACAAATTATAACTCAAAACAGATGAAAAAAAAAAAGTCTGTAGTAGTGTCTGGCTGGTTGTGGTGGAAGCAGAGGTGAGGTGAGGAGACAGAAGATTCCCAAATTTCTCGCTTCAGTGTGAAGGGGATGGTGCTGCCACTTCCTGAGTTGGAAGAGTGGAGGAGGACTAGGTACTGTAGGCCCAGGTTTACACGTGTTAAGTTGTTGGTGTCTGTGAAACATCTACCTGGAAATGTCAGGCAGCAATTTGATAAATAGTTCTCCAACCAGAATTTGAGATTGAACTGAACTGAGAATGAATTGATTTGGGTTGGAGATAAAATGCAAGACCACTAAAATGGGAGTCCAAGATGGCCCAAGACAGAGTCCTGAGAACATCAGCATTCCATAGATGGTACAGCTACAGGAATTAATGATGGAGCCTGAGGTCCTAAACCAAGGAAGAAGGGGACCAAAAATTCACAACACACTGGAATTTAGGGTATAACAAAAAAGTTTAGGTTCTTCCAATCTAGAATTCAATTGGAGTGTCATTGTTTTCCTTTTCTGCTAAAATGTAAGCTAGGAGGACAAACGACCATTTGGTTAAACACCTTCAAGAAGAGACCTCCTAGAAGTCTATCAGAAATGGTATATGATGAACGCAGAGTCCTCCATGATCAAAGTGGAAAGCCCACTGAATCCAACAGTAAATCACAAGATAATTCTCTGGCTCTGGAAAAGCCCTGGTATTTTGAGAAATGTCAGTACTGTTGTTACACTGGGAGAAACTTGTGGTGGGGTTCACCAAAGGAATGGAAAGACATCCAGAAAAATTCTAGTTAAAATCTCAATATCCATGACTCACTGACGTCAACAAAAGAGCCCTTTTAGAAGTGAGTATAGGGTAGGGATGCACAGGGTAGGAGTTCTTGTAGAAGATGACAGCTTTGGATCATTGTGCCAAGCTACGTCCTGTTAAATCAATACAGTAATATGCATAAGCACAATTATTAATGTGCAGTAAGCATAGTAACTGGCTTCCAAAGTCTGAGACTCTCAGATCTATAAGGCAAAAATGTCATTCTTCTCTACATGTCATCATGCAGCACACCATAAATAATTCTGGGAGCAAATCAGTTACTTTCCTTCTCTGTCACTAAAATGAACACAATATCAAGGCATTAGTGTGGAGAGATGGATTTACAAGATGCAAGGTTGTTCCTTTTCTAGATTATCTGTCCTCAAAGGACCGCAACCTAGAGAGAGGACAAAGGAGTGGGGGAAAGACATCCTACTAACAGCTCACTCACTGCCTCTGGGCCCTTGCTGTATTACAAGCTCAAGAGAAAAAAATGCCGTGTCCAGTGAGAACCGTAAAAGAAATAAGCTCAACTATGCGCACAATTCTCTGGCTCCACCAGATTACAGAGAGGAGGGAGTGGTTGTTGGAGCTGAGACTTGTTCAACACTGTTCACTTTTACCCATGGAATGCTGAAGTGATGATGTTAGCTGAATTTGTCAGATTACCTCTTTTCCAATACTAAATGCATCAAAAACCTTTATTAAATAAAAATCATAATAAAAGAAAAAATATCTGATTCTTTCTCCCTCCACATTCCGTTTTTCTGCATTGCCACCAGCCACATGCAGCTGCTTAAATTCCACTTAATTCCAATTAAACAAAATTAAGGGGCTGGAGTTATGGCTCAGTGGCAGAGCACTTGCCTAGCATGTGTGAGACACAGGGTTCGATTCTCAGCACTGCATACAAATAAATAAAAAATAAAGGTCCATCAACAACTAAAAAATTATAAATAAATAAATAAATAAATAAAATTAAATACATTTCCTCCATCACACTGGTCACATTTCAAGTGCTCAACAGCCACACATGGCTAGTGTCTGCTGTACTAGTAATGCATAAAATATGGAGAAACATGGGTAGCATGGAGATGCCATGACAAAGTGCTACAGAAAAGAAGAGCCTCCAAGAAGATTCAATTAAGGATATCACCAAACTTGCATTTCAGAAAAGTCCCTCGGGTTGCAAAGAAATGTGGGGACAGAGAACATGGGATCCATGAGAAAGAAGGAACTGCACCACTGGACTGATTTGCATTGCGTGTTTGCTTCACTAGCTAGAGCAAGCTGCAATATTTTAATGGTTTGATACTAAAAGAAGTGAAAAATGTCTCTGGTTAAACATAGTAAGTTTAACTAAGTGGGATCACCACAGGGATTTCAGCTCTGTGACAGAGATGTTCTTCATATGCATCAGGCCATGGCACACCACTACCACCTGGAAGTGGCACTGAGCCAGCTCCTTAAGAGGAAATTAATTAAAAGCCTCTGTAGCATATGAGAAACTGCAAAAAGCAAATGTGTGTTCAGGGATGTATTAGAGAAACAGAGATAGGGAATGTGGATATGAGAGGAAGACAGTGTGCTGGAGGGGGCAGGAGAAAATCTGTGAGTGTTTGTGTAGGGAGGGACGTTCTATCGGTCATTTGTCAGATCTAAGTCTGGATGCTCCCATGTCACCACCAATTCACTCAATTCTTTGCAACCAGAGGGACTTTTCTGAAATGCCATCTGGTGATGTTATTATTCTTATTAAAACTTTCCAGTGGCTCTTCTTTTCTGTAGAACTTTGAAACAGCATCTCCATGCTACCCATGTTTCCATGTCTTGTGCTAAAACCAGTACAGTTGCCACTGGCCCCATGTGGCTACTGAACACTTAAAATATGACTAATGTGACAGAGGAAATGAGTTTTTAATTCTATTTAACTGGAATTCAGTGGTTCTGCCAGATTAGGAGAGGTGAGACTGTGAGGAAGCTGGAAGAATCTGAATGATAAGAACTTGTGCTCTGGTCTTCCACAGCATCTCTAGCTCCACATAACCTGGTTGTCTTCCTGCCCAAATCTTCCTCCTGTGCATGACCAAAGGTACCTCAACCCAAGCCAGGAAGGAACCCAGAACATTATCTCTCCCTCTTCCTCAGCCCCCTGGGCCAGAATCTCCACAGCCTGCCTTCACTCCCACCACCCCACAGCCTCTGCAGTGAACATGGCAACACCATGGAGTGATTTCTCCCAGATCTGTTTCTTCCACCCTGCTCTACTGGAGTCCCTATGGATGGGACCTGCTCTCGCTCAGGACCCCAAACTCTACTCAGTGCAATGAGGAAGAAACTCTCTGTTTCTATACTTCTATCAACTTTAGTTTTTCAAACTTGGATTTTTAAGTATGGGCTTGGAAATATTCAAGTGTTCTGTTTGTACTAATTGGAGTTTGAATTGGTGGAAAGTTTACCTTAAATGCTTGAGTGGAGGTGAAATCTAATCCAAACCCCCAAACAGCTGAAAACTGGCAGTCTGCCCAAGCCCAGACGGGCCTTGGGAATCTGCCAACACTGAGGACCCTGCCATTCCATAGATGATGTGTTAATTTTCAACTACGCCACTTTTCTGTCTTAAAAAACAAAACCAAACAACAACAAAAAAGAGAAACAACAATTCCTATATTGACTTGGAGAGATTCTCAAAAATTCAAACAAGCCATTTTTTCCTGAAACCCTCATTAATTCCTGCTTTTCAACCAAATTCTATTTCCCCCACTTCACAGGTAAGAAGATCAGTGGCTGAGTTCACGGATGGTTAGTTTTTGACTAAAACAGTCTCATTTGCCTCATTTCTCAGTTTCTCTAATATCTCTGCTCCTCTCTATCTAAAAAGCTAGCAGACTGCAGTTTTTATCATTCTACTTATTTTTTAGATAAACTGATAACCCTACCACAACTCCCAGTCAGAAGGCCATTAATACCATCACAGTATAATCGTCTCTTTGCTCAGTCACGTACACAGTTCAGGAACTGCATTCACACTATGGCATCTTCTTGCCTTTAAAAATGGCTTTTTCATGTGAAGTACACATTGAAGAAAAAAAGTTCAAATGATAACATCTGCCCTAACCTAAAATTTCTAGCAACTGGTGACTACCCGGAATTGATGTTCTGATATTTACCTGTTACCCTTCTAGGATAATATATGTCAAAACAAAACATCTCCACACGCTGAACAAACAGAACGGAAAGCATTTTTTAACCCTTGACAGAAATAAAAATGAGGTGGTAGGCAGGTAGTGGGGGCAGTCTGACTGCTCTGTATTCTTCCACACGTTTCCTGTTCCTCCTTGAGGGGGCATCATCCATATGTCATTCTCATCTTCTACTTGCTGGTTCTTTCCTTTCAGTTTATTTCCAATAAAGACAATATATTAAATCTTTACAAGAATCCATAAGTAGAAATAAATATTTCAGGGAGAGCCAAGGAATACAGAGGATAAACTCTTATAGATAAAGAGTACCCCCATGTCACAGATTTAGAAAAATTGAAGCTAAAAAACATGTTCACATCAGGAGAGAGCTAGGATCCAAACTCAAGGCAGTCTGGCTCCAAAGTCTGGGACCCAGTGTACAGCACCACGTGGCTCTGCGGAGGGGGAGACTGGTTGCTGCCCTGCTAGGAATGTCCCAGTGGGGCTGTACGCAGGGACTCTTACCTGGTCAGGGTCCTGAGTCTCTACAAAGATATAGCTATATCAAAGTTCCTCTGATTTATTCAGTCCCTAAATCCTCTCTTCCAGGGTAGTCTACACATTGGTCTCTTGCTGCCTTCTAAGGTCATTTCCCTAACCTGCTTGAAGGAGAGAAACACCTGGAATGTTTGTTAAAAATGAAACTGCTCAGGATGCTGTCCTTTGAGGTTCTGATCTATGGGGTCTGATGTAGTCCCAAAAATGCATATTTTAAACAAGTGCCCTGGGGAAAGTCTTCTCATCAGGTGGGTTTGAGAAATGTTGCTCTAGAAGTTTTAGCCAATAGGAACAAACGCCATTGGCTTTAAGTATTATAAATTAAGTCAAAATATTATTAATTAGTGACATTTCTGCAGCTGAATTAATCCAAAGCAAATAGCGCATATGGTACAAATTGTTTTCTTCCAGTAAAGACATGCTAGGTGGGCTGGGATGTCTTTGTGGCTTTTTCTTATTGAGTGATAACTATTAGAGAGAATTCTTTAATGGTGTGCCCTTGAGGGAGTTTCTGCATTGCTCTGGTCATGGAAAAGCTTAAATTAAGTAGAAAGCATGCTGTTTTATACAGTTCTTCTAGGTTCTAAGAGAATTTCAGAGAAGAGGAAATTTTAAAAGGGAGAAAAGAGTACAGAGTACTTGTTCCTTGAAGGACTCTAAAGTGAATTCTTTAGAGAATTGTGTAACTGAGAGAGAAGGATTTAGGCTTTTCAACTTAAATGTTTATGAATCATATACAGAATGACTTATGAAAACATTTTATAAGGTTGTAGTTCAATTTACATAGTCTATCAGAAGCAGGGATGATCTTTGACACTTATATCAAATGCAAAATTTTGACACTTGTGATTATTAAAATACTGTTTAGTGTTAATAAAAGATCTCAAATGTGCCTAATTTGCTCTGACACAGTGTTTGCTGCTTGTCACAATGAAGTTTCCACCTGAGGCACTACTCAGAGCGAACTTCAATTGCTGTATGTGTGAGTCATTAGGGGAAAAAGAGGAAGATGAAAGCAGAAATAATACTAAAAGACACTCAAAGGGGGAGATAGAAAGCTGTCCTCTCTGCCCTGTGGAATGCCTTGTTTCCAAGGGGGCCGTTGCAAATCAGTGGCAGGGGACTGTTCCCAACTCTTAGGCACAAGACACACATACCTCTTGGTAGGGGTGGGCACTCCAGAGGACATGTGGCTAACCATGGTGTCATTCATATTGGTCAGAGGGCGAGGAGGGCTGAAAGAAAACACATTTAGGTTTATGTTAATAGTTACCAACACAACTAGAGAAACAAGAATGACAAGGGCAAAGGAACCAATTATCCCTGCTGACAGGCACAGTGGCACCATGGAAAGAGAGACCTCCAGCCTACATAAATCCATCAAGAAGGGGTTCTCTCTTGCAAGGCCATAGGGCTGTAGGGCTACAAAGTACCAGGGGAACAACAAATTATACCACCACCACAACCAGTGGAACCTCAGTGGGTTTTGCTTGTGGTTTTAGTGCACAAGGATGTGAAGTCTGCTACTTAATTTTGATTAATTTCTCTACATGTTATGTAGAGGACTGCCAAGTGTTTGGCAAGTGTATCACAAAGTTCTCGACATCGAGGCATGGACTTTTCTTGAGATTTGTTTACAGCTCACTGTTCTCCCTCACACTTAGTTTGCAAACTCTATTACGTAAACAATTAAGTGGTTAAACACAAAATTTAAAAATAAGACTCTGAAGCAAAGTTTTATTAATCCTGTACTAGAATCTTAATAATCCAAATTTTATACCTATCCTTCAATTAGAATGCTGTCTTTTGTAACCTACTCAAATTTAAAGGTAAAAGCAAGCATTTTTATAATTTGTCTTCCGGGGTTGGATTTCTATACTCAAATCCCATTCCTTCCTCTTGTGAAAGTGCAGAGTGAATGAATCCAGACTTATCAAAAAGAGTCTGTCATCGTAAACTTCAGGCCACTCCAATGCTTCTCCCTCTCTAGGGGCACAGCTACAAAAGGTTTCTGTCTTGCATCTGGAACATGACAACTACTTTCTTCTTGGGAAATCTGTCAGTTTCACTCCTAAACTGAACGAAGTACTTCACAGAAAGACTAGTCCCTCAAAACAGGAAAGTAAAGCCAAAAAGTCCTCTTATGTAGGTGCTGATTTCTCCTTACTTTTGAGAGACGTGCTGATTAGTATACTGCGCTTGGAGGCTATACTTAGCAATGGCTAGTGAGTGTTAAAGGATGTCAGCTGGGGCTGGGGTGGTGGCTCAGTGGTAGTGCGCTCGCCTAGCATGCATGAGGCACTGGGTTCAATCCTCAGCACCACATAAAAGCAAACTGATGTATTCACCTAAAACTAAAGATACATAGTAAATAAATATTTTAAATAAAATAAAATAAAGGATGTCACCTATTGTTTTGCATGTTTTCTACTACATTCAAATAAAGACTCAGGGAAATACTTCAGGGAGAGCCAAGGAACTCAAGGTATAAAGAGGAGTTTCTCTCTCTCCATCTACCATGCACTCCTATTTTCTAAAAAAAATTACATTTCTGGGTAGGGAGACTTTTAAAAAAATGACATCCCATTTAACAGAGAGGATCCAAAATGGAAAGCAATTTGCAGAGAACAGATTGAGGTCTCTTGATTTTTAAGCCACAGTACCATGCTTATTGTTCTACATTGCTTCCCTTGGGTGACAAGTTCCTAAGTAAGACATTCAGAACAGAAATATGCCTTCCTGGCTAGAGTTCAATTCCCAACTATTTGACTACCCGTCATTCAGACAGATACCCAAACTTTCAAGCCTATTTATGTTGTGAGTTATAATCAACACATCAATTGTTTTAGGTTGACTAATGATGGAAGAGAAAACAGAGATTAGCTTACTTTTAGTTCTAAATTTCTAATTTTGCCTCTGGTTCTTTTAAATCAATTGTCCAGCTGAATCAAGGAGAAAATTCCTATGAAGTAACAAATTCAGCAGAACAGCTTTTCACGCTTAAGGGCACTAGAAATTTTCTGGTCTTGAAATAGAATGGCTTTGCTTCTTTAGTACATTATTATTAGCAATCCATTTCCTAAAAAAGGACCGGACACTCTCATGTTGCTTTCAGAACTAACACAGTTATCCACATCATTTCAATATTATGGACACTACTGTATTCAGTTTCCTTTCTGATATCCTCAGAGAAATATGACAATAGAATTTTTTTAAATTCCTTTAACATGGATCCACATGATAAAATTTTATGATTTGTAGCATTCTGTTTCATCTGATGTTACAAGTCTTTATAATCACCTCCATCTCAGCAAATATAATGTTCAACTATCATTTTAACACACAGAGAAGCCTCTTCTCTAATATTCAATACTAGGCAGTAATGATTACATTGTATTCTGTAAACTCAGCAGAACTTCCTTCACGCGGCATAACCTTTCTTGATTTCTAATATGTTTTGCTAGAGATAAGTTTGTGTTTGCAAACCAAAATGGAAGTGGCCTTTGCAAACATCAAGGTCTTTAGTATAGTATCTTCTCCAGAGCCACAGTTTACAGGAAAAACCAACAGCTCCAATGCATTCTTAGAAGATGCAATACACCGAAAAGGATTTCAGGCTTAAAAGAAAAAAAATCTTCATGAAGACATAGTTGAAAACATCTTCATGTCCAATGAGCTGGGCACATGCATGCCTATAATCCCAAGCAGCTCAGGAGGCTGAGGCAGAAGGATTGTGAATTCAAAGCCAGCCTCAGTAACTTAGCCAGGTAACTCGGAAAGACCCTGTCTCTAAATAAAATGTAAAATAGGGCTGGGGATGTGGCTCGGTGGTAAAGTGCCCTGTGTTCAATCCCTGATACCAAAAAGAAAAAAAAGAATATATAATGAAATAGCCATTAATAATATAAGTTATGGAAACTTATAAGACAGTAGAATTAGCAAAATCAGATGGGTTTTTTGATCTTTAATACTAAAACCCAGCTGAATACTCCGAACACATCACTAGCTGGTCCATGTCCTCCTTTAGTGTTACTTTTCGACAGTAACAAGTTCCATCTATGAATTCCACACTACAAAAAGTCTACCATAGTTTGGGAGGCTCCTTCTTTGTTAAAAAGATATGTTTTGTTTTTAAAAAAATGGGGCATAAAAGCAGATGGGTGAATAGGTAGAAGGTGGTAAGTAACTCACTAGTCACAAGAGGTGGCTTTTAAAAGGCTTGGAGAGGGGCTGGGGATATAGCTCAGTTGGTAAAGTGCTTGCTTCTTAGTCAAAGGATAAGAAACACACCTCCTGAAAGCCTGTGCAAGATAAGAAAGACCTTTATCTCAGTGACCTAACTATACAGATATGGAGACAGATCTGCAAACAAATAATTACAATGCCCAAGAGTGAGTGCAGCGGAGCAAGCACAGGCAGAATCCTGAAGAGCCACAGTTTACAGGGAAAGCCAGTAGCTCCAATGCATTCTTAGAAGACGTAATACACCAAAAACGATTTCAGGCTTAAAAGAAAAGAAATCTTCATGAAGACATAGTTGAAACGTTTTCATGTCCAATGAGCCGGGCACATGCTGCCTGGAGAAATGAGGGGGAGTCAGGGAAGGTCCCCAGAGGTGAAGTAATGGGGAGTTTTCCAGATGCAGAAAAAAGCTAAGTGACCCGAGATGGAAATGGTATGTAAAAAGGCACAGAAATGCAAAAGTGCACGGCACACTGGGTCTAACTCACTCGATAAGACTCAAAGGGCCTGAAGGGGGTAAGTGAAAATGCACCTGGAAAGGTGGTGATAGCCAGGCTTGTTCTCTCATGAGCTAAGACAGCTAGACTTTATATTAGAGGGCGAGGGGGAAGAATTGAATGTTTTTAATCTAAAGAATGATATGATTATAGTTGAGTTTTTAAAAATATAATTATAGGAGTTGTGGGATACTGGTTTTTATTAGGGTTATGCACAAAAATCATCTGGGAAGCGTTTTATAAAGCAAGATGCCCAAACTCTACCCTCAGTTTAGCAGGTCGGAAGCTTTAGAGGCAAGGGCACTCTTTCTAAAGCACTTCCAACTAAAAATCATTAAGTAGGGTGGATTTGGAAGGAGGAGGGAACGGAAGCTATGAGACCAGGTAAGGTCTTATGGCAAATGTCCAGACTAGGGCTTATGAGGGTGGACAGTGGTAGTGAAATGGGGTAGAGACAAAAGGAAAGATATTGCTGGAGTCAGACAGACATAAGACATGGTGACTGCATAAGAATACAGGGTTAGGGAGTGAAGAATAATGGAATTTTTACCTGGCTGCGGGGGAGGTAGAGGTATCAATATCTGAACTAGGTAGTGGACACAGAATAAGCAGGAAGGTAAGGGTGAACAGGATTTTAGCTGTGAAACTGTAGACTCTCTAGTGCCACTGACAAACACAGGTAACTGGATGTCTAGAAAGCAGATGGAAATAGGAGAATGAAAACTAGGTGAAACGTCAATTTGAAAATATTAGAGTATCTTAAATGCTACCAATTCTTTGAGTACTATGAACACTAGAGAGGCACATCTTTATTTATTGTTTCTAGGTGGGACAGGATAGGTTTGGGAAGGTGACTTAGATAACAGATACAAAGCTTCCAGTTATTGGGAAGACCCCTCTCTCCTATAAAGTGAAAATTTAGTTTACTGGCACAAACCATTTTCATGTAGTTCTCTGCTACGTTTATGTCTCCTCTAAAATTCATGTTAAAATTTAACTGCCATCAAGGTGTCTGAAGAGGAGGTCCCCTCAAGCAGTGATTAATGCCATCACGGCAGGAGTGGGTTAGCATGGTGGGAGTGGGTTGACAAGAGGGTGGGCCCCACTCTTGCACTGGTGCTTGCACCTTCCACCGGGGGATGACACTCGAGGGCCTTTGCCAGCGGCTGGCACTGTGCTCTGACTTCCCTGCCTCCAGAACCCTAAAACAAACACACTTTTATTTTTGATGCATTACACAGTCTCAGATATTCTGTTATATAACAACATCAAAGAGACGAAGGCACTCTCTTAGGACTACACTATTGAAATTCATTCTGGTGGATGTTCTGGAATATACAATAATTCTAAATAAAATTTTCCACAAAATCTCTCTTAAGGTTTTAAAATTCGAATCTAAGACTAGATGATAAATAACTTGTGCCTTTAAAGATCTTCCAGAACAAAGGGTTGGTAGACCACTTGCTGAGTACATGTGAGGCCCTGAGTTCAGTCCCCAATACTGGGGTTTAAAAAAAAAAAAGAGGTAGCTAAAAATCTTCCAGGACAGATTATATGCAAGTGTATATTTGATTCATTTTTTAATTGCTGTGTTTCTATGAAGTCGTTAGTACTGTGCTAATTTCTGGGGATCAAAATTTAAAAAATGAAAACTTAGATAAGAAAAATTCAGAAAAGAAATAATCATGATATAGTAAGGAATTCACACAGATTTATAAGAAAACAATTAGTATTTTAATCAAACAACTATATAAAATGGATATATATCTTTAAAAAGAGGTAACACAAATAACTCAAAAGAGATTCATATTAAATATTACCAAACATTCCCTTATAGAAATAATGATTTTTTAAAAAGGAAATCTTTAGCACTGGAGAGGATTTTGACTTACGTCCTTCATTTACTTTACTAGTAGTCAAGAGTGAAAATAAAACGTCGAGCCAATTTGGCAATACATCCATCAAGACCTTAAATAGTGTTCAAACACTTTTGAATCAGGAATTCTTCTAGGAATTTATTCCAAGGAATTAATCAGAAATATAAATAGATTTACTTTAACAAATAATCAGAGAAGTAGTATTTATGATAATTTGGAAGCAGACAAAATATTCACCATGGGGAAAGGAAAAGAAAACAATGGTATGTCCATAATCATAGGGTATTTTGCTGTTATTGAAAAATAATGCTGTGAAGAGTTCTTAATTTCTTGGAAAAGAGCTTAGCCTGAAGGAGGTTAAAAAAAAAAGGAGGCCAAGGGCTGAGGGTGTAGTTCAGCGGTGGATCTTTCCCAGCATGTATGAGAAAAAAGGGCAAGATAATTAGGGAACAGCTAACAATTACTGAATATTGGTATCTACCTTTCAGACACTCTTTAGAGCTGTAAGTACACCATGTGTCTTCACAGCAGCCCTATAACATAAGACACAACTATTCATACATACACACAGCATGGTCTCAGCTGAGTAATATAAGAAGCATAAACCAAGGGAATAGGCCAAAATGTTAAGTGGAACTGTGAGCAATTTCTCCTGTTTGCTTATACTTTTCCTATACTTGCCTGATTTTCCAACTTTTTTTTTCCCCAGAGAGAAAGGTGCTTAATGTAAGAAAAAAAATTTACAAAGTACAGGGGAAAACAGAAAAAAATAAATAAATAACCTATAACGACACTGAGTCAAGTTTTGTAAAGTGAACCTATATTGTTATCAAGAAATTTGTAATGTTTTGAACAACCAACAATAAAAAATTTAAAAAAAAAGCTAAATTAGGAGGGTAATATAAGATTTTGCAATGTGAAGAGAGGATATGTAACATTTGATATGCACTAGAGATGACATAATGCTTACTTCATGGTGTATATTTAATACAATTCAAGAGGTTCATGCAGGGTTCTCCAGGGTACCCTCTGTGGACCTATTCTAAGAATTCATATTTCAGAAGAACTTGTTTTTAACAACTCACCTTTAGTGAGTTTTCCAAAGCCTTCAATTAAAGTTTTCATAGAAAGAGCTTTCTTTTCATACTCATACTTTATTAGTTCACATATTATTTAATTAAATTGCAATAATTATAATACAAGTGTAATTGATACAAATAGAATTAGAATTAAAGAAAACTGATCCTGGTAAGTTATAACTCAAACAGTGAAAACAGAATTACATGAGTATATGAGAGAGTAGCTTACTCCTGGCCATATGCATTCTAAAGCTCATGAGTATCTGTTTATTTTACAGGGTTGACTAATCAACAGAATTGTTTAACAGCTAGTTGATTAAGAGAACTTCCGATAAATATATAAAGACACTGCTTGTTAAGTTTGATATAAATCTCCAAATTTTATCTATACCCCAATTCAAATGGTGGGTTCATCAAAAGCCTCATAATTCCATTGACTGACGTTACAATCTTATAAATATTAACTTAAATAAAATTATACTAAAAGACAAAAAAAAAAAAAAAAAAAAAAAGCAAAGTGAAAGTGTAATACAAAACACAGACGTGCATGCACACTCACACATGTGAGATGGTGCTGTACGAGTTCAATACCTGAAGAAGCCCAGTAAAACAGTCTGAGTAGATCCCAAGGTGTACAACCTCCAAGCATCCTCCCACCACCATCCCTCAGGAAAGGAGGTAAAGAAAACACCTCGGATCATTCTGGATTATCTATTCTCTTAGACTGTAAACATTTATGTGATTTTTTAAAAAAACTGTTATATATTAAGTACACAGCATTCATGGTATGAGTCATGGTGTAGGTACTCAGTAATATTTGTTGATCATGAGTCACACCATGTGTGGAATATACAGTAGTGTAGAGAGTACAGAGTGTCATTTTTCTGTTATATTTCACTTTGGTGAGACTGTTCTCAATGAATGGAACCCTGACATTATTAGCTGTTGTATTTGGTAGATGTGTCCACAGTGTTTCCAGCTAGAGTAGGCCTCCCCCAGCCCTCGAATCGCAGACAGTGTATTCCTCTCTATTTAACTCTATGAGTGTCAACTACTTGATATATGTCATTTTTTTTCTTCTATTCTACCATCTGTGACTTAGTAATAGAATCAGCAGTGGAGTGTGTCTTTAGTAACAACAGCAATATTTACTGAACATTTAATATGTGTCAGACTCAGTGTGACTATTTCTCAGGAATTCACTCATTTAACAACCCCAAAAGGTAGAAACCATTATTCTTATTTTACAGATGGAGAAACTGAGGCATGGAGAGAAGTAATGTTCTTGTGGTCACAAGGCCAAATTATGGAATAACTAGTATCGAACCAAGGCAGTGAGGCTCCAGAGTGTGTTGTCAGTCATGATAATAGAGTCACTTCGGGAAAAACCTTAAGGCTGTTTACTTAAGTTTATAAATTAAAATTGGCAGCACAATAATAATTCTTGTAACCTTTCCATAGAAAGGTAAAACAATAACAGTCATAGAGTATAGTTTTTGGTGATTTATTTTTTCCCCATCACACCATTAAAATACTGTATTATAAATGCCTATTCACATTCAAATAAACTTGTTTGAGCTCTCATTTTTAATTATTGCCAGGCTGCCCCAAGGAAAACTAGATAAGCCAGAATAAATTGTTTCCTTCAAAAACATGTTTCCAGTTTATTAGGATGACTTTAAAATCTAATCATAACTTCAAAGATTTTCTAGGTTCTTAATCTCAGTCTAACAGCATATATTCATTTAATGAACAAGTTAACTATTATATCAGTCAGACTGCTGACTTAAAAAGAAATGCAAGCTTAACACTGGGCACAGGACCAATAGCAAGTGTTGTGACTTGCTTTGGCTTTCTGAGTTGATTTAGATCCAGGGGCAAGCACTGTCTGCATAAGACTCTAACCAAGAATGTGAACGTATGTTATCAATGTTGTTTAAGCAAGACTTCTACATGAAAATGGGCAAAGGAATAAATGCACAAAGCCCACTCTGAAGCCTGGGGTTGGGGCGAGATCTTGGGCACCTGTCAGAGCTAGCCCTTCTCCTGAGGCCCGTGGACAGAACCTCTTCTGTAGGAGGCCAGGGGATTTCAGCTGTTACCCCTGCCCTTCACATTTTAAATGGTTTGCACATTAGCTTGCTCTTTCCACCAGAGCATATTTTTAGTTGTAGAGATGGGTTACTGTCCTGCAATTCACTCTCACCTGGACAGCTGTCTGCCAGCCGTGTACTTGGGCATTCTTGGCAGATTTTTGGTCTGTTTATTACTGTTAGTGTAACATAGAAACAGATTTTATTATGCCCCAATGCTTTCATTTTTGTGATTACTTCTTTTTTGTACTCCCCACAATAATGCTTTTCATAGGGGGTAACCATGTAGTTAATACATTTAATCTCATTACATTATTTTATAGCCAGCTATTTTGACTAGAATCTAGATACCTATGATACTTTTAAAAAATTTTATTTATTTATATATATTTTTAGTTGTTGATGGACCTTTATTTTACTCATTTATATGCAGTGCTAAGAATCGAACCCAGTGCCTCATACATGCTAGGGAAGTGTGCTACCATTAAGCTAAAATCCTAGCCCCCGTTACCTTTTTTTTTTTTTTAATATTTATTTTTTTGGTTGTAGTTGGACACAATACCTTTTATTTTAATTATTTATTTTCATATGGTGCTGAGGATTGAACCCAGGGCTTCACACATGCTAGGCAAGTACTCTACCGCTGGGCCACAACCTCAGCCCCCCCCCCCATGTTACTGGTTTTTTTAAAAATATTTTTTAGTTGTAGATGAACACAATATCTTTATTTATTTATTTTTGTGGTGCTGAGGATCGAACCCAGTGGCTCATGTGTCTTCCTGATTCACTTGGATCACACTTTTAAGTCATGTAGCAGATTTTATCATACTTCAAAATAAAATAAATGCAAAGCCCACAATTATAGACTTCCTCATTCTTTTACCCAGTGAACCACTCCAGCCCATCTCTCCAGCAAACTGTTCTTGCTTCATTTGAGCCCCTGCCTTGAGCTCTTCTCCCAGGTCCCCTTCCTGGAATGTCCTTCTTCACAGACTTGCCAAAATTCTCACATCTCTTATCAGAAAAACAGCTCCTGAAACTTCAGCATCTCCAGGAAACTCCTATGATTATAAGCTCCATTTAAATAAATATGAGCCTCAAAACACAAACAAAAATCTATGCTTATCACACCTAGCACTGCTAGCTTTGGAGAAAACACAAAATAAAACAAGTTGAAGACTGTCATTGCCCTCAAGAAGTTTACAGTCCTGAAGCTGGGGCTGGGGCTCACTGGTAGAGCATTTGCCTAGCATGCATGAGGCACTGGGTTCAATCCTCAATATCACATAAAAATAAACAAATAAAATAAAGGTATTCTGTCCATCTACAACTACAAAAAAATAAAATAAAAAAGAAGTTTTTGTCCAATAATTTTCATAATTGTCACAGCAACAATAGATACTTAAGCTCAGTGTAATATATGATGATTTTCGGATCAAATCATACTTGACAATAATTTACAATCAAAATCATGTAAAACATTTAAAAACATTATGACTTAGTCTAGTTATTTCATTTGATATAATCAAAGATGAATACAATAAAAGAATATGAAGAATCCTATGAAGGTAACAGTGAAGAGAGTTGTGTTATCTGCATATATTTCGTCACTTGGAGAACCCTGGGGAGAGCTGGAAGTAATGTCTGCATCTGTGGAGCATGAGCAGTGCATCTGTGCTCAGTCAGGCCCTTCAGACACACATCTGAATTCCTGCTGCTACTCATGGTGGGATTTCTATTTCACAAATAAGGAAATGAAAATGAAAGAGGATAATCAATGTGTTCAAGATTATATGGTAGGACCAGTACTGGAACCAATTTTTATCTGGTTCTAAAGCCATAGAAGGGATCTAATCCATAGATCCACCCCCCTAATTCAGGCATCTCTGTATTAACCAAATTTTTCAGATCAGAGTTCTCAGGGGAACAATATATTCTCAAGTTGAGAAAAACTGCCCTAATTTAGGATGACTGGCTTGAAATCTAACTTGAAGTCACTAAGGAAAAAAAAAAAAAAAGAGGAAGAATTAAGTATCATAACTGATAACTAAATCCATAACAAATTTCACAAAGGGTAGGGGGGTGGGTGGCTTCCAGGATACTAGAATTTCATTAGGACACTTGCTGTTACCTTTGCCAAGCTCTTGTTTTGGGTCAGTGTCTAATAGGGCTCACAGCTGTTCATGCTTAACAAGAATGTTTCTGCCCAATATCCCACAGCTCCACCATCAACCCAGGCAATTACTCTGAACTACCCTCTGTGGCAGATGCTGAAATGTCAGCATCTACAGGAAACTCCTCTGATTATAAGCTCCCTTTAAATAAATAAGAGCCTCAAAACACAAACAACAATCCATGCTTATCACAACTAGTACTGCTAGCTTTGGGGAAAACACAAAATTAAACAAGTTGAAGACTGTCCTTGCTCTCAAAAAGTTTATAATCCAATCATTTTCATAATTGTCACAGCAACAATAGATATTTAAGCTCAGTATAATATATAACAATTTTGGGCCTTGTTGGGTTAAAGAACAACACATTGAGATTGGAAGAGGATCAGGTCTCCAGAGAGACCTGTGAACCTCTCCAGCAAACTGTTCTTGCTTCATTTGAGCCCCACTTGACCTCTTCTCCCAGAGAAAAGGAAAGCTGCAGACCAAATCAACAAAAAATGTTCACTTAGATTAACTTTTCTCAAAAGTTGGCAGCATTCAGGACACAGATGTTTCTGCTGCATAAGGCTTCAGGATGTGTTTGTTTTTCTTCAAAATTTAATAGACTTATTCATGGACCTCAAATGTAACCAAAATATATTTGAAAACAACACTCTCAAGCAATGAAATAAAAGATTCTACCCAGGAAAAAAAAAAAAAGAAAACAACATATATTTGACTACTCAAGCCAGCTTATTGATTATGATGAAGAGGACACATAGGATTTATAGTGATTTATAATGTTGATTTTATTGGTGAAATATTAAGGAGGGCAGATTCTAAATTCCTTTTATTGCTACGATTCATCCTTCCCTCAAAGAGCACTCTGACTGGAGCTACAGCACCTCTTCTTCCTAGACTAGAGTGAAGTTTTCTTCTGTGCAATGGCAAATTACCTCCTATTGTCAAGGCAGGTTCCACGTTTACCTACTGAAGCAAGAAGTAAAACAAATAAGGCAAACCATCTTTTGGGAAAGTCAAAGGTTAAAAAATAACTATTGCTACTGTGAATGTAGCATAAATATCATGCTACCTATTTACAATGAGGTTTCTCTGACTTTTAGCAAGTACATTTTACTCTACTGGTCTTTCATAATAATTAACAAAGAAAAATGCAAAATTTCCAAAATGAACTACTAGTCTGAACATGTTACAATTAACTTGTTAATAGAAAGAAACAAAAACCAAACAAAAAAAAAAGCCTTTCACCAGACACATTTATAGCAATTTGACATAGCTATTTGTGGTATGGGCCTTATTTAATGAGATTTTTTTTAGGAAGAAAAGGTTTACCACAAATGAATTCTTAAACTTTCACCACTAAACAGGGTCTAAATATTTGCAGAGGAACCCAGGTATCTTTCTCTAGCTCTAGTAAAGGACAGAATTATAAGATGACACAATGATCAGTAAATTAACTATTTAATAGTATTGCTCAGATTAATATGAGTTCAATATGTTGAAAAATCAGACAAGGATCTTACAAAACAGATATCCAAATCAACAGAAATGTACTATTTTATTTTCAAAACCTTTCAACAATGTATCTCCTCTTCCTTATTCTCCTTGTTCATTAAACTTATAGAGAGGCAGTCCATACTACTTTATATAGATGTCTACTTCTGTATTTAAGAAAACTTAAATGCTTCCACAAGTTGCTGCTCCCAGAGAAGTTAGAGACACCTGTCATGCAATGTCATTTCCCGATCTATTTACATAGTCACTACTGAAATCTGTTTTCAAAAATAGAAACAAATACATTGCTACAGAAAACAGGCTGACTCTTAAGTATTTCTACTAGACAGGGAGGATAGAGTGGGCTGTCCCTTATACAGTGACTCCCTGGAAAGTTCCAGGGGCTTTAGCACCTTATCAAAAAATGAACACGAGTATCTTCAACACAGCAGCTAAGGAGCAAAAACATAAAATGGCAAGGAAAAGGAAAAACTGCAACCATTGTGTTCTGTAGCAAACGCTGCTTCCTTCTGCATGCACCTGGCATCTACCTCACTACACTGCTACTGTCCCTGAGGAAACAGCAATCACACGCTGAGGGCTCTTCTCCACAAGGTAGTTTACTTCACAGAGCACCTTGGGAGAACAGGTCTGAAACACAGGTCTGCACTGTGCTAGCAAGCCCATGCAGGAGGCAAATGCAGCCAACAAACAGGAAGGCAGTGCAGCGCACAGGTGCTACTCAATGGAGTTTAAAAAGGAAACACTCACCTGCAACAGAATCCAAGTCTCGCCATTCAGTGACTCAGTGAACTCAGTCAGCGAATGTATCCTGATGGGGACTTAAAGGACCTCCCCAAGGTCCTTTCTTCTTTCCCACCTGGGGGATAAGAAGTCGTGTGCAGGGGCTAGGGTTGTAGCTCAGTGGTAGAACACTTGCCTCACAAGAGTGAGGCACTGGGTTCAATCCTCAGCACCATATTAAAAATAAAAAAATAAAAATAAAGAAAATAAAGGTATTGTGTCCATCTACAACTAAAAAAATAAAATTAAAAAAAAAAGTAGTAGTAGAAGTAGTAGTAGTCACCTGCAGACTGCATCTGCCAATCCACTTAGGGAGGTAGCTACTGGCAGAAGAGCAAGGCTTAATTTTTTATTGTTTGGCTGAAGAGAAGTTAATAGGAACACAAGCAGGACGAAAAAATAGGACAGCAGTGTCTATCTAACCCTTTGAAGCAAAGAGCTCCCTAATTCATAAAGGCAGCTCGTCAAGAGGGCAGCTGAAACACAAGAGCCCAACAGCGTGAGCTGCTGAGCAAGCTTCAGGAGGCACCTCTAGCAGGACGATCTGATGAGACCGTCCCTGCCACTCAGACTTATCCTGTGGTCTCTTGTTCTTTCATCACATCCACAGCTCTTAAAACCCCTGTGCCTAGCTTCTGCCTCCTTCACATTTCAGCCCACACTTGTCTCGAGTCACTCGAGTACTGTCACACCTTTCTATTGGTTTGCTGGTGTCCAGAGAAGAATTCTGTTGTTATTAATGCGCATCTTACTCTTCTGGGCTGGCGTGTCTTTCTGCCCCAAGCTGTCCATCCTCCTCTGTGCTCATCTTGATTTTCACCACATCCTTAGCTTTCTAAGTGTCCCAGGTAAAAACTCTATTCAAACACAGGACTTACATTCTGGACTTTTCCACCACAATAAAACAAAATAATAAAGTATATAAAAGCACTTCCACAGAAAACAGAGCTAATCAAGACAAATCCCACACTAACCATCTAAATACCTGGGAAAGAATTCTATTATTTACTTAGATAAACAAAGAAGTGAGAAAAATCAGAGGACTAACACTGATTTTAATTTAAACACATTGATGTAAAAAAAATGCCTAAAAGATAAAGTGAATACACATACTAGAATGA
Organism: Marmota marmota marmota; assembly: GCF_001458135.2. NCBI lineage: Eukaryota > Metazoa > Chordata > Mammalia > Rodentia > Sciuridae > Marmota > Marmota marmota. Next base: position 41,549,829 of record NW_025999977.1, on the reverse strand, counting down.
AAGAGTTGATTTATTATTTCAGAAATATAAAACAAATAGCGAATAATATCTTTCAAGACTTCAAGTTCTAAGAAGGACATAGTTTAGAATATGAAGGGCATTTGAACAATAGGTAAAATTAACTTCATGGGGAAAAAAAGAACTACACTGGGCACAATATCTTTATTTTATTTATTTATTTTTACGTGGTGCTGAGGATCAAACCCAGGGCCTTGCACGTGTTAGGCGAGCGCTCTACCGCTGAGCAATCCCAGCCCCTGAAATACCATAATTCTATAATAAAAGTGCATCAAGAGAAAAAGGAGCAGCAAAGAGATGAAAGAACACAATCTTTGGAGAAACAGGTTCACGTTCCGACTCTGGCACTAAGCGGATGATGAGACCTGTGTGACGTGGGACAATGCATCTTTTGTGCCTCAACTGTTTGTCGGTGAGGTGAGGGGGCTGGTTCTAAAGCAAGGATCTTCACATGTTGCCCTGGGATG
>NW_025999977.1:41533576-41549248 GCF_001458135.2 Marmota marmota marmota | reverse complement strand
AGGCGGTGAAGGCAGGATGCTGACATGCGATGCGGAAGCGTGGGGGGGGGGGGCGCGACTCAGTAACCAGGGTGGACAGAAAGGGCAGAACAATGCCGTGAGGCACCACCTTGATTCAGTAAGAAGCTCTACCTCAGATTTCAGATGAATAAAATATTCCACTGCTTATTTTAAAACTATGTGAAGTCCTTTCCTGACTATGAAATTTAAATGAGAATCTCCTGCTATATTCTTAGTATCCTGTTGCCTTCTTTTATAGTACTTATCAAATTTGCAATCACATAGAACTAATGTTGTTTGTTGACTGATTTTACTCAAGAGCAGGAGCCACAGGGTTTGTTCTAGCTCTGTGTTCACTGTGTTCACACTGTGTATTTAAGACCATGACTGGAACACAGTGGGTGCTCAAGAACTATCCATTCAATAGCGAGTAAGTCCCTTTCACATCTGAGATTTTTCTGATTTTACTTACTGCTCTCTTCTACTTTGAACAACACATCAGCTGAAACCCCCAAAGTGCCAATGGGGAAGGGCTCACCTAAACTGAATTTTATTTTTTTTTTAATTTTTTTATATCTTTATTTTATTTTTATATGGTGCTGAGAATTGAACCCAGTGCCTCATGCATGCTAGGCGAGTGCGCTACCACTAGAGCCACATCCCCAGCCCCTAAACTGAATTTTAAATGGGACAAATGCCCAGACAGGGAATCCAAAGGCGAGCAGACAGACAGGACATTCAGAATGGCAAAAATTCTTGAGTGAGAGGAGTCTTGAAGACTAAATGATCCTCCAGGAGAACACAACACCTGAACATCGGGAGCGGCAGAACTGCTCACGTGTACTGAACATCTCAGGCCGAAACCGCCTGTTAAGTCAGCCTTGGTATTTAATTTCTGGGCCAAAAGAATCTAAAAGCAATTTTAAACATCATCATGTATTAGGGAATTTGCCAGGGGGGGGAAAGAACCATCCTGCATTTCATTAAAACATGTATCAAAGCTGGGTGTGGTGGCACAGGCCTGTAATCCCAGGTACTCAGGAGGCTGAGGAAAATAAAAACGCCAGTCTTAGCAACATAGTGAGGCCCTGTCACACAATCAGAAGTAGAAAGGTTTGGGGATGTATTCAGCAATAGAGCACCCCTGGGGTTCAAGTCCCAGGTACTATAAACAAACAAACAAACAAAATCCAAAGCCTCAGAGCCATTGGGAGACAATGCTATCTATGAGAGTAAACTATAAATCAGCTGCAGAAGTATTCTAGGAACTCCTGGTTCAAGGTGATAGGCTGTGCACATGCTGGGAATTCAGCCTCCTCTACCAAAGAAAACTGATTTAAACATATAAAAATAAATGGATGCATGCATAAGTACAATACAAACAAAAATAAACTCTCTTTAAGAGAAAAAAAGGGGGGTTGGGGCTTTAGCTCAGTGGCAGAGTGCTTACTTAGCATATGTGAGGCACTGGTCCGATTCTCAGCACCACATAATAAATAAATTAATAAACAAAGATATTGTGTGTCCCTCAACAACTAAAAAAAAAAAAAAGAAAAGAAAGGTATGTCCAACATGAAAGAAGATAAAAAGGAAGCCATGGTGCTGGGCCAGGCTGCCTCTAGCTGGCATCAGCCACACACAGGAGGACAGGCCACCATGGGACTGGAAGATCTTAAATCCTGCCCCTCCCCCCTTCCCAAAACAGCATCTGAATGGGTCTTTAAAATGAGTATATTAACTATCCTGTGGACCCTAGATATTAGAATAAGAGCATAAAATGACCAATTAGAGACTTTAAAAGTGAAAGTCACAATTACTGAGTTTTTAAAAAGTCCACAAATGGACTTAAAAAAAAAAAAAAAAACTGAACCACCTAAAGACTGACAGAGGATTAAACTACCCCAAAAAAAAAAAAAAGTTAGGAAACATGAGAGACAGATCCAATAATTTTAAAGTCTACATCTTGGAATTTCGAAGAGTCCAAAGATCCCAGAGACTAAGAAACTTGGATATTAAAAAAGTAAAAAATTCAATTACATAAAAACTTAAACAGCTTATATCCAGATAGAGTATGGTAAAACCCCAGATTACCAATTCTATGAAGAAAATCCTAAAAAAGTTACCAGCAAAATATGAAACATTCAACAGAAAGGAAGAAGAATCAGACTGTCTTCAGCAAAACAGTTTACGAGTTAACAGAAGAGTGAGATCCTCAAAGGACGAAGGGAAACAACTTTTGGCTGGATTCTAAATCCAGTCAAATGATCATTCAAGAGTGAGGATGCACCACAATAATTAGACAAGAAAAATAAAGATATCCATATTGTAAAGGAAGAAGTAAAACTATCTCTATTAGTAGATAACATAATTTCACGTGGAAAATCCTGAAGATTCCACACAAAAAGAATTATTAGAGGTAAGCTCAGGACGTTAAGATCAATACACAAAAAAATAAGTTGTATTTCTACATATCAGTGATGAAAAAGCTAAAAATAAAATGTAAGAAAACAATGTCATTTACAATAGCATGAAAAAGAATAAAATACCTAGAAATGAATTTAATCAAAATGTTAAAAACTATAAAACATTATGAAAGACAAAAAGTCCAAGTAAATGGAAAGACACCTCATGTCCTGTCCAGAGACTCAAAAACTTAAAATTAAGATGGCAATATTCTTCAGAGTGACCCTTGCATTCCACTTATAAAATACAGGTTTCAGGTTCATGACTCAATTTCCTAAGGTCCTTGAGGTTCTGAGCAGCACATGATTATTCACACAGCCTCTTCCATGACATCAGGCCAGCTGGCACTTTCACCTATCGTCTTTTAAAGTATTTTTATTTTTAACAAATAGTCAATAATTTCAATGCAACGTGAATGTGGAGAAACACACTCAGCAATTTGATACTATATTTAAACACACAGGGGATAATTAGGAAAACTATTCAGATACTTGGCCCTGAAAGAAATCACAACTCTACTGAAGAATCATTATCTTACAGAGTACCACTCCAACCAACATTCAATAGTATCAGAGAGCATCAAAGAATACTAAAAAAGTCTCATGTGTTTGGAAATTTTGAAAATTGCCTTAACTATGTGTATTAGAAAATTTTTTCAAAAATCAATTAAATAAATAATCATCTAAAGAATAAGAAACAGGGGGTTTGATCCCTGTGTACTTTCTCTTCTCTACCTAAAAATCTATAAGTTGCCAATTCCTAAATTTATACTTTCAAGCACACACATACACAGACTTACGTCAACTGCCTACTTGATATTTCTCGTTGCGTGTCAAAAATAATTCAACATGTCCATAGTGGAGCTCTTCTGATACAATTCAAATTGGCTGTACCTATAATAATCCTCTTCTCTGTCCTTGCCACTGTTCATACTGCTCTTTCCCTAACTTCATGTCCAACCTGTCAGCAAACCTGTTGGAACAAATACATCCATTGATCATGTATTTGGTCTCTTCTTGTTACTTCTATTGCTATCCTGGCATCCACTCATGTTCACCCCTCAGCTGGATTTCTTCAAAACTGTCTAACTAGTTTCCTTCCTTCCATCCTGACCCTAGGTCTTTCAAAACTGTCTAATTAATTTCCTTCCTTCCGTCATATCCCTTCTCTGTCTATTCCATAAAGACCCTCCTTTTAAACGGAAGTGAGAAAAGTCAAAACTGTCCAAATGCTACCTCTTCTCAGTTCTTACAATGGCCTATAAGAACTTATGATACGGATCTCTTATAACATCTTTGATTTTATGTCCCCTTTGCTTATTTAATCTACACCAGATTTCTTGGTGTTCCTTGAACATGCCAGGTATTCCTCCACAGCAGGACTTTGTAAAACCTGTTTCTTCTGCAAGAATGTTCTTCCTCAGTTTAGTTATTGTGAATTGTGCTGCTGTAAACACTGATGTGGCTGTGTCCCTGTAGTATGCTGTTTTAAGTCCTCTGGGTATAGACCGAGGAGAGGGATAGCTGGGTCAAATGGTGGAATTCCAAGTTTTCCAAGGAATCTCCATACTGCTTTCCATATTGGCTGCACCAATTTGCAGTCCCACCAGCAATGTATAAATGTGTCTTTTCTCCCACATCCTCGCCAATATTTATTATTGTTTGTCTTCATAATAGCTACCATTCTGACTAGAGTGAGATGGTATCTTAGTAGTTTTGATTTGCATTTCTCTAATTGCTAGAGATGATGAACATCTTTTCATATATTTGTTGATTGATTGAATATCCTCTTCAGCACAATTCACAATAGATAAACTGTGGAACCAACCTAGATGCCCTTCAGTAGATGAATGGATTAAAAACATGTGGCATATATACACAATGGAATGTTACTCAGCATTAAAAGAGAATAAAATCCTGGCATTTGCAGGTAAATGGATGCAGTTGGAGAAGATAATGCTAAGTGAAGTTAGCCAATTCCCAAAAAACAAATGGCAAATGTTTTCTCTGATATAAGGTGAATGACTCATAATGGGGTAGGGAGAGGGATCATGGGAGGAATAGACAAACTCTAGATAAGGCAGAGGAGTGGGAGGGGAAGGGAACAGGTAGGGGGTTAGCAATAATGGTGGAATGTGATAGACATCATTATCCAAAGTACATGTATAAAGACATGAATTTGTGTGAACGTACTTTATATACAAACAGAAATAGGAAAACTGTGTTCTATATGTGTAATAAGAATTGTGACGCATTTTGCTCTCATGTATTTAAAAAATAAAAGCAATTTTTAAAAAATGCTCTTCCTCCAGATACCCTCAAGGGCCATCCCATCATCTCCTCACAGCCTGTGCTCAAATATCACCTTTCATTAACGTTTAAATGTAAACTATTAAAAACTGGGACTCCTCCACCTGCAGTACGTCTAACCCCTCTTTTCCTGTATTAGTCTTCTGAATGGTACTTCGTGACTTTCTGAAGTCCTCTATGCTTTACTATTTATCATTTGTGTCTATCTCCCTCCACTAGAAAACAAGATCCATGAAAGCAAAGTTTTTTTGTCTGTTTTTCTCTGAGTGGTGCCTGGAACATAGTAAGTGCTCAATAAATATCTGCTGAATTTCTTAGAAAACTCTAAAAAAAAAGAATAAAGACAAAAGCAGAAACCAGTAATTATTTTTCTCATTTCATAATTACTAAAAAATAATTTTGACATGGAGATGAGAAAGTTGTTAAAGATGATCTGTTCTGGATGCCTGGTATATCACTGGCCTTCTGACTTAAAAACATACTATCTCCTTATTTATTTGTCTTTTAACTTCTCTTTTAGCAGTGCCTTGTAGTCTTACATGTGTTTCATTATATCTATTCCTATGCTATCTTTGTGCAATTATAAAAGGTATTGATTTTTCTGTTGTCTTCTAGCTTTACCACAGGGATGGCTTTTCCTTTAAAAGTCTTAGTTGGAATTCATTGACATCTGCCACCAATTTGGGACAATTCACACTCATTATTTTTTTGCCTTGCCTCTAATTTTTAAATTTTGTCTTTCTGGAATTCCAATTACCTATGTGTTGAGAGCCACAGCCGAAGGGGCCCCGGCAAACTTCCAGCTGCCAGCTGATGATTGGCTCACAGCGGCCCCAGCAACTTCTAGCTGCCAACTGATTGGCTCCTCTGCGGTGATGCTCATTGGGCTGTTTCCCTGCCCTTTCAAACCATGGAGCTGCTCATTGGGGGCCTTTTTTGGCTCCGCCCACGCGACCCAGCCAATCGGCCTCAAGAGCAGGAGGAGTGGGGGAGGGAGAGAGGCTTGTGGGAAGCTGGTGGTGGCAGTTGGGCTCTGAAGGTTTTCCTGAGAAGCTGTTTTGTTTGGTGTGTGTGGTTCTAAAAATAAAGTTCGTTTCTTTTGACAAGTGGCTCCTGAATCGTGCCCAGCCAGACTGCAGCACCTATGTGTTACAACTTTCCCTTGTACACCATAATTTTTATCTCTTTGTCTCTGTGTACTGCATTCTGAATAACTTGTTTGGATTTATCTTTCAAGTTCACTAATTTTCTCTCTATCTATGTTTATTTTAATATTTACCTTATACTACTGAGGTCTGTGATTCCTCCCATCCCCACCCAATTCCTAAAAGTTTGATTTGTTTCCTCTTCAAATTTTTGGGGGAATTTTTGTTGTCTTGTTTCTTCATAATAGTTTACATTTTAAACATATTCCTATTCTTTTTTAAAAAGATACATAATACATACATAAGTTCTGTATTTGACAATTCAAACTCTTTATGCAACTTTTTTATATTACTTCTCTTAATTCCTACTCATGCCATCATACTTTTTCTGTAATTTGGGGAATCTTGAGTTCCTTGGAACTTTATCTGTGGACACTACTTGAAGCTCGGGCTTTTAAAGGCCCTTCTCCCTAGAAGATTTCTGTTTGCTTCCAACAGGCTTCTGGGAATGATACCCAAAAAGAAGAGCTTTAAACTTGATTTGAGCTGCGATTTGGGGGTTAAAAGTTTCAAATCCATGTTATGATGGGCTTGTGGTTAGGAAGCTCTCTTTTAGGCCTTTGCTATTTATAGTTAATTATGGTATGTTCCGATTGCTGATTTCCTCAAAGGGTCAAGAATAAAATATTTATGTTTCCTACCCAACAACTTGGCAAATGTGAGAGGGAATTTGAGATAATCAGCCTATAAATCAGGATGCCCTTACAATCAGATAAACAGGACATAATAATGTCCTAAATCTTATGGAAACATGAAGGATACTTAAAATGTATTATTTTATGCAGCACCACACCATTCCTTTGTATTTATTCATTTTATGTGCAAAATGAATATGTTATAACGTTAGTATAAATTGGTTTTATGCATTAAATTCATGCTGGCTCAATTTTGAGGGTACATTTTTTTGGGAGGTATCAGGGATTGAACTCAGGGTCACTCAACCACTGAGCCATATCCCCATCCCTATTTTGTATTTTATTTAGAGACAGGGTCTCACTGAATTGCTTAGCACTTCGCTTTTGCTAAGGCTGGCTTTGAACTTTCGATCCTCCTGCCTCAGCCTCCCGAGCTGCTGAGATTAGAGGTGTGCACCACCACACCTGGCTTGAGGGTACCTTTTTTATCCTCCTATATAATATATCAATTTTAGATTTTTAAGTTTTTTGAAGGGCTAAAGTCACAAAGATAAATCAATAGCAGTTTAACAAATTTTTCAAGATTAATATGTTAAATATCACAATGAACTTGTGATAATCTGGACATAGGAAATGAACGGAAAGTAACAGCTGGATTTACACAGAATTAAACATGAGGTGGTGGCAGCTTGGAAGAAATGACTAATGAGAAAAAAAGAAGTCCCTTAAATTCCAAAAAGCATTTTACTAAAAAAGTGAAAAACCAAGGAGGAAGATTATTCAATATAATTTAACAAAATATTTCCTTAAATTCATGATTAAAATTAATGTTTCTAATTTTATTCTTACAGTTATTTCCCTAATGCTATCCAAAAGGAAAAAGATAAATGAGAAGAGCCACTGTATACCAAAGGAGAAGATGCCTTATTATGACCTTATGTTGACTTCCAGGATTATTTCAAGAAGTTAAAGAAGGCTTCTCTCCAGAGGATCATTAAAAAAAAAAACCAGACTTTTATAATATAGTAACCTCTATTTGATTGCCTTCCAAGGCTTCAGGAAGATGAGTAAAGGCATACTGAATAAACAAGCAAGGTACTCTAATGTGGTCTTCAGCTAGAATTTACAATTATTCTCTTACTCCAGAGCACAAGTGAGTACAGGCCCATAAACTGCTGGGATTTTCCAGGCACTAAGGGTATACAATCCCACCTGCTTAAGAAGCTGATGGTTAATGTTAACAGTGGATACCAAAGCCCTAGGTGGGAATAAACCAGGAAAACAAAAGGGCACTTAGCTTATAATTAATAATTAATAATTAATTAATAATTAATACTTCTAAATATTCTTTACATATATCTAACATATGCTTTTGTAATATTTATTTTTTATTTTTTTAATATTTATTTTTTAGTTTTCGGCGGACACAACATCTTTGTTTGTATGTGGTGCTGAGGATCGAACCCGAGCCGCACGCATGCCAGGCAAGAGCGCTACCGCTTGAGTCACATCCCCAGCCCTATTTTTTAGTTTTTAGGTGGACACAATATCTTTATTTTATCTTTATGTGGTGTTGAGGATCGAACCCAGCGCCTTGTGCATGCCAGGTGAGTGCGATACCACTTGAGCCACATCCCTAGCCTATCTAACATGCTTTTAGAAACAGTTAACTTGTATATTAAGTTCATACAAAGAGGCACATCTTTGAAAGACCTCAAAAAGATTTTAAATTAACATTATTATCTTTAAAGCAGAATATAAAAAGGAGACTGAATCACAGGGAATATATTCAGGGTTGTAGTTAAGATGACTGTGTCTAAGACAGGATTAGCTACTCAGAAGCAAACACAGAAGACAATAAGACAAAACAAAGAACAAACAAGTACCAAAAAAATGAGGGAGAAGGAAGTTGGAGTATGAGGAGAAAGAAGACTGATTAGTAGGCTCAGTGGAAATCCCTGTCAAAATTCCAGCAGAGGGGCTGGGGTTGTGGCTCAGCGATAGAGCACTCGCTTAGCACGCGCAAGGCCCTGGGTTCAATCCTCAGGACCACATAAAAATAATTAACAAAACTAAAGTTGTTGTGTACAACTAAAAAATAAACATTTAAAAAAAAATTCCAGCAGACTTCATTACAATTGATAGGCATACCCTAAAATTTACATGGAAATAAAAAAAGGAGTTGGGGTTGGGGAATAAAACTAAGAATTTTGAAAACGAAGAAAATTTACACAGCTTGGGAGGTTGAGGCAGGAGGATAGCAAGTTCAAAGCCAGCCTTAGCAACAGTGAGGCACTAAGCAACTCAGTGAGACCCTGTCTCTAAATAAAATAGAAAGTAGAGCTGGGATGTGGCTCAGTGGTTGAGTGCCCCTGAGTTCAATCCCCAGCACACACACAAAAAAAAGAACTTACATGAAATTTCAAGACTTACTATTAAGTTATAGTAATGAAGACCATGTGGTGCTGGCATGAAAACAGAGAAACACCAGAGATTTAAAAAAAAAAAAAAATAGAACTGGGAGCCCAGAAATAAAACCATACATTTGCAGTCGATTGTTTTGACAAGGCTTTTCAACAGAGCAAAGGACAATCTTTTCAACAAATGGTGCCTAGACAACTAGATAGTCACATATCAAAAAGGAAACCTGGACATTTACCTCAAACAAAAAATTATCTTAAAACTAACCCAAGAGCTGAGTAAGGTAGCACATTCCTGTAATCCCAGAAACTCAGGAGGCTGAGGCCAGAGAATCTCAAGTTTGGGGTCAGCCTCAGCAACTTATCAAGGCACTAAGCAAGACCCTTAGCAAGGTGATGGGGAAGTTCGGGATGTAGCTCAATGGCTAAATGCCTCTGGGTTCAATTCACAGTTTGTAAAATAAAAAAAAATATAAAAAAAAAAAACTAACACAAAAATTGATTCAAGACTGAAATGTAAGAGTTAAAAATATAAAACTTCTATGAGAAAACCTTTTTTATTTTGGGTTAGGCAAAGATTTCTTAACAAAAATACATTACATAAGAGAAAATATTGATAATTTTACTCCCTCAAAACTAATTAATTTTTACTCCTCATAAGATCACTCAGCAGTAGAGCGCTCGCCTAGCACGTGCGAGGCACTGGGTTCGATCCTCAGCACCACATAAAAATAAATAAATAAAATAAAGGTATTGTGTCCAACTACAGATAAAAAATAAACATTAAAAAAAGGATGACTAAGAACCAGGTGTGATCCCCGCTATTCAGAAAGCCTTCTGAGGTTTCAGTTACCTGTGGTCTGAAAATATTAAATGAAAACTTCTAGAAATAAGTAAATCATACATTTTAAACAACTTTTATCACATTATTTTGTTATAATCTATTTTACTGTTAGTTGTTGTTAATCTCTTACTTGCCTCAATTATAAATTAAAATCTATCAGGTTTGTACATACAGGAAAAAAACAGTACAGAGTTTGATACTATCCAGTTTCAGGCATCAATCAAGGGACACCTCCCCCACAGATGGGGGACTACTGTCTAATGTTGTTTGTGTTGGGCTGGAGATCGGAGCTGGGATTCATTACAAAGGGTAGGAGCCTCTTTTGAATGATGGAAATATTCTAAAACTAGATGACAGTAAAGAATACAAAACTGTATGAATTTAGTAAAAATAATTTAATTGTCACAGTGGGTAAATATAATGGAACATAAACTGGACCTCAATAAAACTGATGGGGGAAAAAAGACAAATCAAAATTGTAATATTACTTCAAACCCATTACAGTGGTTACTATAAAAATAAACACAACTACATAAAATGTGTTGGTGAGCATGTGGAGAAAATGAAGGCTTGTGCACTGCTAGAAGAATTGTAAAATGGTGCAACCTGTGTGAAAAAAAAAAATTCAGAGGTTTCTCAGAAAATTAAGAATAGAACTACCATATGATCCAGCAATCCCAGTTCTCAACACATAATCTAAAAGAATGAAAAGCAGGGTACTTGCCCACCCATTTTCATAGCAGCACTATCTACAAGATCCAAAACACAAAAGCAACACAAGCCAAGCACCCATTGACAGATGAGTGGATACGCAGAATGTATAATAAATATTCAATGGGATATTATTTGGCCTTATAAAGAAAGGGAATCCTATAATGTGCTAAACATGGTTGAACCTTAAGAGGACATTCTGCTAAATGACAAAAAAAGACAAATACCATATGATTTCATTCATATGAGGTACCTGAAGTAGTCAAATTTATAGAAACAGAAATTAGAAAGGTAGTTACCTGGGCTGGGGGAGAGGAAAAAGGGCATTGTTCTTTAATAGGGATATAGTTTTAGAATTGGAAAAATAAAAAGTTGTAGAAATCTGTTTCCTAACAATGTGGATACACTTAGCACTCCTGAACTATTCACTTACAGTGGACAAAAACTTAGATATTGTGCTTTCTAATCCAATTTTTTAAAAAAGGAAAACCAAGAGATGATGACTTTAGGCCATGTGAGAGTAAGAGTTTAAAGTAGGTGGTAAACAGGGTGAGAAAATCTCAAGGGCATGGTGAAGCTCAGCAGAGCAGAGTCACAGACACTTGTAAACAATTACTCTCCTAGGATTGGGCTTTGAGAGGTCTGAGTCAATTTGATTGGGCTTCAAATTTATGATAGCAAAATACAATAGAGTTAATAACAGACGAGCCAAAATCGTCAGAAACACCTCAAAATTATAATCTTCCAAATAGTCTCAAGAAACCAAGACACCCAGAATGAATGTGATACTCTTCTTAAGTGACTGTAATATCAGATTCATCTGGTGATCTAATAAAAGAATCATCAGTGTCCTCAGAGGAGACTCTGTCCCCACACCATACATACGGCCCTGCTCACAACACCTTCAATAAATACTTGTAGAAGACTGATCATTATTACAGGTTCTATAACATCTGTCAATTTTTCTTTTAATATTTTTTTGTCATACATGGACACAATATCTTTATTTTGTTGTTTTTATGAGGTGCTGAGGATCGAACTTAGTGCCACATGTGTGCGAGGCAAGTGCTCTACCGCTGAGCCAGAACCCCAACCCACATCTGTCAATTTTTTACAGATTTTTATTTACTTATTTTACATGTGACAATTTGTTCGTGAATACAGTTGAACTCAGTTAATAACTTTGAAAAAATCTGACTTTTAAAAAAAGTTGCCAAGAAGCATTTGGTTTGATACATTACAATTGGCTAGAAGTGTCCTTGTCACAAAAGGTACTTCCAAACACCAAACTCAGTCATCATCTTAGAACAAGTGACACAAAAACGTGCTTTATTAACTCAACACAACATAAACAAGAAATAAGCCCTATTCATAGGGTTACAAATGGTTCTACATGCTTCCTGATCTAGTAAATTTCACTGATCTACTTAAAGTCATGAAAGACAAGTATAAAATAGGCAGATTTATTGTACTATCCTAACCAGTTCACAAACACGGAAAGTACAAGTGTTTAAAACATAGTTGTCTAAAGTTTAAAAAGAAAATCCATGAGGTTGGTGTAGTGGGGAAAAAAAAGATATTTTTTAGATCAAATCAAAGCAATGCACATATATAGAGTTCAAGTCAGTGTTAAGCAGAAGAGTAGTTAATAAGAGCAACATTAAAGTATGGCTTTAGTTATAATTTTATAATTGTAGTATAATTTAAATAACATTAGTTTTCAACTGTCTAGGTTAATTAAGTTTTGATGCAAGGTATGGAAAAAAGTGGTTGGCTTAGCTGTGCAAATATGCTATATATTTATGAATGCAAAGGTAGTAAGAAACAAATGAAGGAGCTCTCTCAATAACAGGCAGTCTGGTTCTAGTAAGAAACCTAAGAGATTATCAATTATCCTTCACCCTTGAGTGGAAAAAATCTGGACCATCCAACCAAATATAATACCATTTGGAAAAAAGAACATCAAGAAGCAGAAAGTGCAGTTTTTATCCACTCTTTCTTAAGAGCAGAGGTCAGCAAACTTGTCCTGTAAAGAGCCAGACAGTAAATATTTAGGCTTGGGCAGGCATGCGGTCTCAGCTGCAGCAAATCTGTTCTGCCAAGGTAGTACCAAAGTGCTACAAACAAGACATAAATGGGTAAATGTGGCTGTGGCCCAATCAAGCTTTGGATATGAACAGGGACATTTCAATTTAATATAATTTTCACTTCACAAAATATTACCATTCTTTTATTTATCTTGAACCACTTAAAAATATAAAAGTCACTCCTAGATCATGGGCCATACAAAAACAGATGACAGGCTGGGTTTACCCTAAGGGCTACACTTTGGCAACCCTGTCAAGAAATTAGATGAATCCCAGGTGTATGTGGCAGGACACGGTCATGCTCTTTCTCTCTGGAATTTAAGAATATAGACACTAAGCCAACACCAGCAAGTTTTGCTTTCTCTCAGTAATAAATAACCACAAACTGAAATGTAGTGGTGACTAACCTCTAATTAAAGAAATTAGGTTTAAGAACTACGTGGTTAAATAATTAGATCCTAAGCAACAACAAATTGCTTGAATTAGAACAGAAGAGAATCTATCAGAGACGTCAAGAACCAGAAATTGTATAAAAATATTCTGGCCAAAAGAAGCAACTAATTTTTTCTCTTAGAGACTTGGACTTAGTTACTAGTATGCTGGTAGGAGAATCTTCAAATCTTTGTTTTGAAGATAAGGCTTGAGATTTATTTGACAAACCTCATTTACTCAATATTGTCAACTCCCCCAAAGATCAACAGGAGGAATTGTACCTGACATCTAGTGGAGGCTTCAGGAAACTGAAGGGACATGTAAGACTCTCTGAAGGGGAAAACAAAAACAAAAACAAAATGCAGAAACACAGAAAGGGGCAGGGCATAGTCACCTGTCCACAGGAACCAGGCTTGCTACCCTTACTTCACTTCATGCTGTATAAGAAGCTAACATGCACTGGGCAGCATTGAAGGCACTAGGGATTTGGTGGAGATATTTATAACTAAAGGTTGCTGTGAGGGTTAAATGCTGGATATGAAGAAGTGAGCAAAGGGCCTAGAGTACTGTGAGTCCAAAATAAATATCAACAACACTTCAATCTCAAACATGTGAGGGTCTGAATAAATGTCTAGTCTATGTCAACAATGAAACATTAATGTATATTTTATCTCATAGTTTCAATTTCTGTCCCCAATTTCTATTGGGGTTTTAATTTTATTTCTTGGTATGCAATAATGGTACCACATAAGGTTTCTTACATGTTTATAAACTTCTCTCTCTATGGCCACCATGACAGTTCAAAGCACCATGGTCCCTAACCTGGTCTTTGAAGATTCTCTAGCTGGCCTCTTCCCTTTCAAGGGTCTGGGCAGTGGTTTTCTTTTCTGTTTTTGCACTGGGGATTGAACCTGAAACATATTACCACTGAGCTACATCCATAGCCTTTTTTAATTTTGAGACAGGTCTCACTAAATTGCCCAGGTTAGCCTCAAATTTGGAATCCTTCTGCCTCAATCTCCCAAAATGCTAGGATTATAGGCCTGTGCACTGCACCTGGCCAGGCAGGGGTTTTCTAAAGTGGCAGGTCTGCCATACCCCTCCCCTCCCCATGACTCCTAACTCAGGCTAAAGTCAACACCTAGCAGCTGTCCTTCTCCTTGACAGCCGGCCCTGGCTCCACATGGCTCTGGTCCCTGCTCTCTCTGCCAGAGTGTTCCATCCACCACCTTCCGCAGGTGAATTCCTGGCTACACTCTGGCTTCACTGTAAATGCTGTTCTTCACAAAAGACTTCCCTGGCCAGCCAAGAAGGTAAACATATCTTGTTAGAGAATTATTTTGTGTAAACAGGAAAAATATGTGATTTATATTATTTTTCAGAGCTTCAAAATGAGTAGGATAGTTCTTTGAGATACAATAGTACAATCTTGAAACTGGTCAGAGAGCATAGGAAGAAATTATAAAGAACTTTAAAGAAATCCCGAATGTTAAAGTTTTTAGAACAAAACACAACTGAGGATTATTTAAACTCAATAATGCTATTCTTTCAAGTAAAACTACTATTTCAGACCTTTTTTGAAGACATTTATTGCTCCAGTTATCTGGTACAAAATAAAACTTAATGTTGAAGTGACAAATGCCACAGAAGGCAATTTCAAGTTGTACTGTCCAAGTTGTTACTGTAGAAATTTTTAAGGAAACCTTCCAATGATCTGAAGAGAATTTCTGTAAGTGGAAAATATCTGATTTTAGAGCATCTAAGAAGACTGCAGATTCCAGATAGATGTTAAAACTCATGGAGATTAGTATGCATGTTTGTTTTTGTACTGGGGATTGAATCTGGAACGTTTTACCACTGAGATACATCCACAGGTCTATTGCTAGAAGAAATAAAATATCATATTTACATACCACATTTATATAATTTACATAATAGGAAAATCACTTTCCTATACCTGAAAAGGTTTAAGAAACAATTATTCAGAACACCCACTCTTTTCTAAGGGGAAGATAACACCCCATTTTTTCAGAGGAAGAGTGTGATCTCAGTGGTTCAGGATCCATAAGTACTGACGGGGTGTCGGGAGGGGGACCTGGGATTGAACTCAGGGCCACTTGACCACTGAGCCACATTCCTAGCCCTATTTTCTATTTTATTAGTGACAGGGTCTCGCTGAGTTGCTTAGTGCCTCGATAAATTGCTGAAGCTGGCTTTGAACTCATGATCCTCCTGCCTCAGCCTCCCGAGTTGCTGGGATTAGAGGCATGTGCCACCGCAACTGGCCTCACTAAGGAACTTTTAGGGGTAGACTCTCAGGCCACCCCAGAATAATAATTAAATTGACCCAGAATGGAAGTAATGTGTACTTTGTAAAGCTCTCTGAGTTTTAAAATCAGCTGAGATGGGAAACCACTGACATGTAGTGAATGTAGGAAAACAAAAATCTATAAGACATACAAAATCAAAGTTGAAAGGAATTTTAAAAGTTACCTAGCAAATCCAATTAGGAGTAACTGTTCCGAAATTCATTAGAATCTAAAAAAGAACCTATCACTGCTTTTTT
>NW_025999977.1:41530739-41533557 GCF_001458135.2 Marmota marmota marmota | reverse complement strand
GGGGCGGGGGGGACCTGCTAACCATATTCTTGGTTTGGGAATAATTCAGATTACCAAATACTTGAACTGTAAAATTTAGTCTAGGTGAGACCAGGTGGAGTTGAAGACACTTACAGAACACACTCCTGAGCTGACCATCTCTGACTCTCCTCCCCAGGAACCCAGAAGACTATACACTGTTGAATCTGGTGGGGGCACAGAAGAGCTCAGTGAGCTCAAATTCTCTCAATTTGAATCTGATTGTAATGAATGATGTTAACCATAAACACTGTTACTGGATTCTCAACTTTTATGTTTATACATCTTGGAACACTTTGCTATAGACCAGAACTATTATCAATATTGGCAAAGTGAAAATCATGGCATAGATGACAGATTAGGAGGCAAAAGGAGAAATAAAACACACTGATTTTCTCAGTTTATGCAGTAGAAGTTGAAGGGAGTTCAAAGAAATTGAGTTTTAAGAATATTACTTAAAATCACTAAGGAAGCCAACTTAAAAATGGTGATACACTTATGAAAAACTGGGATGAGTTAGGGTTAGGATTAGGATGGCATCTATTTATAAATGAGGCTGATTCCTTACACCCTTGATGAAGTTCAATAATATCTAAAACTGGTAGGTCAAGAAAAATGGTCTTATACATATAAGACAGAGAAACAGAGAGGTAACTACTGGTAGACCTAAAACCCAGGCAAAGGAAGGTCAAGTGTTGGAGGGTGTGTTGTGTTAAAACAAGCAGTTCTGTATTACTGAATTTTTAATCTACATGCATATATTATTTTAATAAATACCAAAGTTTTTAAGATATTTAAAATTATTTTAAAAATTATTTGATATCCCCAACAGCTCATTTGGTCAAACCATCTTCCATCAGGTAGGTAAAATATAATGAGTGCTCACTATAGCAGAGAAACTTCCATACTCGTGATGAAGACTAAAGATCCCAAACCTGCCAACTTTATTGAGCAAAGTATACTTACTATCACCATTTAATTTAGAATGAAGAAATCATTTTAGAGACTGAATCCTATGCTTTTCTGTCTCTCTTCCTCCATACCTCTGGTCTTTATTTCTCAAACTTTTTGTTCCCCAGTAGCTTTGCTTTATTTAGCGTGTGTGCGCGAGTGTGTTTGTGTGTGTGTAACAGCCTTATATACACATACAGCGCCTGATTTTCTCTCAATTTGAAAAGGGAAAAGTAAGTTGGTTTTTATTTCCATGTCATGTAAACTGACTCAAGTCCCTGTGGGCACTACTGCGGAGGAGAGGTGACTTCTATCACTAATTTAAGGGCAGGACATATAAAGAGCAAAAGTCAACTCAGCTCAATAGCACAAACACTCCTCTTCTAGGTATTCCTGTTCTGAAAATGCTGTTTCTTAGGCTTCAGGAATCAGGAAGCTAGGCTTCCATGTAGATGTTTATGGTGATTTAAAGAAATTGGAGCTTGGCGTCTAGAAAGGGCAATGTTCGTGTTAGGTGATTCTTGGTTTTGATCCAAAGGAATTTCACAAGACCTCCATTTCAGAAGGGTCCATATTCAGGTGCATACTTACACTATATGTGCAAGGTCAAGTGGTTTCTCTGGTTGCTCAGGAAAAACAGGATGTGGGGGTTCTCTGGAGGGCACACACCCCAAAGATTTACTAATTGCATGGCTCAGCTTCTTTGCAGGGGATTTCTGTGTCAAAGTAAAAAATAAAACAAAAATAAGGAATTAACTCTTCAAAATAATGATAAAGAACTTCAAAAGAACTTGGTGACAACAGCATAGAAAGTATCTTTTCAAGTACAAATCAAGTTTCATTGTAGTCAACATTATTGGGCCTTGCAGGAAGGAACCTGCAGTGGTCCCAAGGTCACTGTGGTTCCTTCATTTCTGTGGCCTCCCTCATTTCTATTCTAAGGTCACACTATCAAGTTAATGTTAACTTCCCTCTTGGCCATCACTACATGCCCTTGGAATGAATTTGCTCTTTTGATTCTTCTGGATTATTTTTGGAGAAATGTTAAAAAGTTAATTCCTCATCAAAGTCAAAACTTTTTGATGGCCACAATACTCAAAGGTTAAACTAATGCTAAGACCACGTGGCTTTAGGGATGTTAGCAAATAAACTGAGACACATCCCAAAATGTCAGAATACTTCCAAATAAATGTGAGGCAGAAAATTTGGTATTAAGGGTCTGGCTATACAGGCAGATACAAACTCACATACACAGGTCAGCATCAAACCTATGATATACTAAAAATACAAAAATAAGTTGGTATACCAACCATTCCTCTGAAAGACAGAAACAAGAAATCCCAAGATTATAAAAATCTAAGTAAATAGTCACAGAAGCAACAAAATTAAGTTACATAAAACACTTCTAAAGCCTCTGTTTACCTTTTTTGGCTTCTGTATACTTTACTTTTGGTGCTGGGGGTCAAATCCGGGACCTCCTGCTACCGAGTTATAACCCAGGCCTTTTAAAACTCATAAAGAATGCTATTCATATAAGATTTTGTTGTCTACTCAAACCCCTTTAAATAACACCATTATCTGAGATTTTGGCAGGTTATCACCTGCAAAAAAGAAAAAAAAAGTTTAAAGATTTCTTTCTACTGTCTCTGCAATTTATTACAGAATGTGCCACTTGAATTTCTCATCAATACCACATCTCCACTTGACTTTTAAATGCTGCTTCCTATAGTAAAATAATACAAAATAAGGGCCAGGGTTGTAGCTCAGTGGTAGAGCCCTTGCTTAGCGTGTGTGAAGCACTGGATTCAATTCTCAGCACCAAATTAAGAAAAAAAAAAAAAAAAAAAGG
>NW_025999977.1:41493681-41530476 GCF_001458135.2 Marmota marmota marmota | reverse complement strand
AAAAATTAAAAAAAAAAAAAAAAAAAAAGGTACAACAACAACTAAAAAATAATGTAAAAACATAAAATAAATAAAAATCTCTTTGCTGTTAATATAAGGTAAGGTTAATTAATACTTGTTTATAATAGACTGAATAATACCAATGTCTTCAGCAACTTCGTATGTTGGCTCCAAAACACCTACCACTATCTCCTTCAATGAATTAAGTTCTAGGAAAAGTCAAGATGTAACCTAGCTTCCTGCATATCCTGAAAACTGAAACAAAGCAGAATCTCTCCCCAACTGCTTCCCACTTCCCTTTGCCCAACAACCAGCCATAATGTGACACTTACCCTCTAACCCATCTTCTGCACTGCCCCAGAGAACATAACATGACCCTCTTCTGCTTAAGAGCTCTCACAGGGTGATAAGCCATAGAGGATAAGATCTAAGAAAAGACCATCACACTCCACGTGGACACCCTCAAGACACCCTCATATCAGGTCCTCAACCCTCAACTCCAATGACGAGCTGCTTGCTCACAGTTAACCCAATACGCTTCGTCCTTTTAGGTTTCTGTACCTTGGCATGTGCCTTTCCCAGGTGTCCCTTTCCCAGTCTGTCATACTGTAAACTTTCTGCTCATCTCTTAAACCTCCTTCCAAGTGCCCCTTCCTCAGTGAAGAGTCCCTTGCTCTCCATGGTTAGTATCGCCTTCCCAAGCTACCTACCAACTTACACATGCTCCTCTAAAGCACATACCATGCTGTGTCAGGTTTTATTTTACTTGCCTATTCTTATTAGGCTGGTGCTTCTGAAGGAAGGACCCACATCTTATCCATCTTTGCATTACTAGAGCAGTTTCTACAACAGAATATGATGTCCAAACAGGATTTTCTAGATTGCTTTTTCCTAACAATACCACAGCAGAGTTTTTTGTTTTTTTTTTTTTTTGAGAATTACAAGTAAGAGACAATCAAAGGGAATCAAAAGAATGCTTTAATTCACCTTTATATCTAAATATTACATGTATAAACCACACAATTTCATGATTTGTTGCTGTATCTGAGAACCATTTGTGCCATGAATTCATGCAGTCTATGTACGACTTATATTACCTTCATCTAAGAAATAACAGCCATGAAATCACAGGTTTCATGAGTGTATTTTATAAGAAAGACTAAAATAACTAGGTGACTATTAAAAATTATTTGCCTTTGTGGGGCTGGGGTTGTGGCTCAGCGGTTTAGCACTCACCTAGCGCATGCAAGGCCCTGGGTTTGATCCTCAGCACCACATAAAAATGAATAAAATAAGGTATTGTGTCCAACTAAAAAATAAATATTTAAGAAAAAAGTATTTGCCTTTGTAGTCCCTGATATTCTTAGCAGTATGCTTGTGATGATCTTGGAAATACTGCTTTAACTCAAAGTTTCCGATGAGATCCAATTTCAAGCCTCAAAAGCATAGATATAAAGATAAAAATCAATATATTGGGTTCAACTGATACATATGGGAAGGATAACTAAAAAAATTGGAATGCATCAGACATAGTGGCACATGCCTGTAATCCCAATTACTCAGAAGGCTGAGGCAGGAAGATCACAATTTCGGCAACTTAGCAAAACCCTGTTTCAAAATAAAATTTTAAAGAAAGGTCTGATAAAGGATATCTGGGTTCAATCCCCAAATCCCCAGTACCAAAAACAAACAAACAACAACAACAACAACAACAAAAAAAAAAAACCCAACATTGGAATAACTATATGTAAGAATTAGGCTATTATCTAAGATATAGATCCAGATTAAAAAGGATGTTATCCTGAAAAATTTAAAGCCGTGCATTTCATTAGGTTTGTCTAAACATATAAATAGGGATTTATCTAAAAAGATCTCAAAGAGTGATTATAATATGTACCTGAAGTGAATTTTGATGAGTTAGTTTAGGAAGATAATATTATCAGTCTCTAAACAAGAGTTTAAAAAATGTTGTAAGTG
This sequence comes from Marmota marmota marmota, assembly GCF_001458135.2. Classification (NCBI taxonomy): domain Eukaryota; kingdom Metazoa; phylum Chordata; class Mammalia; order Rodentia; family Sciuridae; genus Marmota; species Marmota marmota. The sequence goes on along the minus strand of NW_025999977.1, from coordinate 41,528,499 downwards.
TCAAGACAGGAACATTCCCTGATTTGTCTATTCAGCTCCTAGGACAGGTTTGGTAATTAAAGAACTAAATATTTAAGGGAGTGAGAAAGGGAGTGGTAGAGGAAGAAAACCAATCCAGGTCGAGGACGTGTGTCTCCAACACTTCCCTTACAATACCACACCAGAGATATTATTTTAGGTCTCTACCCTCTCCCTGAATTTGCACTCTAAAACTGCTAGAATAGAGAGGCCTTAACTTAGAAAATTAAATCAATCTTTTTGCATTTTAACACCTTAATTCATTTTACCTAATTTAAAAACATCTCCTATTATCTCTAAAATTACTACAGGTTACATTTCTCTTAAATGTATCAAAAAAGGTATAAAATGTGCCATGCAGGGGCTGGGGATATAGCTCAGTTGGTAAAGTGCTTGCCTCACATGTACAAGGCCCTGGGTTCAATCTCCATCACCACCACCAAAAAAAAAGTGCCCATTGAGTTTTAAAAGTCATAAACCCCATCAAAGTTATAATATTCACCTTGCACCATTCTGCCTGAGAAACAGAACCATGACAGTCACTTTGAAGCTTCCTTGTGCACCCTTATGCCAATATACCTGACTCCCACACCTTCTCCTCTCCTGGCAATCACTGCTGGAATTTTGTGTTAATTATTTCCTGAATTTTACTAGTTCCACAATTATGTATAAATAATATATCTTTAGACTGTTTAAAACCTGCACATATACATATATTCTTCTATAACTTGCTTTTTAAAATAAAAAATTGTTACAATTCACCTACGTGGATAAATATAACTTTAATCCACTTGCTTTACTGCTTGATGTATTTCATTGCTTAATGACTCATAATTTATGTATGTATTCTACGGCTGGTGAACATTTGGGTTGTTCCCACTTTTTTCCCTATCATTCATAACACGCCTATAAACGTCCTAGTCTGTGTCTCTTGGTGTCCACGTGTCAGAATTTCTTAGAGTGAAATTACTGGATCAAACGGTTACTCACTTTCAATTTAACAAAGTATTGCCAACTTGTTTTTACAAATTGGTTACACTTTCCCCTCCCATCTGAGGTGTGAGAGAGTTCTTGAAACTCCACATTCTGGCCAACCCTTATTATTTGTGTTTCTTCTGTGAAAGGCCTGTTCCTGTCTTTGCCATAGTATTGCACAGATTGTCTTTCTCTGGTAGATTTGTAAAAACTCTTTATGTTTTTATTATTTTAACCCTAAGAAAGTTATGTTGTAGAAACAATTCTTGCTTTAGGACTATTTTTCAAACTATTATGTTTTTGGTGAACAGTCATCTTTAAATCTGGGCAGTCCCAAACCAGTAACTTTTCTTTAATTTTTTTTTTGCTTTTTTTTGTATCTTAACAGTTTCCTTCTTGAGATTATAAAGAGTCTCTCCCACATTGTTTTCTAAAGTTTTGTAGTTTTTACTTTCATATGTAAGTTTGATTCTACTTAGAACTGATTTTTTAACATATAAGGAAAGATCCATTTTTATCCTATGTGCATAAGGAACTGCCTTAATGCCATTAAATAAAATTCTGTTCTTTCCTGCTAGATATTCTATTTCAACCCTGTACTAGTTCCACAGTGATTTAATTACTATAGCTTCTTCTTATCTTTTCAGAGGCCAATGCCCCAAACTTACATTTTTCTTCAAGAGTGTCATTATTCTTGATTCTTTGCACTAAATTTTAGAAGTCAGTTTGTCATTTACCATTAAAAAACAAAACAAAAAAAACCCTTGTGGGATTTTGATGGGAACTGATCAAATCTATAAACTTTGCAGAGAATTGAGACATCTTTGTGAACTAAACTTTGTCTGAGCCTTCTTTAAACATGAAGTTTTACATTCCTCTATGCATTCATTATTTATTCCTATTTTATAAATAGTTTTTATCCAGCACAACTGCTCTTTTATTTGCTTATGGTGAGATACATATAACACAAAATTTACCATCTCAATCATTTTTAAATGAGCAGTTTAGCTGTTAAGCATGTTTATTACACTGTTGTGCAATCCATTTCTAAACGTCTCCAACCTACAGAACTGAAAGTATACACTCATTAAACAACACCTGTCCTTTGCCCCATCTCCCCAGTCCCTGACCACTACTGATGGACACCTAGTTGCTTCCACCTCTAGGTTACTGTGAATAGTGCTGCCAGGAACATGAGTGTACAAATTCCTCTTTGAGACCCTGCTTCCAATTCTTTGGGATACATACACAGATGCAGAATTGCTAGATCATATGGTAATTCTATTTTTAAGTTTTTAAGGAAATGCTCTACTGTTTTCCATAAAGGTTATACCATATTACAATCCAGTAACAGTTCCCCAAAATTCCAACTTCTCCACATCCCTGCCAATGTTTATTATTATTATTATTATTATTATTAGTTGTTGTTTTAATAGTAGCCGACATAATGAGTGTAGGTGATAGCTAACTGTGGTGATTTCCATTTTCCTACTGATCACTGATTTTGAGCATCTTTTCATCTACCTGTTGGCATCTATATATATCATCTTTGGAGAAACGTCTATTCAATTTTTTGCTCATTTTTCAGCTGGACCATCTGTGAGATTTTTGTTGAGCTGTAGTTCTTGACATATTCTGAATATTAAACCTTGTCAGATATATGATTTGCACACATTTTCTTCCACTCCACGGGTTGCCTTTTCACTTGCTGTGTATTTAATGCACATAAGCTTTCAATTTTGATGCAGTTTATCTATTTTAACTTTTGTTTTATCTGATCCCTTTTCATTTTAATGGTTAATCCAGACATTCTGCACTGATAGTCATCATCAAATAATAATTTTCTTTTCTTTCCTTTCAATTCAAACCCCTTTATTTCTTTTCCTTGTTCTCTATGTGGTTTAGGATTACCAACAGATTGTTGAATAAAAGTGGTGATAGTAAGCCTCATTTTATTTTCAATCTTTAAACAAAGAGTTTTGACATCTCACCCATAAATATAATGGATACTACTAGTTTTTATAAATATACTCTATTAGGTTAAGGAAATTTCTTCTACTTCTAGATTAAGATTTTGTTGGGGGGTGTGTGTGTGTGTTCAAATTACTAATGGATGCCAATGGATGTGGTCTTTTATGAAAAGTCATTTGGTCTTGTTTGTTTCCTTTGTGTCACCAAGTAAGTTTCTTTAATGATTCTGCTTCTATTTGGGTTTTCTATTCCATCTTGTGTAAGTCTTGGTAAGCAATGTTCTTTTAGGAATATTTCACAGCTAATTTTTTTTTTTTTTTTTTTTTTGCACACAACTAAACTTTCAATAACCAATGTACGGTTGTTTTTTATTGTTGGATTTCTCAGAGAATACAGTCTATTGCAACTAATTCTTTTTTGAGACTTCCTTTATGTAGCGAATTTTTATATTTGAAAAGAATGTGCAATCAATAATTATTATTAAGTACAAATTTTTTACATTCTTCATTTTTGCATAATGGTTCAAACAGTTGTTGTAAGAGATGTGTTAAAATTACATATTTCAATAATGTATTTCTCAATTTCTTATGGTGCTCCAACTAATTTTTAATTTATAAATCTTTATACTTACATTACTAGGTATATACATTAATAGGTGTATATTAGTATAGAAGTGTTCACTTCCTCTTTTTAGCTTTGGTAAATTTTTTATCTCTGGAAGAACTTTTAAAAATTGTGATAAAAATATATGTATCACATAAGATCTGCCATTCTAACTTCCCTGGTAAAGTTTTTTTATTTTATTTTAACCAGAAATCCTTTAGAAATCCTTTTGCAATTAATATAGTGTCGGCAAATTTTTTTTATTAGATTTTGCCTGGTATGTTTTTTTTTATCCTTAACTTTCATTTGTCCTTACCTTTCATAGGTCCTTACCTTCTAGCTCTCTTGTAAACAGCCTAGAGCCAGATTTTTTTTTTAACAGTCACTAGTCAAGTAAAAAATTCTGTTGATTTGTTCATTATTAACATTTTTATCTATCTCTGTAACTTATTGTGCCACTACTTGTCCTTTTTAGGTTTTATTTTTCTCATTTTGTCTTCCACTTTAGGTAATTTTTCTGAGTTGATTCTTCTAGCAACTGCCCCTTTTTTCTTTAAATAAAAGTAATATTTATTGAGAACCTACTAGTGTCAGGGACTCAACAAGTACTTTTTGCACATACACAGGCTCATTTAACCCTCAAAGTAGTCTTATCAATTAGATGTTAACAGTGTCAGTCTTATAGATGCAGAAATTAAAGTTCAGTGCAATAACTAAAGCTCATATAAGAGGCCTATCTTAATTCTTTTCAGGGTCATTTTCGCCTTGACAACTAAAATTACTTAGGAAAGTTCACATAGAGATTTCAAGAGACAGCCCAAAGCAATGGGACATTGAGGAGGAGCTACAGGCACAGACACCCACAGCTCAGGGTGGGAACACATGAAGGTGATGGTTGGAGGACACAGAGCTTCCACTGGATGGGCAGACACCAACTGGGGGAGCGGGAGGTGACTTGGGCTGCAACCGTTGCATGGTGTGTTCCTATGCCAGGGCTGGGACTTGTTTTCCTCACATAACCACGGACCAGGCACTAAGACACACTGAAATTATTTTTTTCTTGAGCTCAGATCACTGTATTTTCCATCAGCCTCAAGCTAATTCCTTGCACAGCACACTCCTCAGCTAGGGTACATGCTGACAGGCCCTGACACCTGGGAGCACAACAACCGAATAGAAAAAGCTCAGGACTGCTGCCTTTGAGGCCATTCCTGTCATCTTCACTCCCATTACTCTCTCTAAGTGCATCACCCTACGCTCCAAGCCACAACATCTGAAGGGATTCATGTAAAAAATTACCCCTCAGTGGAGGGCTTTTAATTCCAAAGCTTACTGAATCCTCACAAAAGGAAGGAACCTTCTCTATTTTAACATGAACACTTAACTACAATCTTAATCAGTATTTCTATCCTCATCCAGGAACTTAAAATCCTTTACATCTAATCATGCCTCCACCAATTCCAAGTCACAGTCTCTGAGTGCTTTAGCTGTACCTTGTCTTAAGTCCATCAAAATCAGTCATTATTAGGCAATGACCATTATTATTATTTACATTTGGTGCTTATTATACTTACCCACATTTATCAATTCCACTATATACCGTCTCTTCTTGCATCCCAATTCTTCCTTCTTGATTCAGTTTATTTTTTCCTCTAAGTATCTTTTTTTTCTTTTTTTTATTAGTTGTTCAAAACATTACAAAGCTCTTGACATATCATATTTCATACATTTGACTCAAGCAGATTGTGAACTCCCATTTTTTACCCCGTATACATATTGCAGATTCACATCGGTTACACATCCACTTTTTTACATACTGCCATACTAGTATCTGATGTATTCTGCTGCCCTTCCTATCCTCTATTATCCCCCCTCCCCTCCCCTCCACTCTCCTCCCATCTTCTCTCTCTACCCCATCTACTGTAATTCATTTCTCTCTCGTTTTTTTCCCCCTTTCCCCTGACTTCCTCTTATATGTAATTTTGTATAACAATGAGGGTCTCCTTCCTTTACCATGCAATTTCCCTTCTCTCTGCCTTTCCCTCCCCCCTCTCATCCCTGTTTAATGGTGATCTTCTTCTCACGCTCTTCCTCCCTATTCTGTTCTTAGTTGCTCTCCTTATATCAAAGATGACATTTGGCATTTGTTTTTTAGGGATTGGCTAGCTTCACTTAGCATAATCTGCTTTAGTGCCATCCATTTCCCTGCAAATTCCATGATTTTGTCATTTTTTAGTGCTCCTCTAAGTATCTTTAATTTGTTTCTCCAGCAATGTTTTTTTTGGTGACAAACTTGTTGAGATTTCTTCTGAAAATATCTTTGTTTTTTGCTCTTGAATAGATTAGATATAGAATTCTAGGCTGATCTTCCCATTCTATTCTTTGAATCCTTTAACTGCCTTTCATATCTTCTATCTCCTTACATATGTTCACAGTATTCTGTATCCTGACTAATTTCTTCAGATCTATTTCCCATTCCGTAATTTTTATTATCTCTAATTGGCTATTTAACCCCTTTAGTGAGCTTAATCTTTCTTTTTTTTATTTCCAGAAGCTCAAATTGGTCTTTTTCCATATCAGCTTTAATTCCTAACTATACTTAACTTTACTTTAACTTTTTTTTAATGGACCATTTTTTCAGAGTTCTTGGAATGCTAAACATACTTTTTTGTATGTTTGCTGACTTTCCCTCAGAATGTTTAGTGACTGGGTTTGCAAGTTTTTATAATGAGCTCACCTTCAGGAGGTATTGTTTTCTGCATAGGAGCCCCATTTGACCAGAGCATAGAAATTGGACTGCTGTAGAGGGATTTTTGTCTGCTTCTAGTAGGTACATAGAGCACTGGTATCCAATAGAACTTTACTGAACTGTTTCTGCATTGGCCAGTATGGTAGCCACTAGACACATAATTATTGAGCACTGGCAGTGTTGCTTCTGTGACTCAGGAACTTCATTTTAAATTTCATTTAATTTTAAAATTAAACACCCACATGTGGCTAATGGCTACCATATTGGACAACACAGCTGAGGCTTCTCTTCCCTTGAATGTTTTTTGGTTTGGGAATTTCCATGCAATTTCGCTGGTAGAAATCTGGATTGAATACTTCTGGTTAGTAAACATCATGGCTTCAGTTTTTCAAAGTTGACTTTGTTTTTTTCTCTCAGAGCCTGGCAGTTACATATTTCTTTGTACCTTCTCTAAGCCAGTGGATTTTTCCCTCTAGTCCCTCTTTCTTAAGGAGACAGCTCTTTTAAAGTCCTAGCCTTTATAATATCATTAGTTCTACTTATGTTGAGTAAACCAAAGACAGATTTCCTGTGTCATGAGACAATAACCCTCAATCTTGGGAACCTAAATCTACTATCCAGTCTGACTGACCCCTAGAACACCAGTCTGGGGTTTAATTCTGATTGCCAGGGATTTCTCTGACTTGTATTCATGCTCAACTCTGCAATTCAATTTTGCTGTATTTAATCTGGCACGCATGTCTCTGTTACTGGGGAAAGAAGATATAAATGCCTCAGTTTAAAAAGTTGCTGGAGTTAGCAGTTAGGTTGCTGCAATGAATAGAACTTCTATTCAATTATCTTAAAAGCAACTTGAACTATTCTTGCATATCCAGAGTAAGTGCTAATTGATCACGCTTAAGTTAATTCTCCATTTTTAAATGTAGAATTTTTGCATCTATATTCTTAAGTGAGAATAGCTTACAGTTTTATTTTTTGGTGCTTTACTTGCCTGTTTGGAGATGGAAGTTATACTAGCTTAGTAAAATTGGTTGAGGTGTTCTAGTGTTCTGGAGAGGTATACATAAAATGAAAATTATCTGTTCCCCTTGAAGGTCTGAGAGAATTCCACCTGATAAACAGTCTGAGCTTCCTTTGGAGTGCAGACCTGTGATTCTCATTCCGATATTTTTAACCTACTTGTGTATCATTAAGATTCTTTTTATTCTTCTTGAACCAAATTTGGTAATATCTATTTTCCTGGAAAATAGTCCATTTCACTTAAATCTTCCAGTTTATTAGCATAAAGTCATTGACAAGACTCTCTAATAATCACCAAAAAAGCAAGATTGCTCTGTATACAAATTCCTATTTTCATTTATGACATTTTTAAAAATATTTTTTAGTTGTCAATGTACATTTATTATTATTTTTTAAACTGATATTTGGTGCTGAGAATTGAACCCAGTGCCTCACACATGCTAGTCAAGCACTGTACCACTGAGCTACAACCCTAGCCCCATTTATGACATTATTTTTGTTACTTTTTAAAAACTACTCGTTAATAGATCTATTTCACCATTTTTTCAAACAACGATTTTTTTATTGAATTGAGTTAATTTCTTATTTCTATTTCAATAAGGGGTAATTTTATTATTCCCTTCTCCTTCAGATTTATCAGTAGTTCTTTTCAGTTTAGAGAGTTAAAAATCTAGTTTCATTTCTTTTTAATCTTTTTTCTCTAGACTACATATAGTTACCATTTTTCTTTTGAATATCATGTGAAATGTAAGCATAGGTTTAGACATGTTATATACTTTTCCAGTTAATTTGTTAAATCTGATTATGAATTTTCCTTATTCCATAAAGTTAGAAGTTGTTGTGGTTTCTTAATTCTAAATGTGTGTTAAGGTTATTTTTTTCTTTCTGTTGATGACATCTAATTTTACTGCACTGTGGTCAGGGCAGCTTCCTTCAGAGTAAAGGCCGGAAGGAGGTGAGGCAGTGAGGCATGTACACATCTGGGGAATGAGCTTTCCAGGCAGAATGAAGAGCAAGTGCAGCTCTAAAAATGCAAGCCTGCCTGATGTGCTGAAGGACCAGCAAGAAGTGCAGCATGCTTGATGTGGAGTGAGGGGGAGAAAGCAGGAGATGAGGTGAGAGGTAAGGGAACGGGGAAGGCGGAGAAGCAGGGCCCTTTAGGCCACTGTAAGGATTGTGGTTTTTATCCTGAAGATGGGCAGCCCTTGCAGTGTACTGAGCAGTCTAGGGTCTGATGTGCTTAAGAGAATCATCTGATTGCACTATTTATTTATTTATTTACTTACTTATTGTGGTACTGTGAATTGAACCCAGGGGCCCTCTACCACTAAGCTACATCCCCACCCCTTTTATTTTTTATTTTGAGACAGTGTCACTAAGTTGTTCAGGCTGAGCTGCAATGTGATGCTCTCCTGCCTTGGCCTCCCAAGTTACCAGGAAAATACAGGTGTACGTCACAGGGCCCAGTTGGCTGCATTCTTTAAAAAAGACTGAAGAAATGAGGGAATAATTAGGACCATCATTTAGGAAGCCTCTAATAATTATAGACACACACATACATACATATATACACAAATATCCAATATTGTTGAGAACAAACAGACTTGCACTGATTCTTGGTAAATTCTTTTTTTTTATCATTTGGAACTCTTCCCCTTATCCTTCTAATGCTGACTGCCTTGAATTGTCACTTCATATTAATATTTTAGAACATTTATAATATTTGTAATAAAATTTATCAACTGTTTTTGTCCTTCTCTAAAGCAGCATATATATGGGGTTTTGTCATTTTTTTTAAATGTTTTTCTTCTAATAGTTTTAAGTTTTCTATTTTATTTCTTCCTATTGGACTATTGTTAACCTTAAATTTTGAATGCATACTTAAAATCATATTTTTACAAGATATATTTTATATTCCTTTCCTGATAGTTTGAGTATGTTTTCATTCTCTCTTTTAAAATTTTTAATTTGTTACATGACAGCAGAATGCATTACAATTCATATTACACATATAGAGCACAACTTTTCATATCTCTGGTTGTACACAAAATAGAGTCACACCTTTGTGTCTTCATACATGTACTTAGAGTAATGATGTCCATCTCATTCCACCATCTTCATTCCTTTTTTTTAAAATATATTTTTGTTTATTTATTTTTTCATATGACTACTTTCCTTTCCCCACCCTGAGCCATCCCTGACTTCCTACATTATCTTTACATTAAGAACGGAAACTGAGGAGCTCTCGGAGTTGTAGCTTAGCCTTAGAGCACTTGCCTCATCTGTGTGAAAGACTGGGTTCAATTCCTAGCACCACATATAAATAAGCAAATAAAATAAAGGTCCATCAACAACTAGAAAATATTTTTTAAAAAAAAGGACGGAAACTGAAATGTATTTCTATATCCACAGTGCCAAGCTCAAACCTGACATGTCCTGGTACTTAACCAGGTTTGCTGGAAAACTTCATCCCCTTTGTGTTCTACCTAGCCACAAATTCCATGTTGCTAGCTATGTTGATTTAAATTACAACTTATTTAAAATCAGTTTACATTTTACAGACAATATTTACTTAGATGAAATGATGTTGCTTTCCTGATTTCTCTGCCTCTCCCTTTTTCTTTGTATCCCCTTACTACCTTCTGGGCTAATTTTTTCCTTATTGCAGTACATCCTTAAATAGTTTTCAGTAAAGAACTTTAAAGGTCACTGAGATCTGAAAAGGCTACTATGGCATACTTGCTGTTAAAAGACAGAGTGGAATAGAACTTGATTTTCTCTCAGCACCTAGAAGATATTGCATATTGTTTATTTGTTTTTAAAATCAGTAACTGTCAATTGAATTTTCATTCTTTTGAAGATCACCAGCCTTTCTCTCTAGTGTTTCGTAGGAATTCCTCTTTACTACTATCACTATGATGCATACTCTGTCTGAAGGCTCAGAGTTTTTCAGTTCCGGAAAAACTTAGAATGTTATTTTTTCAAACATTGTCTCTTGTCAATTTTCTTCACTTATAACTCCTATTAAACACTGGAACTTCTGTGCATCCTAAATGCCTAACTTTTCTCTCATACTCTATTTCTTGGCTCTTGATGCTGAGTTTTGGGAGAACTTCTCGTCTTGATCTTTTTTTGTTGCTTATTAAAATATTTTTGGGGGGTTGTAGATGAACACAATACCTTCATCTTATTTATTTATTTTAATATGGTGCTGAGGATCGAACCCAGTGTCTCACACGTACCAGGCAAGTGCTCTACCACTGAACCACAGCCCCAGCCCCTCTCACCTTGATCTTTTACTTCATTCTCACTTGTTTCTCAACTGCATCTAGTTTGCTCTGCAGCAAATCCAATGAGTTTATCTCAACAACTGTATTTTTTATTTTCACTACTACCTGTTTTTGTACCTTCTAGTTCTAGTATTAAGCATGAAAGTCTCTTTCTACTCCTTGAAGGCCATTAAACTTTCCCTTAAAGTTTCCTTTTGCTTGCTCTACAGTTCGTGTTTTGTAAGTTCATACTACACATGGTGGTGCTAGGCTGCTTCCCCCACATTTTCATGGTCCTGGCCAAGCTTGCAGCCCTGGTCAACAGCGGTCCCTGATGAATTTGTTCTAAAAGAGCTGGCAGCGTAGCTCCAGGGTCCCAGAGGTAGTGCAGGCAGCTACTTCTGCAGTGTCTCCTTCATTGGAAGATATCTGATACATTTAGGTCTGGAACATTCCTTTTCTTCTTTTCAATCTTGAAAGGAGATTTATTAATCTAAGTTGGTGTTTTCTCTCTTATTAGATGGAACTCCTCAGTCTTTCTTTCATGCCTTAATATCATTTCTATTTTACTTTATCCTTATGTGATGTGATTAGGAACAATGCTCTTCAGCTATAAACACTGTTAATCCAGCCCCAAGGTTAAACTTCTTATTTTGACCATCAATTTTTCATTTCCAGGATTGATAATTAATTGTTTTTAGTAGGGAAAAAAATGTTCTTATCTTTCCAAGGACTGAACTAGATTTACTGTAAAATCCAGTTCCTCATATTCTATGAATTCTATTTCTAAGACAAATTCTTTTGCTACCGTCTCTGCATCATTGTGTTTCTCTATTCAGGGTGATTTTTAATTTTTTGGGGGGGGGTACCGGGGATTGGACTCAGGGGCACTCAATCACCAGCCACATCCCAGCCCTGTTTTGTATTTTATTTAGAGACAGAGTCTTACTGAGTTGCTTAGCACCTCACTTTGAACTCATGATCCTCCTGAGTTGCTGGGTTACAGGCGTGCACCACCGATCCCAGCTTCAGGGTGATTTTTAACTAAGAGCTTATCTCTGCAGTCAGGACTTCCTGCTCAGGCCTTCCACCCTCTCAGTTTGCAATGCCTCCTTGGAGGGGAGGTGTGGGAGCTGTTCTTAGTGAGGTGGAGGGAAGACAGAAAGTGCCACCGCATGGAAGAGCTCTGTAGTCTCAGCAAGGGAACTCTGCCCTGTCTCTTCAGCACAAACTCCTCCACTCATCATACCTGCCTGATACCCTCTACCCCTGGAAGGCCACCAGACCCATCTTCAGCAGCACTGCTCTCCTGCCTTGCTTTGGATCTAGGTCTTCTTCTGCATACAAATATCATATGCTTTTCAGAGATTCTTCACAGTCTGCAGCTTAATAAGGGCTTCCCTTTCTTTTTCACTCCATTGAGTATATTTTCAGATAATTTTAAAATTTCTTTCTTTTTTTTTTTTTTTTGCAAGCACACTACCAACTGAGCGATATCCCTAGTGCCAGATTATTTTTAAAATTCTAATTTATTATTTCTAAGTATCTATGACATGATGAAAAGGCTAGACAGCGTGTCCTCATCCCACCACCTGGAAATGGAATTACTATCTTTTCTAAATTAGAGCTAACAAAAATTTATTTTGAAAAATTTATAATATCTCTTGGGATATATTATTTTAAAAACACTTCAGAATAACTGCTTTAATAAGTGAAAAATTAGAGAATTGATAAACTCTTGGTTAACTAAACTGGTGAAGCTACTTTTGACTGATTGATATATGAGTAAAAATAATTCATGTAATTTGTTAATCTTCCAAAATTAAAAAGTATTAGCTCTCTGACATAAAAGTATAACTAGGAACAATAAAATGTAATTGGTTCACACATGGCTTCTGAAACACGCCTATAAATTACAAAACCCCTTAATGCACACAAAAAAGAAGCCACTACTATTCCAACTGGTTCAACCACAGCCAAAGCAGGCGCTATAATAAAGAGAGGAGTGATATCTTGTACTGAATAGCAAACAGCTTCAGTTTCCCTCTCAGGAAAAAGAAGAAGAAAAGATTTGTTGGAATTCAGCCTCAACAGACATTCCTATGCCACGAGAGCCAAAATAACATTTATGATTCTACACACACCAACCCTGGGGACAAGGGACACCCCTGAAGTAGGAACAATTGGTACATTACAGGCTGGTAATTTAGACTGAAAGAGTTGGGAACACATACAGGTTAAAAAAAAAAAAAAAGTTTGAGGCCAAACTTTGCTCCTAATTGAGTTGTCACATCAATCTGGCCTACATTGGAAGCATTCAGTCAAGAGGGTGGGGTGGCAATCTTCACAGCATGTACAATAGGGAAATAAAACAGTTCATTTTCTCATTTTCTTCAAGCAATTTGTTTAGAGACTTATTGCTTTATATGAGAATTAAAAGTAACATATTACTTACATGTGAGAAGTGAACAAATAATAAATTTCCTACAAGGAGGGAGTGTGAAGTAATAAAGTAACCTTGAAGAGCATTTTAGCAACACCTAGGAAAATTAAAAACACACATTCCTGTTGTCCCAGGGATCCCATTCCTAAAACCATGCCCTAGGAAAACTCACCATTCTGCACAAAAAGACCTGTCTCCAAAAATCTACCGAAGCTATACTTGGAAAAACAGAAAACTAAACCCAAGCTGAATGTATATCACCAGGAGAATAAATAACCTTTAGGACATTCATAGAAATAAATTCCATATGGCATTTAAAATAACTATACCAACATGGGCGATCATTCTAAAACAAAGTAGGTAAAAGCAGAGAAGTTATAATAGGACACATGCACTATGACGCTATTCTAATGAGGTTTAAAAATGTGAGACACAGCATTGTAGACTGCTAATGGTCACATACACATAATAAATAAAAAGTACAAAAATATGAACAAAATTCACCAAATTCAAAACACAGGTTTAGGGCTGGGGTTGTGGCTCAGTGGTAGAATGCTTGCCTAGCATATGTGAGGCACTGAGTTCAATCCTCAGGACCACATAAAAAAGTAAATAAATAAAATAAAGTTATTATAAAAAAAAGAAAGCCTTTTTAAAAAAAGAGGTTTATCTCTGAAAGGAGAGGGAAGTGGGTTTGCAGGATATATATGGAATTCAACTTTTTCTGTTTTATTCCTTTAAAAAATATATAGCCAGGTGTGGTTGCACATGCCTGTAATCCCAGAAACATGGGAGGCTGAGGCCAGAGGATCACAAGTTTGAGGCCAGCCTCAACATCTAGTGAGATACTGTATTAAAAAAAAAAAAAAAAAAAAAAGACTTGGGGGTTGGGTTTGTAGCTCAGTGATTGAGCACTTGCCTCGAATGCGTGAGGCACTGGGTTCAAGCCTCACTACCACATTGAAAACAATAAATAAATAAAATAAAGATATTATGTCCATCTACAACTAAAAAAAAATATTTAAAAAAAAGACTGGGGATGTAACTCTGTGATGACAAACTGTTAAATCCAATATGACCTTCTCTATGCTTAAAATATTTAATTGTAAGATATTACTTATTACTTGCTAGTTCAGAAAAGAACAACTTAAACATTTGGGGGAAAGAAATAGCCAAATTATAGAACCAGCCTAGGTGTCCATCAACTGATGAAAGGATAAAGAAAATGCAATATAAATATATTACACAATACATTTTTATCCAACCCTAAAGAAAAATGAAATTGTGTCATTTGCAGGAAAATAGATGAAATTAGGACCATTATGTTAGGTGAAATAAGTCCAACTCAGAAGGTTAAGGGTAGTATATTTTCTCTCATATGTGGAAGCTAGAGAGGAAAAAGGAAAACAAAGGTAAAGCAGATCTCCTAAAAAATCAAAGGGAGATCAGAAGAGAAAAGGGACCAAGGGGTGAGAGGTGGGGAAGCAGGGGGAAAGTGCTAGGGAGGGATACCGGCCAAATTATATTGTTATACCGTGAATTGTGTGGATGAACAAATATGTAACAACACATCCCATCATTATGTACAACTGTAATGTACCAATTAAAAAATGTATGGGCGGGGGGAGTCTTCTTCTCTATACCCTTGCCAAAACTGAATATTATCAATCACTTACATTTTTTGCAAGTGGGGTGGACATAAAATGAATATTTTCATGATCACAAGTAATTTAAAACTGAACAAATGATAAATGGCAACTTTCATTAAAGTTCTTTAATAAAAATTGTGCACATCAAATAAGTAATATATTAAGGCTAATGGCATACAAAGGACTAATGATCTAATGGTATATACATGACAGGAAACAGAGGAGATAGAGGCAGCTAGAATAGCAGATTCAAAAACATAAAAGTAGAAAATACAATATGTCAGGTAACTACAAATAGTCTCATAATGTTTAGTGTTGCCTGTGAGTGGAAGACATAAAGAAAAGTTCCAGACCAAATACATGACTATAAAAGCTTTCAAAACATTCCTCTGCGAGGTAAAACTTCAGTGTGCTATTAGTCATCTCTGTTCTGGAAGGTGCTTCTAGCATATGCTGAGTGGACAGTGTTCTGGCACTCACAGATCACATGGCAGGAGAGAACCAGGCAGCAGTGTGACCAGTACTGCAGGTCTGGCAAAGGTACAGCCAGTTAAAACAAAAGGGAGCAGAGTACACAAGAACCATGGAAGTGGCCACAGGCAGGCACTGTCTCAAGAAAGCAAGGCTGGCGGGAGGCCTGGAGAGTTGAGGGTGCCCAGGTGCATCTGCATATGAATACCTGCTCCAGGGCTGCAGAACCCAGGCTCCAGTTTACTGAACAGATAACAGTAAAGAAAACTTGTCTGGCTCAGGCTATCCACTGTATGACCACACCTGGGCACACAGTCTCTCCAAAGCTGTCACAAATACTGCCACAAGAAAAGCTCAAGAAAGGGATTGAGTTAGCAGTCTAGTGACATCAACATGGTACACCAAAGTCAGCAACAGAACAGACTCCTCTGACAGAGTCTCCCAGTACAGTCTGAATATAAGAAATTTTTGGACACTTGTTTAAAAACAAAACAAAACAGACTTCTCTGCCTCAACCTGAGCCTACCAGGTTAAGATCCCCAGGAGTGGGCCTGGTGCTCTACATATTTCACATGCAGTCTGGGGAAGATTCTTTTCAAGAACTGTCGGAAGCATTGCTTTAAAGTTCTTGTCAATATAAAGAAGTAAAAACTAGATAAAACTATCAGAGAGTGATTCAGTTCTTGTTTCCTAGAAGTGACACACTTATCTACTGAGAAGTCCAAGGAAATGAACTGAAAAATTCCTGGAACTCTGTTGTTAGAAAGCGAGCGAGATATCAGGATGGAAGAGTCCAGCAAGTCAGTGAACGAGACAAGCACCAAGCACGGACTGGAATTAAGAACTGGAGACACTTGTCAGTGCCTGGGGCAGGGTGGGGGCATCTAAAATCTGGAAGTGTGTGCAGCAGGGATGTGCTGCAAGAGAAGACAGCTCAGGAGAGGGAAGACATGGGAGCACAGCAGCCAGTTGACCAAAGGTGATGGAAAGGTCCCACGGGTAAGTAACCTGTGAAGTTTCATAATTGGAAACTTTGTAGTCACTAAATGGAGATAAAGTGTAATTAATATATAATACACATTTATTAAATTTATTGAGAAAGAACTCTGCCCTAAATCTGTATCTACAGAACTCAGAAAGCTCTAGGCAAGAATCACTGATGTATTTGAGAAAATGCAGAGACAAAGCAATTCAAATGACTGGGTCGCATTAAGACCCCCTGATCTTCCTCACACATGGAAGGAGGGTATAGGCCCTCCAGTTCAGCTCTGGTGACCACCTGTGAGAATACAAAAAGATCTAACATTGAAGAAAGGGTTGTGGGTGAGTGCTGACAGCAAGAGGAAATTGCTCATTTGAAGAACTGTTGGATTTCAGCCACACTTCCCTGCAATGGCTAAAACTCCCTGTCATCTCTCTGCTCTAAGAATAATCAGGCTACAAATGAAAAAAAAAAAAGCCTTATTATTTCATAAAGAACACACCAATTCTTTCTTTGATAAGCATCCATCTTTTGAAACAGTTGGGTCCACTTCAAATATTCTGTTTTCAAACTCAGCACTTTTGCAACTATAAATGGGTTTAAGAATAAACAGTAAAGCCAAATACCACAGGAGAATTGGGCAATGTTCAGATGGTTGAAGGGGCAACATCTAAAACACTTCAAGCTATAAATGTTGTCAGGAGACTTCTAGCCTATTCCCTCAGACAATGCTAGAAAGCCAAACATTTCAGAGGAAGGCCTTTGGTCCACAAAATGATCTCATCCCATAAGATTTGTACATCCTCTCACATGACCCATCTCCTACTAATGCTCAAGTTTCAAAACGCTCCTGCTGGTGTATGGACATATATTTTTAATTCTAAAGGGTATCTATTTAGAAATTAAACTGCTGGATCACATGGTAACCCCACTCTTAACATGTTGAGAGCTTGCTAAGCCATTTTCCAATGTGGCTGCACAATTTTACACCAGCAATAATGTATGAGGCTCCAATCTCTCCACATCCTTACCAACATTTGTCACTGTCAGTCTTCATTATTTCAGTCATCTTGTGTGAAATGGAATCATCTCATGTGGTTTTGAGTTGCATTTCCCTAATGACTAATTGGTCATTTTATATCTTCTTTGGAGAAATGTGTATTCAGATCCTATGCCCATCATTTCCCCTGAGCTTATCTGCCTTTTTAAAATTGGGGTAAAAGAACATATAACAAGAAATTTATCAATGAACCCATTTTTAAGTACACAGTTTGGTAGTGTTAGGTGTATTAACACTGTTGTGAAACAGATCTCTGGAACTTTTCCATCTTGCAAATCTGAAACTCTATACCCATTAAACAACAACTCCCTCTCCTCCTCCCTATAGCCAGTGGTGATCTCATAATCGCCATGCTACTTTCCCTTTGCCCAGTTTCATATAGGGTTATTTGGGGGTTTTCATAGTTGCTGCTGGGTTTCAGGAGATCCTCATAATTTTGGATAAAAGTCCCTTTAATATGCAAATATAACTTACAAATATTTTCACCTATTCAGTGTTTTTTTCTTAGAGGGGGTGGTTACTGGGGAATAAACCCAGGAATGCTTTATCACTGAGTTACCACAATATTCCAAATTTATTTACCTCACTAAGTTGCCCAAGCTAGTCCCAAACTTTTGATCCTCCTGCCTCAGGCTCTGAGGACCTAGGATTAGAGGTGTGCTACACTCCTGGCTCTTTTTCACTTCCTTAATGGTATCCTTTGAAACATTGAAATTTTTATGTTTTTTTTTAATACTTTTTTAGTTGATGATGGAGCTTTATTTTTTATTTATTTATATATAGTGCTGAGAATCAAACCAATGCCTCACACATGGCTAGGCAGGTGCTCTACCACTGAGCTACAATCCCAGCCCTTTTATGTTTATTTTTCTGTATTGAGGATTGAACCCAGGGATGCTTTACCACTGAGCAAATCCCAAGTCCTTTTTTAATTTTGCAATAGGAGCTCACTAAACTGTTGAGGCTGGTCTTAACCTTGTGATCTTCCTGCCTCAGCCCCCTATTCGCTAGAATTACAGGCATGCACCACCATGTCTGGCTATAAAGTTTTTAATTTTTATAAGGTCCAAAAATGTCCATTTCCTTCTGTTGCTTGAGCTCTTGGTGTCCTATCTAAGATGTCCCTGTACAACCCAAGGTCTTGAGGACTTACAACTGTTTTCTTCCAAGAGTTATATAGTTTGAGCTTTTTTATACTTGGGGGTCTGTGACCCATTTTGAGTTCATGTTTCACGTTGTATATGGAAGAAGTCCAAATTAATTCTTTTGCCTGCGAATATCCAGTTGTCTCAGCCCCATATGTTAAGAAGACTATTCTTAGCTTGGCATGGTGGTCTACACCTGTAATCCCAGTGGCTTGGGAGGCTAAGGCAGGAAAATTACAAGTTCAAGGACAACCTTAGCAAGACCCTGTCTGAAAAGAAAAGAAAAGAGAAAATCAATTGACAATAAATGTAAGAATTTGTTTCTGGATTCCCCCTCTACTCCATTACTCTATACTTCTATCTTCATGATAATACCACACTGCTTTGATTACTGTTTTTCTGAGTAAGTTTTGAAATCTGGAAGAGTGAGTCCCCCAACTTTGTTCTTCTTTGTCAAGTTTGTTTTAGCAATATAGGGTCCCTTATGCTTCCACATGAATTTTTTTTCAGCTATAGATGGACACAATATCATTCATTCATTCATTCGGTGCTGAGGATCAAACCCAGCGCCTCACACTTGCTAGGCAAGTGCTCTACCACTGAGCTACAACCCAGCCCCTTCCACATGAATTTTAAGAGCAGTGCACATGGTCATACAAAAAAAGCAGCTAAGATTTTCATAGGGATTACAATGAATCTGTAGGTCAATTTAAGGAGTACTAACATTTTAACAGTATTAAGACTTCCAACTCATGATCACAGAATGTCTTTCCATTTCCTTAGGTCTTCTTTAATTTCTTGCAGTTTTGGTAGTTTTCAGTGTCTAATACTTCTTTGGTTAACTTTATTTCTATTTTGTTCTTCTTGATGCTGCTAATAAACGAAAATTTCTTCTTAGTTTCATTTCCAAATTATTCATTGCAAGTGTATAAAAACAATTGCTTCTTTCTTTCTTTCTTTCTTTCTTTCTTTCTTTCTTTCTTTCTTTCTTGTAGTTGTAGATGGACAGAATGCCTTTTGTTTATTTTAAAAAATATATTTATTTATTTTTTGTAGTTGTACACAATCACTTTATCTTATTTATTATATTTTTATGTGGTGTTGAGGATCTAACCCAGGACCTTGCACATGCAAGGCGAGCACTCTACCACTGAGCAACACTCCCAGCCCTTATTTGTTTATTTTTATGTGGTGCTAAGGATCAAACCCAGTGCCTCACACATGCCAGGCAAGCACTCTGCCACTGAGCCCCAGCCCCAACCTGAAACAATTGGTTTTTGTACATTGATTTTATATCCTGCAATCTTTCTAAACTTTATTTCTAACAGTTTTTTTTCTGTGTGTTCCTTATGACTTTCTTTCTTTTTTTTTAAGAGAGAGAGAGAGAATTTTTTTAATATTTATTTTTTAGTTTTTAGTGGATACAACATCTTTGTTTGTATGTGGTGCTGAGGATCGAACCGGGGCCGCACGCATGCCAAGAGAGACTGCTACCGCTTGAGCCACATCCCAGCCCCCTTATGATTTTCTATATAAGACACCATGTCATTCACAAACAGAGAAAGTTTTATTTCTTTGTTTCTAACATGGATGCATTCTATTTCCTTTTCTTGCTCAATTTTCACCTGGCTAGCACCTCCTGCATAATGTTGAAAAAAGTGATGAGAGCAGACATTGTCTTATCTTTATCTTAGAGGGAGAGCTTTTAGTCTCTCATCATTAATTATGATGTTCACTGTGGGGTTTTTATAGATATTCTTTGTTAAGTTGAGGAAGTTCCTTCCTTCCTGTCTGTCCATCTATCAATCATCTAACTAGACAGGTATTCATTACGTTGCCCATGCTGGACTTGAACTTGTGTTCCTCCTGCCTTAGCATCCTGAGTAACTGGGATTATAGTCACATACCACCCACCATGCCTGGCTGAGAAATTCCCTTCTATTCCTAGTTTGTTGCCTTTTTTTTTTTTTTTTTTTTTAATCACAAAAGGGTACTGAGTTGTTCCCAACTCCTTTTCCACATTTATTGAGATGATCATGTGTTTTTTTGTCCTTTGTTCTATGAATAGTGTATTATGTTGATTTTTTGCCTATTGAAAAAACTTGCATTCCTGGGACAATTCCTACTTGGTTATGTTGTATGAGACTTTTTATATGTGGATCAATTTAATTTGCTAATATTTTGTTGAAGGTGTTCCCACTTAAATTCATAAAAAATATTAATCTGTAGTTTTCTTTAGGTATCCTTTTTTCAGTTTAGGTAACGCTGCCCTTACAGAATGAGTTGGAAAGTTCTGTTTCCATCTATTTTGGGAAATTTGTGAAGGACTGATATTAATTATTTAACTGTTCAGTAGAATTCACCAACAAAGCCACATAGGTCTGGCCTTTTTTTTTTTAGAGATGATTTTTGATTACTAACTCCATCTCTTTACTAGTTATAGATCTATTCAGATTTTCTATTTTCCTGATTCAGTAAAAGCAATTTGTTGATTACTATATCTTTGGTAGCTAGTCATCTTTCTGTCATATCACTACATTTTACTTTTATCCACAGAACTTATCATCACTTGATATCTTTTTAGTTCACTTTTTTAGAACTTTTTTTAAAAATGTTTTTAATTCAACTACTCTCTTTTCAATGTGAGCTCTATGAAGGACAGGCTTTGTTCCAGTTTATTCTAGGTAACCCCAACACCTAGAACAGTGCCTGCCACACGGCAGGTACCTAGTAAGAATTTATTAAATAAGCATATGTACCTATGAGTAACCCTGGAAGAAGAAAGTCAAGGGAGCTCCTGTCTAATGGCTGTTTGCTCTGTAATAAGAAAGGAAGTCATCTGCTTAAAGAGGAAGAGGAGTCGGGCAGATACTTAAAAAGAATGGTTATGCTTAAAAGAATGATTACTTAATCACTGCAAAAAAAGGGAAAGCAAGGTTATAAGAGAACTGCAAAAGGATCATAATGCTGAAGCTAACTGAAACAAGTAATCATGAATGTATGTTAACATTAATCTGCCCTATTAATCATTTTCTTCATAAATACTTAATAGAAAGCAGACCAGTTCATCTATGAATTTGTTTGATTAAAAAAAAAAAAACTGGCTGTATAAGAACAAATGGTCATATCTAAAATGGATAAGGAGAGAAGTATCAGCATACACCTGTAATCCTAGCAACTTGGGAGGTTGAATCAGGAGGATCACAAGTTTGAGGAAAGCCTCAGCAACTTACCAAGACTCTGTCTGAAAATAAAAAATAAATAAATAAAAGGGCTGGGGATGTATCTCAGTGGTAGAGCACCCCTGGGTTTAATCTCCCAGTACCACAAAAAAGAAAAAGAAGAGGGGGGGAAAAAAAGGATGCTGGACAGAGAGAAAGCAGCTAATGGGTTCAAAATTGGAAGAAGATTAAAAGATAAAGTGAAAGAAGTTGAACGAATCAGATCAAATAATAACAGGATGTCAATAGAAAACAAGATGTCTAAATCACAGTGTGGTAACCGAGCAGTCAGAGGTGGTGAAAAAGTCCAGGGTGTAAGTGGGAACAAAGGTGTGAGGTTCAATGAAGGAGATCATCAGAACTGAGGAAGTCAAGAAATTGCATGGCCACAGTGTTAAGACTGCAGACCCTGAAATCACCCATGAGATGACCAATAAGTCTAGTACCAAACCATCTGACCCATGGAGAGAATAGTCATGACCAGGAAGTTAGGAGATAGCTGCAATTAGGAAAGGAGGGTAACAGAATTAATGACATAAGCCTTAGAGTTAAGTATCTTGCTTGCTTTTTCTTTTTAACTTTTATTTTAACCAAGAGATTCACGATATGAAATTGTAGAAGTAGCAAGTTGGAAAACAAGAAGTAAAATAACTAGGGTGACTAGCGTAGGCAGATTTCTAAATTAACCCTCAGTAACTCTCATCCTTGTATAATGGCTTCCCCTCTGAGTGTGGGTGGAGCTTGTAAACATGATAAGCTATTCAAAGCCCTCTGAGTATGTTACATTACATAAGGCGAAAAGGAGACTACACTGGGTGGACCTGGTCTGTCCAGGCATTTCGCTGGGGGCTGGGGCTCAAGCGGTAACACGCTCGCCTGGCATGCGCAGGGCGCTGGGTTCGATCCTCAGTACCACATAAAAGAAAAATAAAGATGTTGTGCCCACCGAAAACTGAAAAATAAGTATTAAAAAATTCTCTCTCTCTTTAAAAAAAAAAAAAAGAGCATTTCGCTGATGGGCTGCAGAAGAGGAAATCTGAAAGACGCTCTCCAGACTGGAAGAAAGTGAATGTTCATACTATAAACTGCCTATGGAAGCCACATGGGAGGGGAGGCCTCTGAGAGCTGAGAGTCAATCTCTCAGCACCACAGCTGCAGGGAAAGTAATTCCCTCAACAATCAGTGGAGCCAGCTAGAAGATCTGCAAGCCCCAGACAGTAAACCACAGCCTCAGGGGCACCCTGATTGCAGCTCAGTGAGACCTGGTACAGAGGGAGAATTCGGTCATGCCACACCTGGCATTCTGACCTACTGAAATCAAGATGGTAAATTTTCTTTGTTTTAAGCCACTAAATCTGTAGGAACTTGTTATGCAGCAATAGAACATTCAAGCAGTGAGCCCAGTCCCAGCTGACCGCAGATAATCCTGGTCGATGCATGTGGCCCCTCCATAATCAGCAGTACTCCTTTCCACTCTCAACAGGGTCCAGTTCACATGGTAAGTTACCTGGTTCTCTTATCGATTTCACATCCCAACCCCTCAATATGCAAGTGGGCAGGAGAGCATTAACAGCCACACCTGCAAGGGGGCAGAGGAGAGGAGCTCTTAGAGGGGGCCAAAGTTCAGCTCATCCCAAGGAGCTTGAGATGAGGAGGATGACTGGAGGAAGCTCAGACCAAGCTTGGAACTGGGAACATTGGTGCCCACAGGACAGAGAAGCCAGGCAGCTGCCCCAACATGGCCTGACGAGGCAGAACAGGAACCCAACCTTAGCAGTTTCTGTGAGGAGAGATGAGTAGCGGGCAAAAGGACCAGAGTGCCATCAATCACTTAAAAAAAAAAAGGACCGACTTCACAGAGTTTGGGTTTAATTTGTGTGTGTGTGTGGTGGGGTATGGGTGTGTGTGTGTGTGTGCGTGCGCGCTCTTTCTGTCCTACCTCCTGCTTGCTACAAGTGGAGACACTGTCTTATCTTTAAAAAAAAGAATCCTCCTTCCCAGTTTTGTGCTATGTTCAAAGTAATTATTTAATTGTGACACATGACAATTTAAACTGGACAGAAGTGCAGTGACAGCACACCTTTTTCTTACTGAATATATATTATCTTTTATAATTTGAGAGATGCGAGGAGACAGATGCTAGTTACAAGAAAGTTAAACATCCCCTCTGAAAAGAGAAGTCAACAATCTTAGCTATACCAGGCCGGTAACAACATGATTTTGCACTCTCACTCATTAAATGATTTAAATTATGTCATCACCAACTCCCCCCAAAACTACACTGGACATAAATGATATGCTCGTTAACATTTATTTTAAAAATTAAGCATTAATATATGTTTAAAAGAGCGCTTCCTCATTTACAGTGGATTCTGAAGAATGGGATAAGCACCATGGTTCAGAGGTGGAGTCTGCCATCTGCTGGGAGGAAAGGTGAAATTTTTCTATCATCAACCAGTCAATTGTATAACTACCTCCACTAAGGCACTATGCTAACAGACTACCTGTGTTACAAGTGTCTTTTTATAAATAAACAGGCACACATACACACTTCCTAAAGGGAACAGCTAAACGGAATCAGACTTATCTTGGTAGAGAGGTCTGATGGAAGACAGGGTCAGGGAATGAGTAGCAGGCTGTGTCTCAGGCCCTCCTTAAGAATTTCAGTTTTGGGGGGGCTGAGCGCTCGCCTAGCACCTGTGAGGCCCTGGGTTCAAACCTCAGCACCACATAAAAATAAAATAAAGGTATTGTGTCCAACTACAACTAAAAAATAAATATTAAAAACAAAAACCTGTAAGGTTTAAAAACAAGAAGAATTATGTCAGTTTGGGAAGAGGAAAAAGTTCCGCAGATGGACAATGGCAATGACTGTGCGAGGGCTTAATGTGACTCAACTGTACACCCACAAAAGGTTAAAGGGTAAATGTTGTGTTATGTATATTTCACCACAATGAAAACAAAGGAAGAACCAGTGAGAATGATCGAGGAGAGAGGAAGGTGAGGGAAGAAAGAAAGACTGGTTGAAAAGGAATCAGCAAAGTGTTTCCAGACCAAGGAAAATGAAGAGTAGAGTTAAAGATCAATTAACAGTAATTTAAAACAAAAACAAAACTGTATCCAAAATATTTTACTTGAAAAATCTTTCCCCAAATCAAAATCACTTAAAGAAATAAAAATCCTAGAGGATTAGTTGTTTTAATAAAGGTCTTTTTTAAAAGTATGATTAGTATAAAAAATGAAAACCTCTGTGGCTAAATTAACCACTGACATGGGAACCCCGGGCTCAGATGACAGGGTCTCTCTTCCTGTGTGTCGCAGGCTGTGTTTCCCAAACACACTGTGGTAAGAAGTAACTCCAGCAGTTTCTGGCACCACACAGGCGCCCCTACAATATGACTGCCTCATGGGATGGGGTCCAGGCCTCCTCCCCTGCTTTGGGCTGGCCCTTGACACCCCTGGAAACCAGAGGGCACAGCGGGAATGGCACCAAACACCTTCTGGGGAGGCAAGAAAGGCTTGGCAGCTCTGCCCAGGGCTCTGGCATCACTTGCTCTCTAGAGGCCTCTGCTATGACACTCTCCCCTAAAACACAGCCACCAGGCTGTGAGAAGCACACACCAGGTGAAGAGGCCACACATGGTCGGCTCCAGGCCACCCCTCTAGTTGAGCTTGGCCTTCTCACCATACCATGGCAGGCAGGCAGTGGACATGGCAGTGAAGAAAACTCTGGTCCCTCGAGTCACTCCCACCCCACCCACCCCATGTTTTAGTGATCCCAGCCGAGGCCCCAGACAGCATGAACAGTCACACCAACCCCTCTATCCTGTCCAAATTTCTGATACATATCCATGGGTGTAATCAAAAGTTGGTATATTATGTCACTAATTTCAGGTGGCTTATGATGCAGCAAGAGAACCCATAACCTGTCATCTGCCTAATTCCTGGCTGCAGTCTTGGGTGGGGAAAAGTGAAATGGGATTAGAGGCTCCTCCAAAACCCAAGAAGAACTGCTATTAGAAATGGTGTTAGAAATAGACGTTCGCTGGACAAACCCTCTGGACTTGCTGTCTTCATCTCCTTTCCTTCTTTAACCCACCTTAGTCAGGTTTTTGTCTTGACTGGTCCGTGAAAGCTGTTCTGAAGGCAACAATCCCCACAATGTTGAACAAAGTGCCAGTTCTGTCTTCCTAGTTACTATCACAGCATGTGACACAGCTAATGGCTTTCTCCTCAAAACACTTCCTTTACATGTTTTCCAAACTCTATACTTTCCTGGTCTTCACCCCCTATCCCTGGGCCCCAGGTTCTCTTTCAGATCTCATCATGGTGGAGAACTTAGCTCTTAGTCCTCTCCTCTTTTTTTCTTCACTCATTCACTTATCATCCAGTCTCCTGACTTTAAATATATGCCAATGACCCCCAAATTTATATTTCTATCTCAGACTTTTCTCTTGAACTCTAGACTCATACAAAATCGCCTACTCAACAACTCCCTACAGACATCTACTAGCAACTTAAATTCAACATGGTCAAAACTGAACCCTTGATCTTAAGAACTAAGCGCACTCTATCCACAGCCCTTCCCATCTCAGCCAATGGCAATTCCACACTTCTAGCTGTTTAAATCTTAAGTGTCTCCCTTGACTCCTCTCATATACTCCAGCCATATCCTACTCATTATGCTGATTTATAAAACACATCCTAAGTCAACCCTTTTTACAACCTCTATTGCCTCTACCCTATGGTGTTTTAAGTGCAATAGTCATTTCTCCTAAATGATGTCTCTTCTCCTTCTGTTTACTCATTTTTTAAAATTTTTAGTTGTAGATGAACCTTTTTTATATTTATTTATGTGGTGCTGAAGCTCAAACTTAGTGCCCCATGCATGCCAGGCAACCGCTCTGCCACTGAGCCACAATCCCAGCCCTGCTGTTTACTTTTTATATGGCATCAAATTGATAATTTTAAAATATAAGTCAAATCGTGTTACTCTTTTACTCAAAATGTTATGAAGACTCCACATTTTTTGAGGAGAAGTCTCTTTACAATGGCCAACAAGGCCTTCTTAACATTCTGACCTCCTCTCCCACAATCCTCCCCTGTCTAGTCCACTCAGGCATTATTGGATTCCTTTTTTTTTTTTTTAATTTTTTTTTTAGTTGCAATTGGACACAATACCTTTATTTTTATTTTTTTATTTTATTTTATTTTTTTAATGTGATGCTGAGGATCGAACCCAGCACCTTGCACATGCTAGGAGAGCGCTCTACCACTGAGCCACATCCTCAGCCCCTTAATGGATTCTTTACCTGGCCCAGACCCTGATGCTGAACACTCCTGTTCTTTCCCAAAGTCTCCTGGCAGACATCTATATCTTTGCTCAAGCATCACTTTCCCAACAAGGCCTATATGACTTCTGTACTGAATTTATAATCTCCTCACTATGTACTCCTGATTTTTCTTCCCCATTTCTTGTTCACATCAGAGTCTGAAGTAGATTGGCAGAGGAATACCACTCCATTCATTAGGTATCCAGCCTCATTTCATTAAGGGTTCCTGTCTCAACTAGTTCTTTGGAGGCCTTTCCATTGGGCCAACAGATATCAGCAGCAGGAGGATAAAGACAGAGAGGATGGAGAAGGTGCAGCTGCTTGGCTGAGAAGAAATATGTATGTCACTTCCAAATAAATTCCTCTGGTGAGACCCAGTCACATGGTCCCTATCTGGCTGTAAGAAAGATAGATTATATAATCTGGCATATATCCAGAAAGAAAAGGAAATATGGATCTTAGTGAGCACTTCAATTACCAAGTATCTTTTTGCTCCCTTTTTTATGCTTAAAGCACATTCAACACTTCCCACCACACCATACATGCTCCAAAAGAATACCTGTGGTCATTCACTTGGTGTATCCAGACTATCTGGACACAGCAGTCTCTTCATCAGGATCGCATGCCAATACCTTACATGTAACCCATGAACTGCAAGGGTAAGCGACTTGCACTTCTTTTCTCACTCTCTATACACGATGGTAGAACAGGAGTTTCTCCCTCACCCAGGATCTTCCTTGGTCCAGTGGACTCTGGCATACCCTCCTTTGGGGTGATATGACCTCCTCAACACACCAATGCACCTGCCACAGAAAGTTCTGGGTTTTCTCACATCTGTTGTACAGTTCAAAAGTCAAATCAAGTCAGTCCAGGCACATGGATTCAGTGCTAATATAATTCCCTCAGTCGCTTAATAGGCCTTTGATCTACTTGTTTCCCATTAGTTCCATGTGCCAATAACCACAGAGTTCTTTCCTGGACACAATTCTCAAGCCTGATTGATTTCTTTGCCTCCACGCCTCTTGCTTTCAACTGACAGAAGCCACCTGGAGGCCATATGAAACAGGTCCCAACTTTGGCTGCACAACAGAATCACTTGGGGAACTTTGAAAAACCGACTGTCTAGGTTTCCTGGACCTCAGACCAATAACTCAAAAGCTGTACAGGTGAGATCAAGAACCCACACGCTCAATCTGATCTCTGCCACAGAACTAGTCACCTTTCTCAATAGAGATGGATGTTTTCCAGGACATCCTTACTTAAAGCCTTTCGCAACTCCATCTCTTACTCCCTAGGGTCTAGAAGTAGCATGTTCTTCCTATCACTGCCCAAGTGTCAGAACTTTCTCTATTCCCTTTCATTTTTCGCTGGCATACTAGTCAATCTTTCCTAAGCTGTCTCTTTCTCTTGAGACCTTAGTTAACATTAATAGACTCTGATCCTTTCCAACATCTAACCTTGGCTCAGACGGTGCAGTTACGGTCCATGTTATCAAAGATGACAACTTTACCAAATTGGTTATCACGGTATAATATGGGTTTCTGTCTTTCTCCTCTCCATATCAATTTTTTCATCAATGTGCCACCTGATTGCTAAGCCAATGCAATGAATTTTAAGGTTTTAACAGAACTCCATTTCTAATATTATTGTAGAAACAACTAAAACTTAGTGACTTAACACCAAAGTTTTTATCATTCCCCCTCCCGGTCAAGCAAGTTGGCAGATATTCTTCCCTACCAGTAATTCAAGGACCCAGTTTTCTTTTGTTTCATGCCTTCAATCTCCCCTGGGTCCCAATGGAATTCTCCCATCTAAAGTATCAAAGAGGGTAGAAAAGGCAATCTGGTAGTAACTGTCTAATTCTGAGAAGACACATATCACCCTGTTTGCATTCCACTAGTGAGAACTATTCACATGGCCCTACTTAGATAAGGGGGGAGGGCTGAGAAAAGTAGCCTAGATGCCCAGAAAGTGTAGGAAATAGTAGTGTTAGCAAGCCATAGTGGTCTCCTTCATATTCTTTAAAACTTAAGCTGCAAAATGGAGGAATCTTTGAGGGATTCATTCACAGATGTATCCCTGTTCCTATTACATTGCCTGGCACACAGAAGGTCAAAAAAAATACCTTTTAAATGAATGCAACGATGAATGGATAAACAGAATGAATCTCAAATTCAGTGCCAGATGCCACTTTTGGAATAAAAGCAAACTAACTGAATTGAGGATTAAAAGAATATTAAAAATTATACACCATAGTTACTTACATAAAACATTAAACAGAACCTTTTGGAAAAATCAGAATAAATTCCCAGGTACCAAAAACTACAAAGATCACATCTACAATGTAAATTCATACACAAGCTGGTTAAACACACTAAATTCATCTGTTGTGAACACAGAGTCACAGTCACTCAAAATATTAGTACAGACAACACAATGGACAACCTTCAAAGAAATTACCATTAAACTGACCACTCATCTTTCTGTTAGATGGAAATTTCTTCACCCAGACTCAAATTCACCCACATCTTCCTCAAAGGGCTGTACTGTATACACAGAGTCTTAATTTTGAAAACAGTTACATAAAGACACACAAACTGCCAGTACACACCCACCATACACAATGTACACATCCACTGAAATTCAGAACTGATACGTATCTGGTATCAGCTTCAAAACTATGCCTGATGATAAGAGTAGATTTTTCATAGAGTAGTACTCAGTCGCTTACCTTTAAACAAACGTAAAATATCCCCTTTTGAAAGGGTTATATATTGGCAAAAAGAGCAAGTTCAAACTAAGAAGAACAAGAAATTCCTCATTCTCCTCACTCCAACATCAGAATGGGAACTGTCAGTAGAAACACACCAGTGAACCCAATCACTGTGAAACTTAATAGAGCAAAAAGCTACCTTAGCATCAAAGAATTAGACTCTAAACAAATAAACAGTAAGAAAACATGCACACATCACTTAACACTGTGAGTACTTCTACTTCACGAAAGGAAAAAGAAAAAAGTTGAAAATCTGAGTCTTCTTACTCAATGAATAAGAAAAATACTGGAGTTCCCCTCTCCTTTATTTTTTTAAAGACTTAAAAAATGACCCTTCAAAAAAAAAAAAAAAAAAAGTGTTAGATTTCATAACACAAACAAGACCCAGGGCAGGATGTTCAGTTTAACATTTTATAGTTAATTATTATGAAAAGCCTATCTAATAATAAAAAAAAAACCTCACTAATACTTTGTCAGAGATGCAAGAAACAGACTTAAGTATACAAGTGGATTGAAGTTTATTTAACTTTTTTTCTTTAGCTAATCCCTGTTATGAGCTTATTTGCTTTTTCTTGGTTGAGTTTTAAGAAGACTAAAGTGGGAATAGGGGGTGGTTATGAAGGCTTTTTAATACCTGAAATTCGAATATTAAAGTAGGATGACCAGGGTTAAGAACCAAGATCCAGAATTTTATTTCTGACCTACTATTTTCTCTTAGCAATGCTACCAACAAACCAACCAACAAAAACTAAAGAAAAGGTTTTAAAACAAAAACTTGAGCAACTTTATGGAAAGATAAGGATGACATTTTCAAAACCCCAGAAACAAATTGACAATATACACATTACATGATTTATGAATACCTCAGGGAAAAAAAAGATATCAACCTCCACCCAAATATTGCTATTTTAAAAATACTTTTGAAAATAAAGGCATATGTGGCATTGATTATAAAATACAATATTTCCCCCAACACAGGAAACCCCAAATGTAACTCCTTTATTTACATCACTTGCTTTATAACATGGAAACCCTTCCAAAGTGAAGAAAATTTGCTTGAAAAGAGAACTTTAAGCCTACTAAAAGCTCAAATGAATAAGCACTGGGGAAACACCCTATGTTTAATTCTAAATGCAGAAGAAACTTTTTCACTTTGGAAAGGGAGCATTGTCACATTTAATTTTACTGAATAAAAAAGACCATTTCAAATGTAATAATATCTCCACTTCCTGGAACGCTTTAAATTTCTGCTTTTAAAATCAAGTGAGGGAGCATAACACTTCTGCGACCCAGTATCACCGTGGAGCTACTTCATTATGCCGTCCCCTCATCCAGTAGGGCAACCTTTAGGATGCTGGCCCAGGTATCACTAAAAGTGACAAGATTCCTGGTCTGGGGCACAGACTGAAAGACAAGGCAGTTACCCAAGAGGAATGCTCCTTCATCTGGTGCTGGTTGCTGTGCGGGCCGCTGGCATGGCCACGCCAAAAGCAGTTCTGGCAGAGCTGGTAGTTGTGGCACTGCTGGCATCGGTAGCGGAAGCCCATCATGCTCTCGCAGTGGCAGTAGGAACACTCCACAGGATGGAAGACTTGTGGCCGGTCAGACATGGAGCAGGGAAGGGAGAACAAGGACAAAGACACAGTTCACCTGGAGAACAGTCGATACAGAGGAAAAGCAAACCTAATAGAAAAGCCAAGCTCAAACCAAACTTAGAACCAAAAAATCTCAACTGTCTGCTTTTTGTCAACATAGTTTGAAGGAATAACAAAGTGCCCATAAGAGTTTATACTAAAAATTAAAAGCACACAATGTGGTATAGTACCTCCAGACAGTATCAGTGTAGCCAATATATATAATTCTAAGTAAAAATTTGGGTTAATATGAAATGTATTTATAATTCTAAGTAAAAATTGGGTTAATATGAAATATATAGGTATATTGGTATTAATGAATGCATTCTGATAATTTTGGTTGAACATATATATGTTTCTGTGATGTTCTTCTATTCACTTCTAAGCCAGTCAAGAGCCAGTGCTCACTTATACTGGTAGAATAGGTGGGCAGGGAGGAAAGTGAGAACCAGGGAGGAAGAAGGAGTACACTGATTAGTTACTGATAAGACAATGACTGGGGCTGGGGATGTGGCTCAAGCGGTAGCGTGCTCCCCTGGCATGCGTGCGGCCCGGGTTCGATCCTCAGCACCACATACAAACAAAGATGTTATGTCTGCCGAAAACTAAAAAATAAATATTAAAATTCTCTCTCTCTCTTTCTCTCTCTCTCTTCCTCTCTCTTTAAAAAAAAAAAAAAAGACAATGACTGTTCATGACAATACCTGATGAAAGTATTATTTTGCTAAAGTGCAGAGAAGTGAGAAATTGTGCTATTTGTGTACAATGAATCAAAGAACATTCTGCAGTCACGTATAGCTGATTAGAATAAATAAGAAAAATTTTAAAAACTTAATGACATATTGAAAATGTTAATGTAATGGGAAGGATGATTTATTCCTAGATATTTCAGTGGTTTCATAATATTTCTCTGTCTCCAAAGAAAAGTAATATCACTAACCACATAAGAATACAATCAGGGGCTGGGGCTAGAGCTCAGTGGTAGAGAGCTTGCCTCGAATATGTGAGGTACTGTGTTCGATCCTCAGTACCACATAAAAATATTTTAAACAAAATAAAGACATCATGTCCATGTATAACTAAAAAAAAATTTTGAAAAAAAAAAGAATGCAATCAATACATAATATACCACACAAAATCATAACAAAATATTCAATATGGATAATAATACATCTTGACAAAAGAGGTTCCTTCTACTTCTCATAGCAGACACAAAATGATGTTTATGAAAATGAACTGGATATGAAATTACTAAAACACTTAAGGCAAAAGAAAGCATTGCTCCTCAAAAAAACAATAATACTCTGGCAATTTAACAATTTAAATCTCTATTTGAAATCCTATTAAAGAGGTTAGCTGTTTTTATCCAGTCAAGAGAATCTGGTCACCGGGCATGGTGGCACACACCTATAATCCCAGAAACTCCAGAGGCTTAGGCGGGAGGATCGCAAATCCAAAGCCAGCATAACTACTTAGCAAGACCCTATATCTAAATAAAATATTAAAAAGGGCTGGGGATGTGGCTCAGTGGTTAAGTGCCCCTGGGTTCAATCCCCGGTACCAAAAAAAAAAAAAAAAAAAGATTCTGATACTTTAAGAAAATACTCCTGAATCTGAGAAATAAGTGAACTAAAGCTATTATTGAGCAAAAGCCATGAAGATAGAAAAAAAAGTATGCATAGAAGGCACAGGTATGAATACAAGGTATGGATAGAAGGGACAGAGTATGAGAAGGTGGTGGTGGAGGGCGGGGGCGGGGGGAGGCTGTTTTTTAGTGGCTTCTCAGCTCCTCCTCAGTCTTTTTTGTGTAATGGAGAGAGCCAGACAAGAGCCTGAAGAGAAGGGAGGCTGCACAGAAAGCTTCAGCCTTCCCTTTAATAAATCCCAACAACCTAAATGTAAACTGATGGTGATATCAGAAAACATTAAGAATTTGTAAGAAATTAGTATCATTTCAATACAAAAGCAAAGATTCAAGTCACATGACTGAGAAGAACACGGAGGGGACACTCAGGTAGATGGTGAGGAACAATGGCAGCTGTGCCACCTAGTACAACACTGCATCTTAGCGATTATCTTCAAATTATTCAAAAGTAATTACAGTTTTAGTGGTTGATAATGTAAAAATCCATCTCTTTAGAGCTACGATTTTGCTAAATTAAAGAGGAAACAAAAAGGAAGTCACGGCAAAATCAGGCCAGCTCAAGGGTCAACCATCCTCTGTGATCTCAGGATGAAAAGGCCCAGTCTAAAGCACCAAGTCTCAAGACCTGGTACTATTACTTCTTGAAATCCAAGCTGAGTACTGAGTCTCTCCCTCAGAAAACTATTCCTCTTTTGAATGCTAAAACCACAAATTCAAATGACGGTGTGCCAGCAAATGTCAATTATGATTTTCAATAACAGCCAAGGATACTGTACATAATCAGTTCCTTATTCCCTACAGCACAAAAAAAAAAAAAAAAAACTGAACAATAAATTTTCCACTCACCATTCTCGACATGGGCAAGCCTGTGCATGAGAGGTAGCCAAACAAGGCACTGTGGGGGAGGGTCTGCCATCATTGTGTCTAAAAACATATTTAGCATTATCTTTTTCTGTAAAGAGAAGAAAAACAAATACACTTCATATCTTTCAAATATCTCTAAACTCCAATATTAAGTTAACAGGATTCTCCCAAATAACCATTAGTAATTTGCATGTGACACTGTAATAAATAACAAAGTAATATTCTGCACTACTAAAGTCACATTACCACTATACTACACATGACTACTATATAAAATGTATTTCCACATGCAGTATTTGAGTCTTATAACAACTGTATCAGATAAACAGATCAGGTGTTACTATCTTCCTTTGACAGAGGAGAAAATAAAGAAGCAAAGCATTTAAATGACTGGTAACGGTCCTACCCAAATCAGACACAGAGCTAAGACTAGAACTGCAAGTCCTTCCAACCACTATTTTTGCTGTCCAGTGGGGTTGACAGACATCCCACACCCCACATGAATGTCTGGTTGCCTCCATAACTCCAGCATTCCTAAAACAGTGCCTGGTACTCAACAGGCACTTGATAAGTAATTGTTGGATAAATAAATAATAAAGTGAGAAGCAAATACGCTTAGATATCATTTAACAACTTTCTCATTTACAGGTGAGAAACAGAAGCTCAGTGCAGTTACATAACTTGACAGTCACAGAGACAGTTATAACAGGGATGAGACCAGAACCTAAATACCACATGCCCATCACAGCACTCCCGCCAGCTCCATCGCAAGGCTGCACTTTTCTTTCTAACTTTATTTCTCTCCAACGGTAATCTTCCATTGTATGTGCAACACTGACATAATTATGTCCCACATAGAAAAAGAAAATCAGAAAACAGTCCAGAAGGACATGATAGAATTATATGATATAGACAGAACAAATTCTCAACAATATTTCAAGTTCATGAATTTTCTTTTTTTCTTTTTTCTTTTTTTTTTTTTTTTTGTTTTTT
>NW_025999977.1:41407495-41493659 GCF_001458135.2 Marmota marmota marmota | reverse complement strand
TTTTTTTTTTTTTTTTTTTTTTTTTTTTTTTTTTTTTTGTTTGTATGTTTTTCCTTCAAGCCACAAATTTTCCAGTTCCAAAGGAAAAGGAAAAAGGAGCTGAGATCAGTGCCATGCGCTCAACACAGGGTTTGTTCTGATAACCTGAACACACAGCCCCATTTCAAACTCTACTCTGAGAAGAGCACAGACAAAAGGCAACACAGTAGATGCTGCACAGCCTAAAGCCCTGTCCATGCCCTGGTCCACCACATTGGGTCAAAAGGACCCCAGAATTTCATCTCTCACTTACTTCCTAGTAACTGTGTTCTCAGCCCTACCAACAGGCTGTTAAAAATGGATGTTCAGCAATAAAAGCTTAAAATAATTTCCTTTAGAGGGAAAAAAACAGAAAAGATAAAATTGGTTTGAGCCAGTTCATTGCAAAATAACTTGGATATTTATCTCTAATATATTTAACACACACTGAAAGGAAGGAATGAAGGCACCAGGGGGCTTAGGACAGAGAATACTAGGACTGCAGCTGGGCCCACCATGATCCCTGCCCACAATGGTCCCTTAGCAAGCCAAATACAAGGCCACACATACTCACTCCCACATCGTTTGGCAACTGTGAGAATCCCGACTCCAGAACTTACTGAGGATAACTTTGAAAGAAGCTAGGAAGTAGGGCTTGGGAAAGGGAGGCAAAGCAGAAGGCAGAGCAGGAAAGAAGTGCTGCTAGAAACCTAGAAAAGATTTAGCAAGCTGAGGGGAAGTCAGATCCAGGGATGAGTGGAGCTATGGGTGGGGACTGGGATGCATGCAGACTGAGAGGGCAGTGGGGAGCCACATTCCCAGGACCTCTCAATACCAGTGTGCGCCCAATGCCAGGTGAGAGAAAGGCCCACCCAACCGGGCCTCAAAATGGTGTCCCGAGTGTTTTCCTATATCAGTATCCAAATTTCTACTCTTTTTCTTTATTTGAGGTGGGTACATATTAGCCAGGTGCTCTATCTACTACTGAGCTACAACCCTGCCCCCAAGTTTCTGCTGTTTCTGAGACTCTGGTGGAATATAGGAATGATGAGATGAACACCAGAATGCCACCCAACATCTGAATGGAGGACCAGATAGGGAAAATACCCCAAACCACAGACACGGGAAAAACCAACAAACCAAAATGAAACCAAAGTGTCTCTTTGAAATAACTGAGAAAAAGATACTACCAAGGATTTTTTTTTTTTTTTTCAGCTAGTAAGAGGCAGAAGGCTAAAATTAAACTGGATCTTACCCTTTATTACAAATCTAGTTTAATATTTCTCTTTATGTTTGTTAAAATTACATTTTTTACAAACCCACTTATAATTTTAATGCTACTTTCTCTAAAAAGTAGTTTGATTTTTTGAAGAGTTTATAAACCACAGAGTTCTTGGGACTGGGATTGTAGCTCAGGAGCAGAGCACTTGCCTAGCTCATGTGAGACCTGGGTTCGAACCTTAGCACAACATAAAAATAAATGAAATAAAATAAAGGTATTATGTCCATCTACAACTTAAAAAAAATAAAAACGGAATTGTCTAAAAAAAAAAAAAAAAAAAAAAAACTTCAATCTGTGTGTGTTGTTGCATGCCTATAATCCCAGTGACTCAGGAGGCTGAGAAAAGAGGATTACAAATTCAAGGACAGCCTCAGTAACTCAGCGAGGCCCTCAGCAATATAGCGAGACCCTGTCTCAAAATTAAAAATAAAAAGGACAGGGGGTGTGGTTCAACTGCTTCTGTGGGATCAATCCCTGGTACCAAAAAAAGGAAAGAAATCATAGAGTCACCTGTCATTTCTAAGGATTCGTTTAGTAAGACATTCCTCACCACAGATCAAATTTAAAAAAAAAACCCAATGCTGTTTAATCTAATTGATGCCAGTGAGGAAGTCCTCATTATAGTAGATCTTACCATAATAAAACCCATTCTGTATACTGCATTCCATCCAACCTAAGATGCACTTGTAGGATCACTTACAAGATACATTATATTTTTTCAACCATTAGTAAAGAAAAACACTCAATTAAACTAACTCAATGGCTTAATTAACTGTGCTACTTCATGTGNTTACAAATTCAAGGACAGCCTCAGTAACTCAGCGAGGCCCTCAGCAATATAGCGAGACCCTGTCTCAAAGTAAAAAAAAAAAAAAAAAAGCTGGGGATGTAGCTCAGTGGTAAAGTGCCCCTAGGTAAAATCCCTAGCACTAAAAATAAAAAATAAATAAAACCTTCAAAATGAAAAAAAATCTCATCTTGTCTACATCCCTCCAGATACATATTTCTACATAATTATGAACATAGAGTAGATATAAAGATATCAACTGGTTTTCACTCAACAATTTATTAAGTATCTTGTTTTGTATAAGGTCTTCATTTCTAATCAATCTAATAGTTGCCTGATGCACTAAGAAAAACACCATGATTAATTTATGCTTTCCTCTGTAAAACATTGAGGCTATTTCTATCCTTCTACGTGGTCTCATGTTTTTTCATAGAAATGTATGTTTTTATGTGTTGTATCTTGTTATTCTGATCCTTGATGCTGGCAATTATTATTCTATATTCCATTCCCATTTCCCTTCCTCCAACTCCCACTATCTCTTCCTTTTCTAAAATGGGGGAGGAACCATCCCTTTAAAAATTATAAATCTAGTATTACTAAAATAACATTAAGAACTAAATTAAGGAGCTGAGGCTATAGCTCAGTGGTAAAGTGTTTGCCTCACATGTGTGAGGCACTGGGTACAATCTTTAGCACCACATAAAAATAAATAACGATACTGTGTTCATCTACAACGAAATAAGTATTTTCTAAAAAAAGAATTAAGTTAAATAACTTGGCAACAGCTAATCATTGCTGTAATCGCCAAATTCATTTTCAATAAAAATTTCTATTTCCTGATATATAACATGTAAATATTTTCTATTCACTGTCCTATCACTTAAGCATATATGACATTTAGTTTGCCTCAGAAATGGCATTTTTGAAAGTTTTCAAATTAAAACAGTCTTATACAAACTTCTGTGTAGAGTTGTAGTACAACTTTTTCCTGGCAAGGAAAAACCTACACTAGAGTTATAGAAACTGGTGTTGTGGGCTGCCTTTCAGTTACTATTGGACATTGAATTTGCCCATATCACGGATTTATTTTGGACTTTGAAAATACAAGTGTGTTTTTTTTCGAATATTTATTTTTTAGTGGTAGTTGGACACAATACCTTTATTTTATTTATTTATTTTTATGTGGTGCTGAGGATCGAACCCAGGACCTCACACGAGCGAGGTGAGTGCTGTACCACTGAGCCACAACCCCAGACCCAATACAAGTGATTTTTTAAATGACACAACAATATGATGGTGCTGTGCTTTTTTTTTGGGGGGGGGGGGGCGCCTCCGGGGCACGCAACCTCTGAGCCATATCCCCAGCCCTATTTTGTATTTTATTTAGAGACAGGGTCTCACTGAGTTATTTAGTGCTTCACTTTTTGCTGAGGCTGGCTTTGAACTTGCCATCCTCCTTATCACTGGGATTACAGGTGTGCGCCACCACACTGCTGAGCTTTTTTATAAGAGATTTTTTTATTAATTATAGCTGAAAGAAATATTGTAAAAGCTCTTTTAAGAATTCTGAAATACTGTATTTCCCTATTTGCACTGACTATTACATCTGAGAACACCATGGCATAATATGGATAAAATTAAGGTTGCACGTACTTTAAACTTTCAGTTAGAATTCAAGCCAAAAATACTAATACAAAAATACTAATCTTGTTTCATACATGATTTAAAATCATTATTCAACTAATCCAGCAAATATTTAGTAAGCACTGTTCATTTTATAAACATTCTGTCATCACTGGGAAGTAAAGTTGGAGCCAGGTCTCTCCCTCAGGACATCCCTAAACTATGTACATGCCTCCAAGTGCAGAAGGGGCACAAGTCATCCCACACTGAAAGACTCAGAGCACTAAGAGGAGGGGATATCTTAGCTTGGATCTGAAACAGGAGGCCTTGATGAAGGGGAGAAGGTCAGGGATTTGTAGGCCTTTCATTTTCATTGAGCACTAACAGCATAAACAAAGACAAGAAGTGTGACTACCTGATCAAAATGCAGGCTACTCCAAACAAGAGAAATGAAAATCACTGAGATAACATTTCTCACCTATCAGATCGGCCACCATTCACAAGTGTAAGAATATGAGTGCTGGCAGGTACCTGTGGAGTGGCTGCAAGCAGCACAGCAGTGGAGGAACCTGTGGTCTGAAGAGGGGTAAGAACAGTTCAGGGCTGGGGCAGGGGAACCAGGAATGAAGGCTGGGGTAGGGTGACAAGAACTACCATGTCACACCAGGAACCTTATCCAGCAGGCAATAAGGACTTAATAAATTTTTTAAAGAAAAAAAGAGACAACAACAGAGCTATATTGTATTAAAATAGTGATTTAAACTCAAATTTGCTTATGATTAAAAGAAATAATAAGACAAAAGCAGTATCTGAGCAGCAGAGTCCTCTTCTTTAGAATGCCATTGAGCCATATAGGGATCAGGAGCCCAAGTCCTTTAGCTTTTTTTTTTTTTTTTTTTTTTTTTTTTTTTTTTGGTGGTGGTGGTGCTAGGGATCCCTTGGCTTTTTGAGTAACAAGGTTTTCTGCTTTCCCTGAAGACTAGAGAACCACAAGGCAGAAGGGCAGAAAGGACTCCAGAAGGGGAGTATCTGCTGGGTTGTGCCACCGGTAAAAATACCAGAGAAGGAATAAGGCCAACAGCTTCCACCACTTCAAGCCTGGCAGCCTCCCTCCCCGCCCATGGCCTTTAGGCAGGAACACATGACCAAATACATCAGGGCTTGCATTCGTCTCATAAGCAGTAACTGAGAGGGGCCTTTCCTACAGCATGCAGATAGCAAGCCCTGCTGACAAAAATGCTTCTCAAAAAAAGAAAATTAGCCAGGCATGGCGGCACATGCCTGTAATCCCAGCAAATTGAGAGGCTGAGGCAGGAGGATCACAAGTTCGAGTCTAGCATTGAGGCATTAAGCAACTCAGCAAGACCCTGTCTCAAAATTAAAAATAAAAAGGACAGGGGGTGTGGTTCAACTGCTTCTGTGGGATCAATCCCTGGTACCAAAAAAAGGAAAGAAATCATAGAGTCACCTGTCATTTCTAAGGATTCGTTTAGTAAGACATTCCTCACCACAGATCAAATTTAAAAAAAAAACCCAATGCTGTTTAATCTAATTGATGCCAGTGAGGAAGTCCTCATTATAGTAGATCTTACCATAATAAAACCCATTCTGTATACTGCATTCCATCCAACCTAAGATGCACTTGTAGGATCACTTACAAGATACATTATATTTTTTCAACCATTAGTAAAGAAAAACACTCAATTAAACTAACTCAATGGCTTAATTAACTGTGCTACTTCATGTGGTGTGAATCCATCACACATCCTCTGGATGAACTGAATTTCTTTCATCTATTCAGAGGGATTAGGCAGTTTTGTCTACCTTCAGATGCACTGTTTGGTTTGACAAGAAATTATTTAAGTCATATCTCAGTAATTAAAATAATATAGTTTCATCAATTTGGTGAAATCCTTCTTTTAAAAAAGATCTGGAAACACCTGCTGTTGCTTTGCAAGAAAATATGAAATTCCTCTAATGACGAATATCTGTTTGACCAACACCAAATATATTCCCCTCTGCTCCATGTTCATTCCTTTCTGTGTTTACACAAACTATTTTTTATTGCCAGATCACAGTTATATTCTTAAGAACACGTGAAATGACAACACATATCAAAAATGGACCTGACTCAGATGAAGTGACAATCTGATTGGCTATGATCAACTTCACACATATGCAGGAAATGACAACCTGTCAGACCACTGCCTACCAAGTGCCACTTATGATGCCACTGGCTACATGAGGTATCTCAAATCTGCCTCTGAATCACTGAAACCAGTGGGACTAGTCCACATCAGTTTACTGGAAGATGAAGGGTCACTAACGAATGCTTAAAAAAGCTCCTTAATTAGAATACCTGTGAAATAACACAGATACCCACATACTCATGCCAGGGAATTCCTACCAAACTTTCTTCAATGTCCAGAGAAGCAAAATGAGGACATCCAGAAAATGTCTCAAAGTGAGAACAAAAGTTATTTTGGCACATAGCCAAAGAGAACAGGTTGGTCAAAGTGTAATCAGAAGACATTTCCAGATATAAAATAGTCTTGTTTTTCTGAAAATCAACCAGAAATAATATAATCCCATCTCTACCTCTTCCCACTTCCTCTGTGAATCAAGAAGAGTGTGGCACAGCATCCAATACAGTGTCACCCTGCAAGACTGCACCTACTTCCCTGTCACTCTACCTGCTCCACTCTGCTCACTCAGGTTTCTCTTTCAGGCAGAGAGCAGTGAACCTAAAACCACTGGAGGGCAGGTGGAACTCTTCAAACTAAAGTCAGATGAAGAACTAGAAAACAAATGGTAAAACAGCCTTCAAAGCAGAAATACAACCCTTCCCTAAAATTCTGAAGTTTGGGGGAAATATGGGAGAAATTTAAATATATTTACTGTTTATTTTTTTAAATATTTTTTTTTTAGTTGTCAATGGACCTTTATTTTATTTATTTATATGTGGTACTGAGAAGCAAACCCAGTGCCTCACACATACTAGGCAAGCACTAGACCACTGAGCTAGGAACCCAGCCCATACTGTTTATTTTTGATAACTTTTAAACCTTTAAAGTCCATCTTTTAACTCAAAGACACTGAAAAAGATCTTAATATATTTGATCTATTTACCCAAGTATTAGGCTTGGAGTGCTAGATTAATATTGCAATGAATGTACAAATGGAATTAATTTTTCTATTATTATTTTTTTAAATCTACCACAGTAAAGAGAATGGAATAGTATGCCTATTATCCAGCTTCAATAATTCTCAACATACAACTAATTTTGTTTTATCTATGCTTTCAAACTCCTTCTACCTCCATTATCTTAAAATGAATTCCAGTCACAGTATCTCATAAACATTTTATCATGATAGATACCGAGGATGGCTCCAATTTGGGGGTATTATGGATAAGGTTGGTAAGAGTATTCTTGCAAAAACCTTGAAGTAGAAGGTCTAGGTCATGGGTAGGTTCTGTTTGAGTTTATGAGAAATCATCAGGGCTTCTCCCAAAGTGGTCTATATGCAAGGTCTGGTTGCTCCAAATCTTCATCAACATTTGGTGTCAGTCACTAATTTTTATCTATTCTAATGGGTGGGTTCTGATGAGCTAACATAAATACTTTAACTTTTCTTATTTTAAAAACTACTAATTTTCCAGAAAACTTGGTCCCAGTATCTGAGGACCAGCCCCAAGGTGCTGTGAGACCAAAGGAAGAGAGGCAGACAGATGCAGGACTGCAGAGTGCAATCTACTGGGGGCCTTACTGAAGTTTAGTCCTGGGTGGCAACTGGGCCAGCCAATCCCCAAATTTTGGGTCAGAAGGAGGGGCATATTTATGGATTAGGAAAAAAGTGATTTTACCCATCTGGAATGTACCTGGTTTATCTTAATACTGATGAGTCAAGTACATCTCTGGAGCCATGGTCCCATTATAAAGTCCCTCAGATGGCTCTAGTGGCTTCATCTACTTTTGATTTGTTGGGAAACTATGCAGGGTTTCTAGGTCAGTCGTGGTGGTTATGACTCAAGATAGCTGCAGTCATGTCAAGCTTTATCCTTAAAACTAAACCACATGACTCCATACATCTTCTATTGGGTATGAAAAACAGGAACAAATATGTTTTTTGTTTTGGTACTGTGAATTGAACACAGGGGTGCTTTATCACTGAGTCACATCCCCAGCCCCTTTGCATTTTTTACTTTTGAGACAGCGTCTCACTAAATTGCTAAGGCTAGTCTTAAACTCAAGATCCTCCTGTCTCACCTTTCTGAATCACTGGGATTACAGGCATGTTCCACAGCACCCAACTACAAATATTTTAAAAATGAATTAAACTGATACATGGAACTAGGAATATGGTTCAGTGGTATAGTGCTTGCCTAGCATGCATGATGCCCTGGTTTCTTTTTTTTTTTTTTTTGTAAATCTCAGGACTGTCTTTTTTTTATTTTATTTTTTATTTGTCAGTGGAGACAACGTCTTTGTTTGTATGTGGTGTGCTGAGGATCGAACCCGGGTCGCATGCATGCCAAGCGAGCACGCTACCACTTGAGCCACATCCCCACCCCAACAAACAAGAAAATACACCAAAACCAAAAATCTATTAAAATAAGCCAATATGTAATTATCTTCATTTCATTTTTTTAAAAAAGCATTTCTACAGCAATGCAACACACATATTTCTAGAAACAGAGACCAAACAATAATAATGCACTAATGATACCAGCCAATTAGACCTCCGCAGGTACTTTCACCAGGAGTCACCCTCAGGTATCACCTTTCAGCCTTAAATCCTGATATTTTCCTGCTTTGTGATAAGGGCAATACAATTTTCAACACAGATCAGTCTTACAAAAACTACACACTGGATCCCAGGGACAGCTGATTTCATCAGTTATTTTAGCATGGCAGGGGTGCCTTCACATATTATTTATCACTTGCACTGCAGCTTCGTTGTTACAAAGCTGTGGAAAGAGAAGCAGTTCATGAATCCTCTAAACCTATTACTTCTTTCTCTACAGGATTTCCGGTTCTTTCTTAAAATATT
This sequence comes from Marmota marmota marmota, assembly GCF_001458135.2. NCBI lineage: Eukaryota > Metazoa > Chordata > Mammalia > Rodentia > Sciuridae > Marmota > Marmota marmota. The sequence continues at coordinate 41,484,897 of NW_025999977.1, read as the reverse complement.
TATATTTTTCTCTTTAATTGTAGTCACTTCTCTGTTCATCACAGAACATCAGCATGCTGAGGAAAACTGTAAGAACCAGCAAAGCAACTTCCACTTTGTCTTGGTTCGGCTCTGTCTGGCAACAATATGATCCAGCTCACTCGAAAGAAGCACTGCAGGAAACAAACTGTGCAGGAAAGGCCCACTTTCAAAAAGAAACCCAATATTCCGTGAATTTATTCTTGTCGCATCAAACTTTATTCAGTCTCATTTTTTGGTCATTCTGTTCATAGTTTATATTTCTTCAGAAGCTTTGTTTAAACATCTTCAAGAAGTTAGGAAAACTCAAGCTTCTCTAAACGGAGAAGAGCTTCTTAGACTTCTCCAAATTTGCCATATTTCCTTTTTTAAAAAAATATATTTTTTTAGTCATACATGGGCACAATATCTTTATTTTGTTTGTTTGTATGTGGTGCTGAGGATCTAACCCAGGGTCTCACACATGCAAGGCGAGTGCTCTACCACTGAGCCACAACCCCAGCCCCAAATTTGCCATATTTCAAAATGTAGATTGCTTTTTTACAGGAATCTGAAGCACAATCAGGCTGTGATTTGGAAGCCCTCACAATCATACCCTTCGTGAGGTAACTTGCAGAATCTGGAACAGCACTCTCAGAATTAACAATTACAATTTTTAAAATGTCTTTAACATTTTAAACTGTTATTCCAACACTGGATTCTCCTCATGGCACTCAGATTACAATTTACACCGAAGGCCACTTTGGAGTTACCACCCCATAACTGTCACCCACTTGTCAGACGCTGTCCTTCACTGTGTGTGAACACCCTTCTCCATTCTGATGCCATTTCACTCAAGAGCAGCTTCCCAGGATTTGATCACCATGCAGCCTCCAGGAAGCACCCTGAGAGGAGAGCCATGTGCACATGACCCACAAGTTCACCCCAGGGGCCTGGTGGACAAATATGCAAGGTGCTGGGCCCACTTCAGGCTATGTTTTGGGTTGAACTTCGTAAAGATCCTGAGAGCAGTTTATCTCTTCACTGGTGATAAGCATTCTGATCACTTGGTTAAAGTGATGTCTGATAGGCTTATCCACCTGTAAAATCACTGTTTCTCTAGGTAATTAGCAAGTATCTTAATACTTTCACACTATGTCAATATCCTATTTCCATTAACTTTTTTTACCATTAGTTTTAACGTGTATTTTTTTTTATTAATTTCCCACTTTCCAGAACTGTCTAAGGTAGTTTTAAGCTTCTTTTATCTAATCTGAGCCTTCACTAGTGTCTACTCTAACCCCAGTCCTTTGAGGCACTCACCCCAACGTCTAGGCAAAGGCCTCAGGAGGAAGTCAAATCCATCTTCCTGTCATGAGAAATTGGAAACACGCTTGAGGGGCAGGTGCTGGCAGCTGAGAGCTGCATGGCTCTCCCATCTCTGGCCCTGCTACAGTTTTATGTCAAAACCCTGCATTTCACAGTTTAAAAAACCCACATGGAAAAGAACAAATGTCCAGTGGCAATAATATAAACACTTTTTCAAACTTTTTTTTTTTAATATTACAAATGTGATCCTTTTTTCAGAAAAGACCCCCTTCCCCACAGGAGTTCTCAGGTGGTTTTGCCCCTGCTCTACTCACCCCACCCCTGCCCCTGCCCCTGTCCCCACAAAGATGCTCCTCTTCCCCTACACAAGAGATGACATCCTAGGCTGGAAGAATCTGGTAGAACCTGCTAGGTGCTAGGATGGAAGAGAGCTCTGCTAGCCCTAGAGTCTATCCATCTGTCCTTACCTGCTGTGGAAAACAGGTGCGGACTGAGTGTTCTGTGTACCCAAAAGATGGCCCTTCAAAGACAGCTGTTGGGAGCTTCAGAACTTCCTTCAGAAACTGGTCAAACTTGCTAAATATCATTAAGCCATTGGAATCTGACATCTGGGAGAAAATATCTATGAGAACAAAACCAAATAAAGTCAAACTACAAGAAAACATTAAGTTTTTTCACTCTACTGTCATCCAAAAAGAACAAATTAAAAAGAAAATATTAGATTTTTTAAATAAATGGTGCTATGTTATCTCTATACCAGTAAAAAAAAAAAATCATTAAAAAGTACCATAAAGTCATGATTCTTAGTTAATATTAAAACTATTCTCATTCTTATTCACACTGTGTGGTTACTTTGCTGACAGGTCCCCTCAATCCCACTCACTTAATACTCCACCTACCATTGTATACAATAACATTCAGGTGTATCTACCTACATACTCTTTTTGAATATGAAAACTGAATGATATATAAACTTAAATTCAATTTATGACTCACTTTATTTCAAGAAAGATTCACAACAGACTGTCTTTATCCCTCAGTGTCTGTGTTTATATAGAACACATACATGTTAGGTTACATGAACACAGTAGTGTAGTAGTGATAAGACATGACATGGTACTGTCTTTACATATTCATGTATAAATCAGGGAACCATATACCTGTGAGGGAATAAATTTGACAAAGCATGGAAAATGTTTAAAATATTCTATTTAGTGAATTCTAAAGTACAATAAAAAGGACCCATATAAACTCTTCTATCCCAAAATACTTTAATAATATAAACCTTATTTTTACATAAAGTCCAGCTAAGCAAAGTAAAAAGAAATTTCCAGTAATATTACTCTTTCTTTACTTTCATGCAGAGTTCATGTCTCTAGTTATCCCTCTCTTTTCATCCACAGTTGGAGAGAAAAAGACAAATAATCAGGAGATCAAAACAACACAATGAATGAAGAAACATAACCTAAACTGTTTTTCAAGTTACTGGGCTTCCTTACCGCCCCCCCAAAAAAAAAATTAAAATAATTAGTGAATTAAATATGCACAGAAAATCATTCCCTTAGGATTTTTCAAACAAAGCATTTTGAAAATTTATGTCTATCTATTCATAGTGAACAGGTGTATGAGAAACCTACATATATATATGAAATATACATTACTATTTAGGTTCAATTTGGGGAAGTTATCTCAAAGCACAAGGTAAAGAAAAAAATATTTTTAAATACATATATCAAAAAGAGACAAAATGCTAGATTGTCACTTCATAAGATAATTTTTTAAGATATAAGAAATTATCAAAGGAATGAAAATCTACCCTGTCACGGGCCCCCCCAAAAAAGGTTTAAGCCACACCATGTGGCAGGCACCACACTGAGTCAGCCAGCAGCCACTCATTATTTATTATTTTTCTCTTCGTTAGAGACAGAACAGATTAAATTTCCCAGCCTCCATTTGCAAGGTGTGATCATGTGACTAAGCACTGGCCAATGAAACTGTAATCAGAAAGATGATGAGAGACTTCCAGGAAGGCTAAATAAAGTTAACTGACTGGAAATCATGCCTTTTTCCCCTATTCCTTTCTTCCTTCTGCTGATAGCTGGAGCTCCAGCAGCCACTTTGGACTATGTGGTCATCTTAATATAGGAATCATACATCAGAACTGTAGAAAAGAAAGACAAAGAAAGCATGCATCCTAGAAAAACATAAAAGCTTCCAAAGTAGCCCTGGATTCCTTTTATGTTAAAGAAAAATAAACTTTAAGACACCATTATATTGAGTTTCTGCTTTCATGCAACACACCCTAATCCTAAATGCTACTATATTTTACCAAACATTGCCTTGTTGTACTTTTATAAAAGGTTTATGTATGAGCATACACATGAGCACACACACACACAATTACTTAAATTTTATGGATGAAGAAATTGTAGCTTAGAAAAGTTAACTTGTTCAAAAAGTTAGTAGGTGGCCAAATCAAGTTTTAAACCTACAATTGATTCCAAAGTAAATTTCATTATGCCATGTTCCTTCAAGATATAATTTAGGGGGCTGAGGCTATGGCTCAGTAGTAAAGAGCCTGTGTCGCATGTGTGAGGCACTGGGTTCGATCCTCAGCACCACATAAAAATAAATAAAGATGCTGTGTGTTCATCTACACTTAAAAAAAAAAAGGTAAACAAACTGTTCTTTAAATATTAAACAAAAGGTATAATTTAGACTAGATATGAAAATATATAGGCACAGGAATATAGCTACCTTGAAAGATCAACAAACAAGACAGCATGTATAGATTTTGGCAACATATATACTAGAACAAATGGGCTAAGAACTAAGCATAATAAACATATTAAAAGGAACATTATCTATATGAAACAGAAAACAAATCATAAAAAAGAATGAATCAGAATAGAACAGACATTGTGATTGCTGTATGTACATAGGTGACTGTATGACCAATGTGATTCTGCAATCTGTACAATCAGAAAAATGAGATATTATACCCATTGATTCAAATGTATGAATTGCCAAGATCATTGTAATGTCATGTGTAGCTAATAAAAAAAAAGAATGAATCAGATATATCATACAACAGCTACAAAGCAAAATGACAGATGGGGCTCTCATGTTCATTCTACATAATAAACAGCAGCCTGGCTCCAGACGAAGGGCAATTAACAAAGAGAAAAGCAGACAGATAAATGCTCCTAAAGGGAAGTACAGAAATGTAAAGAAATTGAACCATATGTGAGAAACACCAATAGATAAACAGAATAGATATGTCAGCAATCCAAAAGAAAGGAATTTGAAGCTATGCCCTGAAAGCTGAGGTCTGGAATGATGAGGTAAAAAGAGGCTGATGTGGGATGAGGAATCTCAGTAGAGAAGAGCAGGACCAGAGTCTCTGACAGGAGAATGCAGGGTGAGTCTTCACTGCAAGGAGGAAGCAGGGCACAGAGAGCACATTCTCTCTCTGACATTCGATTTATGTGGAGAAATTAAGACTGAATAAGAAGAATACTTCTGTTAATGAAAGAAAATTCCTAAAAGATGAAAGCAATTTGGATTTGGTATTCAAGTGGGATGAAATGTTTCGAAAACAGGTGTCAGGAAGGTTAGAGTGGCCAGGTGCAAAGGCACCTGTAATCCTAGCAATGCAGGAGGTAGAGGCAGGAGAATGGCAAGTTCAAAGCCTGCCTCAGCAACTCAGGGAGGCACTAAGCAACTTAGCAAGAACCAGTCTCAAAATTAAAAATAAAAATAACTGGAGGTGTGGCTCAGTGGTAAAATCCCCCTAGGGTAAGTCCTCAAGAGGAGGAAGAAGTGTGTGGGGGGGAGATGATGATGATGATGATTAGAGTGTAAATGACTATGACTAAAATAGGAAGAATGGAATTGGAGGTGGGGGGGAGCCAACAGGTCTCAATGCTAGGAATTGTAGTTGGTGGGAAAATGGATTAGGAAATAAAGGAATTTTAAAAGTTAGGATTATTCTTTAAATTTCTACCTTGCGGAAATGCTGACAACCCTCACTAAATCAACAAGTCAAAACAAAGCTTTGAATTCAACTATATTTGGACCAATCAGCACATTTTCCAGTGGAACCATCCTAGTATATTGGGCCACAGTTCAAGATGGACAGCAGATAGACAGGTCTGAAATGTTAGCGCTGAGGTGAGCACTTGATGCTCTTCAAATGAGGGAAGAGCGTAAGTGATCCAATCTTTGGGCAGCTGGTTACTGTTCTTATGATGAGGAAAATGATCCTCCACTCAATCTAAGTGAAAACCATGGAACACAGCAGACACTTCAAGGCATCCCCTCAATACCTGTAGCCCCTCTTGCTCACTAAGGAATGCTGAGTTCAGGATGCCAGTGTGCCTGCTTGAAAAATGACTTCCCAGCCTCCTATGCGCATTGTAACAGAACAGATTTCTGAAAAACCTTCAGCTTTCCTAATAGGAATACCTTTCTTCTTTCTTCCCAGAATGAGTATATGAGGCCTATGACAGAGTCATCTTAATCCTAAGGAAGAAAGCAGAGCAGGAAGAGGGAGGAAGGGGTCTTTGACAATATCCTTGGGTCATTGTACCAACTTGGAATTTACCAGCCCTGGGACTTATTATTACATGACAAAAATAAATCTCAATATATTTAAGTCTCTCTGTTAAGTTTTCTGTTCCTATTTAGTGTATTCATAACTGATAAGCAAGTAATTAACTTATAGGCACTAATGGTAGAAATATTCAACAGAGAGTTTAGCTATCAAGTATATTAATACACATATGTATAGCTTCATAGTAACAAAAGCACATATGTATAGACCCACATCAATGAGTCTACACTCAGAGTAACACATTCAGAGTAATAAAAGGGAGTGACTGGAAATGACATGACTAACCACACCCAGTAAAAAGTATTATTTTCAATTATACTTAGTTGCTATGTCATATGAAGAGATCAAAAGTAAATTTTCTAATTCATGAAAAAAAAACTATAATTTAAAAGGCCATGTTGGAAGAGAACAAACAGAAACATCTATAGTTGTTTTAATTTTTAAAAAATTGCTAGATCCAAAAATTAAAGGCAATAAAAGAAGAAAATGTAGGCTCAAATCTTCATCATGTCGGCTTAAGACCTGACTTCCTTAACACAACGCCTAAAGCATAAAAAATAAAATCAAGAATCGGGTTGGGGTTGTGGCTCAGTGGTAGAGCACGTGCCTAGCATGTATGAGACACTGGGTTCAATTCTCAGCACCACATATAAATAAATAAAATAAAGGTCCATCAATAACTAAAAAATATTTTTTAAAAAAATCAAGAATCAATAAATGGGATGGATTCAAACTAAAAAGCTTCTTCTCAACAAAAACAATCACGCAAAGAGAGAGCCTACAGAATAGGAGAAAATCTTTACCACATACACATCAGATAGAGTACTAATTTCCAGAATATATAAAGAACTCAGGGGCTGGAGTTGTGGCTCAGTGGTAGAGCACTTGCCTTGAATGTGTGAGGCACTGGGTTCGATTCCCAGCACCACATATAAATTAAAAATAAAGGCCCATCAACAACTAAAATGAATAAAATAAAAAGTTTTTAAAAATAACTCAAAAAACTTAACACCAAAAAATAATAACCCAATCAATAAATGGGCTAAGGAACTGAACAAGCACTTCACAGAAGATATACAATCGATTAACAAATACATGAAAAAATGTTCAATATCTCTAGCAATTAGAGAAATGCAAATCAAAACTATTCTAAGATTTTATCTCACTCCAATTGGAATGCAATACAAATAGCAATAAGTGTTGGTGAGGATGTGGGGGAAAAGGTACACTCAAACTTTGCTGGTGGGACTGCATTGATGCAACCACTTGGAAAACTTTAAATGGAACCACCATCTGACCCAGATATCCCTGGGTCTATATACCTAAAGGACTTAAAATCAGCATACTACAGTGACGCAGCCATATCAATGTTTATAGCAGCTCAATTAACAATAGAACCAACCTACATGCCCTTCAACAGATGAATAAAGAAAATGTGACATATATACACAATATAATTACTCAGCTTTAAAGAAGAATGAAATTATGGTATTTGCTGGTTAATGGATGGAGTTGGAGAATATCATGCTGAGTGAAATAAGCCAACTCCAAAAAAAACAAAGGCCAAATGTTTTCTCTGATATGCAGATGCTGATCAATAATGGGAGTAGGGGGGTAAGGAAGACTGCAAGAACTTGGGATTGTGCTGAGAGCCATAGCCAAATTGGAAATGACGCATGGCATTTTGGGGTTGAAATTGTTCAGAAAGGTGACCCTGCTCAGGGATTAGGGTGGCTCCAGGTTTAGGGTGGATCCTGCTGGATTAGGGTGGCTCCCGGTTTAGGGTGGATCCTGCTGGGAATAGCCCACTCCTTGAGTTCTCCCAGGGTTCTGAGAGTATTGGTATGCAGAGCCCGGTGGAGGGAGTGTAATTTTCCCAGAAAGTGCATGTAGAGTGCTGGTGAGAAGAGTTGCTGTTTGAATCTACAAGGCTTTGTGGTGGCTCGGTTATTTTGTGCCCAGCCAGACTGCAGCAGGATTGGGCAGAGGGGAGTGAGGAAAGGGGAGGGCGTGTCGGATGGGAAGCATGGTGGAATGAGACAGGCAATATTACCCTATGTACAGGCATGACTGCATAACGGATATGACTCTGTATCATGAACAGCCGGAGAAATGAGAAGCTGTGCTCCACTTGTGTACAATGAGTTAAAATGCATTCTGTTGTCATGTACAACTAATTAGAACAAATTTTTTTAAAACTTAAAGGCAAAATGAAGTAATTTGTTATTTCTAATTACTGGTTAAACTTTTTTTTTTAGAGTAGGCTTATCTATAAGAAAAACAGTACAAAATTATTTGCAAATTTTTAATCTTTTTTTTTTTTTTTTTGTACTAGGGATTGAACCCAGGGGTGCTTAACCACTGAACCACATTCCAAGCCCTTTTTTGATTAAGATACAGGGTCCCACTAAGTTGCTAAGTACCTCACTAAGTTGCTGAGACTGGCTTTGAACTCTCCATCCTCCTGCCTCAGCCTCCCAAACTGCTGGGATTATAGGCATGCTCCACCACACTGGGCCAATTCTTAATCTGAAGCATAACAAATAATGCATCTAACAGTGTAATTTACTACATGCATATAAGATCTAAACAAAGATATAAATAAGACAATAAAATTTAATTAAAAAAAATTTTTTTTTTACCAGAGATTGAACCCTTAGGCCTAACCACTGATCCACATCCTGGACCCTTTTTTGTATTTTTATTTAGAGACAGGGTCTCCTGAGTTGTTTAAGGCCTCGCTGAGTTGCTGATGCTGGCTTTGAACTTGAGATCCTCCTGTCTCAGCTTCCAAAGCCCCTGGTATTACAGGCTTGCCCCACCACACCCAGATAAATAAAAATATTTTTTTTAATGTTTGAATTTTAACTAGAACTGGGGACAGCTTTGTGGTAGAGCATATGCTTAACATGCTGGGTTCAATCCCCAGAACTGCCCCCCGCCAAAAATTAATTTTTACTTTTTAAATAGTCCTCTAATTAAAGCCCCACACTCTTTTGGTATTAAGGGACTAAGTCATTTCCTAGATCATCCTTAATTCGCCCTTTAATTCTTTTTCTACTTATATACCTCTGAAAGAAAGAATGCCAGCTCCTTACAGCTGTTTGCAGTTAAAAACAAAGTTAGGCTTTCTCCCTGGTGAAAACCCAACAGCTGAGCCCTTATGTACACACATGCATACAATCATTAAACTATTCTATCCTTTGTGAAATAAGCAAATAATACCATCATCACATGTCTCTTTTTTCCCACTGATAATGACCCTGGTTTTCCTGGTTACATCAACCCTCCTACTTCTTCCCCTTTCACCCCAACGGACCAACCCTATACTTCTGCAAGGTGATAAGGCTGTTCAGACTGAGTCAAATTTATAAATAGAACCCATTTTCTTTTATGTTAGCTTTCCCTAGCAAATGACTCTCACTCATCATCCTCCAACCAACTGAGCAACTTAACCCAGAAAAACATGTACACATATCTGCATGTTTGTGGATACCCATACACATCTAACTCCAAGCTCATAATGCCTTCTCAAATGCATTAAAATTCTATATCACTCATTAGGTCAGAATGAAGCGGCAGGAGAGCCTATCAGGATGCCTGGAGCTTGTGGAGCTGCTGCAGCCAAGGCTACTTTACAAAAAGTTCCAGGTGCCTTTGGCCTTTGTTTTTCCTTCTTATTATTTTTCCTTATTTATGAAAATGCAAATATGGGGTGTACTCCTTACTTCCAGTTCTTAAACATTTTGGTTATTCAAGAAATATAAACATGGGCATCACCCGTCAGATTAACAGTCACTTCCATCTGCTGAGGAGAAGGGGTGGCTAACAGAAAACAGAGAAGGTAAATCTTCAGTGACATATTTAAAAGACATAACAGAGGCGGCTAAATTTACACAGGTGAAATTTAATTGTGACTTCAAAGGAAACCCCCTCTATAGTCTTCTAATGAAACATTAAAGAGCAAAAGATTGATGTGTCAGTGAAAATAGTCAACTCTTGGCAAAAAAGACAGAAAGAGCCTTGGGGCACCTTTTCTGAATACTCAAAATGTGGTCTCTCAAAATCATGCAAAAATATAAACAATATATATTATTACTATTATAAAACCATTGTGCTACAACACAGAGAAAATCCCCATTAGCACATAAGTATATTTTATTTACTTATTTTATTTTTTTATTTCTTATTTTTCTATGTGCATAATCAATTGTTGTTGAAAACCACACTACATTTATGCATTCTGATCTATAACATATTTTTAAAGGCATTATATTCAATCATGTGAATGTCTCAAAACTTAACTGAGCTCTCCCTTTTGAACACTAAACTGTTCAAGTTTCTGTGTATTATAAAAACTGTTCCAACAAATATATCTAAAACTTAAGCTATGTACAGTGGTGTCCACCTGTAGTCCCAGAAGCTTGAGAGGCTGAGGTAGGAGGACTACCCTGACACCAGCACGGACAACTTAATGACATTTTCATCTCAAAAATAATTGTATTTATATATGTAAACGTACACATACACATACATATACCTAAAATTTAAGGTGCACCTCTGATTATTCCTTAGGGAAAACTGCAGAAGCAGACTGAACAAAGGGATCTGAATATTTTTACAGCCTTCCCTGCACTCTTCAAAACGGTAACACTAGTTTTTTAATGAATTTAAAATAACTTTACAAATCACCCAGTCCTATTATTTAGTGCAACTAGATGAGATTTGCATAAGAGGTGATTAAATTAAATTTCTTATAAAACAAATAGAATTGTCATTAAGTGTTGCTTAATAATAGACTTTATATTCTGAAAGTTTTGTTCTCATTAGTTATATTTTGGAATTCTGATATTACTGTTTAAATTATACTTTAAAGTTTATATTCTGATTATAAATCACTGCTATTTATAATCCTGATGTAAGTTAACTTTCACTCTAAGATACAGTCCCTAATAGTACCAACACGGAACCATTTGTGCAAATGAATGACACCCATGGACAGAAATGCTTTTTGGGGGGGGGACTGGAGGTTAGAATCAAGGGTTGCTTAACCACTGAGCCACATCCAGGCTTTTTTTAATTTTTTAATTTGAGACAGGGTCTTGCTAAGTTGCTGAGGCTGGCTTTAAACTTGCCATCCTCCTGTGTGTCACTGGGATTACAGGTATAAGCCACAAAATCTAGCTCAGGGAACAAAATGCTTTTAAGAGGAATCTAAAAAATCCAATCAGAAAATGTTTCAGACTAAAGGCACAAGTCATTTCAAATGCTACCTTGACACTAAAACAAACGTTAAGAAGTCAAATGAAAAAGATGGGTGGAAAATTCAAAGTTTTTAAATTCGAAGTTTTTAAATTCTAAGAGGTAAAAACTAAAAGATCAAAGTAAAAAGAAAAAAAAGTACACATGCTAAGGTGTATTCCATATACTAGAAAACCTAACATAGTGAAAACATGAATAGAGATAGCAGTAAAAAAGCAGTGAGGAGGAGGAGGGTGGAGTAGAAGAGAGTGAATAAATGATGAGTCCTTCTGTGATGTTACCAGCCAGAGTTATAGTTCACTTTGGTTGCCTCCTTATTCAGCCACCTCAATTAAAAACCAAGGGAAAGATTCTCACAACAGCCAAAACTGACAACCAGGTGCTTCTCTCATAATGGAGAAATCACTCTGAATCTTTAGCTTAAACAGATACTAAGAAATTTCATTATGATTTTCTTTTTCAGTAGCATATGAAAAGTAGTAAATCAGAAGCAAAAAGACTTCTAGAGACTAGTATACTGTTAACATCACATTAACCAGTGATAAAGGACACACGCATTCTACCTCCAACAACAATCAAGAATTTACAAGGCACAGTACAGCTGACCCTGGAACAACATTGGTTTCAACTGCTCAGGTGCACTTACTTATTTATATACAGGATTTTTTTTTTTTTTAATACCTGGGACAATTTGAAAAAACTCACAGATGAACCTCATAACTCAGAAATACTGAAAAAAATATGAAAAATGTATAAAATATATGTAGATAAGTCTATTTTGTCATTTATACTCTATACAAATCAACTATGAAAAGTTAAAATTTATCAAAGCTTTTACACAGACTACACATGGCACCACTTGCAGTGGAGAGAAATGTAAACAAATGCAAAGACACAGTATTGAAACACACTGCATAAAATCAACTGTAGTACATAGTGTACTACTACCATGTTTTGTAGCTACCTCCTAGTGCTATCAGAGTGGGCAGGTGAGCCCATCTTGCATCACATGAACACGTGTGATACTGATCATCTCCGCAGGAGCAGTCCACTTCTCCAGAGAACTGCATATTTTAGTGAGCCATCTCTCACCATTCTGGCCTATTTCCTACAAAAACACATACAGCATACAAAGTGTTAATCAATCGTTTATGTTATTAGTAAGGCCTTTGGCCAACAGCAGGCTACTATCAGTTAAGAACTGAGGAGTTAAAAGCATTCTGTGGATTTTCTACTGAGGGGGGGGTCAACACCCTTAACCCCATGGGTCAACTACAGTCTCAAGAGAAGGGACTAAACAACCCTAAACTTTACTTATCCCTAAATAGATTAAAGAATGACATCACTAACAAATGAAAGATGTTTAAATTATGATCAGTGAGTTCTGGTAAACAGAAGAAACTGGCCTCATTTTAAAGGGGTTTACACCCTGGGTGGTTGAAATTTAAAACTGGAGACAGGCTTTCAATACCCAAAATGTCCACTTACGTTGAACAGCTAATTCCCAAGCAAAGATAATTACAGTACAATAAAAATTAAACAGAGCTACATTGGTAGAAAAACCATAATTATGAGAATAAAGAAAATGTATCTTTATGTATCTGAATAAGATAAACATGGTGCTTAAGAGATCAGTAATCAAGTACAACTTGTATCATCTCAATCTTTATTCTGAGTGTAATGAAAGCATTTTGAGCACACCAACACATCCCATTTGCGGTAGCATGCATGTTCTTGTGCCCCCTGAATCTTGGTCAATTTGTGTTTTTCCAAGAAGTTCAAAGCCACACCAAAAAACCTGCTGTCAAGTGCTTGCCTAACTAGCATGCTTGGGGCTGTAGGTTGGACCATCAGCATAGAAAACACAAACTGCCACCACATGGGTCCTTCCATACTTTATATATAGAGAAATTTGCACTTTTTCACTAAACAGTTAACAACAAAAAATTGTTTTGATTTTTTATTCGATCAATAATTTATATCTGGCAAATTTCTAAGTGCTCACAATGTGCCAGGGGAGCCGACTACATGTAAATGTAGCAAATTTAATCACAGAAATGTAAAGACTCTAGGATCATCTAAAATATGCAGTTAGGGGCTGGGGCTGTATTGCCTAGAATGTATGAGGCACTGGGTTTGAGCCTCAGCACCACATAAAAATAAATAAAATAGAATATGCAGCTAAATAAAATCAATCAACCTACTACTATTTTCCAACCAGCCTCTTCATCTGGTAACATCATCAATTTAAAACTCAAACAAGATTCCAAATTTCTTGTGTATGTCAATGAAATATAAATTCATCTATATATTATCTTCCTCAGAAAAACACCATTCCACATTAAGAAAATATGAAAGATTTTAGTCCCAAAGAGTAATATTTTCAGATATCATGTTTAAAAAGAAAAAACCTTAGAAAAGTATCTAAATAAAAAATTAATTTTTATGACCACTTTACGACATTGCAGCCAATTTTGAAATGAAGATAAACAGGACAAGAGTTGATCAAATACATGATCTAAGATCGTTCTTTAGAATATCTAAATCTGATCTTGTGGGTCATCTAACTTTCCAACTTTCAATGTCAATGCGTCACATAAAAAAAAAACCGCAGAGAGAACAAATGTGCCTATGAGGCAATCTCGTCCAAAGCTCACTCAAATCTGAGATGATCAAGCCTCTGTTTTTTCAATTAAAAAAAAAAAAGCAGAACCCAAAGGAATATCCCAAGGATGCAATCATCAAGACCCAGTTTATGAGACATGCTACAGCACAGTTGAATTCAGAGAGTATCTCAACACTTGGTTAAAACACACAGATTCAACTTCATCTCCCTGAAACCTGAGGCAAGCTCCTTTGTCTCTGGTGCTTGTATGGAAGCACTTGAACATGGTTCTGTAACATGTGCGCCTCACATTACAGTACTGGCGTGGGGGGAAATGACACAGTAGCCTAGACCAGTGCTCTGAATTCAGATGAAATCCCAGCTTTCCCCCATTAAAAAAAAAAAAAAAAAAAGCCACCTTCTGCTTGAAGGAATTTTTAAGGATTTCATGGGAAACTATATGAAGAACACTTAGCACAATGCTTGGCACAGTCCAGAAGCAAAAGTCACCTAATGATCGAATAAATACAAACCACAATCAGAAAAATTAAATAGCTGCAGTTCTTGTCCTCACTGATTTCATCTAGTCACATTCTTACAATATCTACTGGATAATAAAATGCCAAACTGGTCAACAGAAAACCAAAACAACAACAAAGAAAAGATAACTTGCAGGAGGGAAGGCTATCAATTTCCAAATAGCTGAGCCTGACTATAAGTACTGAGAATAGTTTAAACACAGCAAATACCACCTGACCAAATGTTGTCATCAAGAAAAGGCTGGGCTTGACCAGACCCCTCAAAGGCAATCAAATTTATTTTCTAATTAGGTAAAAGTTCTCAATATAATCATCTTCAAGCACATTTTAGTAACATGGAAAACAGTTTTTGAAGGATTTTTAAAATGTCAACATTATTATTCTGAACCTCTTTGGTTTTTTCACTTTAAAAAACAATTAAATCAACCAACTTCTCCATTTGAACAGTAGGTGGCGTAACACACATACTGAGCCAGTTGCTGCAAAGAGAGGAGGTAAAATAAAATACAAAAGCTCAATAAGGCATCTTCCAAAACATTCATCAAAACTGTTTAAAGCTCCTAATTTGAAAAGAAAAGTTTTCAAATAATATGAAAATACTTACATCTCAATTTGTCCAGCATTTTTCCACCACACATGGTTGCTAACATAGCTTTAACTGAAAATACGGTCAACTTGCCTCGGCCCTCACTGAAAAATAAATATTAGAAATAATTGCTATCTGGAACCACAAAAGCAATCAAATGTATAACTAAATATTGAGCAACCAGTAAGCTGATTCCTGCCGTTACACGTTACAATTCGGCAACATTTGAAAGCCTGGATTTTTTCCTTTGTATAATTAAGAACTTCATCTATACTAGGTGAAGAACGCTAAAGCTAACCTGAATAATCTGGAAATGAGTTTTAGAAACTACATAAAAAGTAACTTCTATTGGTTCTGTAGGCAGAGGCCAGATGGATGAACCTGAATTGTTTCCTACCCCCTAAACCCATTAAATCCACCGCTGAGGTGTTTTAAAGTAGTCAAAACTGAGGGACCATCTGGTTTGAAAATAACTCAGAAATGTGTCCTTATTTCAGGATAACAAGCTTATTGTTATGCCCTAAACAACAGGGTGCACACTGCTTTAAAGATTTTATAGTACATTCATCTTTGTTTTTACTGTAACAACCTTTGTCACCACAGAAATGTCTATTCTAAAAATCTTAATCCTGCCTCTCTCAGATCTTCCAATATACCACTGTGAAAAAAGGGGAGAGGATGGTAATATTAATTCTTTTTTAGGAACTGGAAAAATGAATTCCTAAAGAAATGGTGCACACCACCAGCAGAACCAAGTAGCCCTGAGGCTCCCTGTCCAAGGCCGCATTCCACCCTGTCGGCTATGCCCTGGTCTCATTCAGGTAAAAACGTCAAATTTGGCATACGTAAGTTAAAGATGGGTCTTTGTGTTAATTTTACAAAGCTTACGCTCATAGAGCTTCACAGTGACTTAAATAAAATATTTTTACAATAATGAGAGCTATATCACCTTGGTCTTGAAAAGCAAATATCATTCATTTATATTCACTAAAAGAAGCTCTAACACAGTGTTTCCCCTTTCCAAACCACCTTTGTACATAGAAAGATCACATCTGAGAAAAACAAATGGTCTATAAAACAGAAGATTCTCAGTAAAAACACGGCCAGGAAATACAAATTTTTGTTACACTCAGATTTTTCTTGGGGCTGAGTTTATTCATCAGATAAAAACGTAACTCTTCAGAAATAAAAACACTGTTCCACATAAAGACAATACAGCACCTGGAAATGATGAAGAATACCTCATGGTACAAGAAAGGCAAAAACCAAAGGATTACTATGTTAGGAGGAGTGGAATTTTAGGAACCTAAAAGAGCTATCAGTGAGTCAAAGTCAAACCAGTGGCCTAAGATCTGGCAAGATGCTAAAGACTACACGCTGGGAATGCCAGGAGTCTGAGATAACTGTAAGGGAAAAGCAGGCACCTAGGAAATGCCTTTGCAAGGAAAAGCCTTCCTTCCTACTGACTTCCAAGGTGATTATCACTGATGGCTCTGATACTACAGGAAAGGAATTATGTCAAATGTGAATTATGTTAATGATAGGTGAGGAGTCACCTCACACCTAGACCAAGCACAAGAGCTGGTGTGGAAACGCAACAATTTTATTCTCTCTGTGGTAACTGAGCCCTTAACAAAAGACAGCATATTATCTAGACACAGTTAAAGCAGGGAAGCAAAGGGGGGAGAAAACTGTTTCCCTCCCAAATAATTTACACACTCAAGAAGTCTAAAATGATGGCTTCAAATGTGCATATTCATAGTCATTTACTGAAGTATTTTCTAAAGGCAAAAGACTGGAAATTCCCAAATGTTCATTAACAAAAGACTGACTATGCTGTCAAAAAAGAATAAGAACAGGGCTGGGGTTGTGGCTCAGAGATAGAGTGTGTGCCCAGCATGTGTGAGGCACTGGGTTAGATCCTCAGCACCATATAAAGTAAAAATAAAGACATGTGTCCGCCTATAACTAAAAAATAAGTATTTTTTTAAAAAAGATTGAGAATAATATATGAAAGCTAAAGAATAATATATAATACTGTTAAATTTTTTAAAAAGCAAGCAAGAATGTATACATGTATAGAACAAAATAATAGTTAGAATATTGTCTAGCAATCATGTTTAAAAGGAAGAAGAAAAATATATCCTCACATACTATTTGTATATGTATAAACCATCTGTGAAATAGTAAGAAAGCAAGAGCACTGGCTGCCTCCAGGGTATGAGGGGGCACTTAACAAAGAAGAATTAAATTCAGCCTCAATTCCTAATACTTTCAGAAAAGTAGGAAAAGAAATTTTCTCTATCTGGCATCTTTAAGAATAGTAATAACAGCACCTAACACCAAACTTACTTTTGAAAAACTGATTGCTTTTGCCCTAAGATCAAGTCAAGAATGACTGCTCCTTTTAAACATGATACTGGAGAACCTAGCTGGTGAGAGAGGACAAAAAAAGGGAAAGGGTTAAAAAGCATGCAGATTGGAAGAATAAAACTTGTCTATTCCAGAAAATATGACCAGGTATTTATAAAATCCCAGCAAACCTACCAAAAGGGAGAAAAAAAAAAAAACTATAAAACTTGGTAAAAACACTATAACACATGAGGTTTAGCAAGGTTGCAGAATACAAGCTCAAAGCACAAATTCAATTTTATTTGTAAACTAAAACATACTAGCACATAAAATATAAAATACTTTGATAAAAAGCCTTTTAGGGGCTGGGGCTGTAGCTCAGTGGTAAAGCGCTTGCCCTGCATATGTGAGGCACTGTGTTCGATCCTCAGCACCATATAAAAATAAATAAAGATACTGTGTGTTTATCTACAACTAAACAAATATTTTTAAAAAGGCTTTTAAAAATATTTTCAAGATCCATATGCTGAAAACTACAAAATACTGGCGAAAGAAATCAAAGAAGACTTAAAGATATACCTAAGATATTCAAGTTCATGAAACAGAAAATTCAATATTGTTAACATGTTAGTTCTCCTTAACTCAATTAGAATCCTGTTGTTATTCAATGCAATCCTCAGAGGTGAGGAGGAAAGATACTATTTTTCCTGCCTTTTACACAGCATTTAATTTAGCACATCACTCTGACACCAGATGTGTGGGGATATCTTCCCATACACCAAGCAATTCTGCAGCAGACACTAGCTCTTCCAAGTCAATTCAATTCTGCTACTCTCTACTTGGAGATAGATCAGATCTTGAAGTAAGATAGAAGAAAGAAGAAATGAGTACAAAGGAGACATAAAGAAGAAGAACAGGAAAAAAAATATTTTATTTCATAAGTTCCACATACTTTTCCAAAGCCCGTCACACCCAAGCCAGTCTCTTTTTCAGATGTGTTACTTCCCAAATTTCTGGGAAATCTGTAATACCTGGGCACTGTTAAATTAACCCCGTCCCCTGAAAAATAGATTAAGAGACATGATATTTCAAAAAACCTATAATTTAGGAGACTTTCCAATGCTATCTCTTGATCAAATAATGAACACCACATCAGCCTAGGAACCCTGAGACTGACCACACTACCAGGAGCTATCGTGAGATCCCCAGAATGATATCATTTCTACATAGCTGTCCATATATCCACCCCCAAGTTTCCTTTACAAAAATTGGGAACCCCCAAAATGCATCTCTCACTCTCAAGACAGCTCTCGTTCTCCCTTGAATATGTACTCCTTGTTTTACCCCAAAGACTTCTCTGGAGATTGCCCTCATTCTCACTTGAATGTGTATCTACTTTCCTAAATTAACCTCTGTTTCTACCTTTGATGAGCACATTGAAATTCTTTTCTGTCACGTATGCCAAGAACACTGATGGTCCTGAGTCCAGTTCCCCTTCTCTCCAGGAAATCCTTGGACCCTTCTTCAGAGACCCCTCATCTCCCATGATATCTTACAGATTGAGGGCTCAATCCCACAACACTGCCCTTACTTCCAAAGCCAGCTGAAGTTGTAGGTGGTCATTTACTCTTCTGACCATCCAGCTATACATCAAGGATCCCCACAACCCGTTCCTTGCATTCAATTAATTTGCTAGAGTGCTTACAAAATTCAGGGAAATATGTCTACTGTTTTTCACAAAGGACACTACCAAGCACACTGATGAAAGAGCTGCATAAGGGTGAGGTATGTGGGAAGATGTGCAGAGCTTCCATGCCCTTCCTGCACATTTGGGGTTTTTTATAAAGCTTCAATGCATGAGCATGAATGATGAAATCACTGATTAACTTAATCTTCAGTCCCTCTCCACTCCCCAAAGCTGGGAGATGGGGCTAAAAGTTCCAACCCTCTTATCACACAGGTCAGTTCTCTTGGCAACCAACCTCCATCCTGAGGCTATTCAGGGAGCCCTCCTAAAATCACCTCATTAGAACAAAAGATGTTCCTAACACCCAGGAAATTCCAAGGGATTTAGAAGAGTTGTCAGACATTCCTATCATCAGGAAATTACCTAGGTCTCAGGAGTGCCCTGCCAGGAGGCAGGGTCAAAGATCAAGAATCTGAACAAAAGATTCCCCTATTGACACTATTTACCCAGTATTAAAAGCTCAGGGCGGAGACCAAACTTTAAAGCTGAAGCTTCTCCTAGTATCCCATCTCTGAGAAATGACAAAGGTTTCAGAAGCTCTGTGCCAAGAACTGGGGACAGAAACCAATATGTATATTTCTCTAGTTTTTTTGGAAGGGGAGGGGGGGTACTTTACAACTTGAGCTACATCTCCAGTCCTTTTTATTTTTCATTTTGAGATGGGGTCCACTAAGTTGCCAAGGTTGACCTCAAACTTGTGATGCTCCTGACTTGACCTCCCTAGTAGATGGGATTAGAGAAATGTGTTACTGTGCCCAACTTACATTTCTTATTATTTCACAAATCTTAATAAAACTCACAAAAAGGGAGCCAGGCATGGTGGCGCATGCCTGTAATCCCAGAAGCTCAGGAGGCTAAGGCAGAAGGATCACGAGTTCAAAGCCAGCCCCAGCAACTCAATGAGGCTCTCAGCGACTCAGTGAGACTCAGTGAGCCCCTGTCTCTAAATAAAATATTAAAGGGATGGGGGTGTGGCTTAGTGGTAAAGTGCCTCTGGGTTTAATCCTCATGTTTAAAAAATTCCCCATGTAATTTTAATATGGTCCAGAGCTGAAAACCGCCAACACAGAGCTTTGAATGTGATACTAAGATTTAGTTCTTATTTTGTTGTCAATAAAAAAACTGAAGATTTATCATAATGAAAGATTTAAGAAAATTAACATATGTTTGTATAAATCTTTCTGGTTCCAAATCTCACTTTCTTCCTTCAAAGAGACCAAATAATATCTGTTCCTTGCTATAGAGAAGAAACTAATGACACCTGCACAAACAGGAGAGTGTAAAAGAGCCCAACACACTAAACAAGGGAGCCAGGCTGACTTTAAGCTCCTCAGTGAAAAAGGTGGTGTGACCCAGGAATGGGTATCTGTAAACTCCTTACAACAACAGGTCTTACTGGGTACTATGATATCTTTACTTCTAAAAATTATTATAATAATTAGCACTTACCCAACATTCTTCCTAATCTTCAAAATATTTTAGACACTAATATTTTATACTTCCCAGTCTTTATTCAAAACATTCTCTAATTGGACTCTGTTGTTACATATAATAGTCCTAAGATTTGGTCTTATACTCAAATATAGAATAATAGATATAATTTTCAATTAACCTGAAGCAGAAAAAAACACTTTTATTCTCTTCCATTCATTAATATTATTACTAGTCTCCATGGCTGGTCTTCAATCAAAGAGTCTGTTCATTTACATAATAAGCTAGATCAGGATGTTTACAGTAAGAGGACTCATCAACCCCTCAATTATTACCAGCAATGTATGGTCCTTTAACAAGTTCATCTCTCATACCCATGTTTACAACCATTTCTCTTGTCCACAACAGCTAAATGGCAATCTCCACATAACCCTCCACCCAACAAACCACAGATCTCCTCTCCTCTCTGCCAGTGCTTAATGTAAAATGGTTTATTGAGGGTGAAGGGATATGCATCAAAGTGTCAGTGTGTACTTCCATGAGACAAAGAGAGTATATATATAATATATATAGCTGAAGGAGTTTTAGGTGTCAGAAATTAAAGGTGAATTTACCGACAGAAGAGATTTGGGAAAATGCTTAGTGAGTGCTTAAGTTTAAGAATCTGTTCAGCTGGCATGGTGGCACTCATGTGTAATCCCAGCAACTTGGAAGGCTGAGGCAAGAGGATCACAAGTTCAAGGCCAACCTTGGCAACCTAATGAGGCCTTAAACAACTTAGCAAGACCCTGTCTCAAAATAAAATAGGGCTGGGGGTATGGCTCAGTGGTAAAGAGCCCCTCAATTCAATCCCTAGTACCAAAAAATAAAAATAAAAGGCCTGGCTTCAACACTGAGCCCTTTGCCATGAATATTTTTCTTGTCAGTAAAACGTCAGTCTACCTTAAACCCAACTGCAACTTCCTATACAGACACAGTCCCCAAACAAAGCAAAGGGAGAGTCTCACTTTTACATTTCTAACACTTTTCACAACTCCTGCATCCTTCCTCTGCAATTAGGAGCATGCAGAGAGAAACCGCAGTCATCAAGCAGACCAGTGCCCCATGATGATGCTCTTGAGCTAACTGATTCTTCCTGGAAGAACATATACTTGATCCTTCCACCAGACATCTGACATTATTCTTTATACACTGGTCAAGTTGCACTTAAAATTGAATAGTCAGTTGCCCCTGGTCAAGGCATTTACAACCACACAAATGCCTATGTTTTCACCACTTCCTATGTAAATAAGAGCCTGTACAGAATCAATTCAAATCAAACAAGGTTAGGGAAAGACACTTAACCTGATTTCATCAAAAATAATATAACTCACTTAACATGTGACCTACAATAGCCTGCATAGTTGATTAGTAAGTCAATATTTAAAATGCAGCTCAACTAACAGGGAATATTAACTAACCCCTATCCAAAGACAACAAAATCAAAGGAGAAAAAGGTACTATCTGACTAATTAAAACATAAAATACATAAATAATTTTTAAGAAGGTACTGTCTGTCAAGGATGGCTATACACAGGAAACTTGCTATGTTAATATTTCAACCCCACCCAGAGGGAAGCCTTCCAGGGACACCCTCCCCCAAGGAATATACAGATTCCCAGACTTCTCTGCATGGTTCATTTCCATAGACCTATCATTTTACACACATAACCACTCACATGACTTCTAAAAAGAGTTCTTATTATCCAACACAGAAAACACCATCAGCTCTGCGCCAAGTAAAGGAAACAGTGAGTCACTCTAAATAAACACGTGTATCTGAACACACAGGTATCATCAGAAGCCTCTGCAATCCTCGCCTGTGCCCTGTGACTGGGAAGTTGTTCATTTCAGTTTAATAAAGTCCCAAATTCTGCCTTTTGGTATTTAAACTAACCTCGTCTGAACGATTTGTTTCTTGGCTGTGCAGTGCCAAATATGGGCTTGCGATTCAAATTAATACTTTTGAAAACAAGGCTATGGGGAATGTCTTTTTACTCAAGAACACAAGCTATTTCGACATCTTTAGCAAACAGTTGTGGACGCTGCCAAGCATAAATAGGTAATTCTTGTATTAAAATAGACTTCTACTTTAGAAACACTATTACCAGTCCAATTATCACATGTTGCTAAGAGGAATAAGCATTTCTCTTTGATTTTCAAAAACTCATATTTTTCCAATTAATCTTAATTTATAAAATTCCACAGTGAATAGATTATGCGATAATCAACTGCAAATCAAGAACCCACTTGGCAAAAAAAATGTCAAACAGCTTAATCAAGTAAAATCAACTTGGAATATTATTCAATTTTGCCACAATCAGAATGCCTGCTGCTTTTCATTTCTACCTCAGACATTTATGAAAAACCCAGCACTGTACTAACTGAAGAATCAAATAAATACAAAAGAATCTGTACTCTCAAAAACTTTCAATCTCATCTGTACACTTCGGATGTAGTTCAGAATATCATACAATCAAAAAATCAAAATGATACAGACAACTATAGGTCATCAGAGGGGTGAAAATGAGGCTGGTGATAATAAGGAAGGCAATGCCATAGATAAAAACTTGAATCGAACCCTGAAAAGGACAAAAGATTTGGATGACAGATGAAAAGGAGATGGTACTCCGGGCAGAGTGGGCAGGGGTGAGGTTGGGAGCAGCCACATGCAAAGGAGCCAGAGATGAGCATGTCCACTGGAAAATCACAGAAGCACCTCAGGGAATTTAACTGAAGCCTGGCGAGCAGGAAGGTGAGGACCAGTGCAGTCAGACCCACAGAGGAGTGGCTTAACGCAAAACCAGGAGAGCCTTGAAGGCTTCTGAAGGGTGAGTTACATGATAAGAGTAGTGTCTTCATCAGATTATCTGGAGGTGATGCACCCAGTGGCCTGGAGAACAAAACAATGGCAAGGAAAAGGCAATACCTCAGAAAAAGCATCCTCTGCCTTTTATGAAAAAAAAATACATATATATACACACACATACATACACACACACACATATATATATAATACACACTATAAAAAGGCAGGATGAAATAAGCACAAAAAATAAACATAAAGAAATCTGAAATATTAACAAATAGTCAAACTCTCCCAAAGGTCTGCCTATCTTGAAACCAAAAGATTCTTGTTTGGAAATTGGCACAAACAATGACTTCTTTGAAGAAAAGCTACAAACCACAGAGTAAGGTGAAGAGTGCACCCCTCCTTCCTCTCTGCCCCCTGATTCCACCGATGGGCACTCCAGAGGAGCTGCAGGCACACATCCCATCACATCCTACAGTAGTACGCAGTCACCAACCCTAAGGAGAGATGCAGGCCCCAGGCTCCACTCCGGTCCTCCTCAGAGCAGCAGTTTTTCTCCATTTTGTACTAAATCCCCCCACTTAGGATTTCACTATTTTAAACATTCAAGACCCCTAGCCCATTCCCTATTATTTCTTGGAAATGTCCTAAAACAGTTGTGATCAGAACCTAAAGAGTGAAACCTGCTGCGGGGGTGGGCGATTTCCCATTCAGCACATCACCCTAATTTTATTTGGCTGATATTTTTCTTGTCATCTTGAACACTTCTAAGAACAAGCAGGGACATAAGTACATACTGTAACCAAACACATAAAATGTTTGTGCTGCCTAGGAAATTATAGTTTTGTTTGGAAATCACTGAGGCATACTGTAACCTGATATTATCATTTTTTCAGCCATGTCCACTCTGTACTCCACTAGTCAGGCAGATTCAGAATTCAATTTGCTTCGATTTTAAGTGGACTAGTTTATTTCTGCTTTGCGCTTTTTAAATAGACTAGTCTGTTTCTGCTTTGCGTGCGCGCGTGTGTTGCTGGAAATTGAACCCAGGGCCTCACACAGACGAAACACACACTGTTTTATACTATTTTGTTTTAAATGTCTACTATTAAAAGGCAACTATAAAATCATTTAAAGGTATTCAAGGGGCTGGAGTTATGGCTCAGTGGTAGAGCGCTCGCCTAACAGGTGCAAGGCCCTGGGTTCGATCCTCAACACCACATAAAAATAAAATAAAGATATTGTGTCCAATTACAACTAAAAATATATATATTTTTTTAAAAAGTATTCAAATTAAACTGCTAAAAGAAGACTATATAATTATTGCTAACCATATTTTCAAACAACAGGAAATATCTCATATAACTCTATCATAAATTTTAAAACAAAATAGATGGTCCCCAACTTATAACAGTTTGACTTAAATATTTCTTGACTTTGTGATGGTGTGAAAAGCAATACACAATGAGTAAAGATCATACTTCCAATTTTGAACTTTTTAAAAATTTAAATACTGGGGACCAAACCTAGGGGCACTCTACCACTGAGCTACATCCTAGTCTTTTTTGAGACCTCACTAAGTTGCAAGGCTGGCCTCAAACTGGCAATATTGTTGCCTCAGCCTCCTAAAGATCTGGTGTTACAGGAGTGCACCAAATTTTCAATCTCGATTGAAATTAGCAAAATGCAGTAGGTCATGCTCTCTTCATTGCAGGACAGAGTCTCCAGCTACATCTCCCAGTCACGTGATCAGCTCCTGGTGGGCCATGTGGTCATAAGAGTAAACAGCAGGTACTCTAGGTGCACTGTGTTGCTCAGCTAGGATGTTTAGTAGTTTAGATGTATTAAATGCATTTTCAACTTATGATGTGCTCATTGGGATATAACCCACAGTAAGTTAAGGAACATCTTTATATATAAGTTATTACCCTAAAGGAATCTTTAGGTTGTTCAAATTAGCAAAGATGTTTTCTATTAAGTATTATTTTAGATGGCAAACACTAAGCCTGGACTGTTCAACAATAAGTTCAATATTCACTGTTTATAGATTTTATCCAAACCTAGTTTCAATAGGTATATTTTATTTTCTTATAGGTTTGTTTCATTTTTATTTTTCTTATAGGTTTATTTCATTTTTAAGGTGGAATTTCATCATACCTCTGAACTAACACTTTTGGCAAAGGCCACAGACTCATTTATAAGGCAGAAATTGATGAAAAAACACAAGAGGAGGGCTGGGATTGTAATTCAGTAGTAGAGTGCTTGCCTCGCATGCGTGAGGCCCTGGGTTCGATCCTCAGCACCACATAAAAATAAATTAGAATAAATATATTGTGTACATGTACAACTAAAAAAAATGCTTAAAAAACACAAGAGGAAAAAAGATATTCAATTGTCAGAAATAAAGTATAAAATAAATTTCTCAGGAACTCATGAAATATTATCCTCTCCTACACAGGAGCAAAAAAGAGAAAAAGTAGCTATCAAAGAAGAATGCCCTCTCAGAATTAGTATATGAAAATTTTAGAACAATAACTCACAATAAGATAGGTCTACAGCTGCATGCAACATAAATGCATCTAAAATAATGTCAACTTGAATCAAATGTGTGAAATATGATATGTCAAGAACTATGTAATGTTTTGAACAACCAATAATAAAAATTAAAAAAATAAAAATAAAAATAATGTCAATAGGTGAAAAAATAAAGCAGATAATAGTATATACAGCATGATGACACCTTTTTATTATTATTTTTTCTTCTGCAGTACTGTGGACTGAACCCAGGGCCTTGCACATGCTAGGCAAGTGCTCTATCCCTGAGCTATATATCCCCAGCCCCATAACACCTTTCTTTTTTTTTGCTGGGGAATTGAATCCAGGGCCTTGTGCATATGAGGCAAACATTCTACCAACTGGGCCATATCCCTAGCATAACACTCTTTTTATAACTAAATAAAAATAATTAAAACAATAATCAAGCTGAGTGCTGTGCTTTGGATATGATGTATCCTCCAAAAGCTCATGTGTGAGACAATGTAAGAAAATTTAAAGGTGAAATGATTGGGTTATGAAAGTCTTAACCTACTCAGTTCCTTAATCCACAGACATGGATTAACTGGGTGGTAACTGAAGGCAGGTAGGGTGTGGCTGGAGGAGATAGGTCACTGTGGGTATGCCTTTGGGGTTTATATTTTGTCCTTGATGAACAGAGCTCTCTCTGCTTCCTGATTGTAATGTACTGAGTTGCGTTCCTCCTCACCACCCTTCCACCATGATGTTCTGCATCATCTCGGGCCCAGAGCAATGGAGTCAACCATCTACGGACTGAGACTTCTAAAACCAGGAGCCAAATAAACTTTTCCTTCTCCAAAATTATTCTTATCAGGTCTTTTGGTAACAGTGAAGAAAAGCTAAATAAAACAATGAGGATGTAACTCAGCAGTAGAGCATTTGCCTAGATGTGTGAGTCCCTGGGTTCAATCCCCAGTACTGCAACAAAACAGAACACTCACTAAACAATACTTTATCCCTATATATGTGACAAACTGTATTTCAGAAGCAAGGAAAGGGTAACACAAATCAGGATAGTGTTAACCTGAACTAGGTTCAGGTCAGTGGGACAGGACAAGACAGCATAGAGATAAATGGAAGTTACTGCCAATAGTAGTATTTCTGGATTAGATAGTGGGTGCATGGATGTTTATTATCCCTAAAACCGAATAAATGAGGGAGAGAAGAAAGTACTACAAAATGATCAGTGAGCAACCAGGGCAATAGTCCAGGGAAAGGTGAAGACACACTGGAGAAAAGCATCACACTTGAGATATCAGGAAGCAGAAATGACAGGACTGAGTAATTGGTTGGATGTGGGGACTAGAGAAGAAGGAAGACTTATAAATGATTCTCAGATTTCAGGTTTAAGAAACTGAGTGGACAGTGGGATCACTTCATGAGAAAGGGTTCCACAAGTTTATGATGTACTGCATGAAGCTTAGGGTGACCACTGTAGTTGTCTCCCTCATATTTAATCTACCCATTCCCACCACAGAGTAGCATGTGGTCAAAGTGAGATTAAACCATTCTCTGCTCCAGAGACACACATCCTGATGTGTTTGAGCTAGCAGATACAACACCTCCACATATCTGACCTAAGGGCACAGTTCCAGAGGGAAGTTCAGCTACTTCTGTTTGATGCTGAGAAAAGGTGACTCTCTCCCTCTACCTATACCTAAAAAAGGATGCATTTAGTGGCTGTTAGCAAGCATTTCTTGAAGTCAGCTTAAGGGTGAACCTAATAGGAAGGCACAGCTGGAAGCAGAGTAAGGAAATGAAGCCAGGGCTTAATGCAACCAAGATCCAAGGCCGGCCTCCCTCTGGCCCCAGTTACTGTAAAAGCCCATGTAAGCAGCTTTCTCTTCCTCACAGCTAAAGACACTGAACTAATACCAAGAGCTGAAACAGAAAGGGGTCTGTAAGTAAAAAGCACTAGAATGTGAAAGTGTCTCAATGCAGAACAGGAAGGCAGATCTCTCCCTCCTGCTGGGAATGTGGATAGTCAACTTCTGCCCCATGGTTGGACCAGACCACAGGATAACCTGCACTGCAGTGGTGGGGGACCCAAGAGGTGGGAAGAATGAGGCTATCCATGTTTTTGCTAGTTTTTGTGGCTTTTGCCAAGGTTGTACACACAGGTGTTTGTAATGGAAATCTGTATTTTTCAACGTTTTAAAATGTGAAGTGTGTTAAATGTAACATTACATAAAGTATGTGATGTTAAAATGTAAAGTATTTAAAACTCAAGCATTTAAAAAATTAAATCCTCAGAAAATACTGTTTCTGGAAGGAAGTCTCAGACCCCATTTGTTCCTGTTGTTTTAGGGTCTTATAATCTATTATAATAATCAGAAACCATTTGGCAAAAAAAAAAAAAGAATATAAATTTGAAAGTGAGGAAAGTTAAGATTAAATAATATTTGCCTTCAATTTTAATCTTGAGGAATTATGAAATACAAAACCTGACTCAGTCGAAATAACTAGGTAATCTGCACATCAAAGGGACTCTTCAGCCTAAATAAATTGACCATTCAATAAAAAGACTAATACTTGAAGTATTCAACAACATAATACTCTGATTTTCTTAAAAATTCTGATAAACAGATCCTTTCTTTTTTCCAGTATAAGAAGGTCAATTTTAGCTGCACATGGTGGCACACACCTGTAATCCCAGGGGCTTGGAAGGCTGAGGCAGGAGGATCAAAAGTTCAAAGCCAGCCTCAGCAACTTGGTAGCGCCCTAAGCAACTTAGTGAGACCCTCTCTCAAAATGAAAAATAAAAAGGGCTAGGGAAGTGGCTCAGTGGTTGTGTGCCCCTCAATTAAATCCCTAATACCCACTCCCCCGAAAAAGAAAGAAAGCCAATTTGGTTTTTTTTTTCCTAATATTTTTAGTTGTAGATGGACACAATGCGTTTATTTTATTTATTTGTTTTTATGTGGTGCTGAGGATCGAACCCAGTGGTTTACACGTGCCAGGCAAGTGCTCTACCACTGAGCCACAGCCACAGCCCCAGAAAGCCCATTTTAAATGTCTAGAGAGTTAAATAAGTTCTTATCATATGCAGATGTCAAGGTTAGTGAAGACAGGATAACAGATTCTAATACCCATGGTCAAAGTGTTAAACATGTGGACTTGAATATCACCAAACTCACCCTGCTACTCGTCACTCACTCATCTTTCTGGATTTGCTAGTGTTTTCAGCGTGCTCATCTACCCATCTGTCTTCATCTGGTTGACTGTCCAGTTATTCTTTTGGTCTTTTTCTGCACATGTCCAGTTCTCTCTGAATCCATCCCAGGACATCTCTGTGCCTTCTGCTCCTATGTTTCTATCTTTTTACTCTTCCTTTCCTCCATTCTTTAGCCATTTGCTATAGTCTGAATGTCTCTGTCACATGAGAGCATGAGAAGGTGGGGTATTTTGGGGGGGGGGGGGTTTCACTAGGTCTTGGGAGTGAAGCCCTCATGAATGGGATTAGTACCCATATAAGAGGCCGGGCTGGGAACATAGCTTAGTTGGTAGAGTATTTGCCTCCCATGCACAAAGGCCCTGAGTTTGAGCTCCAGCACCAAAAAAAAAAAAAAAAAAAGAGGTCCCAGAGAGATCCCTTGCCCCTTTCACCACATGAAGATACAGCAAGTTGTCATCTAAGAGCCAGAAAGCAGGACATTACAACATACAGTCTCTCCCATGTTCTTGGACTTCCAGCCTCCACAACTGTCAGAAATATATTTCTGTTGTTTATAAGCAACTGTGTTTATGGTGCTTTTTTTTCTATTTTTTATTGGTGCATTACAGTTGTGTATAATAGTGGAATTTGTTATTACATACTCATACATACACACAATGTAACACTATAATTTGGCCAATATCATTCCCAGGTACTTCCTTTTCTCTCCCCTCGGCCCTCCCCTTGGTCCCTTTCCTCTACTCTACTGATCTCCCTTCAATTTTCATGAGATACCCCACCCCCACCTTTCCTTTCCTTTACCTAACTTCCACATACGTGAGAAAAAATATACAACCCTTGACTTTCTGAGTATGGCTTATTTCATAATGTTCTCAAGGTCCATCCATTTTCCTGCACATGACATAATTTCATTCTTCTTTATGGCTGAATAAAACTCCATTTTGTATTTGTACCGTATTTTCCTTATTCATTCATCCAATGATGGACACCTAGGCTGATCAGTTTAACATATTTTCTTACAGCAGCTCAGATACCATAGTATTTAACTTGATGTGACTATTGAATAAAAGTTTTTAATCCCTGCTTATCATTTTTAGATAGTAGATTCTTTTTTAATATTTATGTTTTAGCGGTGGTTGGACACAATACCTTTATTTTATTTTTATAAGGTGCTGAGGATCGAACCCAGGACCTCATACGTGCGAGGTGAGCACTCTATCGCTAAGCCACAATCCCAGCCCAGGTAGTAGATATTTTTATTTCTGACTTTTTATAAAAGTGCTTCTTAAATTGATTTGTGTTGTGACCCCTTGAACTGACATACTCAGTGGGTCAGTGTCATGATAAGGCGCTGCTTACTCATCACAGAATAACAATTTTCACTAAGGGTTCTGAATCAAAATTATCCTCAGAAAGTGTAAAATTAACCTTATGGATTCACTGATCTACTAAAAAGTGGCATTAGGATTCTGGGACTCATGTCTCTAGGATATTCTGATTTTAATAATATAAATTTCCTTTAAATAATTTTCTATTAAGTATCTATAATATATAATCAGGTAACATCTTATAAACATGTTGTACATTTAGTAACTATCTAATTGTGACCTAACTTTGATACAAAGTTTTACTTTAATACAATTAGTTTCATCACTAACTCACAGAATTTTCACTATTTAAAGTATAATTAATAACATTTTACAAAGGTATGAACTCAAAGTAAGCCTATAGAGAAAAAAAAAATGAAGCAGATAGAATTAATCTATCCAAACCAAACAGCCAACAGAGTAACAGAAAGCAGACATATGAGCTCTCAGCTCCTGGAATGTAACTGCTAGCTCTGCTTCCATCCTGCATGATTGGTTTGGTTTTCTTTTTCATAAAATCAACTTAATTCTCTATGAATACAAGTGTCTCAAATCATTTACATTTTAATTTGGGATACATTTAAATAATTTTTCTTCTCTTGTTGTAAGTTTACCAATGTCCTGCACTGAAAAAAAATTTTTTTAATAGGTTCCTCAACATTTATAAAGACAAAACAAGATACTTTAGTCCAAAGGCACTTAATGTTACAGATTAAAGAAAAGATATCTTAAAAGTCAACTAGAAAGCCTCATAATCACACTCACAACTTAGATATGTCACTGGAGAGGGAACAGCTATTGAACTCAACAACATGTCAAGCATTGTGATTCTCCTTGATACTAGAGAGCTTAACATGAGGTGCTCCAGGACAGTTAAGTCACTGTTGACTGGATAGAAGAGACTTATACTGACTAACTTCCCTTTTAACTGTGATTCTAAGTGGACTAGCCTTAGGCAGTTTGGAAACAGAGCAATGAAGTAAGTGACAGGTGTTCCTAGAGTGAAGCAAGCGTGGAAGATACTACCTGTCATAAGCGGCAATCATAAAGTTGAGGAGGAGGCTGATGGACTGTTCCACACTGATTTGGTGAGTAGAAGGAAGGCGCTTATTCAACTGATAGTAGATGGATGAGATGACGGTTTCGAGGCGGGACACACTGATCTCGGTGCTATGGTCCAGTGTATTAAGGCCATTGTCTCGAAAGGCTTCGATCATGTTCCAGATATCAACCAGATGAACTAAAACATGAAGAAAATAAGCTGTCAACAATTTTAAAGTATGTGCTCCATTCACAATTGGACACTTACATTTATCAACTAGTTTTTTAAGTTTAAAATATAGAATCTCAGGCTGGGGCTCAGCAGTAGTGTACTTGCCTGGCATGTGTGAGGCACTGGGTTCAATTCTCAGCACCAACTTACAAATAAATAAATAAAAATAAAAAATTTCATCAACAGCTAATAAAAAATATTTTTTAAAAAATATACACTCTTTAGTCAACAAAGAGAAACACATTCTATGGAATGACAGTCTCAGAAAAGAAGCCACTATAAACTGGGTGCAATGGCACTTATCCCAGGAACTCAGGAAGCTAAGGTAGGAGAATCTCAAGTTCAAGATCAGACTCAGAATTCAGAGAGACCTTCAGCAACTTAGCAAACTTTGTCTCAAAACTAAAAACTTTAAAAAGACTGAGGATGTAGCTCAGTGGGAAAACACCCATGGGTTCAATACCCAGTACAAAAAAGAAGCCACTGTGGACCAGGATGGACCATCTGCACTTTTATATTTGAATAACTGGTGAATTTGAATAACGTGCTTACCTAGCATGTGTGATACACTGGGTGCGATTCTCAGCACCACATACAAATAAATAAAAAATAAATAAAAATAAAGGTCCATCAACAACCAAAAAATATTTTTAAAAAAATTTAATGGAGTGATCAAGAAATATTCATAATGGGGCTGGGGCTGGGGCTGAGTGGTAGAGCACTTGCCTGGTATGTGTGAGGTACTGGGTTTGATCCCTAGCACCACATAAAAACAGAAAACAAATAAAATAAAGGCGTCCACCTATGACTTAAGGAAAACAAATTTTATATATATATATATATATATATATGAACTTTCGCTCTTTTTAGTAACTTGCTACATTATCTCAATTCACCTTATTTTATTACTTTAGCCTAGAAACTCTGGCAGTATTTTACAACTAAAACTTTACTCTCTATAACCCTAAGAAGAGAGAAAATACAATAGTAAAACACTAAATGCCTCATGGACCACTCACAGCTCTGAACAATGGTAAGCAGAAAATAAATTTATCTTTTGTCTCTTTTCTCCATGACTTAAGAAGCTGATTTATTTTAAATTTCATTTCCAATAACAAAGCAGCCTTGTACCTGGATCTACTCTCCCCTTGAAAATAACTAAAAATCCTAGGGCGGGGCGGGGGGGGGGGCGACACAGAAACACCATCTTCAGTGCACTGGTGACTCAGGAAGAAAGTACACAATACTCAACTAGACAGAAAAGAGACATTTCCTTGATAGTTAGAATGAAACTCGACTTCACTCAGGAGACTGAAACTTCTACCCAAAAGAAAGTTGATACAACTACAACAGAAAAAAGAGGGGTTGGAAAACCACATGATCACCTAGATGGACACAGAAAAAGCATTTGGCAAAATCCATTACCCTTTCATAACACACACAAGTTAGGAACAAAAGGAAAATCCCTCAGCTTGATAAAGGACATCTACAAAAAAAAACCACAGCTAATGCTCTCCTTAACTGGGAAAGACAGACGCTCTCCCCTCAAGATCAGGAGCAACACATCTGAAGAATGAGCAACCAAGAAAACAGATACACTGGGTATTATTCAAATTTAAATTTGTGTTTCAAAAGATAACAGCAATAAAGTGAGAAGGCAAGGGATGGAAGAAAATATTTGCAAGTCATAATTAAGAAAGATCTATGTCCAGAATACATAAATACTCTTAGAACTCAACCAAAAAAGACAAACAATTTAAATATGGGAAACAGCAAAGACACTTATCCAAAGATATTCAGATGGCCAACAGCACATGAACAGATGCTATACATCATTAGTCTTAGGGAAATACAAAACAAAAGCTCAACGATATACCACTTCACACCACTAGGATAACGATAAATTTTTAATAGAAAACATCAACTGTTGGTAAGGATTTGGAGAAACTGGAACTTTTGTACATTCCTGCATTATTTAGCTGCATTACTCACAAGTCAAAAAGGAGAAATAACCTGAGCTGGGACTGTAGTTCAGTGGTAGAGCACTTGCCTGGCATGTGTGAGGCACTGGGTTCCATTCTCAGCACCACATACAAACATTAATTAATTAATTAATTAATTAATAGAGGCATGCTGTCCATCTACAACTACAAAAAAATTTTTTTTAAACATATAAACAACCCAAATGCCTACCAACTGATAAACAAAATCTACTATATGTACAGAATATTATTTGGCCATAAAAAGAATGAAGTACTCATACACGCAGATGAAACTTGAAACCTTCATGCTAAGATTTTAGACAGTAAAGAACACATATCACATGATTTTACTTATATTTATAGTACAGAAATGGAAAATCCATAGAAGAAGTACATTATTTGTAGCCAAGGAATAGGAGGATGAGGGAACCAAGATAACTACAAATACAACAGGGAGACGAAGTCGTCCTGGAATTAGACACTGAGGAGGACTGCACAACTAACTCTCTGAATGCACTAAAATCCACTGAACTGCACACAAGAGTGAATTTCAGTATGAGAATTATATATACCTCAATTTTAAAAAATGGTGGAACAAAACATTCCCAGAGATAGAGTTATCGCATAATGATAAAAGTTTAAATTCAACAGAAACATGTAAGAACTTTTTATTTGTTTACTCCTAACAGAATGGTCTCAAATTATACAGAGCAAAAATGAACACATGCTAAAGAGACACCAAACTCATATTCACAATCTTAACAGCAGATACTAATACACCTCTCTTATTTCTAGTACAATCATAGAAAACCAACTCTGGACACAGTGGTTAAACTCCATGACTAACAAAGTAGGCATAAGGACAACATATGGATCAATGCCCTCAGTGATTAGGATAATACGCAGCCCACAACTATAACCCCAGCTACTCAGGAGGCTGGGGCAGGAGGATTCTAAGTGACTAAGCAAGATTCTGTCTCAAAAATCTTTAAAAGGGCTGAGCATGTGGCTCAGTGGTGAAGTGCTTGTCAGTATGCACAAGCCTGTGTTCCTTAGTACTAGAAAATATTTAAAAGATAATTTTTTAAAATTAACTTTTAAAAATTAAGAAACACACTACTAGGGAATATTCTTAACCTAATTAAGGCTATCTACAAGGAACCTGCAGTAAATGAACTACTTAATAGGAAATGTTGAAAGCCTATGTTCTAATGCTGATAATAAGATGTGGATGTCCACCATCACCATTTCACTAGACTTGAGGCCTAACCAATAGAAATATGCAGGATAAAGTAGGAAGCAGTAAGAAAGACAAATAAATACAATGGCCATCTACTAGATATGACAAAACTATGCGTGCATAAAATCATAAATATCCAAGAAATAAGTTATTAAAATTAATATATGGATCTAAAACAACTGATAGAGGGTCAATATATAAACGTCACTGTACTTCCATATATCACTAACATACAATGAAATTTTAAAGTGCTATTTATAGTAGTACATAAGTCAGAAAGACTATTGACAAATTCAATGAATGTGCTACATTACTACAAAGAAATCTATAAATATAATTGGCAGAAATTAAAGACCTAAATAAATAAAGGATGGATTTACCATGTTCACAGAGAAAATGTCAATATTGAAAATATGTCAATTCTACCCAACTTGATCTACTTATTCATTCAGTCACAATTAAAATCCCAAGAAGACTATATTTTAAAGAAGTGAATTATATGTAAATTATACCTAAAAAAAAAAGAAAAAATCTCAGCAGTTCTTTGTTTTCCTTGAGTTCTAGTAGAAACTGTCAAATTCAAAAATTCAAAAATCTGTATGAAAATGAGTGTAAAAAGGCTACAAATGTCCCAGAGAATCTTAAAGAAAAACAGAATGAAGTAGGAAGACTTGCTTTACAAAGAAGGCTTATTAAAAGCTATCATGATGGTTACTGTACGGTATTAGTACAAGGACACACAAACCCACAAACACAAGAGGTCTCAGTAGATCTTCTCACATACAGACACCACTATGAACATTCTTGCATATTTCTCCTAAGGTGTATGAGAGGATTATTTGGCAATGAAAAAAAAAAAAAGGATAGCTTTCAAAAAACAGGGAGGGGCAATGGAACGTGGATATGGACAAACATAAGGCTAACCCTACTTGTACTGTACACCCACACAAAGTTAAGGGAGAGTGTAGGACCATAAGTAAAAAGTAGAACAACGTATCTTCTATTCTGCATTTCCAACCCCACTACCCGAGTTCAGGTTCTCAAAGCTGCACACACAGGATACTATTTCCCAAAAATAACTACGGGAGGAATGACAGAAAACAAGAATTGCTCCAAGTCAGTGGTTTTCAAATACTTTGACTACAACCCACAGAAATATATTTAAACCAATACACACACACACACACACACATTCACAAACACTTTTGTTTACCATAAAAACTACATTCTGATACTTTTCTCTTTCTTTTGTATAACATGTTTTAAGTTGTGACTATAAAACAAGATTTCATGAAGCATCAATGCATGGGTCACAACACATGATTTGAAAAACCATGCTTTGGGAAATCAATGAAGAGAGAAACACAACTTTGATGTAGTATAGCATAATAAACTTCTTGGAAAGAATTTTAAGCTAGGCTTTGTAAGGCTGAAAGTCTGGTAGACGTTATCAGATGTAACATAACTTGCCCAAGTTGTTTGTTTCAATAAATGGCAAATTAAGTCTAAAACCTAGGTTAAAGAGCTGGGGTTGTGAAGGCATCAATAAATTCCTTAAGGCATATGAGCTATCCAGATTGAGTCAGGATGATAAACAACCTAAACAGACCAATATCAAGTGAGGAAATAGAAGAAGCCATCAAAAGACTACCAACCAAGAAAATCCCAGGACCAGACAGATATACAGCAGAGTTTTACAAGAACTTTAAAGAAGAACTAATACCAATACTCCACAATCTATTTCAGGAGATACAAAAAGAGGGAGTACTTCCAAATTCATTCTATGAGGCCAACATCACCCCAATTCCAAAACCAGATAAAGACACTTCAAAGAAATAAAACTTCAGACCAATATCCCTAATGAATATAGATGCAAAAAAAATCCTCAATAAAATTCAGGCAAATCGGATACAAAAACATATCAAAAAGATCGTGCACCATGACCAAGTGGGATTCATCCCTGGGATGCAAGGCTGGTTCAATATACGGAAATCAATAAATGTAATTCACCACATCAATAGACTTAAAGATAAGAACCATATGATCATCTCGATAGATGCNAATGCTCACCATCTCTAGCAATCAGAGAAATGCAAATTAAAACTACTCTAAGATACCATCTCACTCCAATAAGAATGGCAGCCATTATGAAGTCAAACAACAATAAGTGCTGGAGAGGATGGGGGGGTGGGAGAGGAGGTACACTCATACATTGCTGGTGGGACTGCAAATTTGCAAACTGGTGCAGCCAATTTGGAAAGAAGTATGGAGATTCCTTGGAAAGCTGGGAATGGAACCACCATTTGACTCAGCTATTCCCCTTCTCGGACTATACCCAAAAGACCTAAAAAGAGCATAATACAGGGACACAGCCACATCAATGTTTATAGCAGCACAATTCACAATAGCTAGAATGTGGAACCAACCTAGATGCCCTTCAATAGATGAATGGATTAAAAAAATGTGGCATTTATACACAATGGAATATTACTCAGCATTAAAAAATAACAAGATCATGGCATTTACAAGCAAAGGGATGGCATTAGAGCAGATTATGCTAAGTGAAGTTAACCAATCCCTAAAAAACAAATGCCGAATGTCTTCTCTGATATAAGGGGGTGACTCAAAATGGGATAGGGAGGAAGAGCATGAGAAGAAGACTACCACTAAATAGGGAAGAGAGGTGGGAGGGAAAAAGAGGGAGAAGGGGAGTTGCACGGAAGATGGAAAGAGAACCTCATTGTTATACAGAATACATATATGATGTTGTGATGAGAAAAAGAAAAAAAAGTGTGTCACATTAAATTGGATAGAGAGAAAGGACAGGAGAGGAGGGGAGGAGTAGGGGGGATAGGAAAGGCAGCAGAATAGAATAGACATTATGATTGATATATGTACATTCCATATATGTATTATATGTCAAAATACATTCTGCTGTCATGTATGACTAAAAAAAATAAAAATAAATCATATGGTTAAAAAAAAAAAAAGAGCTGGGGTTGTAGCTCAGTGGTGCAGCACTTGCCTAGCACGTGTGAGGCACTAGGTTCGATCCTCAGCACCATATAAAATTAAATAAAATAAAGGTATTGTGTCCATCTACAACTAAAAAAATACCTAATAAAAAATAAATAAAGTCTAGGTTAATGTTCTTTTCATTATATATTATTATTTTTCATTAATAGTCCCTCTCTCCCATCACCATATACATAAGAAAAATATAATAATTCATACAACAGTTCATCTTCATGGAAATTAAGAGACTACATACATATATACACACATATATCCACCTACACTTTATAGTGCACATGAAAGCAATTACTTATCAAAAGGTTAATTTTTTATATTAACCTTAATCAAGAAAATTCTTACTACATATTTACCAAAACATCGATGTTTTTCTTTTCCCCCAGAAGCTGATAAATCGTATTAAAGTTTGTTTAACACATTTCTTTAACATTAGCAACAAGGAGAATTCAATTCTCATGCTTAAAGAACATTCACCATCATGACAACCTCAAAACATTCTGTTCAACATTCTGGGGACACAGGAGTAAAATGACAAGTTCTTGCCATTATAAAGCGTATATTCTGATAAATACTTGCAACAAAAAGAATTCAATTAACATCATAATGTGTCCAAAAGATATTAAAATATTTTACAACATTGATAGCCCCATCTGCCCATCAGAGAAATGAGAAGAATGACTTACGGTTGCATCGTTTCTGTACAAAGCGTAATTTGCAAGCTGTTCTGTAAGTTGATAATCGTATGACATCAAAATTCTGTGCACCTGAAAAAAGGGCAAAAAAAAATGTTCAACTGGATTTACCACTGAATTTCTAACGCTAGGAAGTGGGGCTCCACCGCGTGGTCACAGCACTCAGCGGTCGGCCAGGCCTTCTGAGAAAGCCAATGTGCAGGGAGAGTGGGAGACACTTCCTCCCCTTCCCACTACAGGCAGGCCTCTGCCAGCAGCCTTGCCAACATCACCCTTAGGTTGGGCTAAGTAAGCTGAGGAAGGCTGGCTCACAACTTGAGGGACCTATGCGATCAGGAGAGGGGAGCAGGTGGGGTTGCAGGTGGAAGAGCAGGCTAAATTCCAGCCCCCAAAAATCGAATGTGACGCAGCCACACTGCATATTTCTTCTCAGCCTTGGTGTCCTCATCAGCAAATCAAGGGGACTGGACCAGCTGACCAGTAAGCCTCCCTTCCAGGACTGTGGGAACCTGTACTTTCCTAAAAATGGCCACAGGGGTATTCCCAGAGCTGTGCTTTTATGTACTTCTAGTACAACATCCCTCCCCTGCACTTGAACAGGAGACTGTAACTGCCTTAATGATCAGAATTCAACAGAAGTGACAGTGGGACTTTCTGGAGGTAGGTGATAAGACACAGCTCAGCTTGCCCCTGCTCCGGCAGGATGCCTGCCCTGGGAACCCAGCTGTCATGTTGTGTGGAAACAGAGACCGAATGGCCAGTAGACAGGGGCCACAGAGCACGGTTCAGACATAGAGGAATGGAGACCATGCACCAAGACACTCTTAACTGCCAAACCTGTGAGTGAGTGAGTGAGCCTTAAAAATGACTCAGCCCTGACCAAGACCTGGAACATTCAGAACAAAGTCAGAACTGGATGTCTATATCCACAAAACTAGAAACAAAATAAATGATCATTTAGGGTAACACAGTCACAGTAACTAGAATGCCACCTAAAATTACATGTCTACAAATTAAACTTTATTCTCACTGTATAATTTGCTGTAAATAAAGTCTCCTTTGATTTTAAGGTCATTTCAGATAGGTTTGGCCTCCAATGTGAGTTCCTTATTTCATCTATGCTGCCTTTATAATTCTTGACTCACTAAGGAGAAACTGAACTGGGATAAATTATCTTCTACAGTATTCACAGGCATCGCTCATTTCCACTCCACAGTATATAAGGAGAAACAGGATTCTCCAGGTTCTTGGGGAAAGTAATTGACCAAAAGTAAAATATTTCTTTTAGTCTCACTTCAATCAACCTTTACCTTGATGCCATGATTAAAATTATTTCTTCTACACCTGGCTCTCACAAAAATTTCTATACTTCTATACCATTATTATGTAGTCCTACTTTTTTTGAGATATAAAAACTTCTTGTTTGGTGGTGCTGGGGATTGAACCCAGGGCCTTGTGCATGCAAGGCAAACACTCTACCAATTGAGCTATATCCCCAGCATGAGATACAAAAGCTTTATTTAAGCGGGGCACTGTGATGCATGTCTGTAATCCCAGCACTTGGGAGGCTGAGGAAGGAGGATCATGAGTTCAAAGCCAGCCTCAGCAAAAGCAAGGTGCTAGCTAAGCTGAGGATCTGGCTCAGTGGTCAAGTGCCCCTGGATTCAATCCCCAGTACCCACTCACCCCCCCAAAAAATACTTTATTTAAATATGATTTAGGCCAGGCGCAGTGGTGCATGCCTATAATCCCAGCAACTTGGGAGGTTGAGGCAGAAGGATTGCAAGTTTGAGGCTAGCCTTAGCAATTTAGCAATGCCCTAAACAACATAGTGAGACCCTGTCTCAAAATAATAAATAAAAAGGTATGGGGATATGACCTAGGTTTAATCCCTGGTACCCAAAAAAAAAAAAAAAAAGGAGAAAAAAATTCATATACCATACAAATTATTCATAAAGTATATCATTCAATGGTTATTATTACATACATAAAATTGTGCAATTATCATTGTAATTGGTTTACAAAATTTTCATCATCCAAAAGAGATCTCTTCCGTTAGCCGTCACTTTGCCTACTATTTAATTGGGTTATCTTACAACCAACTAGGGAAAAGTCACAAGACATATGATTTGCAAATATTCTCTCCCGTTCTGTAGGTGATCCTTTCACTCTCTTAAAGTACAAACGTTTATCATTTAAGTCCAATTTATCTATTTATTCTTTTATCATCTGTGCTTCTGATGTCATATCCAAGAAGATTTACACCTGTGGTTTTTTTTAGAGTTTTTTTCTCTTGTACTTAGGTCTATGATTTTTAGTTAATCCGATATATAGTGTGAGGTAAGGACCCAAATGCATTGTTTCACATGTAGTTACCAAGTTTCTCCAGCACCATTTGTTCAAAAGACTATTCTTTCCTCATTGAATGATCTTGAAATCCTTGCCAAAAATCAATTAACCAAGGGCTGGGGTGGTGGCTCAGTGGCACAGTGCTTGCCCAGCACGTGTGAGGCACTGAGTTTGATTCTCAGCACCACATATAAATAAATGAATAAAATAAAGGTCCATCAACATCTAAAAAAAGAAAAAGCAATTAACCACCACTGACTCTGATGACATAAGCTTGTAATTCCTGCAACTCAGTAGGCTGAAGCAGAAGGATCACAACTTCAAGGCCAGCCTCAGTAACTTAGGGAGGTCCTAAGTAACTCAGTGAGATCCTGTCTCAAAAAATAAAATATGAAGGACTAGGGATGTAGCTCAATGGTAAAACGCCCCTGGGTTTATCCCCAGCACCAAAAAAGAAAAAAATAAATAATCGACTGACCATAAATATATGAGTTTAATTCCAGACTTTCAATTCTACCCTCTTAAATGTCTCCCAAAGGCCCAAGTGTTAAAGGTCAAAGTCTTATTCCCCAGTGAGATGTCACTGTGGTATAGTCATTAAGAGGTGAACCCTACAGGCCAGGACATAGCTCAGTTGGCAGAGTGGTTGCCTTGCATGCACAAAGCCCTGGGTTCAATCCCCAGCACCAAAAAAAAAAAGAGATGGGAAGTCTTCAACTCATGCGGATATGTCCTCAAAAGGACCGAGGGACCTTGGTCTCTTCTGTCTTTCATTTCTGGCCATATGAATGGCTTCCTCTGCTGTCTGCTTCTACTATGATACACCATTTCAC
Organism: Marmota marmota marmota; assembly: GCF_001458135.2. Taxonomy (NCBI): domain Eukaryota; kingdom Metazoa; phylum Chordata; class Mammalia; order Rodentia; family Sciuridae; genus Marmota; species Marmota marmota. The sequence continues at coordinate 41,443,065 of NW_025999977.1, read as the reverse complement.
CAAAGACCCAAAAGTAATGAGGCCAAGAGATCATGGACAGAAACCTTCAAAACTATGTGCTGGGGCACTGAGTCACATTCCCAGCCCTTATTTATTTATTTATTTATTTATTTATTTATTTGACAAGATTTTGCTGCTACATTTGCTCCTTTTTTTCCTCCACAGTTGTTCTTTTTAAAATTGATTGTTCCAGGTATTCTGTTACAATGATGGAAAGCTGACTATGTGTCTATTCTTATGGAGGAGCACATGACCTAGATTAATATAACTTTGCAGTAAGTTCTAAAGGCAGAACATGTGAGTCCTCCTCTTCCAAGATCATTTTGGTTCTTCTAGGTCCTTCAAGTTCTCATATGAATTTTATAATCAGCCTACCTATTCTGCAAAAAAGCCAGTAAGGATTTTTTTGATCCTGAAATTGAATCTATGAATCAATTTAGGAAATATTGCCATATTAACAGTATTAAATTTTCCAGTTGATTAACACAGAGCATCTTTCCATTTATTTAGGTCTTTCTTAACTTCTTTCAACAATGTATTGCAGTTTTTAGCACACAGATTTTATACCTCTTTTGTTAAATTTATTTCTATTTTCTTTTACTCATTTAGCTTCTAAATATATTACCACCTCAACCTAAATATTTTAAATAGGGACCACTAAATATTAACTAATCAAAAGCAAACCAATGGTTTAAAGAAACAATGTTGACAGATGTAAAAGTTCTTTTAATAAATAAGCTGTCATTAGATCACTACATTAATTTTAATCTCTATTTTTATGAAAGATTTTAATGAGAAATATTGACAAAACAAATGAAAATAACTAGGAGAAGAAAGTTCTCATTCCCAGTTCACAAAGAGAAAGATTACCAGTCTGGTCAGACTACAGGGTATTCATTAGGCCATGTTTGCCTATGAGGCCATGTTTGGAGGAGAAAGTCAGTGAACTTGGTATAACTTGTTCCCTTCAGACTCTGGTGCAATCAGAGTCAGATTTGGGTACTTCAAAAAAAAAAAAAAATGAAATACAGCAAATATTACATAAGTCCAAAGCTAAGTAGTTTTGGAAAATGAGAAAGCTATATGCTCTAGCCCAATGTGTCAGAGATCTCTACCCTAAAGTTCCAGGTACTAGTGAAGAATCAAGTGTCACTCTCCTTTCCTTTGCCATTGTTCTTGTGAAAATACCTCACTCTAAAACCCGGTAGGAGAAGGTTCAGACAGTGGGATAGCCCAGGATTCTGCAACTGTAGGGAGTCCTGGTCACGATATCACTTTTAAAGATCTAATAGCAGTCACATGCCAAAATAATTTCTGAAAGTAAGATATAATCAATACCTTAGAAGTTCATCAAAACTTTGTTGTGCCAACATTCCACCCACCAGGTTCCAAAACTTCCCAAATGTCTACCTGCTTCTGGATTTTTTTTTTTTAATATTTAGTTTTTTAATTGTAGTTGGACACAATACCTTCATTTTATTTATTTATATGTGGTGCTGAGGATCGAGCCCAGGGCCTTGCATGTGCTAGGCAAGGGCTCTACCGCTAAGCCAAGGCCCAGCCCCTGCTTCTGGATTTTTAAGAATCCTCATCCACTGCCTCTAGGACAGCCTTCACTTTTTTTTTTTTCCCCCCTGGGGATGTGGTTACTGGAGATCTAACTCAGGGATGCTTAATCATGAGCCACATCTCCCGTTTTTATTTTTTATATTGAGACAGGGTCTCGCTAATTTGCTTAGGTCCTCACTAAATTGCTGAAGCTGTCCTCGAATTTGAGATCCTCCTGCCTCAGCCTCCTGAATTGCTAAGATTACAGGTATGCACTACCACACCCGACCAGCCTTCCCCTTTTTTTTTTTTTTTTTTTAATACAGGCTGAATATCCCTTATCCAAAACTCTGGGGACCAAAAGTATTTCAGATTTTTGAGCTTTTCAGATTTTATCAGTTGTGCATCTCTAATGCAAAACTTTTTTTTAATCTTTTCGTTTTGTATTTTTAATTATACACAACAGTAGAACGAATTTTGACATACATACATGGAGTATAAATTCCCATTTTTGTGGTTGTACATAAAGTGGAGTTACACTGGTTGTGTATTCATATATGAACATAGGAAAGTTATGTCTGATTCATTCTACTGTCTTTCCCATTCCCATCCTCTCTCCCTTCCCCCCATTCTCCCCATCTAATCCACTGAACCTCCACTCCCACCCCCACCCCATCCCCCGCCTATTGTGAGTCAGCATCCACACTTTCAGTCTTTGGTTTTGGGGGATTGGCTTATTTCACTTAGCATGACAGTCTTCACTTCCATCCATTTACCAGCAAAGGCCATAATTTCATTCTTCTTTAAGGCTGAGTAATATTCCATTGTATATATGTACCATATTTTTTTTATCCATGCATCTGTGGAAGGGCGCCTAGGTTGGTTCCATAGCTTAGCTATTGTGAATTGAGCTGTTATAAACATTGATAGGAAGGGCAGCAGAATAAAATAGACACTAGTATTGCTGTATGTATATACGTTGCCGTATAACCAATGTGATTCTGCTACCTGTACACTTGGAAAAATGAGAAATTATACCCATTTGATTCAAATGTATGATATGTCAAGATCATTGTATTGTCATGAGCAACTAAAGAAAAAAAAAATTGATGTAGCTGTGTCACTGTAATATGCTTATTTGAAGTCCTTTGGGTATATGCAAAGAAGTGGGATAGCTGGGTTAGATGGTGATTCCATTCCAAGTTTTCTGAGGAATTTCCAAACTGCTTTCTAGAGTGGTTGCACCAATTTGCAGTCCCACAAGCAATGTTTGAGTGTGCCTTTTCCCCCACATCCTCGCCAACATTTATTGTTACTTGTAATGTTGATAACTGCCATTGACTGGAATGAAATTAAAATCTCAGTGTAGTTTTAATTTGCATTTCTCTAATTTCTAATAATGTTGGACATTTTTTTCATGTTTGTTGACGTATCATATTTCTTCTTTTGTGAAGTGCCTATTCAGTTCCTTAGACCATTTATTGACTAGGTTATTTGTTTTTGTGATGCTAAGTTTTTTGAGTTCTTTATATATCTTGGAGACTAATACTCTATCTGAGGTGCCATTGGCAAATATTTTCTCCCATTCTGTAGGCTCTCTTGATTGTTTCCTTTGCTGTGAAGAAGCTTTTTAGTTTGATACCATCCCATTTATCAATTCTTCATCTTACTTCTGTGCTTTAAGAGTGTTGTTGAAGAATTTGGATCCTAAGTCAATATGATGGAGACTTGGGTCTACTTTTTCTTCTAGCAGGCACAGGGTCTCTGGTCTAATGCCTAGGTCCTTGATCCACTTGAGTTTTCGGCAGGATCTGAAATAGGGGTCTAATTTTATTTTATCACAAATGGATTTCCAGTTTCCTAGAACCATTTGTTGACGACACTACCTTTTCTCCAAGGTATGTTTGTGGTGCTTTTATCTAGTATAACTATTATGTATGAATTTGTCTCTGTGTCTTCTATTCTGTACCATTTGTTTTCATTCTGTTTTTGTGCTAATACCATGCCATTTTTGTTAATATAGCTCTGCAATATAATTTAAGGTCTGGTATTGTAAGGGCCTCCTGTTTCACTTTTCTTGCTGAAGATTACTTTGGCTATTCTGGGCCTCTTATTTCTCCAAATAAATTTCATACTGCTTTTTCTATTTCTATGAAGAACATCATGGGTACCTTAATAGGAATTGCTTAAATCTGTATAGCACTTTGGGTAGTATGGCCATTTTGACAATATTAATTCTGCCTATTCAAGAACATGGGAGATATTTCCATCTTCTAGGGTCTTCTTCAATTTCTTCCTTTAGTGTTCTGTAGTTGTCCCTAATGTAAAACTTTAAAATTCAAAATGCTCTGCAATGTGAAACATTTTAAAGTGTGAAATCTGAAACTCTTTGGACTTCTTAGTTTCAGATTTCAGACTTTAGATTTTTAAATTAGGGATGTTCAACTGCACTTGGCTCGTGATCATTATCTGTTTAAACACTGGGGGCTTTAAAATTTTTATTTGTGAGACTGTAATACTTCTTTTTTTTCTTTTCTTTTTTTTTTTTTTTTTTTAAAGGGTCAAGTTGATTCCCTCATCAAGAAGTATTACAGTCTCAGGCTGGGGCTGGGGCTCAGTAGTAGAGTGCTCGCCTAGCACGTGCGAGGCCCTGAGTTCGATCCTCAGCAAAATAAAGATATTGTGTCCAACTAAAAAATAAATATTAAAAAAAAAGAATATTACAGTCTCACAAATAAAAATTATAAAGCCCCCAATATTTAATCTGATAATGATCATGAGCCAAGTGCAGTGATACACCTGTAGTCCCAGCTACTCAGGAAGCTGGGGAAGGAGGATCACTTGAGGACAGGTGTTCAAAGCCAGCACAGGCAACACAGAAAAACACTGTCTCAAGAAGAAGAAAGAAAATTACTATATTATTGGTTTCAGGTGTCTTAGGTAGAAATAATCATTCTTCACTTAGTTATAAGAAATACAGTAAAGTGTCATTTTACTTTTTTTAGTATTTATTTTTAGTTGTAGTTAGACACAATACCTTTATTTTATTTATTTATTTTTATGTGGTGCTGAGGATTGAACCCAGGGTCCCACATATGCTAGGCGAGCACTCTAGACTGGGTCACAACCCCAGCCCAGTGTCATTTTAATACTAATGTCAAACAATATGTTTTAGGCTTATCAAGAAATGGAGCAAAGGATACTAATTTAACACACAGGTAAAACTCTAGTCCCAGTTGGAGAATCCAGGTAAGCTCTTCAGCAAACAGGAGCAATATGAGAGCCCTGGGAATCCCAGGAGTAAGGGAGGAAGATGGAAAAAGGACAGGAAGGAACTAACCCTTCCTTCTACATTACAGTTCTCCTCATTCATGGCATGGGCTGTACGTTGTATAGGATAACAAATCCCAAGAAGAGCATAGTGACAAATGGAAGAATTTTATTAAATCTACTTGTATCCAAAACTTAAACTCCTATGGGAAACGACAATCTAGCAACAAAGGAAAACAGCACTGAACTACTTGTAAAACCCTCTCCTTAGAAAAGTCTCAATTGGGCTCGGGATGTGGCTCAAGTGGTAGCGTGCTCACCTGGCATGCGTGAGGCGCTGGGTTCGATCCTCAGCACCACATAAAAGAAAATAAAGATATTGTGTCCACCTAAAACTAAAAAATAAATATTTTTTTTTAAAAAGTCTACAATATACTAAGATGTTATTTGAGATACCAGCCTGGAGCTTATTCTCTTGACACTTCCTATATTTCCTGTAACTATATTTCCATTAAAAAACAATGTAGTTCTATTCCACTAAAATGTTGAAGAAATATACACCCCAAAATGCTATTTTAGTGCACTACAATTGCCTCCTTTGATTTCAGGGCAGAGAGAGTTCTTAGGGAATAACAAATGTGGAAACCAGATCAACTTCAAAGCCTTTTTATCAGTAAGGAGACAAAAAACAAATAGTGAGCCAACAGGAGTGTGTGGTAGCAGAAGAACATGAAACACGATATGGTAACTGTGATCACAACAGAAGATGATGAGTCTAAGGGTCAATTAATATCACCTGACCATAAACATTCCCCAGAAAAACAAAGAGAGATTCCAGGCCCCACTCTAGGTTACTTACTGAATCCAAATCTGGAGGGAGGCAACTAAAACCTTCATTTTTAGCAAGTGCCCAAGAAAAACTTACAATTAAGCCAAGTTCAGAAAACACAAGACCACCCAGCCCAACTAAAAGGCCCAGTTCATGCATTCATTTCAAATTGCACCTCATACCCACTCCAACCAGGGTGGACTACATGCAATCACCCAGCAGTGCCACGGCCTCTCATCTTTGGGCCTTTGCAAGTGCTACTGCCTTAGCCCTTTCTTCACCTCATCAACAGGCTATCAGCCTGGACATCGCTTCTCCCAGGTCCTTCCTGGGCCCCCATGATTCTCCCATCATAGTCTCTAAAAATGGTATAGTTACCTACCTAAGGAGAACTCTACAAACTAACCTAATAAGACTAATAAAAGAGTACAGAAAGATCAATAAGTTAAAATTGACATACTAAAATCAACCCAACACCTAGATGATACACCCAAGTGACTATCAGGCAAGTGACTGGCACCCACAGAAGGTAATTACATTGGAGTGTCAATTGGTATTACTGGGAATGAGGAAATGGGGCTTCCAACAATGGGTACAGTGGCCACAAATGCACCTCTTCTGTGAAGAAAAAGGGGAGGCTCACAAAGCCACACTTAGCAAACAACTCCCAGGCTGACTGAATCCTTGAGTTTGTAACAAAGAATAACTAATATAAGGAGCTGGAGTGATAAAATTCACTAAGCAGTAGAACCAATTCTTTGCAGAACTACTTCAAGTATCTCCTGGAATCACAAATCCTCACATTCATTCATTCATATTCTCTCTCTGTCTCCCCCCACCTCCCTGTGCTCATGTTTATTTATATAAGGCGCCTGGGCACTATTTAGTATCAGGAGTCACTGTATCTATTTATTTGGTTTCCTTCATTGTCTGCTTCCCTTTGCTAAATAAAACATGAGCCTCACAACTAAAGTCAGGAACTGTGTTTTCTTCTCCCCTGTCACCTTAGCACCCAGAACAGTACCTGGAACACAGTGCATTCTCAATAAATGTGCCAAAATTGACTGGGAAAGACCCCTTGCAGGGCAAGCAGGAGATGTTTGCCAGATGAAGTTCAGGCAACAGTATTAACAAAGGCACAAAGGCATGGAGCAGCATGATCCAGCCACAGAAAAGTCAGTAAGCATTGCTGGGAAACGATGTGATGTGCAGTGCTCAAGTCTGGATCTCAAATGTGTCCCAAAGGTCCATGTGCTAAAAACATGGTCCCCAGCTTAGCACTCCTGGGAGGCCATGGAACTAGAGGTGAGGCCTAGGGGAAGGTCTTCCAATTGCTGCAGGTATGCCCTCAAGGGGAGAGTGGGGCCTCAGCCTCTTCCTGACTCTCTTTTGAATCCCAGTCCTGGATAAGCAGCTTTTCTCCACCACAGGGTCCCCACCATAATGTGCTGCCTTGCCCCAGGCCCAAAAGGAATGAGCAATCGTGTTGAGAACCACAGCCGAGTGGGAATGGCCCCTGGCATTTTGCCAGAAGTAATGGTTGAGAGGCGAGCCATTAAGATGATGCTGGATTGATTCAATTGTATATAGACCCCTGCCCCTACTTTGGAGTTCTCACGGGGATTTCCTGAGGAGTTGGTGTTGGTTGGTGAAGTTCTGGGGGAGGGAGTTCCTGTTGGTGTGGTGTGAGGGGCCACGTGGGTGGCATTCGGGAGAGTTCCGGGGGGAGTGTGCGTGGAGTGCTGCTGGAGTTCAGGCAATAGTTTCCTGTTTGAACATACAAGTGCTTTGTGGTGGCTTGGTGATTCGTGCCCAGCCAGACTGCAGCACAATAGACTAAAGCCTCTAAAACTGAAAACCAAAATAAATATTTTCTCTTTAAAAACTGATTATTCTGGGGTATGTATTACAGTAATGAAAAGCTGACTAACACATAAGGCATGTGAAAGAAACTGGGAACTTGTGAACTGAGCAAAAGAAAGAACTAAGACATGTTTTGGAGCTAGGACTTTCTCATAAAGGTGATAAAAAGTAACCAAAGGGATTGAAGCAAAGAAGTGGCACAAACTTATACAGTTCAACCTTGCACACATAAATAGCAAACTTGAGAGTCAAGTCTGGAAGACGGTATAAGAAACACATTGCTTCTATTCATAAAAGCAATAATGACAAAAAAAATGTAATAAACACAAAAACACATTCACTGTTTACTACTCACTATTGCTCGGGCACTGTGAAAAGTGCTTTATCCTCATTGTCCCACTTAATCTTCAAAATTCTATAGAGTCAGTACTATTCCATTTCATGGATAAGGAAACTGAGACAGAGATAGATTAAATAACTTGCCTAAGGTTATATAGTAGGTAAGAAAGACAATACCCTAGCCAAGCAGCCTAACTGCAGAGCCTGGACTCAAGGCTTCTGTGGTTTGAGCAACAAACAGATTCTAGACTCAGTTATAAACAGGCACAGTGGCACACACCTGTGATTCCAGCTACTTGGGAATCTAAAGCAGAGGACTGCAAGTTGGAGGCCAGCCTCAACAGCTTAACAAGACCTGCCTCAAAATAAAAAAAGGGCTGGGATGTAGCTCAGTGATAAAGCACCCGTGGGTTCAGTCCCCAGTACAAACAAACAAACAAACACACACACACACACACACACACACACAAAGACTAACTTATAAGGTAAAATTCAGCTGTACTCTGTGATTCCTTTGGAGGCAGAAGGTGAGATGATAAAAAATACCTGGCTTGAATGACAAACAATTAGACTCAAACTGTAAAAGTCCTTGAAGACCACCCAAGCACAGCAAATGGTAAAAATTTCTTCTCCACCATATCTAACAAGAATCACCTAGCCTGCGGTTGACAGGACAACATGGATATAGGTTGAGCCCAGCTTTACCTCCTGCAACCGTATTTCCAATGAACTAAAATATGTACAGTTGAAAGATCTTCTGGGACCTTAACCATTATACTGTGATACACAGAATTCTAGAATTCTCCCAAGTGCTTCAGGGCTATTCTAGGCTGGGATTCTGCCTCCCCTCTCCTGCTTTAACCATACAGTACCAATTTTGTAATATGTTGATAGTCCTTTTAAGATTTCATTTGAAAAAGAGTAAAAAATATTTTTAGGGCTTCATACTTACTGGTCCAGACCAACAATCCCATATCATGGCAAAGGAATCTGAGTTGGTCACGGTCACAAAGACAAGTCGTCACACAGCAAAATAATCTTTCAAATACTAAGAACAGTCCCTTGCTCTCTGAAATCTTTCATTTTTATTGTTTTTTATGTAAAAATATACTTTTTTCACAGATTTTGAATTGGAAAGTACAGTTCATTCATTTCAGTTTTCCCATCAGCTCTAGCTACTAATATAACACTATTACCCTGAATCTCTACCTTAGGGTTGATATCTAGTTGAAGATAATTTACATAATGTATTAATCATTAACTACTTACCACCATGTACAAGTTCATGGTAACAACAAAGTTACAGCAAGAGGTCTAACTGGTGCGACTTAAGATCACAGGTATTCCAGGTGACATTATTATTTATGACGGTACTTATGAAAGCAACTCAAATCAATTTAATTAAAATGTAAGTTCTGGCTCGGAGTCCTCCAACTCCCATTCTTCCATTTCTACAGCTTGTGACATAAATCTTCTGATTAAAGCTATGACTGATCATGAGACAAAAAAAAAACACTCAACACTTAGGAGGACTAGAGACTCACGCATTTCTATGAACAGCTGCCTCTTCTCTGCCACGGTCTTCCGCTTGTTCCCACCTTCCTCAATCATCCTAGAAACAAAGAAAGACACAATAAGCCACTGTATAATTGAACAATTAGAACAAGTGCACATCATTCTGTTGTGAAGAGTTACAGGAAACCAGGCTCAATGTGTACATTTTAAGACCGAATCAATAAAAATAAAGTGGGAGCCTGATGTATGAAAAGATAAACCATTGTCACTTTATTTGAGAACTTCTAAAATATTAAACAGCTAATACTTACATCAGTTTATAAACATGATGAAAATATGGGGTTATGCCTTATTTCTAACTTAACTATTTTCTCTGTAGAGTCCTGCATCAGCTGAGACATTGTGTCCCATATCACCACTGTTTTGCATAAACATGTTACTAAATATAATTTAGAAAATAATACAATGAAAGGCTATAATAAAGAACATAACAGTCCATCTATTCTTAAAAGACATACATAAAAACATTGTTTGTATGTTAAACAATATTAAACAAAAAAGGTATTCATTCCCAAACCCAAAGAGCTCCTAAATATAACATTTCTATTACATAATAATAGCAGTTGGGCTGGGGATGTGGCTCAAGCGGCAGCGCACTCACCTGGCATGCGTGCGGCCTGAGTTCAATCCTCAGCACCATAAACAAAGAATGTTGTGTCTGCCGAAAACTAAAAAGTAAATATTAAAATTCTCTCTCTCTCTCTCTTTAAAAAAAATAAAAATAAAAATAATAGCAGTTTATGTTGACAGATTCAGGCTATGCCAGACACTTGTTTAAACTCTTAACATGCATTGAGCTACGCAAGTTGGTGCATGCCTGTGATCCCAGCTACTCAGGAGGCCGAGATGGGAGGATCACTTGAGCCCAAGAACTGGAGGTTAGCCTAGGCAACACAGTGAGACTCAACCTCAAAACAAACAACAACAACAACAACAAAAAACCTCATTAAATGCATTCATGCATAATCTCACTTAATCCTCACAAACCCCTAATATGTTGGTATTGTTCTTATTATTATCATCATCTCTATTTTATAGATTTGGAAACAGAAACCCAGAAAAGAATACTAACATGCCAAAGGGCACACAACGCAGAAACTACAGAGTATAATCCCAACCTTTGAATTAAACTTCCTATATAATTGTTGCTTTCAGTTGCACATTTTCAANAAAAAAAAAAAAAAAAAAAAGAAAGGAAAAGAAAAAAAAAACAAGGGCTGGGGATGGAGCTCAGTGGTGGAGTGCCCCTAGGTTCAATCTCCAAAACAAACAAAACTGGTCCTTTCCTAGGTCACTTCTAAACGTTCCCAGTAGGCTTTCACACACATGAGGGTTACTTAATAATTTGCTCCCAAGTCAAAAGAATTTTGGACAGACAGTAAGCCAAAGAAAAAGCAACCAGAAACAACAAAAATCGAATAAAATCTAGGCACTAAAGAAAAAACCGGAGTTGGTACCAGTGGCCTATAATTACAAAGGAAAAAGATACTGAAAAGCTTCCTCTCCCACTCTCCAACACTGGTCTCTCACTAGGTAACACAAATTTAAATTATGAACACAAATTAAATCAGAGTATACGGGGCTGGGGATGTGGCTCAAGCGGTAGCGCGCTCCTCTGGCAATGCGTGTGGCCCGGGTTCGATCCTCGGCACCACATACAAACAAAGATGTGTCCGCGGAAAACTAAAAAATAAATATTAAAAATTCTTTCTCTCTCTCTCTTTAAAAAAAAAAAAAAATCAGAGTATACCACAATGTTCTATATAATATATCTCGTGTATTATATTTACTATTCCTTTCTATCACTTTTCCTCAAAGTAGGAATAAGAATTCCTGGAAATGGCTAAATTCTTCATGACAATTTTCTAAATTTTGTTTCCATTTCCAGATTAATCTTGGGAACAATAAAACCATATTCTGGGTCATGTATATGACCACCACACTACTACGAGTACTGCTGTGTGATTTGGAGGCCAGAATCTGCATGTGTCATTTACTAGTGGCATTAGTGGCAAGAGATCACCTAAGAGCAAAGGCTGGCAAACTACAGAACCTATATACTACCTCAGGCACTTCTAACCTGTCACCTGTTCTTACAAATGAAGTTTGTTGGTATTGGTGTTGGTATTGGTGTCCTCATGGGGTTTGTTTCTATTGTTTCTGCTGTTTTGGCTTTTGACAGTACTGGGGATTGAACCAACGACAGTCAACCACTGAGCTACATCCCCATCCCTTTTAATTCTTTATTTTGAGATACAGTCTAAGTTGTCCAGGATGGTCTTATGATCCTCCTACCTCCGACTCCTGAGTAGCTGGGATTATAGGCATGCACTACTGCACACAGCTGCAAATGAAAGTTTTATTGGAACACAGTCACAATAATCCATTTCTATATGGTCTAAGGCTGCTTTCATGATGCAACAGCAGACTGGAGTAAATGTCACAGAGAGCATTTGTGTCACAGAGAACATTTGGCCTTCCAAGTCTAAAATACCATTGTCTGTCCTTTTACAAAAAAAAAAAAAAGTTTGCCAACCTGACCTACAGCAATAATAATTAACACCGAATTACTGCACATCTGGCTATAATTAAGTTACTATGTCTCCACTGTCACAATGACAACAATCATCCCACAATGCTCCGCAAAGTAAGATTCACTCCTCACTGCTAAAATAGCATTCGAACTATTCAAACTCCACTAACCATTCACTGGACAAATATTTATTGAGTAGTTCTTATGTGGCATTTGTATGAATGAAAGACAAAGTCCTCACCTGCATGGAGTTTGCATTCATGTGAGAGGATTAAATAAAGTAATTCACTAGACAGCACCTGGCCTAAACAGGCACAGGTTGAAGGCTAGCTGCTATTATTATTACAATTATTATTACCACTACACAAGTAATTTATAAATCTAGTGTGGGAGCATCTCATTTGTAATTAATGAGAAATGTTATTTGATTCTTTTAAGAAAGTTTTTGGCTTCTAAAACTAATAAAGCAGAAAATAGACACTTCTGAAATTTACTTATCTGAATTGACAAAATATATCTTTAAGTCACACAGACAATTATCACAAACCTGAATCAAATAACACATAAAAATATCCATCAAAGAGATACCATATGAAATGGCCATATTACATCTATAAGGAACAAATATTGTTTAAAACACCTGTTCTATTGCCTAGTGTGCTTGAGGCCCTAGGTTTGATCCCCAGCATGCAAAAACAAACAAACAAACATCTGTTACATAAACTGGGCTTTAATTTTGTTTACTGTTTTGAAACTACCTAGTTGAAAAATTACAAATTCAACTAAGTATATACTCTCAGCTGAGGCAGGCAGGAAGAAGACACAGAGGGAAGAGCAGGGGGAGGGGAACGGAAGACGGAACCCTCCTTCAAGATGGGCAATTACACCCCTGTCTCTTCTGCCGGAGAAGAAGGCAAACTGCACTTCACCACTGAGTCGCAGTTCCCTCTGGCCTCCGAAGGTAAACACCCCCAGGCTGTGTAATGATAAGCGCTTTTCTTTCTTCAAAAAGAGGCCCTGAACAAAAGCCAACTGCTGGGCCTGATGATCAACTTCAGAAGTAACCATTTCCAACAGGAAGAAAAAACCTGGCCATGCTGGACTTAACGACAGAACTCTAGGTTAACCTCCACCATGATATCTTTGTTAAGAAAATTTCAAAAAAGTATTTTTATGCATATTAGATTTTCCTCTTACTGATTTCAGAAAAAAATAACTCCAAGTAAGAGCTGACTCTATGAAAAATAATTAAACACTATTCAAATACAGAGATACTCCTGATATTCCCACTTCAGAAACAAGGCATCAAATGTTTTAATTACTTTAGGAAATTATACTCTTGTGATGATTTTCTGTATGGTATGTAAAACTATTCATAGTATTTAAAAATCCTCAGGCTGGGGTTGTGGCTCAGCTCGTCTAGGTAGAATGCTCTTCTAACACATGCGAGGCTCTGGGTTCAATCCTCAGCACAAGAAAGAAAAGAAGAGAAGATCAAAGGTTTTGTGTCCAACAACTAAAAATAAATATTTTTTTAAAAATCCACTAAATTTGGCCTATAACATAAAACTACAATTAGTTCTTTTAAAAATAATTATTAAGGGCTGCAGCTGTAGCTCAGCGGTAGAGCGCTTGCCTAGCATGTGCGAGGCCCTCGGTTTGATCCTCAGCACCACATAAAAATAAATAAATAAAATAAAGGTACTGTGTCCAACTACAACTAAAAAATAAATATAAATAATAATAATTAGTAGTAGTAGTATTACTATTATTATTATTAAACTGGGTAGTCCCAGCTCTTGGGAGGCTGAGGAGGGAAAATCATTTGAGTTCAGACGTTCCAGATCAGCCTAGGCAACATGGTAAGATCCCATCTCAAAAAAGGAGGAAGAAAGGAGGAGGGAGGAGGGAAGAAACAAACAAACCGAACTGCTTATGATGTATCATGTGGCAGAATTAAAACACCAAATTTTACTTATAGTTCAATTACTTAACAGTTACATGTGTATATAAACAAAGATGAGAAGTAAATTTCAAAATAAAACCACATTTGTAGCTGAGTGCTGTGTGCACACCAGTAATTCCAGCAACCCTGGATGCTGAGGCAGGAGGATTGCCAAATTCAAGGTCAGCCTCAGCAATTTAGTGAGGCCCTAAGCAACTTAGCAAGACCCTGTCTTAAAATTTAAAAAGGGCTGGGGATATGGCTCAGTGGTAAGAGCCCTGGGTTCAATTCCTAACACACACACACACACACACACACACACAATTTGTAGCCCACAGTTGTGGTACACACCACCACTGAGGCTGAGGCAGAAGAATCACAAGTTCAAGGCCAGCCTTGGCAACTTCATGAGACCCTGTCTCTAAATAAAATTCAAAAAGTGCTGCAGATGCAGCTCAAGCCTAGCATACACAATGGCCTGGGTTCAATCCCCACTACTGTAAAAATAAATAAATATATATAATAATAAAACAATGTTACTAATAATAAAAAATAAAACATTAATAATAATAATACATTTGTAAGGTGTGCTTGTTTTTCCTCAAGATTTAATTTGGTGCTGTGCTGCTTGGCAATCTTTAGAAAATTAAGTATATTTTATGTTTGTATTTACATTAGTTTTTAAATGTTTAAATGAATGCTTGGAGGCAATAAGAAAACAGACACTCAAATTGTCAGTGCATGTATACTGACACAGCATTTTGAAAGGTAATAGCTACTAAATTTTTAAATGTATACTAACTTTATCCCAGTAAAAATGTGTAAAGATATATTTATTTGCTTAAAAAAAAAGGAAAGATAAAGAGAGGAGGAAAAGGAAGAAGAAGAGAAAAGGGAAGGAAAAGGTCAAAAAGGAGGAAAGGAAAATTCCTTATGAACCTGTTTAAGTAACTCAGGATATACAATGAAATCACATAGTTCACAGACACTGAAGAGAATGCAAAAGGCAAGGTGAGCAAATCCCACTTGTGAATCTTGAAACAGCTCAGTCAAGGCAGAATGAGGGGCTAGGGCTGGGGTTGTGGCTCAGTGGTAGAGCACTTGCCTGGCATGTGTGAGACACTGAGCTCGATTCTCAGCACCACATATAAATAAATAAAATAAAGGTCCAACAACAACTAAAAAAAAATTATAAATAAATAAATAAAAGGGCAGAAGAACACAGTACGACAACACAGCAGATGCTGCACTACCAGTCCAGGTTCCCTCTCACTGTTCTGACCTGAACCAGACCACAGCTGCTGCTTCTCTAGAAAACTGCCCTCCACTGACTGAATGTCCTTAACAAAGAAAGGCCTGGAAAGCTAACCCATCCCATGGGGGGAAACAGGCAGCTGCAGCAGATCTGAGGCTGATCTGAGGCAGAAACACTCAGCTCCAGCAAGTTCTGGATCCTGGTAAGATGGGGTGAACACATACAATCTTATCCACTGAATACAACTATAAAATCTGTATAGAATACATGATGGAGTTAATCAAGATCTACTAAAAAAGCAAGCATGAACTGGCAAATTGAGAAAGAATACAGAATTCAAAGGACTACTGAACATGTGGTAAATTTGCCTTTTTTCTCTCTTGAATCCCCAGACCTGAACTCAATACAGCCAGGACCCCCAAACAGTATTGTGGTACAAACAGAAAAAGTCCAGGAGAAACCCTTTGGTTCTGCTCAAAGGGAAGAAAAGAGATATAAAGCACAGAAAGAGTGGGAGAAATACCCCAGGTTTTTTCCTCTCCATTCTCTCCCACAACAGTCCACAGATAATCTCAGAGAAGGCAACATGGTAGGAAAAGCTGCTGGCACTAGAAAATTACAGGGGTCAAAAATGTGGGAAAAGAAATTAAAGGCACACAAATTGGCAGGGAAGACATAAAACTGTCTTTCTTTCATAGGGGATATGATTATCTATGCAAAAAGTCCAAGACAAAAAACTCCTGGAACTAGTAAGCAATCACAGCAAGGTTGCAGGATACAAGGTACATATACAAAAGTCTATCACCTTCCTATATACTAATGAACAAGTAGAATTAAAAGGACAATAGCACAATAAAAATAATAAAGTAAAAATAAAACACAATCTACTTACATTAGCACCCCAAAAAATGAATACTTGGGGGTATAAATTTAGCAAAACATGTAAAAATTAGTATGAGAAAAACTATGACTCCAATGAAAGAAATCAAAGTAGAATTGACTAAATTAAAATTAATTCCATGTTCATAAATAGGAAAATTAAGTATTATCAAGATGCCAGTTCCTTCTAACTTGATTCCAGTTTTAATACAATCCAAATCAAACTCCCAGCAATTTATTTTGTGGATGTTGACAATCTGATTCTAAAGTTTATACAGAAAGACAAAGACTGTGAACAGTCAATGCAATATTGAAGAAAAGGGTGGAGAAATGAGACTACATGGCTTCAAGACTTACTATAAAGTTACAGTGTGGTATTGGTTTAAAAAAATAGAAGAAGAAAGAAGAAAGAAGAAAGAAGAAGAAGAAGAAGAAGAAGAAGAAGAAGAAAAAATCTTATCAAGAGAACTGAAAAGAGTCCCCAGAAATAGATTCACATACATACTGTTAAAAAGGCAATTCAGTGGAGGAAAGATGGTCTTTTCAACAAATGTTACTGGAAGGACTGGACATCCACATGCAAAAATATGAATCTAGACGGTGACCTTACACCCTTCATAAAAATTAACTCAAAATGGATCACAGGCATAATTTTAACATGAAACTACACCAACTCCTCAAAACAACACAGGAGAAAATCTAGATGACCTTGGGTGTGCTGATGATTTTATAGTGATAACATGACTGGCATGATCCATGTGATAAACTGGACTTCATTAAATTTAAAAAGTTCCAGCTGGGCATGGTGGCACACACCTGTAGACCAACCTAGGCAACATATCGAAACCCTGTCTCAAAAATTAAATTTAAAAGGGTAATGGGTGTAGCTCAATAGTAAATGGTTTAGCATGTACAAAGCCCCAGGTTAAATGTACAAGGCACCAGGTTAAATCACCAGTACTGCAAAAAAATATATTTTTTTAAAATTATTCTTAGAAGTTCTGCTTTGCAAAAGATACTGTTAAGAGAATGGAAAGACAAGCCACAGACTAGGACAGAAAATTTGTTAAAAAACATATCTGATAAAGAACTGTTGTCCAAAATATAGAATTATTAAAATTCAATAATAAGAAAACAATCTGATGAAAAAAATGGGCAAAAGATCTAAAAAGACACCCCACCAAATGAAATATACACTGATGGCAAATGTGCCTCTAAAAAGCACTCAGATTCAATGTGTCATTAGAGAAATGAAAATTAAAACAAGGAGACATCACTATACACTTGTTAAAAATGGCCAGAACTGAGAACCAGTGTTCTCAGTAAACATCAAATGCTGAGAAGGATGCAGAACAACAAGAACTCAATTCATTGCTGGTGGGAATGCAAAACAATATATAGGACTTTGAAAATATGATAGTTTCTTACATAACTAAACATAACTATTTAAACATAACTAAACATAACTAAACATAATTAAACATAACTAAACATAATCCAGCAATCAAGACTCCTTGATGTTTACCCAAAGGAGGTGAAACATATTCGCTCAAAAACCTGCACACAGATATTTAAAACAGCATTATTTGGAACCAAGATTTCCTTTAGCAGGTAAGTAGATAAACTATAGAATGTTATTCAGCATTAAAAAGAAATGAGCTATCAAGCCATTCAAAGACAGGAAGAAGTAGGGCTTGGGGGCACACACCTGTAACCCCAGCAACTCAGGAGGCTAAGGCAGGAGGGTCGAAAGTTCAAAGTTCATGGCCAGCCTCAGCAACTTAGCAAGACCCTCTCTCAAAATAAAAAGGGTTGCTGATATAGCTCAGTGATAGAGCGACCCCAGTACTGCAAAAAATAATGTAAGGGTAAAAGAAATGGAAGTTAAAGCGTAAAAGTTAAAGGGTAAAATACCGGGTGTTGTAAAAGTTTCTAAGCTGCAAGGTCTGAGTTAGCTGTTAAGACAATGCTTAGAACCGCCCAGTAAACATTTCCCCTGATTGTCTGGTTGTTTAATAACTGAAGGGGTCTGTGTGGTTGCACGCAGGCATTGCAGGGCCTGGACCAATCAGTTTAAATGTAACCCCCTCCTTAGGAATGACCTATCACTCCAGCCTGACCTGTTCCCGCCAATGAATGAACCAATCATGTTTAGGAGTTGTTGTTCAATTTTCCCGCGCCTAATGATGATTTGTTCTGATGTATACAAAGCCCTCCGCCCTCCCCAAAAAGTGTACTTAAGCAATCCTCAGCCCCTGCTCGGGGCTCTGGGCTCCTTTCCCTTCTTGAGTGGGCACGGAGCCCCAGCATGCTGGTTCAATAAATCCCCCCTTCTGCCAATTGCATGAGTGGTCACTTGGTGGTCTCTTTCTCCGACGTTTCGCGGGACCCTTACAATAAAAGACATGAAGGAACTATACAAATATATGACAGTGCTTTGCCCCCACCCTCCACCCCCCCACACACACACTACAAAGCATTCTGAAAAGGGCAAAACTATAATCAGTGGTTGCTGAGAGTTTGGGGGAAGGCTGTGAATCAGCTGAGCACAGAGGATTAGCGGGGCTGTTGAAATACTTTATATGATACTACAATGGTACATACATGTCTTTATACAATTCGAGCAAATTCATAGAATGTACAACAAAAGTAAACCCCAAAATAAACCATGGCCTTTGAGTGATTATGATATGTCGATGTAGGTTCACTGATTATAACAAAAGTACCTCTGATGAGAAAAATTGATAATTGGGGAGGCTATGTGTGAGGTGGGGCAGAAAATTTATAGGAAATCTGTGCAATACAAGAAATTGTTAGGGCTGGGGTTGTGGCTCCGCTGTAGAGCACTCACCTAGCATTCGTGAGGCACTGGGTTCAATCCTCAGCATCACATAAAGTAAAATAAAGACATTGTATCCATCTATAACTAAAAAATAAATATTAAAAGAAATTGTTAGCAGAGTTCTCTTCCTCTTGCTACAAAATGGCAGTCTCTCCTACCCAAGGACTATGTAAAGACTTCCTCTGAAATGCAAATTCTCAAAACATAATGTGCCTCCCTGATCCTACCCTGCCTCCTTTACTGCTTCTAGACTAATAACTAGGGGCCAGTCTTGGCGTTTTGAAATAAGGAGATAACTAACTATCCCTGCTTCTGGTGGAAAGGACTGATTTACCAAAAGAGCTGCTGAACCTGATATGAACCAGCAGGAACTGGGAGAACATACCTGAAAAGGGATCTTGAGAGTGCTGAACTTGGGGGCCAAGTATAAGACTGGTAAGGAAGCTGGGCATGGTGATCCACACTTGTAAACCCAGTGATTAGGGCCAAGTTCAAGGCCAGCCTCAGAGACTTACTTAGTAAGGTCCTGTCCCAAAATTTAAAAAAAGACCTGGAGATATAACTCAGTGGTAATGCACCCCTGGGTTATAATCTCCAGAACTGTAATAAGAAATAAGACTGGTAAGGAAATGTTTGTTGATATGGGGGGACTCTCTCAGAACTCAGACTTTAATGTTCCAAAAAGGACACCTGGAGTCAGACTGTATGTGCTATTGTGATCACTCATTTAAACCTGAAATAAAGTTTTTAGAAGATGGCCTGTAGAAAATGAGTTGGAAAAAAAAAAAAAAAAAAGAAAGAAAGAAAAGAAAATGAGTTGAAGATGCTGGAACTGACAGAGTACTAAGGAAAGAGTCAGAAGGGTGCTCTCTCCCCCAAGACTCCTACCTTTTACCAATTCCATGTCCACTGGACTAACTGCAGCTGCCCTCTCCTTTTTTTTAATTAAACCTGACTTTTTCTAATCTCTGGAATTCACCTTGTATCCTGTATGGTCAGGCCTGAAATACATATAAATACATATTTACATATATACTATTATAACATATATTTATATATTATATAATTAATCTATATTTATAAATACATATAAAAATAAATACATAGCTCTACCACCCCATAAAACAATCTTAGCCAGTGACTGATGGAGGTGGTGTATAAATAGTACAGCTACCTCACCCTCTCTGAGACACGTTTTACACTGACTCTTTGGTGTTCCCCAGTGGGAATAGGCCTGTCATTACTAAGGCAATGTGCTTTATAACAAACCCCTTATTTGCTATCTTCCCTTTCCTATCTCACTTCACACTCCTCTATTGGTTCTTCCTCCAAAACAAAATACTTGCACTGAAATCCTTATCTGAGTCAGCTACTGGGGGAATTAAGACATCAAGTCTTTTCATTTAACCAAGCTCATAATTTGATTACATAAAATCCAAGTTTATGGGGTATACATAAACTAAGATTAGTATAATTGATGTCCCTAGATCAGTGCTTTATGTACACTAATATCTGTATCTTTGTAATTCTGCTTTTAACAGTTTCATACCCAGCAAGGAACCAACCAATCCTACTACCATAGCTATTATACGCCCTTGTCATTCTGACATGACCTTTGTAAACTAACACTAACACTTTCACAAACGTAAGCACATCTCTCTACTTCCTTCCACTTGGACTCCTGGCACTCAGCCTTTTCTTAGCCATACAACTCACAGATGACCAATGGTTCCCTATCATTCCTTTCACACGCAACTCTAATTTCAAACCCTGCCATTTCCTTCCTCATAATCACTCTCATATCCACCCTTTTTTTTCCCATTTCAATTGCCAAAATCTTCATGCACATTAATGAACAAATAAAATTCTATGACCTCATGATCTCAGAACTCTCCACTCCCTTTTCCCTGTAGTTTATCCTGCAGCCATACAAAAGTGTATCTACACTAGGTGTATTTACTTAAACTTGTCTAACCTTCAGTGAGTCCGAATAACCCTAGTCAAGCAGGAGCTTCTTTCCACCTAAAAACTCTGAACACAGGCTTAGTCTACAAAGCATCAAGACCAGAGAACAAGCTCTGAGAACGTAAGTAACGTGTCTTAAATCTAAGAGAGGCTAAAATTGGAAGTTGTAGAAGAAGCTATTTGATGTTCTAAACCCAAAACTAAACTGAATTAACAAGTTTTTAAATGTACCACCAAAGCAACAATCCATGAAATTAAAAAATTGATAAGTTGAATTTTATCAAAATTAACTGCTCTAAGGCTGAGTGCAGTGGTGCACAGCTATAATCCAAGTTATTCAGGAGGTGGGGACAGGAGATCTCAAGTTCAAGGCCAGTCTGCAACTTAGCAAGACCCTATCTAAAAATAAAAAAATTTAAAAGGAATTTAAAAGGGTCGGAAATATAGCTCAGTGGTAGGGTGCTGCTGGATTCAACCCCTATTACAAAAAAAAAAAAAAAAAAAAAANAAAAAAAAAAAGAATCACAGCCTTTGGAACAGGAGTCCCCTGTGATTTTCCTTTGCTAGCAATGCAATAAACCTTCTTTTTCCTTTTTCTCAAAAAAGAAAAAAAATTAGATCAACCACCTCACCAAAGAAGATATAGACATGGCAAACAAGAGAAAAGATGTTCAACAGCATTTGTTATTAGGAAATTACAAATTATAACAATAAAGAGATAACACTATATACCAATATTAGAAGAACTATAATCCAAAAATCCAACAATATCAAATGTTGAGAAGGATGTAGAACACAAGGAACTCTGGTCTATTGCTGGTGAGACTGCACAGTCACATTGAAAGACAGTAGGCAATTTCTCACAAAGTTAAATATGGTCCTACCTAAGATCCAGTGATTACACTGCTAGGCATTTACCCAGCTAAACTGAAAATTTACATCCACATAAAAACTGCATCAAATGTTTATCTAACTTAATTCTTTATTGCCAAAAACTGGAAAAAAAAAAAATGCCCCTCAACAGATGAATGTATAAATAATCTGCAGTATTTCCATAAACAGAATATTGTTCATCAATAAAAAGTATGACATATCAAGCCATGAAACAATATAAAAAAGCTTAAATGCATATTACTAAGTGAAAAAAGCCAGACTAAGAGGGCTAATACTGCATGATCTGAATTGTAACACCAACTAAAGAAAACAAAACTACAAAGACAATAACATTATCAGTGGCTGGTGAGCTTTAGGGGTAATGAAAACTGAGTAGATGAAGCACAGAGAAATTTTTAGGGCAATGAAACTATTGTCTAAGATACTACAATGGTGGATATATGATATTGTGCATTTGTCAACACTTAGTGAACTCTACAACACAAACAGTGACCCTAATTTATGCAAATCTATAACAAATCAAAAGATTCCAGGATAAAATGCAGACTACAACAAAACAATCCAACTGTATTAGTGTATAAAACAACCTCACTGAAGAGTGGGGAAAAGGTAGTGAGGAAGATATGGAAAGAGCAATTCATCAGCCAACTAGATTAGCCTGTTCTCTGTAGGACACTGTACCCAACAATGACAAAATGCACATTCTCTCCAAATGCATATGCATCAAGAAAGATCATATCTTGAACCATAAAACAAACATTAGCAAATTCAAAAGAACTGAAATCATACAAGGTATTTTATCATAATGGATTTAAACTAAAATTCACTAAGAAAAAGACAAATCAATGAAACCAAAACCTGATTCTTTGAAAAGATCAATAAAACTGATACACAAGACAAAATGCAAAAATAAAAGCATACATTACCAACATCACTAATGAAAGAGGAGGTATTACTACAGAATCCATGAACATTAAAACAAATACCATGAGAATACCATTAACAATTCTGTTCAATAAACAGAAATATGACAACTTAGGTAAAACTAATTGATTACTCAAAAGCTACAAATTACCAAAATTCATCCAAACTTCACCAGATAACTAGAATGATCCTATAACTATTAAAGAGATGAATTTGTGTTTAAAAATAAACTTTTATATTCTGTATATTCCAGACTCAATTCTATAAGATCTCTTCCATAACACAAAAGACAAGGAAATACTTTCCAATTCATTTTGTGGCCAGTGCTACCCAAATACAACACCAAAGGAAGGAAGTACAAAAAAGCAAACTACCAATCAGTGTTCATGAACACAGGTGCAGAAGACTCAACGAAATATTAGCAAATCAGACTGAGGGTATACAGCTCAGTGGTAAAGCATATACTAGCATGTGTGATGTCCTAGGTTAAATCCCCAGCACCACAGAAAACAGCATCACACACATATACACACAAATACACAAATTAAATCCAGCAATGTATTAAAACTTCCTACAGAGACATTAGTCATAAAGAGGGCATAGTATTGGCACATGGATAGCAATACAAATTAATAGAACAAATTGGTCAACTGATTTTCAACAAATATGACAAGTTAATTCGGTGGAGAAAGGATAGTCTTTTCAACAAATGATGCTGGAATCAAATTATGATATATTCATACAAATTGTGGAATATCCATAAAATGGAATACTATTCGGCCATAAAAATAATATATTGATGGGGCTGGGATGTAGCTCAGTGGTAGAGCACTTGCCTAGCGCGGGTAGGACCCAGGTTCGATCCTCAGCACCACATAAAAATAAAGGCATTGTGTTGTGTCCATCCACAACTTAAAAAAATAAATATTTAAAAAATATATTGAGAGCTGGGGTTGTGGCTCAGTGGTAAAGCACTTACCTAGCATGTGTGAGGCATTGGGTTAGATTCTCAGCACCACATATAAATAAATAAAGTCCACTGACAACTAAAAAATTTTTTAAAAAATAAAAATAAAAAAGTATTGATGCATGCTACAACATGGATGAACCATGAAAATGTAACAAATGAAAGAAGTCAGTCACAAAAGGCCACATATCACAAGATTCTGTTTATATGAAATTTCCAGAATAGGTAAATCTATAACAAAGAAATAAATAATTGGTTTCCAGGGATTGGTGGGGAGGAAAATAGAGAGTTACTGCTAATGGGAACAGAGTTCCTGTTTTGGGGAGATGAAAATGTTCTGAAATTAGACACTAACGATAGTTGTACAACTCCATGAATGTTCTAAAAAATAGTAAATTATAGGGTGAATTATACAAATAAACAGAAAAGGGACCTTAGTATAGATAAGCCTTTGGGATTGATCCTAGGTTGTGCATTGCTGTTGCTCATTCATTCTGACTTTTACATAAGCCTATAAACTACATTTTAATCATCTACTCCCCTGCTGATGGAAATTTGGATTATTTCCAGTAAGTTTCTTTTTTTTTCTTTTTCCAAATTACAGGCCATGTTTATACATTCTTGTACCTGTCTCTTATTGCACAAGGGTAGAGTTTATCTTGGGTATACACCTAGAAGAGGAACTGCCAATCTGTTTTGAAAGTTCACCTGGGTACATTCCTGTCATCGATGTATTAGAGAGCATGTGGATTCACATCTCCAATGCTTAGCCCACTGGGTTCAGCAAATCTGGCAAATAGTATGGGTATATGTCAACTCATTGTAGTCTTGATTTGCATTTCTTCAAGTACTTATGATGATTTGCATCTCTTCACGTTTGTTGGCCATATGTGTTTCCTTTTTTGTGAAGTGCCTATTTGTCTTTCACAATAAGTTTTTGTTACAGTAGTCATTTAAATGTGTGTGGGGGGGGTTATTTTGTTTTCTTTTTAGTGTAGGGAATAAAACCTAAGGCCACAGTATGCTAGGCAAGCACTCTACCACTGATCCACATCCCTACCTCCCTGCAATTGTGTGTGCATGCACGTGCACACAAACGTACTTGCGGGCATACTTTTTAAAAAAACAACAACTGGGGACTGAACTCAGACTCATTCTACTTCTGAGCTATATCCCCAACACTTTTTATTTTATTTTGAGACAGAACTTCTCTAGGTTGGCCTCAAACTTACAATCCTTCCTGCTTCAACCTCCTAGGAAGCTGGGATTACAGGCATGCCCCACCATGCCCAGCTCCTAAAAAAACATTTTTTTTTACATTTATTCTTAAGTTTTAGGTGGCCACAATATCTTTATTTTACATTTATGTGGTGCTGAGGATCAAACCCAGTACCTTGAGCATGGCTAGGCAAGCAAGCACTCTACCACAATCCCAGCCCCCTAAAAAATATTTTTTTTTAATTTTTTTTTTTAGAGAGAGAGAGAGAGAGAGAATTTTTTAATATTTACTTTTTAGTTCTTGGCTGACACAACATCTTCGTTTTTGTATGTGGTGCTGAGGATCGAACCCGGGCCGAACGCATGCCAGGCGAGCGCGTTACCACTTGAGCCACATCCCCAGCCCCCTAAAAAATATTTTTAAGAACAGATTTTCTAAGTAAAAAAAAAAAAAACAAGCACAAATAAAAATAAGACTGATAAATTAACCTACATGAGCAATCTATGTATCAAAAGACTCATGAGAAAGATGGTAAGACAAGTCACAAACTAGGAAAGGAGATCTGCAATCAACATAACTAAATGAGTGGTAATGGCACATATAGCCTCTACGGGCTGATAAGAGTCTACTTTTCACCTAGGTGATGAGTATTAGGTGTTTACTATATAATAATTCACTAAGCTATAAATATTTTTAGTATCTGTTTTATTCTATAATTAAAAGCTTATGAAAATATAAATTTACCCAATCACACTCATCAAATGAGAAAAAGTCTGAAAACTATTATTTATGTTAACAAAAATATAAAGCCATATGAACTCTCACATACTGCTGTTGAGTGAATAACAGCCATTTCAAGCAGCAAAGGCAGTATCTAATAAATGTTTAAAATGTACAAAACTGATCACCTAGAAATGCCCCTTCCATGATTATGTCCTAAAGAGACACATTCAAGAATACTTAGAACTATATTTTTATAAACACAAAGAGAAACAACTTAAATGCCCATCATCAGAAAAATAGGAAAATAAAACCCTTGCATAGTTAATCACACAAAAGAATACTCTACAGCAAAGCTACATAGTGGTAAAATGGATCAGTTTCACAATGTGAAGTAAAAAATGTTGCAAGAGAATACATACAAAAATGTACTATTTGGGCTGAGGTTGTGGCTCAGTGGTAGAGTGAGCACACGTGAGGCCCTGGGTTCAATCCTCAGCACAACATAAAAGAAATAAAGATATTGTATCCAAATACAATAAAAAATGAATTTTACAAAATGTACTATTTATGCAAAGCTTAAAAGCATGTGCATTAATATAAGCAAGACTGGGACTATGGTGAGACAAGCTAAGTACTTCAGGTACAAGATTTCAGAAAGCATCAATCTCAGAATCACACAAGCCCAGGAATGAAGGCCTCTTATGTTGGGGGCCTAGGTGCCTCCTTCATTTCACCCTTAGCCCTGGCTGTGCATACATGATATTATATATGAATTATTTATGAATTTATGAATTCATACATATATAGCAAAAGTATGAAGAAGCACCCAGGAATAATAATCACTAAATTCTACAAAGTGAAGACTGCTAGAGATGAAAATAAAATCACACGACTATAAAAGGCACTCTACTGGCTATTCTTCATTCATTAGGCTGGATTCTGAGTACACTGTATTTATACTTGACCCTTTTGTATGTCCTATTTCGTTATAAAATTTTAAATCATGGGAGAAAGGGAGTATTTTATTATTGAGCCAGAGTATACCAAATACCATAAACTCTGTGCTTCTATCCAAACACACAGGAACTCTCACAAACTCTCTAACTTAACGTATTAGTCATCACTTCAAGACTTATGATCGGAGCCTCATTTTTATACTTTGGATTTCACTGACAACAAACTCATAAATAGAAGTATCACTCTGCTTTTTTTCTTGCTCTTCAAGTGTGTTTGAATTACTATTTCAATCTTTAGTTGACTCTAAAGCTTCACTCTGTAGTTTCTTTGCAGAATCTTGTTAAGCCATTCATTTTTTGGCAAGGTTCACTTCATTCAAATCAGATAACATAATCTGAAAGATCACTAAGCTATGTGCTGCTCTATGTTCTAATACACTGGAAGCAAACAAAACAGGAAGATCACGTTACAGATGCCCCAGGTTGAGCTGTTCTGCCCCAGGTTGAGCTGTTCCCACCACCCTCTCAGGCTCCTAGCCTATGCAGGCACTGAGGCGTTTCATCAAACATACAGATGGAGTAAAGTGACAGTCTTCAGGTTAATTATCAGTAAAACTTAACTGCTCATACTGTCTTGTTACACCCTCCCTAGAGGATCATTTTGCCTGCTTCCTACTTTGGAGACCACTGCTTCTTCAAAAAAAAAAAAAAATGGAGTGAGAAAATAGGATTGTGCTAGGCTTAAGGAGCAAATCAGGACTGTGGCTGTTAGAATAAGATAAGGAAATTGAGAGCCTATGTGGTTAGGCAACTTGGCCTGAGGTTACAAAGCTAGTAGTTTGTGCAGTTAGCCAATGATGTGGTTCCAAAGCCCATTCTCTTCCCATTGACACATCATCTCCTCCAGGGCAGGCACGTGAAGCCAAGAAATAAGGAAAGAAATCAGGCCCCAAAACTATGTGAGTTAACTGAATCTGGAGGAGAGCACAACAAGAAGTCCTTATACCCTGATCTCTAAGAACACAATGTGTTCCGGAGTTGGACAAAGTCTGCAGGCAGAGGTTAAGTAATTGCTTCAGTAAAGACTACAGGAAGGAAAGATAAAGCTTTGGAAATGTTTTCTGAACATCTCTGCACTGAACCTAAATGTTGAATACCCTTCATTCTGTTGGTTTCTTAACCCTTCCCAGCTCTCAGTTATATCAAAGCATCTAGGTATCAAAAGTTCTTATGTAAGTCAGGCACTATGGTGCATGCTTGCAATCCCAGCTACTCAGGAGGCTGCAGCAGAAGGACTGAAAGTTCAAGACCAGTCTGGTCAATTTAGTGAGACCCTGTACCAAAACAAAAAATAAAAAGGGTTAGGGACATAGCTCAGTGGTAGAGCACCCCTGGGTTCAATCCCCAGTACCACCAAAAAAAGAAAAAAAAAAACGTTCTCATATAAATTCACAATCTCCCAGCAAGCCTCCACCAGTTAGTCTCTGGATGTCCACTTGATACCGGAGTCAGTGGGGGATGGGGCTGGGGTTGTGGCTCAGTAGTAGAGCGCTTACCTTGCATGTGTGAGGCACTGGGTTTGATTCTCAGCACTGCACATAGATAAATGAATAAAATAAAAATTTATCAACAACTAAAAAAACAAAAAAAAGAAGTCAGTGAAGGCTGAGAATGTCCCTAACAAATACTTTGTTACAACTAGCCAAACTTTTTTGAAAAAATAGCTAACTTCCTTGCTTATCTCAGGAAAATTATCAAGTATCCTTCCTCTAATACTTCTCTTTCAGTTTAAAAGAAATGCCACAGAGGGCTGGGAATGTGGCTCAAGCAGTAGCGCGCTCGCCTGGCATGCGTGCACCCCGGGTTCAATCCTCAGCACCACATACAAACAAAGAAAATAATCTGACAGCATTCTCTAGGTTCCTAATAAAAAATATTCAATAATTGCTCTCCACTACTACACAGAGCTCTGAGTGGCTAAATATAACCTCACAGCGCAGATAAAACATTTAGCACAATACTTGGCACAAAATAAGAACCTAGTAAACATCAGCTGTCATTATTGATATTATTAGGACTATTTGATTATGCTAGAGTAGAGAGCACATATTTTATGTATAGATTATAGATTATTTAGTCCAAACCTGAATATCACATTTCAGTCCTGCTTTAACTTATATACAGTGCATTAGAACACAGAAATTCAAAATCAAAATGCATTTTCTTTAAAGACTATGTTTGTTAAAAACGAAATAACAAGTAAATCATATACAACATACGTGTTTCTCTCAGTTAACTATAATGCAGAAAGTTCTGTCCTACTTCTGATATATTTTAAAATATAATAATTTCAACAAATTCCCTCCCCAAAAAAGGCCTCGATAAAATTCGACACCCAACATAAACACAAACCAGGAAGAGAAGAAAACTTCCTTAAATTGACAATAGACATCTACCAGAAACCTTCAGAAAACATGCTATCAAATAGTGAAACACTGGAAGCTTTCCCATTCAGGAATACGATTAAAATGCCCATTATCATCCTAGCTATTCAACGTTTATACTGGAAGGCCTAGGCAATGCAATAAAGAGGAGGGAAAAAAACAACAGGTATACAATTGTTAAAACCCTGGCCAATTAAGTCTTCTAGTCAAAGTAGTCAGTAAGTAGATACTTTGATGTATCCTCTCTGCTCAAATACATAGTAATAGAAAAAAAATTACATAAAAATCAAAAGACATAAGGTTCAAAAATAAGAGAAGCTTTCACTTGGATCAGAAACAGAACAGATACACGAAGTTGTGAGTAGGATGAATCTGCAAGCTTGGGGGACTGAAGAACAGACCAGGCATATACAGTACTTCCTGCAGAGCCATCATGGCACAAAGCAGGGGAGAGTGGAGAACAGGAGACATCTGAGCCAGACTCACTACTGAAAGCCAGGGATGAGGCTAAAGCTGAAAGGAAGCTAGAAAATCTGCTGCAAGTCACTGCCTAGAAATGGCAGTTTATTTTTTTTTTTAATATTTATTTATTTTTTTTTTTAGTTTTCGGCGGACACAACATCTTTGTTTTAATGTGGTGTTGAGGATCGAACCCGGGCCGCACGCATGCCAGGCAAGCACGCTACTGCTTGAGCCACATCCCCAGCCCAGAAATGGCAGTTTAGATAATGTTCTATGCTTAGGAAAGTAATAGGGTAGAAACCCAGATTCATGGCCAAGAAACTGAATCAAAAACAATCTATGAGTGGATCTAAATAACCCAGTTACCTCCAAGGGGAAAACCTCTGACCCATCATTATCATATCTGTTCTAGACTGGGGTCTCAAAGGCCAGCTGAACATCGAAATACTACCACGCAAAGAATGAGCACAGAGATTGGAAACAAAATCAAAAGCACTCAAACTCACGATGAAATCAGTGAATCAAAACTTCAAAACACATTAAGAAATAGAACGCTAAGAAAAACAACAGTAGCAGAAATTTAATATGACTTCATTATGGATGAAGCTTAACTTTACAGAACAGCCTGACAAAGGCTTATTTTATAGTCAATTTAGGGTACCTGGACATAAACGTTTTACATTATTGGGAAGGCAAAATGCTACTGTCATTTTGAAAGCCAGTTCACAAGTTTTCTACACAGCTAAATATACTCTTACCATATGATCTAGCATCATTCAAAGTATTTACTCAGGCAAGTTAATAACTTGTGTCACACCAAAACCTGCACAGAGATGTTTATAGTAGTTGTATTCAGAATTGCCAAAAACTGGAAGCAACCAAAATGTCCTTCAGTAGGTGAATGAACAAACTGGTACTTTCATACAATGGGGTATTAGTGCTAAAAAGAAATTAGGTAAACAGATATGGAAGAACCTTCAGTGAACATTACTAAGTGAAAGAAGACAATCTGAGAAAGCTACATACTTATGTGACATTCTGGAAAAGGTAAAACTATACAGATAGTAAAACAATCAGAGGTTGCCAGGGGCTTAGGGTGGGACAGAAAAGAAATGGAACAGGAGGGGCTGGGGTTGTGGCTCAGCCATAGAGTGCTTGTCTAGGATGGGTTCAATCCTCAACACCACATGAAAATAAATAAATAAAATAAAGGTATTGTGTGAAACTATAACTAAAAATAAATTTTAAAAAGAAAGAAAGAAATGGAACAGGAGGATATTCAAGCAGTAAAATTATTCTTCATGATTCTATAATCACAGTATACATAATGTCATGTAATGATATTAATCATATATGCCATTATGCATTTGTCAAAATCCAGGGAACTGTATAACATGAAGAGTGAAGTAATATGAAGTTCATACATATAAGTTCTAATATGAACTCTAATATATCAGTTAATAATAAATATATCAATAATGTTCATCAACTGTAACAAATGTACCACACTAACACAAAATGCAGACAATAGGGGAAACTGTACAGGAAACAGATGGTACACAGGAACCCTTTGCATTATCCAGCAATTTTGGTTAAAGTTGTATTGATCTATTTTTATTCAGTTATGTACACTGTTTTAAAAACACCACTACTGGGTATGATGGTGCATGCCTGATATCCCAGCAGTTTGGGAGGCTGTGGATCCTAAGTTTGAGGCCAGCCTCAGCAATTTAATGAGACCCTAAGCAACTTAGTGAGACCCTGTACCAAAACAAAAAATAAAAAAGTCTGGGGAAATGGCCCAGTGGTAAAGTGCCCCCAGTTCAATCCCCCAGTCCATATATATGTACATATATATGTATATATGTATGTATGTATATATGTGTATATACACACACATATAATTATATTTATAAATATATATATTTTATGTGTAAAATGGTCAGTTATATATGTATATGTGTGTGTATGTATGTGTGTGTATATATATGTGTGTGTGTGTGTATATATAATATATATATATATAATATATATATATATATATATATCCGGAGATGAAATCTCTGTGCTCGTTCTTCTCTGTGTGGTGGAATGTGTATGTGTGTGTGTGTGTGTGTGTGTGTGTTACACACACTCCACCACACAGAGAAGAACGAGCACAGAGATTTCATCTCTGGGAATACACCGAAAGAATTAAAAACACAAACTTTAACAAACACATATATATCTTCATAGCATTATTCAAAATTGCGGAAAAGTAAAAATAACCCAAATGTCAATCAACGGATTAATGAATAAATAAAATGTACAAGTACACACACACACAATGGAATATCATTCGGCCCTAAAAGAGAAATTTTGCTGGGCACAGTAGCACACTCTTGCAGTCCCAGCTCTTAGGAGGCTGAGGAAAAAAAAAAAAAAAATCACTTGAGCTCAGTAGTCTGCAGCTAGCCTGAGCAATACAGCAAGCGCCCATCCCAAAAAATTAAAAAAGGGAAATTTTGACATAATATGGATGAAGAAGACATTTTGCTAAGTGAAATAAACCAAATACAAAGGACAAATATTTAGGATTCCACTTAAATGAGGTCCCTAGTACATCCAGTTTCATATAGACTGAAAGTAGAACAGGAGTTGCCAGGGAATGTTGATAGGGGAAGATTTGGGAGTTATTCTTTTGGGGGGAAATGAGAAAGTTGTGAAAAATGAATGATGGTTTGGTCGCTAACAATGTGAATGTACTCAATTATCATAGATATGTACACTTAAAAATGGCAGAAGTGGCCAGGTGTGTTAGCACATACCTAGAATCCCAGCCACTCAAAAGGCGGAGGCATGAGGATCACAAGTTCAAGGCCAGCTTGTGCAACTTAGTAAGACCCTGTCTCAAAAATAAAATAAAAGGGCTGGAGGTGTAGCCCAGTGGTGGAGTGTCTGCCAAGCATGTGGGAAGCCCTGGGTTCAACCCCCTGCACTAAAGAAAAAAAGAAAAAAAAATAGTACATTTTATGCTATGTATATTTTACCAAAATTATTTAAAAAGTGCTAGAAAACTAGTTATATGTGTATGCACACACACACTCACTCTTCTTCATTATACCATACATATAAGCAAATTCCATATGGACAACAAAACTTTTTTTAAACTTTTGGGGAAAAAATTGAGGAATATATAATTCATACCCTGAGGTAAAGAAATTTTTCTTGACCCCCCCCCAACACAAAGACAAGCCACTTGAGAAAATTTTTCATAAATATAACATTAAAACTTATATATAACTAAAGACATTCTTAACAAAAGGAATGGAAAGCCTCAAACTGATAAGATGCGTTTGGAACACAAAAATCCATCATAGAATTAGCAGCCAAAGAAACAATTATTCTTCAGAAGTTAAAAGATGCAGAAACTGTGATCTAAATCTACAAGTGAATATGCTCTGCAGTTAAAAACAGGCCATATCTATAAGTAGCAACAAGGTTAAATCGCCATCAATTATAATTCAAAAATGTGCACCCCTGTGATCCAGCAATTCCACTTTTCATCCACTGGACAATGGCCATTAATAAGGAGAGGACTGATAGCTACAATATAAGACAACATATACTAACATAAGAGATTGTTAAGAAGACTCAGATCCCTATGTTCAACCCAAAAAAAATCTTTTAGGAAAGAGAGTTGCAAAATGAGGTGGACAGTATGATGTCATTCATGCAGGGGGACATGATTTTTTTTTTTCATATTATCTATATATTCATGAAAATGCATAAAGATCTGGAGGAAGTACAATAAACTGCCAATTACAGTTCCTATAGAGGACTAGGTAGATCAAGTGGGCTTTTACTCTGTCTGTACCATTCACAAGCAAGTGTGCATCCTGAGCCACTTGTAGAATCACAGCACACAACCACACAGACAGCGATGTAACTCCAGGAGCCACCAGACATAGGGACTCCAATTCAAACAGCACCCCTAAGGCTGGGCAATACACAGCCTGCACAACTACACACCACAGATCTAATATTTGTATAGTAAGAAATATATAAAATGGGAGGCTGACTGCAAACCAGCATGAGGAACTTTCTATACTTTGACTAGAATAGTGGTTACAAAGTACATATACTTTTCAAAACTTCAACTCTAAACATGAAGTCTGCATTTTATCATATGTATACTGTACATCAAAAAAGTTCATTTTAAAATAAATACAAATTGCCAGGCACAGTGGCACATGCCTGTGATCCCAGCAACTTGGAAGTCTGAAGACAGAGAATTGTAAATTTGAGACCCGCTTGGACAATTTAGCGACACCCTATCTCAAAAAACAAAAATATATATATATATTTTTGAAGGGTTGGAGATGTACATTAGTGGTAGAGTGCTCCTGGGTTTTATTCCCAGTACCAAAATAATAAAATTAAATAAATATAAATTAAATATCTAAATAAAATACTGGAACAGTCAGTATTTTATTTAGATATTTATGCTTAAGGAAAGCTTTGTATAACATAGGCACCCCAAAGCAAGAACTAGTACACACGTGCTGGTACCCTGAATTACACAGTACTAAAATGAAAATTAACTTACTACTTCAAGGCTTACCACACAATGCCAAGTTGTCTCTCAGGCCAAATTTAGTGGAACCTAAAAATCTTGCCAGCACTACCCTGACTGCACAACCCCCTTCAAAGGCAATTCCACTTAAGTCTGATAAAAATCCTCAGAGAACTCATAAAAGGTCAAGTTTTAATTTGGCAGACAAAGTAACCCAACAGGCACTGCAACCCAGGGAACCAAAATAGCAGCTTGGAGCTGGAGAGTCCAATCAAGGCAGAGGACAGGTAAAATTCTGGCCTTGATTTCAGAGCAAGAACACTTTTTTTTTTCCTATGGATCTAACATCCAAATCCAAGAATCGAGATAAAAATGACAAAGTATTTTCTAGGCAAAAGCGCTCTCTTTCCTCCTCAAAGGACAAAAAAAAAAAAAAAAAAAGCCAATGCTAGAAGGATCAGAATAGGATGTTCTGGAGCAACTGTCCCAGGAGCAAGCTCCTCACAGTCAACCTACAAGGAACACGAGAAAGCGGTAGCATGGTCACAGGGATGATTCCATCGCCTTTGCCATTACTTTAACATACCCAGCTCTCAGAACCTATTGTTACCTCACAAGGCAAAAGACAAGAGTGTGCGCTTGAGGTACATGGTAAGTCCATCAACCATCCCTAACACTAGAATAATTGTTACTGCTCTGTATAAAATGTAGGGAAATCTTGCTTCGTTCATTCATTCACGGCAATGGGCATTTATTGCACAACTGTTGTGCGCCAGGCCACATTCTGAGGATTTAGCAGCGAACAGTAATGGAGCTTAATTCCAGTTGGGAAGGAAGGGAACTTCCTTTCTTTCCAAATTTATTTTCCCCCTCTCCTTTAAATGTCACGCAGAAAAGCCTTTAAAACTTTCCCAAATTCCTCCCACAAGCTTTTCTTGACCTTCCTACTTTATCCCAAAACCAAGCAATTTAGAGATCCAACTTCCCAATACTGAGAAAATACGAAAGAGACCTAAAGTGAGTAAGTCATGAAACATAAAATTCAATGCTACTTGGTTATTTTACATGCATACCTAAATTGTTAACACCTCGACAGCAAATTATGGTTGTGTTTTATACTATTTCGAGGCCCAGTGCTGATCACGGTTTTCTACGCACAGTAGCTAATCAATAAACGTTTGCTAAGAATGCTGAAAGGTCTACCTAATCCCAAGGCCTGGCACTGGAATTTAATAGCGAGCATTCGTTAGCTGCATCCTTCCTCCTCTCAGGACACTTTCCTTTCCAGGATGACCTCGTGAGCAGGTTGGCTATTAGGCGCCTCGGGAAACAGCGTTTGGGGAATAAATTCCTTTCTCTCTGCCAGGGCCTGCCTGCTCACCTGCCCTCTGCCAGGACCTGCCTCATTCGCCCCCTTCCACACCTAACGCACTGCCTCCTCCCAGCGAGTCTGGCTCAGCAGCATCTGCCCGGCGTCCACACCCGGCTCCGCCGCCGGGAGCCCACGGCGCCCTTGGGACCCGAGAGACCCCTCCCCAGGGGGGACTCTGTGCCCCGCCGCGCAGACGGGACTCCGCAGCATC
>NW_025999977.1:41399357-41406452 GCF_001458135.2 Marmota marmota marmota | reverse complement strand
AGGGGGCGGGGAGGTGGGCCGCGTTCCCTTCGAGACCCGCCCCCGCCGCCCGGCGAGACCCGCCCCCGGCTCTCCAGCGGGTGTGGGGCGCAGACCGACCTTGCCCCCTCCTGGCCTCTGCAGCTCTGGCTGCGGCGGAGTGGCGCTTCAACTCCACAGGTATCTGCCCCGCCAGGTGAATGCTCTGCTTGATGTGACTACAAGGTAAAGAATGCAAAGAACCATCCCCGTGAATCATTCATCCGCCCCTCTCTGGGTAATCCTGTCCCGGTGACTTTCCAAATTAACTCAGCAAGCTCACTGAACACCGACTCTGCGCCTAGCGCTGCACCAGGTGCCGTGTGGGTACAAGGTCATGGTCACGGCCCCTGGTCTAAGGAGCGCATAACTTAGAGGGAAAAGCAGTCGTGTATAAACAACCAGGTCTAGTGACCCGTGCAAAGGCAAGCCACAGTCAGATGCTGTGCTAGGATGAGGAAGAGATTACTTCCGCTTGACGTGCAGAGGCGTTCCTGGAAGAGAGGCATTTATGTTCAGCCTAGAAGAAAAAAAAAAGAAGTCCTAGGAAAAAGCCAGGAGGGCATTAAGACTCGGTAGAACTTGAGCAAAGAAGCACAGGTGACCAAGATTTACCAGCTCAGCACCTTTTTAATATTGTGTGTGTGTGTGTGTGTGTGTGTACCTTTCCAAACTGTGTGAAATATAGGAGAAGGTGCCAAATTGGGAACAGCCAAACCTTTTTAATGGCCCAAGTGATCATTTTTTTCAACATTTTTTAAGACTCAAAATGGCAACGTCCTTTAAGAGTTATAAAGCAACCCCAGGTCAATGCGCTTTGAGTTGAGTGTTTTTTACTGCTTTTTGGCACCTTATGGTAAGGCAGATCGAGCCACCTCCTGCTGCGGTCTGCCTGCCTGCCTTTAGAACACCCTCTTCCTTCTCCTCTCGTCTGCCTATTTTTAAACTCCTATAATGAAGAAAATGCTTATAACCAACTTTAAGTAAGAGTAAACAGTTTCTTCAAAAAAGAGTATCACCTTTCACACATGGCTTGTGCAAATATTTTGCATACCAGAGAGGACTAAGATACTAAGATACTAAGACTAAGATACTAAGACTAAGATACTCAGAATAGAGGTAAGAGACATCTAGTTTATTTTTTAAAATATTTTTTAGTTGTCAATGGACATTTTATTTATTTATATGTGGTGCTGAGACTCGAACCCAGTGCCTCACACATGCTAGCCACTGAGCTACAACCCTAGCCTCTAGTTTATTCTTTGACCAATTATTGAGCATCTATTACAGAAAAGGCATTGAAAGGGTAACTCACTGATTCTCTTCTTTAAGAGAAAGGTGTAAGAGATACAAAATAAATATGTAGAGGCTGGAGTTGTGACTCAGCGGTAGAGCACTCACCTCCTACGTGTGAGACCCTGGGTCTGATCCTCAACACCACATAAAAAAATAAATAAGTGAAATAAAGGTATTGTGTCCAACTACAACTAAAAAATAAATAATATTTAAAAAATAAACAAATATGTACATATTGCTTGATGTGTTTGCCCAATTGATAGAAACCAAGGTTTCAGTATGTGAGCTAGACTCATAAATCAATTTTGGAATTAACTACTTCAGGTGCACTTGTCCTCACATCTTTCCATCTCTGTTCTGTGTTTTCATTACCTCCACGTCCTCAGAAAACCTTTCAAACATCTTTCACTAATTCTTTCCCTAATATTCCAAAATTATTGACTTCTCTTGTTTACCTGTTCTTTTTCCTACCTCATCTATATATGTTCAAGCTCTTCCAGTCCTGGGGTAGGGGCAGAAGGAAGAAGTTTCCACCATGATTACTATTCCCTCTGTATTTTTCTTCACAAATGTCTTGAAAGCCATCTGAAGTCATTACCTCCTCAGAGGCTTCTCGCTCTTCAGTCCGTGGCTGTGCT
The DNA here is from genome assembly GCF_001458135.2 of Marmota marmota marmota. NCBI lineage: Eukaryota > Metazoa > Chordata > Mammalia > Rodentia > Sciuridae > Marmota > Marmota marmota. The sequence goes on along the minus strand of NW_025999977.1, from coordinate 41,404,500 downwards.
CCACCACTCCACTGCCTATTCTTAGTCATTAATGCTTCTTTTGATCCTAAATGCTATGGCCCAGTTAAGTCTTCATTTTACTAGAACTTCCAGTGGCACTTGACTATAGAAGCGTGCTACTCTTTTTGAAACATGGCTCCATGACATGATTCCTCTTTTAACCCCTTTAGCCACTCAGTTTCCAAAATTCTGTCCTCAGCTCATCTCACCCCACACCTTCTCCCTGAGCCATTTCACATACTCCATATCTTCATCTATCACCCATGGCTGTTACTCCAAATTGTATTATCACTAACTTAGGCCACTCCTCTGGGTTCCTCATGCACAAAAGCCTACCAGAATATCCTAGAGACCTCAAGCTCTGCATTTCAAAAAGTGTATGGCACTACTGTCCATCCAGTTGCCCATTCAAACACCTCTAATTAACCTTTATTCCTTGTTTCTCCTTGCTGCTTCCAATAATCAAAGTCCTTTTCTTTTGTTGTTGTTATTGTTTTGTTTGTTTGTTTGTTTGTTTTTATACCAGGGATTGAACCCAAGGGCATTTAACCACTAAGCCACATCCCCAACCCTTTTTATGTTTTATTTTGAGACAGAGTATTGCTAAGTTGCTTTTAGCCTTACTGAGTTGCTAATGCTGGCTTCGAACTTCTGATGCTCCTGCCTCAGCCTCCCAGGTAGCTGGAATTATAGGCATGCACCACTGCACCCAGCTACAAAGTCCTCTGGATTCTACTTCATTAATACTTCTAGAACCTGTCCCTCTTAGCTCTTCTCAGCTAGGCTAGTGCAAGAACCTTTTATCTGCTTCGCTACTCTACCTGTATCTCCAGTTTCTTCTAATCCATGTTCCATATGCGGGTTGTAGAAAACTTTCCAATGTACCACACATGGTGTCACTACACAGCGTGGCACACAGACCCTCCATTAATCTAGCCTTTGCCTATCTATCCATTCCATCTTGTGTTGCTGTCTCCACACACACACATCACCCAAATTCCTGGAATGTTTCTGCTTTCCCTAACCTCCATACCTTTGTGCTTGTTTTGCTTTTTGTTTGGAATTTCATTTGAATAAAAGCAAAGGGTATGCAATGTAAGTGTAGTTGAAGTTCCATGTATTTTTTTTCTCTTTCCATATGTTTTATTGGTACAATGTAGTCATACATAATAATGGGATTTGTTGTTACATATTCATACATACATACAGCTTAACTATAATTTGGCCAACATAACCCCTTAGCACTTCCCGCCTCCCTGCATACTCCTGCCCCCTGGTTCCTTTCCTTCAGTGATCTCCCTTCTATTTTCATAAATCCTCTCTCCTTCTTTTCCTTTTTCCTCTCTAGTTTCCATATATGAGAGAAAACATGCAACTCTTGACCTTCTGAATTTGGCTTCTTCCACTTAACATAATGTTCTTAGTTCCATCCATTTTTCTACAAATGACATAATTTCATTTTTCTTTGTGGTTGAATAAAACTCCATTGTGAACATATAACACATTTTCTTTATCCATTCATCTGTTGATGGACACCTAGGCTAATTTACAATCCCACCAACAATATAAAAGTGTTCCTTTTTCTTCACGTCCTCTCCAAGCATTTACTATTACTTGTATTTTTAAAAAATATTTATTGTAGTTGTACACAATATCTTTATTTTATTTATTTATTTTTATATGGTGCTGAGGATCGAACCCCAGGCCTCACATGTGCTAGGTAAGCACTCTACTGCTGAGCCATAACCCCAGCCCTGTTATTTGTATTCTTGATGACTGCCATTCTGACTGGTATGAGATGAAATCGCAGTATAGTTTTGATGATGTTGAAAAGTTCCATGTATGTTGAAGCTATACTCCAAGAAACTTTCTGGAAATAAGAACACATAAACCTATACAATGGAATGGCTCCCATGTACCTGAGGAACTTACCAGAGAATGATCAACTCTGAGAGCTATACTATTAAAATTATTAGACATAATAATAAAAATAATGATAACAGCCTCCAAGGCCTTCAGGCAAAAAAAAAAAAAATCAAATTGTTTAAAAGGAAAATTAGGCTGCAGGTCATTAAAGATGGAGACAAATTCTTTTCACTCCTTTTGATCTAGGCTGGCCTTAGTGAACTACTAGTCAATACAATATGTGATATTCTAGGATTTCCAAGCCCAGGGCACTAGAGCTCTTAAGTTATCCATCTGGGTCTTTCTTTTATCCATCTGGGAACACTTTCTTTTAAAGCCCTGAGCTGTTATGGAAAGTATCTCACTTCCTGTGGAAAGGTCCTGAGACCACACTGAGAGGGAGGACATGGTCAATCCTGGCTGATACCAAGTGAAGTCATCATTAGCGCTCTGACTCAGCCCAGACATCAGCTGAATGCCTCTGAGTGACCTCCTCTGAAGTCATGTGGAACAGAAATATCATCCAATCAAGACCTACCTATGTAGGTATGTGGTTCCGAGGAAGAGAACTTATCTAGCATGTACAAGGCCCAGGGCTCAATTCCCAGCACCTTAAAAAAACTAACAAAAACAAAAGATCTGTATATCAGGTATTTAGTGCATGCCACCAGTGAAATGACTGGAACCCAGCCCCAGCTCCCTGCCTCTTTTCCAAGAGATCCTTGTTTTCTAGAAGTCTCCCAGATGCTTCCCTTGGGCAGAAGTAAGGAAGCCCCACAGAAGGCAGGTGGCTTCCTGGGATGGAGAAGATAATCTGAGGATGTGCTTGGGCTAAGTCCTTTCCCGTCTGCTTTGTGAGCCTGCCTGTGGCTGCAGGTTAGGCTGTAAGACCCAGAAACCCACCTAAGCTTTTGCAGGGACACAATTAAACCCTTAATAAGTATCCATCAATAAAATGTAATAGCTCCAGATGTGGTGGCACATGCAAGTAAACTGAGCTACTCAGAAGGCTGAGGCAGGAAGATTGCAAGTTACAGGCCAGCCTAGGCAACTTAGCAACACCCTGTCTCAAAATGAAGAATAAAATGGGCTGGGGTGAAGTTCAGTGGCAGAGCATCCCTGGGTTCAGTCCCCAGTGCTGGAAAAAATTTTTAAAAAGTAATGGGAACACAGCCCTGCTCATTCAAGGGCTATATGTGACAGAGATTATACACAAAGCTTCAAGAATTAACTGTGTGACCCTTTACAGAAAAAGTTTGTCATTCCCTGCTTTAAAGGATAGGGTGGGGTGGGAGATACAATTCAGTAGTAGAACACTTGCCTACCATGCATAAGGCCTTGGGTTCAGTCCCCAGCAACACCTACACACACACACACACACACACACACACACACATTCTTACTTTAAGGCATTCATTCTAGGGTAATTTATTGTGAGTCTGTTAGCCAAAACAGCTGGCATCAGACTTCCCAAGAGCAACATGCCAAGCAAGGCAATAGTGATGCAGTGTCTTCTAGAAACTTAAGGAAAGAAGATGCAGGCAAAGGATTTTATATTTACCCACCCATGCCATTTATCAAGCATCAAGACTATAGGAAAAAATGTTTATAAAATGCAAGAAATTAAGGAATAGTGCACATATAAGCTTATCCTAAGTATCCGCAAAAACACAGGCCAGCAAATTTTTCGAAAACATCAGATAGTAAATATTTTAGATTTGGCGACCTGACTACTCTACTCTGCCATTATAGCACAAAAGCAATGGTAGATGATATGTAAATAAGTAGGTCTGGTATGTTCCAGGAAGCCCCACAGAAGGCAGGTGGCTTCCTGGGATGGAGAAGATAATCTGAGGATGTCTTAGGCTAATAAAATTTATAAATTTTATTTATAAAACAGGCACAGGCATAAAAATTGGGCTGGATTTGCTGCCTCTTTACTAGAGGAAAAGAAGTAGTAGGAAGTTCCTCACAAAGAACCATGAGGCCCATATGGCTCAAGAAAATAATATACCATGGCCAAGTGGGGTATGTCTTAGTCTTCTAGGGCTACCGTAAGAAAGTCCACAGGTTGGCTGGCAAGAGAGAGAGAGAAAGAAAAAGGAAGGAGGGAGGGAGGGAGGGAAGAAACTAACTTATTTCTTTGCAGTTCTAGAGGCTACAAGTCCCAGATCAGGTGTTGCCAGGGTTGATTGCTCGTGAGCCTCTTTAACTTGTAGATGGGCCTCTGAATCTGTCTTCAAATGATCTGCCCTCTATTCTTATACACCTGTGTCCTAATCTCCTCTTCCTATAAGGACATCAGTCATGTGGGACTAGGGTCCACCTCTAAAAACTTCATTTTATCTTAATCATCTCTCTAAAGACCCTATCTCCAAATACAGTCACATTCTGAGATACTGGAGATTAGAACTTCAACAACCTAAATATAAAAGCTAAAGCTATAAAACTCTTAGAATAAAACATAGGTATAAAATATTTATTACCTTGGGCCTGTTAAAGTCTTCTTAGGCACAACACCCAAAACAAATGATAAAAGAAAAAGTAGGTCAGTTGGACTTTATCAATTTAAAACTTTTTTTGTGGGGTTTGAGGAGTGGGGATTGAACCCAGGGGCATTCTACCATTAAACTACATTCTAGCCCTTATTTTTTATTTTGAGGCAGGGTCTTGCTTAGTTACCTAGGCTGGCCTCAAACTTGGGATCCTCCTGCCTCATACTCCTGAGTCACTAAGATTATAGGCATGTGCCACCATGCCTGATGGTATGTTATTTATATCTCAATATATATTTTTATTTTTTCTCAATATATATTTATCTCAATATATATTTTTATCTTAATATATAGTTGAAGAAAACCATTAAATACTCCTGGAAGATACAAATATATACTTGGTTTTGATTAAAATATCTGATCATTAAAGTAACAATTTTTCTTACATTAATGTATAAATTTAATATGATTCCCTCCAAAATATAACTTTTTTTTTTTTCTCTGTAGCTGAACAAGTCGATACCAAAGCTGAAAGGAAAAAAATAAACACTCAAGAATAGCACAGTTTGGGGGCTGGGGATGTGGCTCAAGCGGTAGCGTGCTCGCCTGGCATGTGTGCGGCCCGGGTTCGATCCTCAGCACCACATACAAACAAAGATGTTGTGTCCGCCAAAAACTAAGAAATAAATATTAAAAAAAAAAAAAAAATTCTCTCTCTCTCTCTCTCAAAAAAAAAAAAAAAA
>NW_025999977.1:41341662-41398880 GCF_001458135.2 Marmota marmota marmota | reverse complement strand
AAAATAAAAAAAAAAAAAATTCAAATCTCTCTCTCTCTCTCCAAAAAAAAAAAAAAAGAACAGCGCAGTTTGGCACATGAATAGGCAGACCAATGGAACCAAATAGAAGACCCTCTAGGTGTGAAATTCCTGTAGGTGAAAAACAACTGAGTCAAAGTGGGACTTTGTAATAAATGGTGTTGGGGCAACAATACCTCATACTCCATTGGTGAGATAGGAGGGAATAGATTGCTGAAGAGAATGAGAAATAGTGCCATCCTTATGAAGAAGCATTTGGCAGGATCTAAATGAGACACTGTGTACATTCACCTTTCATCCCAACACTGTGGCTTCTAGGAATTCACCTCAAAAATACTCCCAAACCACATGTACACTCTTACATATGCGGGCGTCTTCCTTATCCTATTATTTGGATTTGCAAAATATTAGAAACTACCTAAATGCCCAAATATGGAAGATTTATTCAATAAACTATGATATACACAATGTAACACAAGGAAGCATTTAAAAGAAGAAGACCTTCATTAACTGCTAGTAATATATATTGAAAATGAGAACCTAAGCTATAAAAGCAAAGTACAGAAACATTTTTTTGTGTGATAAAGACAAGAAATTAGAAAATGTAATGGACTTGCTTATTTAAGACAAGAAATTAGAAAATGTAATGGACTTGCTTATTTTAGTAAAAAGAAATACAAGAGCCAGTAAACCAGAATACAGTAAAAATTAGTTATCTACAAGGAATTTGGTGAAAGGACAAGATAGGAAGGATGAGGAGGAAGAGAAAATTCTGAGGTTATCTTTTGGTGTAGGTAACCTACTTACAAAGCACATCAATGTTACATACATTCAGAAATAAAATTAAATCAATCAACAAAGGAAAAATTGAAAACCTGTAACTGAATGCAAATAGAAACAAATGAATCCAATGGTATGTTAATAAGTGACATTACTGCAATGAAGAGGGAAGAAAGAAGTGAAACCAATCAAGTCATTTTGAATACAATATTTTGATATACCACAGTCTAATGCAGATAATAAAAAAAATCAATAATAAATATAAGATAATAAAAAAAAATCAATCCCAGAAAAGAAGAAACACAATGGACAATAAACATTTTAAAATACTGGTTATCTTAATTGCTGGGCTAGGGATGTGACTCAGTAGTAGAGCACTTGCCTAGCATGCCCAAGGCCCTGGGTCCAATCCCCAGCACCACAACAGGGAAAAAGCAAAAACAAAACAACCACAACAACCACCCTTGCCATTCTAGTGGGTGTGAAACATTATAGTTTTAGTTTTTTAATTTGCATTTCCCTGAATGCTAATGAAACTGAGCATCTTTTCAAGTGAATTTGACAAGAAAGTTAAATTAGCAAAGTGTTTGAAATTTAGTATCCAGTGTTAAAGAGTTTTTTGAGGAAATGTAAATTAGACAATCTTTCTGTGGGGTGATTTGGAAATACATATAAAAATCTTTAAGAATTTTGAGATCCTTTTGTTACCGCTATTTACCAGTGACCAGTCCTTGTGTCCCCGAATGCTCCGAGGCAAGTGTAGAGTGGAAAGTGGAAGCTTTATTAAAGGACAGCAGAAAAGACTTCTCCCCAGAGGAAGAAGGGGACCCAAAAGGTGGAATCCGTGGAAGGGGGAGGTCTTCTCTTTTTCATAGCTAAGGGCTTCTTTTAGTCCTCCCGCATTCCTGTCCTTTGTTTCCCTTTATATCGCAGTGATAGAATGCAGGTGAGAAGGCCAAAAGGTGAGAGATAGGTGGGCTGAAGGAGTAATCTGGGCAGGAAGGGCCTGGGGTGATTTGATTAGCACCTCCCTGCTTGCTGGGAGCTGCTTCATTAACAGTTCCTTAGGATGGGTTCCGGGCCTTGGGGACATTAACATTTCAATTTCCCCAAGTTCTGCTCGTGTTTCCTGGACTCCATTCTCAATAATGGTCTTCATTTTCTTTATCTTACTCGATATTAGGCCCCATTTACCTAACTACACTAACTATCTCTCTTTAAATCTGGCTTCACTTTGACCCAGAAATTCCAATTCTTAGAATTTATTTTATGAAAACATTCAGTGATTTATATAATTAAATTCATGCATTAGAATTATCTTACCAATGTTACTCCTAAAATCAAAATGGGGGGGGCTTTAATTAAATTATAAGACTTCCATGAGATACAAGAGTTCACAGCCATCAAAATCATACGTGGTGTCACAAGCTTTTAATCCAAGCTACTCAGAAAGCTGAGGCAGGAGGATCTTAAGTTTGAAGCCAGCCTGGGCAACTTAGCAAGACATTGTCTGAAAATTTAAAAATCAAAAGGACTGGGTGTGTAGCTCAGTGGTGAAGCACCCCTGGGTTCAGTGTTGGAAAGGAGGTAAATCGGAACTCAGCAATGCTGGCTGGGAGCATGAATCTGTGCAACCATTTGGTTACACTTCACACATTTTAAATTCTGTGTACTTTATATCTAATAATTCCATCCAAAAGACACTACTGACATCTGTGCCAAAGAGGGATATATAACCCCTACTCTGTCTTTAGTATTTGTAGTGGTGAAATAGTAAGAAAAATTCCTAGTGTCCAGCAAGAAAAGAATGAATGGCTGTACGTATGTCCACGGTAGAAATGTTAAGCCGCCATGAAAGTGAAAGAAGTACATTTTCCTAAAGCAACATGTATTAGCTGAATCCTTTTTTTTTTAAAGTGAAAAAAGCAAGAGACATATGACTAGTTCTACTATAATACCATTTTTATAAAGCTCAACATCAAGTAAACCAAATAATTTGTAAACCCAAACTTCAAGAAAATAGTTAGCCCCATGGGAGGAAGTGGTAGATATAAAAGGAGCACCTAGGTAAATTGTGCCCGTGATCACCATTATTTGCAATAATTTGCTTCTTGGAGATCATACCTACATGTGCATGTGTTGTGCTCTCTGAACAAAATACTGGACAAATGTAAACCTACATATTAGTAGAGGTTATTTCTGGGCTAAAGGATTGAGTTAATTTTCTTTGTTTATAGTTTCTTAAATAGTCATGAACTTTTTTGAAAGCAGTGAAGAAAATTATTAAAATTGCAAGATCTTTTTTGATTTTCATTCTGCAGCCTGAACAATTTAAGTCTTAATTATCAAAGTTATAAAGTTATAAATGAGCTGGAGGAGGAGGTGCACAGAGGAATCTCTAAGGTCATGTGTGACTCCAGGTTTGGGCAGGAAGTGAGCTGAGAGCAGTAGGAAAGAAGCTACTGAAGCATGTTTCAGGGCTACGTGGGAGGCAGACATCTGTCAGCGGAGCATCAACGTGGGCAAGAGGAAGGTAATAGCAGCTTGGGGAAAATCATTTAATGAACCTGAAAATCATTCCTTGAAGTCAGAAATCCTTGTTCCAGCCTGCCTGACTTCCAGCCTCCTCCTCCCTAACCCCAATAGCAATCAAATAAGAATACAGGAAACAAGGGGCTGGGGTTGTGGTTCAGCGGTAAGCACTTGCCTAGCACATGGGAGGCCTTGGGTTCCATCCTCAGCACCACATAAATATAAATAAAATAAAGGAATTGTGTCCAACTACAACTAAAAATAAATAAATAAATATTCTTTAAAAAAAAAATACAGGAAACAAAACATCACAATCCCATCCTTGTATCAAATGATAGGAAACTGACACCATAATATGTACCCTTCTCTTCTCTGTCACTTACAGATGTCACAACAGGACTGGAAAGAGTCCAATAGCAAGTAATTAAAATGAAAACCAGAAACAGGGTCCTTGACAAGAGGGCAAGCAAAGACCAAACTCCAAGCCTGAGGAGAATGAGAGTTTAGACAGGATGTGCCCGAGGTAGGCCTATCAGAACAGAGTGTCACACATCTTGCCATGCCAGCAGTAAGGCGTGGCTGTGGGTGGCTGAAAGAGACAGATCTGGAAGACAAAAATAGGAGCTGCTGTTTTGCATGGCAGATAACAATTTGGAAATCTTTAACACCAGAGGCTGAATCATTGGTTCTCAGTCTCATCCAAACATGGGACAAAGATGGAAGGAAAACAGACTGGGGGCTTCTGGGTGGGGTGGGGATGGCCAGGAAGAGAGGCATGGCTCCTGACTCTCTGTGATCTCCTGTGGGTTCTGAGTCTGGGACAAATTGCATACAGAGGCTTTATGGATAAAATTTTCCAAGACTTATCTCGTGAACAGTGGTGATTCTTCAACAAAATTGCCCACGGGATCAAGCATAGGTTGGTCTGGACTAGAAGGAAGACTCATCCTTGGTGTTGCCTGTGAGCTACAATCACAGCTGAACCTGCCATTCCACTGGATGCACAGTGTAGATCTCCTGAGGCCAGTGGCTATCACCCGGAAGATCCTTGAGAATTACCCCAAGTAGGCAACCCAGAGGCCTCTCTTGACTTCTCAAGAAAAGGTGTCCACAGGTTTCGCTGTTTTCCCAGATGTATTTATGGGGTATTGTTAGGCACCTGAAAAGGTCAACAAATTCTGTTAATGTAACTTTCTAAACTGGCTCAGACTGGCTCCATGGCGCATGCCTAGAATCCCAAGATCCAGACCAGCCTAGGTAATTTAGCAAGACCCTGTCTCAAAATAAAAAATAAAAAGGAATGGGGATGGATCTCAGTGGTAGAGCATCCCCCAGTACTGATGACTGATTCCAGCTGTTCTCAATCTGGCTGCATACAAGATAAGGTTTTGAAAAACTATCTACAGCTGGGCCCTGCCTTAGATGAACTGAATTTTTTAAAGTGATATAAGGTACAAAGGGAGTGGAGAACCCTGAGCACCTCCATTTGTTGAAGTTAATTATTCCAGGAGTTTCTGGCTGTAGGAAGAGTGTGAAGGGCAATGGAAAACAGGCTGAGTGGAAGTTAAGAATCCAGTTCTGGGGCTGGAGATGTGGCTCAAGCGGTAGCACGCTCGCCTGGCATGCGTGCTGCCCGGGTTCGATCCTCAGCACCACATACAAACAAAGATGTTGTGTCCGCCAAGAACTAAAAAATAAATATTAAAAATTCTCTCTCTCTCTCTCTCTCTCTCTCTTAAAAAAAAAAAAAAAAAAAGAATCCAGTTCTGCCAGGTAACTAGAGCAGGTGCTTAAATAGGGTCCAGGCTGCCCCTAGGTGGGGGATGTGGGAGAAAGGGGAGCTTGGCAGCCTCCAGAATGTTACTGGACAGCTGACAGCCTTAGATGCTATCTTCCAGGCCCAGGACAAGGAGGTACTCTCTAGCAACTTCTGCTGAGCTGTGCCTTCTCCTTGTTTCGCCTTCTTTGCTTCTCCATGTTGGTCCTGGACTGCAGCAGGCCAATCTCCTGTGCTCTGTGTCCGCCTGCCTTAGCATTTCAGAGCTCAGTCTGCACACAGCCCACCCCTACCTACCCTGCAAACTCATTCTTCAAGGGCCAGTGTCATCACTGTCTTCAGTCAAAGTTCCCTTGAGGCCAGAGCCTAGGGAAAAGGGTATTTCCCCCTGGCCTGCTCAGGGGCCTCTCTGGTTCACTTCACATCACATTAAAGATGCTTCCTAGGCTGGGGTTGTGGCTCAGTGGCAGAGAGCTTGCCTCTCACATGTGAGGCACTGGGTTCAAATCCTCAGCACCACGTAAAAATAAATAAATAAACAAAATAAAGATATTGTGTCTGAAAGAATTCCCCACGCAAAGACACTTCTCTGGGAGAATTCCAATTTTATTGCAAAAGGCTGTGTGCTTATATAGAACTAAGGGGAGATGGTAGGGCTTAGATAAATGGCAGGCCACCTGTTTATTGGCAAGTTCTTCCAGATATCAGCTCCGGAGCCCAGGAATTAGTTCTCATTGGGGCTAAGGTTCCCCGCCAGTGAGATTTGAAATTGGCGCCAGCGGGAGAGTTCACACGGGCGGGGAACTTTCCGCGCCACTGCAAAAAAGAGGAAGGTAGAAAGAAGAGGTCCTTAGGCGCCATGTTGGGGTTTTTCTCTGGGGTGCGGCTGCCGTTTATACTTTTCCCAACATTGTCCATGTATAACTAAAAAATATTTTTTAAAAAAGATGCTTTCTATATGGGTTAGGACAACTGTTTGCCTAGAAATGTCCCTCCTCTTCCTCTAATGAGATGCTTCCATCTTTTTTCCAGGACACAGGAACACAGAGTACAAAAAGCCACCTGGTTATTATCCAGATACCCAGCTGGGAATGGAAGGGCCGCTGCAGCTAGTGCAGTACCTGGGAAACTGGAGCCCCAGTGCTCCCACATGCCCACGTGCTGACCCTGCTACACAGCAAATCCCACCCCACCCCACATTACTTTTTCAGATGCTTATATAAAAAATCACTTCACTGTAGGGTACAGAAAGCTCCAGAAACTTCATATAGGGAGACACTTTCAGGTACTCAGATGACCTTCTGGGGACAGCTTGGTTTGCTGAGGCTTCTCAGACAGATCCCTCACTTTGCTTATTTCCCCAGGTCACTCATCCCATTATTTTTTACCCCCACCATCTGCTGGCTCCTCCACACATCAAGGGTTACTTTCCTGCTAATCTATTTGGCTTCAACCCCCCCATTTCCATCTAGATCATCCTCTCCTGTCTCCAAGGATAAATACTTATCCATAACCTGCCCCAAGATCTGACTGAGACTTCACCATCTGCTGATTGTTTAGTGTGACCCTCACTCTTCTCTGATCACGACCTGGTGGTGTCCCCTTCACCTTTAGGCCCCATTAAGGCTATTTTTGCATTAGTTGGCACATTACGGGATAAACAGCTTGGGCTGTTACACTTTTGCCTGCTGTGTTTCCTCGCCTAGATTTCAAGTTTCTCAAACCCAGGACTCATGGTGAGAACACAAGAATATACACGATCTTGGCAATGGGTGATGAGAGGTGGGCAGGGGTCCCACTGGGACCCCAGAAGATCTGTCCCTGGCTGTGGTGCAGTTGTTAAGTCTGAGTATGATGAATAAGATTTTTTTTCCCCTACATAAACAAACACCCTATGGCACATTTTTACCAGCCAACATTCTTTCATGACTTTTCAGAAACCTAGAAAGGTCATAAACCTGAGGAAACTCAACCTTGCCGCATTTTGGATGGTTGGTGAGAAACACCAAGGAAGACTGCAAAATATGCATGAACTACAATTCCCTGCACTGTTAGTAGGACTGTCTCACTGGCAGGTAATATTTAATGGGCACCTCCTATGTGCAAGGCTATGAAATGGAAGGTGAGAAAATACGTAGGGCAATTTCTGCTTTAAGAAGGTTAAAAATAGCAAGTGGGTTATACAAAACAGATGATTTTCAAGAGATTACATAAAGGACATTGAAATTAAGGTTTAAGGGCTAAGGGAGCCCAGAAGATGACTCGTTCCATCCAGAGGCAGGGTGGTAGGCTGTAACAGTACTGGTCCCCAGTGAACCACGCCTCTTGGTACACATACTCTTACATATTCCCCTCCCACGTTGACTCTGCCTTGGCCACATCACTTGAAGCAACAGCACATATGACACAAGCAAAACCATTGTCCTGTGAGCACTGTATAAGGAAGCCAGTCTAGCCCAAGGGAGGATGAGAGGCCTTGTGGAGAAAAAGTGAGTGGGCATCCCCTGCCAGGCATGTGGGTGAGGCCATCTGGGTGTACCAGTCCAATTGACCTTACACAGAGGCCTCCCCTTGTCCATGGTTCTGTTTTCCAAGGTTGCATTTGCCCACCATCAACTGAGACCCAAAAATAATAATGGCAAATTTCAGAAACAAATAACTCCTGAGTTTTAAATTGTCATTCTGAGTTGCATGATGAATCTCCCACCATCCCTCTGTATCCCAGCAGGATACAGATAATAAAGAATCCCTCGGTCCAGCTATTCACATTACTTGTGGTAGTTGAGTGAGAGACCACATTCACATAACTTGTATTACAGTATATTGTTCTAATTTATTATTAGCTATTATTAATCTCTTATTGTGCCTGGTTTATAAGTTAAACTTAATCATAGGTATGTATAAGAAAAAACACCATATATACAATTCACTGTTCTCTGCTGTTTTGGGCACCTACCACATATCACCCATGGATAAGGGTGGCTATGTGTAGCTAAGTGTAGCTATGTGAGTGGGTCCTGGTGACACCAGCAGAGGAGCTTCCCAGTTGATCCAAAGAATTGACAGAAGTAGTAAGTTGATGCTGGGAGCCATTAGCCAAGTAGGTATGACAATTTCCTTGCCAGCGTACCCCATGTTGCTGACATTTTGCAGTGACATTGAATGTAGTTGACCTTGCTCAAGGACCAGGGCGGATTAGGGTGTTCCCGGTTTAACATAATCGGGTTTAGGGCGTTCCCAGTTTAGGTTCCAGGTTTAAGGTTTAAGATTATTCCTGCTGGGAATAGGGCGTATCCTGCTGCCTAAGTTCCCCTTGAGTTCTCACGGGATTCAGACAGTATATTTTGGGAGACAGAAGCCCAGTGAAGGTGAATTTGGGAGAGAAAGTGGATTTGGGCAGAGAACGTGGATTTCCCCAGAACGTGATTGTAGACGGCTGGTGTGAGTTCGGGAATAAAGAGTTGCTGTTTGAATCTACAAGCTGTGTGGTGGCTCGTGATTTTGTGCCCAGCCAGACTGCGGCAAGTTGATATCAAAACTAAATGTTTTGGGGTAATTTGTTATGCAGTGTAGATTACATACAGAAATTGGAACCTGGGAGAAGGCAGAACTGCCACAAAACAAAGCCTGTGGTACTTATTGGCTCTAGACTGTGTGGCAAGGGGAGGCTGGGAAGGCAAGGAGGTTGTGCATGCAGGATGCAGGATGGAGAATTAGAAGGAAACTGCTGCTGAAGGTTGGAAAGCTGGTGACGTGTGTCACAGCAGTGAGACGATGAGCAGTGAGAACAAGCATAGTGAAAGTAGTAACTTGGAAGACAGAAAACACCTAAGGAGCTTATGAATCCAGCCAAGGAAATTTCCAGGCAGAATGTTAAAAGTATAAATTGTCTTTTTAGCAGCTTTAACTGTAAAGGAAGGGAAAGAGGAACTGTTCAGCTTGTAAACAGGATTTAGAAGAAACGTGGAGGGCCAGGGATGTGCTGTGTTGCAAAATAAAATGTTTCGTATGTCCAGGGTCCCCAGCCCAAACATCTCAAAGACATAGCGTCAGAGTAAAGACAAAGTTAAGTTTGAGGCTATAGGACTATTTTCTAAAACATAAAAACACAACAAAGTTTTTGGGGAGTTTTGGAACAGGGTGGTTCAAACTGAAAAGAGGTTTCTGAGATCCAAATTTTCTAAGGGAAGAAAGCATGTTGAGAATGCTACTTGCTGCAGACACAGGACAATTCTTTTCAGAAACAAGATATCTCTCAGAAGGTGGAACCAAAAGGCCACAGGGCAATGCCAAGGGCCAAAGAAAGCAGTGGACTGAAAAGTCCGTCTCCAGGAGCTCACAGGACCCTCCTGCAGGAACATATAAGAATGGGATTGTAAAGTCAAAGGATGAACATTTTTTTATAACTCTTGCTTCATATCCCCATGTGATTTCTGGAAAATTTGTATTGATTTATAGAAAATAGGATTTGGGTGCTGCTCAGTCAATATCTTAAGTCATCAGCCCAGTTTATCCTGCACTGAATGACTATTAGGAGGCTAAACCAGCAAAGGAACTACCTGGCCAATTCACAGAATCATAGGAAAGGCTAAATCATTGTAAGATTGTATAAAAAGTTTGGGGATGGATTTGTTAGGCAGCAATAGATAACCAACACACAGGAAGACTGAAAAAAACCTTCTCTCAGGAGCTGGAACTTAAAGATCAGAGAGGGAAAGGGTGTCCCTAGCATTGCAAGAGAAGGTGGAGAGCGAGCACAGGCCCAGGGAAAGGACAGGGCATTAGGAGCCACTTTGTGCATCTTATCCACAGTCTGTAGGAACTACTCCAAGGAGTGAAGAAGTCTCCTTTTAGAAAGTAGCATGTTTAGAAAGTCTCTGCACTTTGAGCCTTTCTTTATTTAACAGAGGTCTTGGTGTAGCTGTGGGGATCATAAAGGTCCAAAGATTTTTCCACTTCTACTGTCCAAACATATGTCAGGATGGTGCTGACCGAGGACAAGCATGAGCTGTCCTTTCTCAGCTGTGCATTTAGCAGAAAATAAATACACCCAGACTGCACCAGCTGGGCATGATAGAACTTGAGGTACGAAGATTTACATTTACTATATATATATACTGTTGTTTTCAAACTAGGCATCATGAATTATGCCCTTAATTTCTCTGGGTCTCATTTTATTTGTAAAACAAGCAGATGTCTTCCAACTTTGAAAGTCTAAGGTTCTAGAAAGAGACTTTAATGTATAAATAAATATGAAAGTGCCTCCCACATAAGCAATCAAATATTTGTTGACTATGAGTAGACATGAGCCATAAAATGGACTATGGCAGCACCGAAATCTTATCTATAAACCAATAATACAAACTTTCCAGAAATCAATATGAGCATAAGAATCAAGAGTCATAAAAATGTTCATCATTTGACTTTACAATCCCATTCTTGAAGATTTATTCCAAGGAAATAATTAAACATAAGATCAAAACTATATGCATCATCAAAGGAGAGTAATTAGCATATTAAATGAAATGATTTAAAACTGTTAAAAAATTGCATGCATCACCTATAATGAAAAAATTAAACGAAATTAAAAATATCTAGCAAAAAGGATAAATGATTGCATGTGCAATATCATGTAGCTGTTGCAAGGATTATTATGAAAGCTGTTGATTTATGAGCAAGTGATTGAGATTTCATAATTAATGAAAAAGGCCAATTATTAGACTATTACTTGAACTATGTAAAAATAGTCTCTGCACAGGGACAAAGGCTAGAAAAAAACATGCAAATATGAAAATAGTTCTAGGGTACTGGGGGGTGTAATAGTATTAGCGTTTGACTAGCGAACACAAAGCCCGGGGTTCAATCCCCAGCGCCACAGAAAAGACAGCTGAGATTACGTGAAGGTTTCTCTTTGTCTTTCTTTCCCCCTACATTATTATCCTGAAGGGTCTTGCTAGGTTGTCTTTATCATAGGGCTCTTTAAAAAAAAATTATATATATGTATACACTGGGCTGGGGATGTGGCTCAAGCGTTAACGCGCTCGCCTGGCATGCGCAGGGCTCTGGGTTCGATCCTCAGCACCACATAAAAATAAAATAAAGATGTTGTGTCCACCGAAAAATAAAAAAAAAAAAGAAAAGAAAAGAAAAGCATTATTTAAAAAAAAATTATTTATTTTAGTTTTAGGTGCACACAATATCTCTTCATTTTATTTTGATATGGTGCTGAGGATAGAACCCAGTGCCTCCCGCATGCTAGGCAAGTGCGTCACAACCACAGCCCCCATAGGGCTCTTTTAAAGGTCTCATGATGTAGCTGAGCCCTTCACGCTAGTGATGCACCAGTGTTCCTGCAGGAGCATAGCAGGAAAGCCCACCACACTGGCTCTGAGATGGCCTGGTGCCCAAGCTGGCAGGAGCCCTGAGAAAGGCCTAAGCCTCTCCTGGTGGCCTCTAAGAAAACTATTGGGATCCACAAGTGGATGACCAGTGTCCCTAAACCAGACAAGGGTAATCCAGTCTGCAGGACCATGGCACAGAGGTGAAGCCAGGAACAATAACAAGGCAATTCAGAGACTCTCAGGTGCCCAGGCCTCTGCAGAAAACCAAGGAAAACAAGGAACCTATTGCTACCAAGAAGTAAACTGACCAAGGTATTCTTGTTGCTGGAAATCAGAGAGAGGAACTGAGAGAAAAAGCATCACCTCACCCCCATCTGAAGGGAAGATCATTTCTCCACAAACCATGTGTTTTAGTCAGCTTTTTTGCTACTGTGATCAAAAGACCTGACAAAAACCATTACAGGAGGAAAAGTTTATTTGTGGGCTCATGATTTCAGAGGTCTCAGTCCATAGATGGCTGACTCCATTCCTCAGGGCCGGAGGTGAGGCAGAACATCATGGCAGAAGAGTGTGCAGCAGAAAAAAGAGCTGGGAACATGGCAGCAGGAAGGAGGGAGAGAG
This sequence comes from Marmota marmota marmota, assembly GCF_001458135.2. Classification (NCBI taxonomy): domain Eukaryota; kingdom Metazoa; phylum Chordata; class Mammalia; order Rodentia; family Sciuridae; genus Marmota; species Marmota marmota. The sequence continues at coordinate 41,386,811 of NW_025999977.1, read as the reverse complement.
AGAAAGAGAGGCCTCTGCTCAACAAGGACAAAATATATACCCCAAAGGCACACCCCCAGGGACCCACCTCCTCCAGCCACACCCTGCCTGCTCAGTTACCATTCAGTTAATCCCTAACAGTGAATTAACACACTGATTTGGTTAAGACTCACAACCCAATCATTTCACCTCTAAGCTTTCTTGCATTGTCTCCCACAGGAACTTTGGGAGATACCTCACATCTAAACCATGACACCAGCTGACTTTTCTTCAGCATCTACTTCGTGTAGGACACTGAAGAGGACACAAAGGCAAGTCAGGGTCACTGCTGTAAGGAGCTGGCAACTCAGAATGGGGTAGGAGGAAAGAGGAGCCGAAGGGGAGAGGCAAGGACAGAGAGACCAGCCATGGGGCAGAACATTTGAAAGACAGGAAACCAGCACCACCAAAGAGAGGAAGAGAAAGAGGCTGCATCCCTCTGGAAAGATCCCTTGAAGGGTCTTGAAGGGTGGGTTGCATCTGCCAGAGATGGAGATGAGGAAGGCATTACAGGCTGAGCAGCCAGAGAAAGTGGAAAGCAAAGGCGGGAAAGCTGGCGAGGCACTTGGGCAGGGACCCTGACCAGGCCAGCCAGAGAGCAACTTGGTGACTACACTGAAAGGTTTGGTGGGAAAGAGAGACTGGAGTCCCTGGGGGATGGATGCACCTTGAGTGGCGCCCTGGCTGTGCTTTAACATGGAGACCCAATCAGAGTAGGAAGGACTCAGGCAAAAAAGCAAGGCAGGGTAGAAGCAACAAAAGCTAATGTCGGGGACTGTCCTGAAAAGGAGCTATGCACACATCTTTAAGTCCTGACTGAAGAGGTCCTGGACTGGTATTGCACCCTGCAATGCAAGTGGACTTGACCTCCAATGGGATCAGAAAGGTGCAGCTCTGGGAGTGGGCGTCACTGGAGGGGTTGAATTACACCCACCTGTTTGTTGTAATCCTACCCTTTTGCCCTTTTTTGGATAGAATGTTCCCTGGAACAGTTCCCCCCTGTGATAAAAAAGTCGAGCTTCAGAAGGTACTCCCTCCCTCCCTCTCCCTCTCTCTCTCTCTCTCTCTCTCTCTCTCTCTCTCTCTCTCTCTCCAGCCTCTCATGTTTTTCTCTTGCCCCATTGTAGAAGCTTGAGGCTGGGGAAGCCATCTTGATGTCCAGAAAAAGGTATATCCATGTCTGCGTGGTCATTTCATGTCACCCCAAATTCACCCAACTGACCCCAGTTCAGTAGCCCGTGCTGACGGGGGCTCCAAGCTAAACTGGACCAGGGTTTCAGCAGCTGGAACAGAAAGGATGAGGCATGCGTGGGGTGTGGGGCAGGTGGGAGTCAGTGACTCTCTTGTCTTGGGCTTGAAGCTGGGAGATAGAGCACTAGAGATACCCAGATGGGAACAGTAAACCCAGGAGGAAGGGACTTGAAGACCCTGCACTAAATGCAAGCAGCCTCATCCAATGAGCAGTTGAAACTGCAGTGCGAGCTGGGGAGCAGTCAGGGGGAGATCTGACAGCTATTCTCTGAAAAGACTGCGGTTGAAGAGGTAGAAGTGTCTGAGAAGGAGGCTAAGGACAGAAACTTAGAGAACAATGTGTAGGTGTCAGAAGGAGAAGCAAATGGCAGATCAGTGGAGAGGGCCCAGAGGGGACAGAGTGCCCTGAAAGCTTGGACACTGCAGGGATCAGCAGAGTGAGGCCGCTGGGAGAAGGGGTCGTCAAAAGAAAAGCTTAGGGTCAGGCAGGAGCGGACTCTCAGGATCTGAGAGCTCAGGCACAAAGCGGGGAAGCACTTGGACAACATTTTCCTTAAGACTTGTGGTAAGGACAAGAGAGCTGGGAGAGCAAACTGAATGGGTTGGCCAGGTCAAGGGAGGGTGCTTTTTAGGGTGTAGCCTTTGAGTGCATTTGCAGGTAAGAAGTTGGTAACAGCAGTGTGAGCCTCAGTGTGTGCAGGAAGGACAGGGGCTTTGATGAGTCCGTTTTCCCAGGAGACAGATATTTGAATCTCCAGGGCAATACTGTTAAAAAAAAAAAAAATTCAAATAACCAAAATTTTAGTTCATGCACTTTATTCAGAATCCCAATCTATATAAAATCATTAACCCTGAGTTGAAATAGTGAATGGAGAGGCTGTGTAAGATCCTTGTTGTCCCAGGGCATCGTCTCCAAACAAAACAAAAAGTATGGAAGAAGACAAGATGGATGATTCCATAATAAAGTTAGGAAATAGGGAGCAATTTTGCTGTGGGCATGATGGAGATGTTGAAAAACTGTAAGCTTAAAAAAAGCAGAATTTAGAAGAGTCACAGTGAAAAATGAGTTGCTGGTCCAACTTGAGCTGGGAAAAATGGGATTTCCAAGCAACACAGAGGTCCCTGTTGAGCTGGGAACATGATCCAAGTGCAGCCAGCTGGCACGTCGCTTTTCTTCAGCGATGCTGGCAGTGCCAAGCAGAAGCAGCATCTGACAGTGATTATCCAGGTTGCGGACTGACACAGCAAGTCTAATGGGAGGTTGGGGGATGAGGCTCTCAGGAGCTCTCAAGGACATGTTAGAGAGAGCCAGCCTGTTCTGGGGCCCCCTATTTGCTGAGCCAGACAGCAGGGCTCTTCCACTGTGCACCGGGATGTGCTCCTTTAGCCTGTATCAGTGAGCAAAAGAGCTGCCTTAAAACACAAGGATCTGACAACTTTCAGTGGCTTATTTTTCAATGTGTTAAAATTGTGGCAAAATGTGCATAAACATGTACTTTCCCATTTTAATCATTTTATGGATACACTTGTATGGCATATTGTCTATCTCTAGAACCTTGCCATCACCTCCAACTGAAACTATTGCCCTTGAACAATAATGTCCTCAGCCCCAATAGTCACCATTCTACCTTCTACCTTTATGAATGTCTTGACTCAGATTTCTCTTATAAATGAAATCATACAGTATTTCTTTCTGTGACTGGCTTATTTCACCCATGTTGCTGCAGGTGACAGGAATTTCTTCCTTTTCAAGGCTGACCGATATTCTATTGTATGAGTGTGCCACATCATGTTTATCCATTCTTCAACAGAAGGATGTTGGGGTTGCTTCTGTCTTTTGGCTATTGTGGATCAAATTGCTATGAACATTGTGGAATTAATATCTGTTCAGCCCCTGTTTTCAATTTTGTGGTGTGTATATCCAAAGTGAAAATGATCTGTACTATATTTTTATTTTTTTATTTTTTTTTATTTTTTATTTTTTTTTTAATATTTATTTTTTAGTTTTTTTTTATTCGGTGGACACAACATCTTTGTTTGTATGTGGTGCTGAGGATCGAACCCGGGCGGCACGCATGCCAGGTGAGCGCGCTACCACTTGAGCCACATCCCCAGCCCCTGTACTATATTTTTAAATGATATACATAAGTTAATAAAAATAAATCAATATAGCTTTGACCCAAATGGGTAGCACTGGCTGTGTGAATGCTGGGTCCAAGGAGAGCCAGGCACCAGAGTCATGGCAACCTTATCCATTCCTGGAGTCCCAGGCTGAGCGAACTGGTGAGTCTTTTAGGATTCAAGGCTGGACCCTAGAAGGACAGCTGTTTCAACTTGGGGAAAGAAAGGAGCCACACCAGGTTCCAAAGCACCCTTCCTGCTGGCTCATGAGCACACTTGGCTGTGTGAAGCATGATATATGCAGCAACTGTGATTTGGGAATAGAAAGAATGGAGTTGGTCATTGGTAAAAATAAAACCAAGGTTTTTTAAAATTAATTTTTTTGGTAGTTGTAGATGGACAGAACGCCTTTATTTTATTTGTTTATTTCTATGTGGTACTGAGGATCAAACCTAGTGCCTCACATGTGCTAGGCAAGCGCTTTGCCACTGAGCTACAGCCCTAGCCCAAAAGTTTTAAGAGTCCCCTCTCTGGTCTATGTGTGCATCAAAGCACAGCTTGAGGTCAGATAGCCTTCTGGTACAATCTGCTCTGCGTGACGTTTTAGCTCCGTTAGCTTGTGCAGGTCATGCTATTCGCCCCCCATTCTCAGTATCCTCATCTATAAATTGGATTGCAGTGGGGGCGGTGTAAATGCTCAACCCAGAACTGAGCTTCAGTGAGCAGTTTCCTTCCTTGCCTTCTACTTTCTTTTTGACTTCAGGAGCCCAGGACCCTTCAGCTCCATGGCACCTTCCCAGGTAGCTTTAAGCTACCCAGAAAAAAAAAAAGCAAAAACACTGCCCCTTTGCCTTTTACTGGTGAAACGAGCCCATTGCAGGGACTTCAATAAATCACAAGCTCATATTTTATTGGTTTATGAATCAGAGGTCAGATATAATTTACAAATATATATCTGAGTCATCAGCAATATATCACTATAACTAGAGCTTACTGTTGGTGTTAAATACCATATGGCAGAATAATAATAAGCCATCATTAAATATATCACACTCATTTGTTTGACTGACTGTAGCACTAACTCTGCACACTTAATCTCATGCTCATCTGCTGATAACTATTAAAAAGCACATGACCGAGAACCACAAGAGGCCACTGATTGTGCAGTCTGGACTTCTTGAGCCCAGAGATGTCATAACACCCTAGACAAGAGCAAAGGCAAGAACATGGTGGAGGTCTGGGAAGATGTGATTTGGAAGATGATCAAAACGGACCAAAGAGATGGAGGGTGAGACAGAGCAGGAGCTAGAAGACAACTCAGCAGCTGCGACATCACACTCACGATGACTCCAGGCCTGTCTGTCTTGGTCCTGACTGGGGAGCAGTTTTTCCCCAGACGGGATAGACACAGCAGAGAGGAACTGAGAGAAGAGACCAGCTGGGGGGTGCAGTAGAGATAGCACCTGGGAGTGACCCACCCAGCAGGGGAAACAGGAGAAGGTCCAACACAGGGTTCCATGTGTGGAGGGTGGTGCTTGGAAGGTAGGAGAGGATGCAGACTGGTGGGTGTCACTGCAAGTGTCACCTGTTGAGTCCTCTAACAGGCAGTATGACCATGTTAGCGATGCAAAGGCTGTGATCCATATTTGAGCAGCTGGTATCACAGACGTGAGCCAGTAGTCGGGCCTAGCTAGAATCTGAGAGGGCACAAGGAGTCAAGCAGAAGCCTCATTTGCTGGGCACTGGCAGAATACACTGGTAGGAACCCAGTTACAGCATCAAGAGGAGGTTCCAATCTGAAATGGTTCTGCTTTTGACATGGCTCCTGGACTGGGCAGCCAGCCCACTGGTACCTGCCGACAAACAGCAGGGGAGTGGTGGAGCAGACAGTGGTGGTCGGGGTTGGCTGGAGCACAGGTGGCAAGCATGAGCCACAGCTGCATGGAGCTGCCATGCCCGTGCATGCCCGAGGCGCAGAGGGTCTGAAGTGGGGTGGACCAAGGCCAGAGGCGAGCCAAGGTGCACAGACCTGTCATCCCACCACACCTCATCCCTGCACAGTGCAGACACCACTCCAAGTGGGCACTGCAGCTCCAGACCCTTCCCCACCCAGAATGCACTCTTCACTGATCTCAACCTCAGGCTTCCAGGATGTTTTTTTTTTTTTTTTTTAAAGAGAGAGGGGGGGGGAGAGAGAGAGAGAGAGAGAGAGAGAGAGAGAGAGAGAGAGAATTCTTTTTTTTTAATATTTATTTTTTAGTTATTGGCGGACACAACATCTTTGTTGGTATGTGGTGCTGAGGATCGAACCCGGGCCGCATGCATGCCAGGCAAGCGCGCTACTGCTTGAGCCACATCCCCAGCCCTCCAGGATGTTTTAGTCAGCCATTTCCCTGCTGTGCCTAAAAGAACCCAACCAGAACAACTGTCAAGGAGAAAAGGTTTATTTTAAGCACTCATGGTTTCAGAGGTCTTAATCCATAGAAGCTGGCTCCATTCCTCAGGGCTCTGGGTGAAGCAGGGCATCAAGGCAGAAGAGTGTGGCAGCTCTGATCAGAAAGCAGAGAGAGAGAGAGAGAGAGAGAGAGAGAGACTCCAGTCTCCAGATACAAACATATACCCCAAGGCCACGCCCCCAAAGAACCACTTCCTCCAGCCACACCCCGCCTGCCTCCAGTCACCACTCAGTTAATCCCATCAGGGATTAATTCACTGATTAGTTTAAAGCTATAGCCCAATGATTTATCCTTCAAACCTTCTTGCATTGTCTCACATGTGAGCTTTTGGGGGACACCTCCCATCCAAACTGCTGGGTTTCTGTTCGCAACTAAAAGGCTCAGGGGTCACTCCAGGTAAACTGGGCTGACTGGGCTGCACAAAATAACCACACAAGAGACACAAATACCTTTTTCTTTGGAGTCGCTGTGATGGCTTCTCTGACCTTAAGGGTCCCCAGGAAGAGAGAGAGTGAGAGCACTCGCTGACCCCTTTTATTGAGGAAAAGCTATTCAAATGAGGAAAGGGGTCAGGTTTCAGGGGGCTGAGTCTATCTTCATGATGCCACTGTCAGCAGGTTGACTGACACCTGGGTAGGCCATACCCAAGGGCACAGTAAGAGAAGGGGACACACACAAGGCATTTCCATGGAAGATTCTATCCTAAACAGGGCAGGGGTTATATTACAAAGGAACAGGTGAGCATAGCTTCACCCATGCCAAGACACACCCAGGCACAAAGACACTGTCCCTCGAACCCAAGAAGGATGGGGAAAGCTCTGCCACATTTTTGTGACTGAGCGCCTCAGCACCCAGCCGGGGAGTGTGACTCAGTCACGTGCAAGGTTGGTCTCCCACACCCAACCATAACCCCACAGGAGAAGTGGGGAGAAAATGAAAGCAAGCCGAACCATTTGAATGGGATTCAGGGTAAATCAACAGCATTAATTATTTTCCAAAGCCTAATTAGCAGAATTTTAGACCAACAAGTATTAGTACTTTTTCAAACCATGATTAGCATAAGTTTAGACCAACAGCGGTTACCCAGATGCTATATAAACCCCTAGACTAGAACACAGATGGCAACCTCTGTCTGGTCCCCTCTCCTCCTGTGGGACTTTGTTTCTATGCATACTTGATTATGCACAGTTGACTAAATCCTACTCTTATATTCTTTTATCCTGGTCCCTGGATTTCATTCTTTTCCTGAGATAAGAACCTGGAAAGAAGAAATTGATGGTGAGCTACATGGAGCCTGGCCCGGGAGCCATGTCAAAATTGATGGTGAGCTGCCGGGGTCTGCTGTAACACTGAGGGGCAAGCACGCCATTAAGGGCTGCAACACTTCTTGGCTGCAGAGGTCTGCAGCGTGGGCAGACTCCACCTGCCAGCCGAATCAGTGAATGAGTTTCATCTGAAAACTCTGCTTCCACTTTCAAGTCCCTTAGCTGTGTCCCATCTGGCTGACTACCTTATCAGGGTTACTGGTGGTCTTGTCAAAAGGATCATTCCTAGGCCCCAACCCAGGCTCACCTCTCTGGGGTGGGGATGAAGTACACCTTGAGTACTCCCTCCTGTGATGATGCCTATCAGACAGGAGTCAGAGAATCACAGACTGAAGACCAACCAAGGGCTGTAGCTATGGGATAAAGTACTGAGGGACCAGGGAGTCCTCAAACCACAGGGCAGTCCAGTGCTGCAATGCCCCTCCCTGCAAACAGAAAGGCTAGCAGCAGCCAACGCCAGTCCTGGTTCCTAACAGAAGTTGAACAATGGGCTCTGGCTTTTGGACCCTGGTCATGCATCTTCTGATTCATTTAGTCCTACAAATGGCACATCCTCAACTTATTTTTTCATGAGTTTATTTTTTAAAAAGATGGAGCATGAGTTGATATGCATAGAACCAGAGTTAGTCTCTGATACAAACAGAAGAGTGGTTTGCCTCTGGTGTCCTACAACCCCACCTCCTAGGGTACCATTGGCTACACATGAATGTGGGCACCCCAACCTTCCCACTCCCTAGGGAGTATTTTCTGGCACTTTCTTTTGCTTAATGTCTTCTCCTGGAAAAACCTAAATAGGCAACAAGGAAGGAAATGGTATTTCATCTGTGATACATGTCGACTCAAGGAACTAGGGAGTCATTAAGGTTATTAAAAGATGGTATAGGAATTTAGGGTAATATTTATAATGTATTATTAAATAATATCAGATTTTAAGTATAGAAAATACTGGAAATAAGAACAACAAAACTACACAAATATAAAAAAACAACATATAAAAATTATACTTGTGAGAGTTGTGACAGATAATTTTTGTTCCTTAAAAATTGTGAAAGCCAAGGGCTGGGGTTGTGGCTCAGTGGTAGGGCTGGGGTTGTGGCTCAGTGGTAGAGTGCTCGCCTTGCATGCATGAAGCACTGGGTTCGATCCTCAGCACCACATTAATGTAAAATAAAAGATATGGTGTCCACCTAAAACTTTAGAATAAATATTTTTTAAAAAATTGTGAAAGCCAAGCAAGACACAGTGCTGCATGCCTGTAATCCCAGCAGCTTGGGAGACTGAAACAGGAGGATCATGACTTCAAAGCCAGTCTCAGCAACAGTGAGGTGCTAAATAACTCAGTGAGACCCTGACTCTAAATAAAATACAAAATAGGGATTGGGATATAGCTCAGTGGTTCAATCCTTGAGTTCAATCCCTGGCACCAAAAATAAAATAAAAATAATTGTGAGAAATAAAGTCAGCTGCAGTGGGGCACAACTGAAACCCCAGCTACTCGAGAGGGTGAGGCAGGAGGACTGCAAGTTCAAGGTCAGCCTTGTCAACTCAGCAAGACCCTGTCTCAAAATAAAATAAAAAGGGATGGAGATCTGTCTCAGTGGTAGAGTGCCCCCTGGGTTCAATGCCCAGTACCAAAAAAATTTTTTTTCCTAATGTGTTACAGTTATTAAAAGCTACCTTTCTACAGTCCCTTTCTTCTCTAAATCACAGGATGATAACCGGGTACAGTGGTACATGTTTGGACTCCCAGCTTCTTGGGAGATTGAGGCAGAAAGATCACTTGAGCCCAGGAGTTTGAGGCCAACCTGGATAACACATCAAGGCCTGGACTCAAACAAAACAAAACACAGGATGATGAACCATACTCAGCACCGACACCTACAATCACAGAACTGCATGTAACTTGTCAGTGTTCATGAATTTTGAAAGGTCAAACAAGATCCCCCAGTGAGGTCAACCATAAACCTGCCAGCTGGCAGCTCTGGCCTCCCTGATCTTGTAGCTGATTAACAGCTTCTTGGGGACACAGGTGAGGCAGGAAGAGCAGCCCCTCTGCAGTGTGGGGACATGCTGCCAGCCTGAGGATGAAGTCTGGTAAACAGTGTGAACAGCTCAAACTCCGCCTCAGTCTGGGGGTAATTTCTGGTTGAACTATACAGTTCGTTGACTCACGCCTTGTCCTGTGTTGAGCTCCTAACTGACAGATGCCAGCCTCTGCCCCACGTGGATGGAGAGAGAAGCCTGAAAATGCTGGACTTCAGTGGCAGCCAGTGAGGTGAGGGGCTTGGTGACAGCTATAAATGCCTGAGGCTGGGGATGCCTGGGGCGCTGCTCCTGGAAGGACTTGCATAAGCAAGTGGTGAGGCTCCACGGGGACCTATAGTCAGAGGGATGGTCAGGCTTTCCTTCCATGAACCCAGTGAGACCGCAGAATCATCTTCCCTTGGGCAGTGGGAGAGAACGCCAGCTCTGGGACACAAGGAGAGGTTCGGAGGATTTTGCTGGAGAGCAGGGGCCGGCGTGAAACATGAAGGGGAAGGCTTAGATATTTAAAGAGGGTTATTTCTGTGGTGATGTTGGTAACAAAGCGGGAAGGAGGTGGCAGAAGGAGGAGAAAAGCAACTTTTCCAAAGGGAAATGATGAGATAGCGTCTCATTATAAGGCTTTCCATTTTCAGACTTTGGCTTTTGTTAATCCTTAGGCATCCTAAGGACATAAACACTCCATCCTTATCCTGGCATGGTGGCACAGGACCATATTCCCAGTGACCTGGGAGGCTGAAGCGGGAGGATGGCAAGTTGGAGACCAGCCTCAGCAACTTAGTGAAATCCTATCTCAAAATAAATAAATAAAAAGGATTAGAGATATAGCTCTCTGGTAAAGTGCCCCGGAGTTCAATTCCCAGTAACAAAACAAAAATAAAGGCAAGAAGACAAACAAAAACTCCTTCCTCATTAAAACACAGGAAAAATGGGGCCAGAGTTATGACTAAATGGCAGAGCACTGGGTTCAATTCCTAGGATATACACACACACACACACACACACACAGAAGAGCAAACTAACACAAAATAAGAATAAGGAAGAAAACAATAAAGATTGGGGAGAGATTGATGAAATAGAGAATAGAAAAAAACAATAGAGAACTTCAATGAAATCAAAAGCTGGTGTTTTTTTTTTTAAATGATCAACAAAAATAACAAATTTTCACAACTAGACTGACCAAGAAAAAATTACTTAAGGTATTTAAATGACTAAAATTAGAAATGAAAGCGGGGACATTATTATTGATTTTACAGAAATAGAAAATATACAGAATACTGTGGCAATCATACACCAACAAAAAAACAGTGACTGGTTTAGGGGTAGCCAGGAAGGGGAGCTCCACTGGACACCCCCTGGAATGGCTTTCTCCTTCTTGATAAGACAAGTCTTCTCCCCCTGCACATTGTCATATCCCAAAAGGGAGCTGGGCAACCGTGATCTTCTCAGGGTCAGGAAGAGAAATGTAGCGAAAACCGGTGTTCGAAGGTGATGAGTGAAGGTAGGAGGACCAGTTAGAAGGTTTTGCAGGCGAGAAACAATTGTGTCTTGACCAGGGCGGGGAGAAGCTGCTGGTCTGTTTTGTCCGTAGTATTTTGTACAATGTATATTTTGAAGGTAGGGCCAAAAGGATTTGGAGGGTGGGTGTGGAGTGTGAGAAATAAATATGGGGACTACTCAAAGGTGTTTGCTTGTGTGCCTGGGAGGACCATGTTGGCATTCACTAAGGTGGGGAAGTCATCGAGAAGAGCAAGTTTTGGGGGAGCAGGAATTCACCTTGGAGAGATTAAGTTTGAGGCTCCACCTCCAAGTGGAGCTGGCCAATAGGCAGTTAAATGCATTTGGGGTACAGTAGAGAGGCTCAGACTGGAGACAGCAATTTGAGAGCTCCCAGCATGCGGAGAGTATTAAAGTCATAAGACTAAATGAAATCCCTTACACTGAGGATAGAAGAGAGAAGGGTCCAGAGGACTGAGCTCTGGGGCAGCAGCCAGGACTACAAAGGAGCCACCAAGCAGATGAGAGAGAATCGCACATGGTGCAGGAGTGCAACCTATAATCATCCCAGCTACCAGAGAGACCAAGGCAGGGGAATCACAAGTTTGAACCCAGCCTGGGCAACTTAGCCAGGTGCTATCTCAAATTTAGAGAGAGAGAGAGAGAGAGAGAGAGAGAGAGAGAGAGAGAGAGAAAACCTCAGCCTCAGCAAAATGCATAAGAAAAAAATACAAATATATAAAACCAATATCTAATAATAATAATAATAGCTTATGATGTCCCAGGTCTTTGAATATATTAGCCAATTTAATCCTCATAAGAATGTATTAGCAATTTGAAAATACCAAACAATTCCAAAGTATCAAACCAAAGGAAATAAAAATAAAACCCAGTTTAAGCACTGCTATGGGAAAATAGATACCCTGCAAGGACTGGTGGCACTTTGGCTGAAAAGGAATTTGGGAAAAATTGTAATAAGAGTTGTAAGTTCAGTGTACCTTCTGATCTTATCTGAGAAGTAAAAGTTAACTGTTACAGTTGTTCATTGTAGCTCTATCAGTAAGCATAAGAAACTGGAAATGACCCATGTCACTGTGAAACAAGTCATGATACATTTAAGAATGGCCACTTAACCATTAAAAATGACAAGAATGTGGACTGGGTTGATGCTGGCACTGTGCTTTGTCTTGGTTGGAGATTACTTCCTTCTGAGGATAGGATTTCAGCCAATTAGCTTAAATAAAGGAAAATTTACTACTAGAACATAGGATCCTGTGACTCCTAACAGTAACAGACCTGGGTCTCTAGAAGGACCACAAGGACATAGCAACAGTTCAGACTAGGAATCTTTCTGTGGCTCATTTGCGTCTCTCTGCATGTCTGTTTGATTACCTTCTTTTTCTTTTTTGCTCCTCAGTGTCCTGGCCCATGATGGTTAATAATTGTCCTCAGTTCATGTGACTTTACACCTCTCGGGGATTCTGCTGTAAGGCAGGTCTGATTCAGAGGGAGGGCGGACTCCCTGTTCAACTGAGATGCTTGCTGGTGGCAGGGGATGCGGTGGCTTTCTTGAGCAGTCTTTTCAACACATGTCCACTGCAACTTTAAGAAAGCAGAAAGCATCAGGCTGGGGTGGTGGCTCAGTGGTAGAGCGCTTGCCTAGCATGTGTTAGGCACTGGGTTCGATTCTAAGCACTGCATATAAATAAATAAAATAAAGGTCCATTGACAACTATATCCAGTTTTGTGTTTTCATATATATAGAAAAGCAGAAAGCAAATAACACATTAACACATTTCAGGCAGAGGAGAAAAGACACAACAATGTACAGTTGAGCAGCCAGCAATGCTTCGCCATGAATCTCCTTCTTTACCCTATCAGTGCCTCTGCCCCTCACATGGCTCCATTAAAAAGATAACATTAAGCGTCATGGAGAAAGTGTGGGAAAGAGTGCACAGGTGCTGCGGAAACTGGCAATCAGCAGTGTGTGTCAAGGACCATTTCCTTCTAAATACAGAATTACTGGGCTCAATTGAGTGGCCGGTTCGCCTTCATTTATTTCTTCTGTATTATTCCAAATCCACCATTTAAATCTTAATCTATGTTAATATGTAAATCATTGATAGCTGGACATTTCTCCCTTTATAGTAATGTGGAAGCCACCACATAAATGTTCATAAAAGCATCTTAAAAATTATGAATACTAGAAATTTTATGGAAGAAAGGGAATTTGATAAATATCTATCTTGTGCATGGTAGCATTCTTCTCCTTCTGGCTTTTGCCAATGCACAAAAGATCAAAACTGGGGTTTCTGGTGGACTGGGGCTGTGGCTCAGTGGTAGTGCACTTGCCTGGCATGTGTGAGGTACTGTGTTTGATTCTTAGCACCATATATGAATAAAATAAATAAATAAATAAATAAATAAAAACCTGGGATTTCTGGGGACTGGACTGAGGGCTTTGTACTTGCTAGGCAGGTGCTTTAATGCCAAGCTGTATCCCTTGCTTTATTTTTTTCTATTCTTTTTTTATTGATTTTATTTTTTCAAATACATGGCAGCGGAATGCATTACAATTCTTATTACACATATAGAGCACAATTTCTCATATCTTTGTATATAAAGTATGTTCACGCAACCTTGCTTTATTTTTGAATACAGGGTCTTGCTAAATTGCCCAGGGTAGTCTCATCCTGGTGATTCCTCCTGCCTCAGCTTCTGCAGTGAGGCTGAGATCACCAGTGTAAGCTCACCAGTGTGCACTGCAACCTGCCAAGACCCCTCACTTACCTGACACGAGCCTTGTTAAGGAGACAGTGATCTACCCAAGTGGTCCTGACCGCAGCAGGGATGTTGAGAAGTGCTGGGGTCCAGGTCTGCTTCTCCTTGTTCAATCCCAAATGGCTAGGGCAGGCTTGGCCTCTGCCTGTTCCTGCTAGGCTAGCCCAGTCCTGCCTGCTGCTCACCTTGGTGTTGCTGCTGTCCCTTGGCGTGGCACAGCGTAGGGGCTGTTAGCTGCACACCAGGTTCTGGTCTTTGCCCCTCCTAGGTCCACACAAGGGAGAATGATCCCTGCAGGAATTGCCATCACCAGCTCTGGAAGTGTGTGAGTGGAAAGAGTTGGCCTGACCTTGTGTGGTTCAAATCCTGGGTTACCACAGCCCCGTTTTGTGATTGGAACCTCCTAGGGCCTAGGTTCCCCATTTGTACTGTGAAGATGCTACAGTAATTAGCCAATCTTGTAAAAGGCAAGGATGTATTATAGAGAAATGACTTGGATTTCCAAGAGTCTGTGAGTAAAATCCTTCCCAGTTTCAGCTGTGGTTTGGTGCCACCTGGGTTTACTATTTAAATATTGATGGGGACAAGCAGCTGGCCAAAGTTCCTAGGACAGCAGCAACAATTCCAGGAACCTCCTAGTTATCTGGCTCAAATTATGTCTTTTTTTTTTTAATATTTATTTTTTAGTTGTAGTTGGACACAATGTCTTTATTTTATTTATTTTACGTGGTGCTGAGGATCGAACCCAGGCCCTCGCCTGTGCTAGGCGAGTGCTCTACTGCTGAGTCACAACCCCAGCCCCACATTGTCTTTCTGATCAAGGGAAATTGGGCTGAGAGAATACCAAGGACACAGGGAGTCACTCTCATCCTCCCCTCTTTCCCAGAGAGAATCAAATCCTTGATTGATAGGAACTTTAGTTCATTCCCACAGAGGACAGGAACTGAGAGTCAAATAATAGTGATGTGATATCTGAATTTACTTCATTGAAGAATTTTACTTTAATGCCTAGCCTATAATTGTTGTAGGATTCAGGGATAACAGATGAACATGTCATTGTACTTGGTGGTTCAGATAGTATTTGCTAACTAAGTGGTAATAATTTCACACAATTTTTTTTTCTGGTACTGAAGAGTGAACCCAGGGGTGCTTAACCACTAAGCCACATCCCCAGCCCTTTTAATTTTTATCTTAAAACAGGGTCTCACTGAGTTGCTTAGGGCCTCACTAAGTTGCTGAGGTTGGCTTTTGAACTTGGAATCCTCATGCCTCAGCCTCCCGAGCCACTGGGATTACTGGTGTGTGCCACTGTGCCTGGCTTCACAAATGATTCGTAAGCACCACCGTGTTCTAGGCACCACACTGGGTCCTGCCATTATGGAGGTTACAGTTTAGCAGAAATAATTTCTTGGAGCAATAACCCGGAAGCTGGGAAAATTGTTATCATTATATTTTTCTAAAACATCATCTTTCCCTACACACTTTAAAACACACAAGATATATATATATATACTCTGGAGCATAATATGTTCCATCCCCTTCTCTAAAGCAGTCACTCTCGATAGGGATGAATTTCATTCCCCATGGGACCTTTGGTAATGTCTGTTGTCATGACTAGCTTACACCTGTGCACTACTGGCATCTAGTGGATAGAGGCCGGGATGCCGCTGAAGGCTCTGCAATGCACAGGACAGCACCACGGCAAAGATGTACCTGACCCCAAATTTCAGTAGTGCCAAGGCTTCGAAACTGAGGTCTAGAAGTTATCTGCTTAGTCCAGGTCATTTATTTCAGGATGAACAGGACAGAAACATATTTCACTTTTAAAAGTCTTAGAAAAACCGGTCCTGTATTCTGTGTTCTGTGACATCTGCCCATGACTGACGGGGAATAGGGGAATGGGGCTTTTCTAACCTGTGGATTAAGAAACACATTCTTCTTGGGGCAGAGAGAGTGGACCTGAGAGTCTCGGTGCTCTAACGTCACTCCTCCTTTGGTGAGGCTTATATTTGACTGTCTTATACAAACAAGTTGTTCAAACAAAAGGCTCCATAAAAAGACCTTGTCTTTTCTCCGCTTTGGAAACCCCACCAAAATATGCAAATGAGCCAAATCATCTCAGGGTCACTGAACCCAAGTTTTCAGTTCACTTGGTTTCCTTTCTTTCTTTTTAAAGAGTTTCAAAAGCTTGTTTGAGCATAATTAATCTAATTTGGTCTTTAGGGCAGCCCAGACTTTCAGAGTGACTGGTTTGTATTGCTGATTTTCTCACACATGTCTAGTAAAGCAATCAGATTTGGGACAAAACAGAAGATGAGGAAGAGTGAGATAAAGTCACAAAGCCAGGTGGGGAGAGAGGGAGGGAAGAAGGAAGATAGAGAAGAGAGAGGACAAACATACCAAAGGAGTGGAAGTTAACGAGCACAGACCAAAAATGGCCAGTCCTTGCCTTGAATTCAAGCGCCCTGGTTTACCTATCTTAACTTCTTTGCTTTCCACAGAGCTTTTATTTTTGGCACCAGGAATTGAACCCAGAGGTGCTTAACCACTGAGCCACATCCCCAGATGTTTTTATATTGAGACAGGGTCTTACTAAGTTGCTGAGGCTGGCCTTGAATCACTGGAATTACAGATGTGCACCACCACGTCAAGCCCTGCATAGCTTTTCAGAAACAGCGTGTTGGATTCTAGCCTACTTCCCTGTCTTCCAGCTTCTGGGCAGAGATGACAGCTCTGGTCTCATAGCTAGTTTCTGAAGCAGAATCCTGTCTAGAGGCAGCATACATTTAGAAAGGAACTAGAAGCCAGGCTGGGTAGTGTACACGGATAATTCCAATGACTCAGGAGGCTTAAGGAGAGGATTCAAGGCCAGCCTCAGCAAATTAGCAAGGCCCTAAGCAATTTAATGAGACCTTGTCTCAAAATAAAAAATGAAAAGGAGTGGGGATATGGTTCAGTGGTTAAGCACCCCTGGGTTTAATCCTGGTACAAAAAAAAAAAGAAGAAGAAGGGAAGCTAGGATGTGTGTGTGAAATTAATAATGTCGGTCTGTCCATTTACCTCACCATAGGGCCTTATTAGGAAACGTGTACTGTGCTTGTTGTTGATACAGCCTGGATATCTACTAGCTAGTACCACCTGCGGGATGTATGAATCAAGTCTCCATTCTTTGGTTGGATGATGATTCAAACTATGACGTGAATCCTCTGGATTCTGCATTCCACACCCCATTGGCAGAATAAGCTACATCCCTTTTATTACAAATGAGATTTCATTTTAAAATGGGTAATAACTGATCTGAAAATGTTTTTTTTCCAACAAAGCCTTTTACTTAGAACTTGTTGCTGATGTTAAATGTACTATTATAGATTCTTACAATACACACATAACAATTTCTGAGTGTACCCACAGATATTTTGTCTGTGTCGTAAAATCATCCACAATGGAAACTAACCAGTTAACCAGTCATTTGTAATGCTTGTGGTTAACAGAATTTTATTTGCGTCCCATTTAGCATCATTCTTTTAAAAAGTTTTGTTACTGGTTGATGCCAAGTGTTCTGCAGTTCTTCACTAAAATAAACAAAAACTTAATAAAAGCTTCTTGAAACCATATTTTATCACTTAAACTTGTCCCTATTGGCCTTCAATAATGAGATCCTTTTTAGCCCCCAACTTTTTTTATATATATGCATTTTTTTTTTAGTTGTAGATGGACACAATACCTTTATTTTATTTATTTTTACAAGGTGCTGAGGATCGAACCCAGTGCCTCACACATGCTAGGCAAGTGCTTTACTACTGAGCCACAACCCTAGCCCTGGTCCCCAACTGTAATGGCTGAATCATTCCTTCTTTTGAATTTTTCTAACTTTGGTTTTGGATTCAACTCCTGGGGATCTGGTGAGTGTTTCTGCTGACTTTCTTGTAGCATGATGTGCACAAAGTGTGTGCTCAGTGAGAGTCAGATGGAAGAATAAAGAGAGCTTTGCAAAACGGGTATCAACGTACTGTGCAACTGGCTCTCAGCTGGGTCCTTCTTTGAAGGTCTTTCCTGTTCTTTAACCTGGGCATTGTGAGGGCCAAGGATCTCTCACCAGGCTAGTCTCTCCAGTTCTAATGAAGTCCTTGTGTCAGTGTGAAGCATTATCCCCATCACCATCATCTTCCTGAATAGCCCAGACCCTTCTCAGCCAGCCAGCACATCTGCTCAGTAACATGTGTCTCCAGGCCCCAGGGTCAGGCAGATTATACAAAAGACCAAACTGGTGAAAGGAATGGAAATGATGAGGCTTGAAAATTCTTCACTCTTTGTTCTTCTGGTGGGTGACAGGATAATTAGTCCAAATGAGATGCAGCCTCTCCCAGACTATATTTAGCCTAATTGCAGAGCTTTCTTTTCCCTGGAGGAGCCTTGGATCCCTCCCTGGTAAATGGTAATGCCAGAAGGGAATAACATCAAGCAGGCCATCCATGAGCACAGCAGGGCATGCTCTTTCCTGTTCAGAAAGAAGGTGAGGGCAGAACAGCTCAGGAAACTGGATTTGGCAGGGAGCAATGGTGCATGCCTATAATGGCAGCGGTTTGGGAGGCTGAGATAGAAGGATCACAAGTTCAAAGCCAGCCTCAGCAACTTAGTGAGGCCCTAAGCAACATAGGGAGACCTTGTCTCAAAATAAAAAATAAAAAGATCTGGGGATATGGCTCAGTGGTAATGATAAAGCCAGGCTAATTCCCTCTTAAGATCAGGAGCCATCTTGTCAAAAGTTATAAAAAATTCATTTCTGTTTTCTGTAAAATATTAGGATTTGTATTTGGCCTGGCCATATTTTAATGTCTTAAACTTACTTGGAATGCCTGCTCGAGCCTTGAATTCACCCATGCCTGGCTTTCTCTGACCAGATAACAACCCTCTCTGAAACCCTAATGGCACCTCATAAATTCTGATGTTGGGATCTGAATTTACTGTCTAAGTGCTGAACCATTTAGACCATTAACCTACTACCTGCCTTTGTATTATGCTTGTCAAAATTCTGTTATCTGTAAGTTCTCAAGACACCTGCCCTCTTTTTGCAACTTTCTGTGCTATAATGCTGCGCTCCTAGAGAGCTGGAGGACTGTCTTCTATTCCCATGGGTTTCAGGAGAAATAGTCCCGGTCGGCTGGAATTACAAGCTTGCTTTTATATGATTTAAAATTGGAGTCAGTGGTCTTTTCTTTGTGTTATGGATTAACAGTAAAGTACCCTGGGTTTACTCCCCCATGCCAAAAAAAAAAAAAAAAGATTTCTGGTCAAAAGTCTATCAAGCAATCTAACCTTACTTATATTGTTTATAGCATCTAAAATTATCATCTCCACATAGCTTAAAATCCACCAAATACTCATACAGTCACAATTTCCAAAAAGGTCTTGCTGTCTGTCCCAAGTCACAACCATTTTGTCACTAATTCCCTAGACTCAGGGATGGAACTAACTCGAATTCCTACATAAACTTAACTTTATTCCCAATGGGCATTTGAAGAAAGACCCTGACAATCCCCAAATTGCCAATCTTCCTGAAACTTGAAAAAATATAGAAAAGCATATATTTGAATAAAACTACCCCCCCACAGGAATATATTTTCCTTTATATATGAAAATTGGAGAAAACTGAAAGTATTTCATCAGAATGTAATTTTTCAGTGAGTCATTTCAACTGCTTAGGGAAAAATGAAGAGGAGAAACTCATATTCAGCTATTTGACTCTAACACCACACACCAAAGAAAAATAAATTCAAAATAATAGCATCTATAGAAATGAGTGTTACATAAAAATGTGTATGTGTTCATGTGTGTGGTGTGTATGACTCCTTACTAGGTATTTGGTAACTTAGCAAAAATATCTCATTTGACAGGGCAAATCTTGAGTAAAGTATAAGAGTCAATATATTTCATTTCCTCCTGGATCTATTTATTTATTTATTTATTTTTTTGTTGTGTGTGTGTGTGGTCTGGGATTGAACTCAGGGCCTTGTGCATGTGAGGCAAGCACTCTGCCAACTGGGCGCTGTCCCCAGCTCATGCCTTTATTTTATTTGATTCATTTTTATGGTGGTGCTAAGGATCGAACCCAGTGCCTGACACATGCTAGGCAAGTGCTCTGCCACTGAGCTACGGCCCCAGAGCTACGGCTCCATACATATTTCTTTTTCTTTTTATTTATTTTATTTATTTATTTTTGGTTCTGGGGATTGAACTCAGGGGCACTCAACCACTGAGTCACATCCCCAGCTCTATTTTGTATTTTATTTAGAGACAGGGTCTCACTGAGTTGCTTAGTGCCTCCCTTTTGCTGAGGCTGGCTTTGAACTCGCAATCCTCCTGTCTCAGCCTCCTGAGCTGCTAGGATTATAGGCGTGCACTACTGCGCCCAGTTTAAATATGTCTTTTAACCTTTTTTTCTGCACCTTTCCCTTTTGGATATACCAAGATAGAAAATCCCAGGCTTGCTCAATCATGTCCACTTGTATTTTTTTTTTTTTTTTTGAGAGAGAGAGAGAGAATTTTTTAAATATTTTTTAGTTTTCCGGCGGACACAACATCTTTGTTTGTATGTGGTGCTGAGGATCGAACCTGGGCCGCAAGCATGCCTGGCGAGCGCGCCACCGCTTGAGCCACATCCCCAGCCCTGTCCACTTGTATTTTTGCTGTTATTTTATGATAGCACTTTCAAAAAGGACATAAAATGTTATTAGCCTATTAACTTATTCCAATATTGCAAACTTTGTCCTTACCTGCAATTCCATATGTTATGGCCCTTTATTATTCACATGGTCTCCTTAGAAAATAAAATTGAAGTCTGTAACTGAAAAACATATAATTTAACTGCTACATGTCTTTAAATGTAATTATCTTGCATCTGTCTAGCTAAAGGTTAAAAGCTGACTAAAACACATGGCAAGTAAAAACATTCAGCAAATAACTGTATTTCAAGTTTGTTTTGGAGGTTACATATTTATTTCTTCTAAGAAATTCTAATGCTATGATCAACTCTATTAGAATAAAAATGTGTGGGCTGATCTGTCTCCTTGATGCCAAAAAATAAAAAATAAAAATATTTTGGTGCATTAATAAACATACATAATGGTGAGATTCCTTGTGCCATATTTGTACAAGCACATTAGCAGTTTGATCAATATCACTCCCCAGCGCCTCCCCTTTCGCTTCCCTCCTCCCTCCCGCCTCCCTGCTCTACTCTACTGATCTCCCTTCTTGTTATTAAAAAGAAAGAAGAAAAGTTCTCAAATTGATGACATCACTCCTGATTTAAACATAAGACATTAGATAATGATGGATGAACTGAACCTAAAGTAAACAAAAGAATGAAAAATAGCAAGAATCAAGAGTGGAAACTGGGCCGGGCGCTGTGGCACATGCCTGTAATCCCAGCCGAGATTAGGACACTGAGACAGGAGAATCATGAGTGCAAAGATTGCCTCAGCAACAGTGAGGGGCTTAGCAACTCAGTGAGACCCTATCTCTAAATAAAATACAAAATAGAGCTGGGGATGTGGCTCAGTGGTTGAGTGCCTCTGAGTTCAATCCCCAGTACCCCCTAAAATAAATAAATTAATTAAAAAAAAAAAGAGTGGAAATCGGTGAAATAAAACGAAGAAAACCAATGAGTCCCAAATTGGTTTCATATTCTGAAGTCAATGTAATTCACCATTAACAAGCTGAAAAAAGTCAAATATATCAATAGATGCAGGGAAAGCAGTTGACAAAATCCAACATCCCTTCCTGATTAAAAAGAAACAACAAACTCAGCTGGTAACAGAAGAGAACTTCATCATCCTACCATAAGACATCTATGAAATCTCCACAACTAACGTCACATTTAACATGAAATACTAAGTGCTTTCTTTGTAAGATCAGCAATAAGGAAGGCCACTCTGGAAGCTGTAGATAGTGCAGTCAGGCAGAAAAAGAAAAGTTATCCAGAATAAATCTTTCCATCTTGGGACTGGGGTTGTGGCAGGGGTAGAGCGCTTGCCTAGTACATGCAAGGCCCTGGGTTCGATCCTCAGCACCACATACAAATAAAATATTATTAAAAAAATATATATTTTTTATATTTATTTTTTAGTTATTGGCGGACACAACATCTTTGTTGGTATGTGGTGCTGAGGATCGAACCCTGGCCGCACGCATGCCAGGCGAGCGCGCTACCGCTTGAGCCACATCCCCAGCCCTAAAAATATTTTTTAAAATAATATTTTTTAAAATAAAGGTATTGTGTCCAACTACAACTTAAAAACCAAACAAAAACTTTCCATCTTTGGAGATGGCATTTGTTATTTAAATAGAAAATCCTGCTGGGTGCTGCTGGCACATACCTGTAATCCCAGCTATTTGAAAGAATTGCAAATTTGAGGCCAGCCTGGGTAATTTAGTAAAATACTGTCTCAAAAAGGGCCAGGGATGCAGCTCAGTTGGGATTACAGGTGTGTGCCACCATGCCCAGCTGAAAAACAATAATCTTTTAAAATGTAATGTAACTATCAGATATTAACATGCAATGGAAATGACTTTGCTATATACACTTCTCACCATATAAAGAATTAAGTAATGAAAAATTAACTTTATGAAAGAAGATATATGGATGTCAAAGCAGTACATGAAAAGATGTTCAATAACATTACTCACTAGGGAGATACCATGACCCACTTGTAAAAATTGCTAAAATACTCTAATGTTGACAAGGAAGTGAAAGGATTGATCTCTCCTACTGTTGGTGGGGATGTAAATTACCAATCACTTAGGAAATCCAGTTAGTAGTTTCTTACAAAAATATATAGCTACTGCATTATCCAGTCATTCCACTCCTACATTTCTGTCCAAGAGAAATAAAAGCATGTGTCTATTGAAGACTTGTACAAAGTGGCTTTATGTGTAATAGCCAAAGATTAGAAGCAATTAATAGAAACACCTTCTGACCAGCTATAGCACTCCTTGAAAGTCTACATGCTGTAGTGATACATGCATACCCGTGTTTATAGCAGCGCAATTCACAATAGCCAAAATACGGAACCAGCCTAGGTGTTCAGTGGATGAATAGATAAAGAAAATGTAAGTAGATATACACAATGAAATTTTATTGAGCAAAAAGAAGAATGAAATTATGTCATCTGGGGCTGGGGATGTGGCTCAAGCAGTAGTACGCTCGCCTGGCATGCGTGCGGCCCGGGTTCGATCCTCAGCACCACATACAAACAAAGATGTTGTGTCCGCCGAAAACTAAAAAATAAATATTAAAAAATCTCTCTCTCTCTCTCTCTCTTTAAAAAAAAAATTATGTCATCTGTAAGGAAATGGTTGGAAATGGAGAACATTATGTTAAGCGAAATAAGCCAAACTCAGAGAGTCAAGGGTCATGTTTTCTTTCATATGTGGAAGCTATAGAGGAAAAACAAAAAGAAAGGTGAGGGACCTCATAAATACCCAAGGAAGAGCAGTAGAATAGAGGAAAGTGTCTCAGGAAGGGAAAGGGAACATACTAGAGAATGATATTGGCCAAATTATATTGTTATATTGTGTGTATATACAAATATGTAACACCAAATTCCACCATTATGTACAACTATAATGTACCAATAAAAAATGGTGGAAAAAAAAAAAACTAGATGCAACTTAAATGTCCATTGACAGGTGACTGGATAAACAAACTGTGGTATATCCATACAATGCTACCCGGCAATTCACAAGAATGAACTGTTCATACACATGACAACACAGATGAATGTCAAAATAAATCGAGCTGTGGTAAAAGACAAGCAAAAAATGCACACTGCATGACTCCATTTACGTAAAATTTTAGAAAATGCAAACTAATGGATAGTGATAGAAAGATATTGGTTGCCTGGGGATGTATCAGGAAGGCCAAGGACTATAAAGACTAGCTACACCACATGGGAGGAGTGGATAGATATGTTCATTATCTTGATTGTGGCAGTAAGATGTCAACAATTTTTTATTTACTTTTTTTTATTTTTTAAAGAGAGAGAGAGAGAGGGTTGGGGCTGTGGCTCAGACGTAGAGCACTCGCCTACCATGCGTGAGGCACTGGGTTTGATCCCCAGCATCACATACAAATAAAATAAAGATACTGTGTCCACCTATAACTAAAAAATAAATATATTTTAAAAAAGAGAGAGAGAGAGAATTTTTTAAATATTTATTTTTAGTTTTCGGTGGACACAACCATCTTTATGTTTTATTTGTATGTGGTGCTGAGGATTGAACCCAGCGCCCCGTGCATGCCAGGCAAGCGCGCTACCGCTTGAGTCACATCCCCAGCCCAACATTTATTGAATTGTACACTTAATGTGAAGTTATATGTCAATTATATTTCAAAAGAGCTATAAAAATTAAAATTAGGGGTTGGGGATATAGCTCAGTTGCTTCCCATGCACAAGGCCCTGGGTTCAATCCCCAGCACCATAAGAAAAAAAAAAATTAAAATTAAACCACCAGAAAAATTAGGAAAATGGCCAAATGTAACTATTAAAAAAATCATTGCATGCTTAAAGTGTTTCTTAAATATTATCATGAAAACAAAATTTCTTTTTTTTTTTTTTGGTACTGGGGATTGAACCCAGGGCCTTGCATATTTTCCTCTATCACTGAGCTACATCCTGAACTCTTTTTCATTTTGAGACAGTCTAAGTCATCCTGGCTTTGAACTTGCGATCCTTCTGCCTCTGCTTCCTTAGGAGCTGTGATTACAGGCTTGTGCCACCACATCCAGTGCCACAAAAACAAACATCTTAAAGGAAAATGATAATTGCAGAAAATTGGAAGGCTTTTGTATGGCCAGATTACAAACAAGAATGCAGGGCATAAAATATTAAGAAAAATGTGTGCAACACATGTGACAAAATTTTAGTATCTACTAGATTAAGAGTGAAGGTATTATAGGACACCATGGGGTTGGGGGAGGAGGGAATGGAGCATAGCAAACAGAGAAACTGCCCAATATTTCAATAAGGCAATTCATAAAGAAATAGAAATAGTTTATATAGAGGTGTAAAATTTCACTAAAAATTTTAAAATGCAAACACAAAAACAAACAAAAAATATCCAAAACCAACTTTTCCCCTCAAATCAGCAAAGATTTGAACTATACTAGTCACTGGAATTGTTTACTACATGGGAGGGCCTAATGATTTTGCTTATTTTTAAAAGGTGCTCACTTTCGTCATCCATTCTTATGATATCTTGGTCATCTCCATCTTCAGGTCTCATCCCACGTTCTGGCTTCTGGCTGTCCTAGGATGTTGTAGTTGATTCCATTCTCAGCTTCTTATTAGGTCCTGTGACACTTTCCCTAATCACTGAATGTGTCTCAAAGATCTTTACTTCCTCCTTTCAAGATGCACAGCTGCTGGTAACAACATTATTAGTTTTTCTGGGGGGACACTTTTTTTTCCTTTTTAAACTGGGAATTGAACCAGGGACACTTGACCACTGAGTTACATCACCCCAGCCCCCCCCCACCTCTGCTTTAAAAAATAATTTTTAGTTGCAGATGGACATAATATCTTTATTTATTTTTATGTGGTGCTGGGGATCGAACCCAGTGCCTCATGCATGCAAAGCAAGTGCTCTACCACTGAGCTACAACCCCAGCCCCCAGCCTTTAAGAAAAAAAAAAAAAAATTGAGATGGGGCCTGGCAAAATTGCTGAGGCTGGCTTTGAACTTGCAATCCTCCTGCCTCAGCCTCCCAAGACACTGGGATTACAGGTGTGCACCACTGTGTCTGGGTTTCATTTTAAGTGCATACACCTGTAGCATTAAGTCTATCCGCTCTGTTCAACCCTCAACTACTGTTCATCTCCGTAAGTTCATTTTCCCTAATACAAACTCTGCCCATTACAAATAATTCCCCATTCTCTTCCCTCTTCCAGCCCCTATCATTATTTTGTTTCTATGAAATTGACAACTCTAGGCACTTCTTTATAAGAATTATAAAATATCGCTGGGCACAGTGGCACATACTCATAATCTCAGTGACTCAAGAGGCTGAAGAAGGAGTACAAGTTTGAGGCCAGCCTCAATGACCTAACAAGGCCCTAAGCCCTGTTTTAAAATAGAAAAAAGGGCTGGGGTTGTAGCTCAGTGGTAAAGTGCCCCTGGGTTCAATCCTAGCAAACTGTGCCCCCCCCAACAAAAAAATTATAAAATATTTATCCATTTGTTTGGCTTATCTCACTCGATCCAGTGCCTTCAAGGTTGATCCATGTAGTTTGTCAGAACTTCCTTTTTTAAAATTAATTTTTAGTGATGAACACAACATCTTTACTTTTATGTGGTGCTAATGTTCAAACCCAGTGCCTCACGTGTGCGAGGCAAGTGCTCTACCACTGAGCCACAATCCCAGCCCAGTTTTCCTTCTTTTCTAAGGCTATTATCCTGTTGTACACACATATTGTTTCACCCATTCATTTGTCAATGAACATTTGGGTTGGTTCCTAAAGGAACCACTATTAATATTACCAGTATCTGTTTTGAGACCTTGCTTTCAATTCTTGAGTATATACTCAGAGATGGAATTGCTGGTCATCCTTGCTAACACTTTTTGGTTTTGCCATCTGGAAAAATGATCAAGTCCTTTGCTATTTCTCTTGTTCTTTATAAATTTAGAATTTGCCAGATGATTTGTACATATTTTCTCCCATTCTGCAGGTTGCCTTTTCACTGTTTTTAAATATATATATATATATATATATATACACACACACACACACACACACACACACACGTTTATGTGTGTATGTATATATTTTTTGTTGCTCATGATCTTATCATATTCAAATTCAGTTATAAAAGCTCTTCCTGTTTTCCTGAGTTCTACAATTTTTGTCCTTTTAAATTTTTGTATATGGTGTTAGGAATCCAACTCTATTCTTTTGCATATGAACATCATTTTTCTTAATACCACTTGTTGAAGACTGTCCTTTCCCCACTGATGACTTGGCACTCATTTGAAAATAATTTAGCCAAACATGTGGTGGTTTATTTCTGAGCTATTCTTTTCCATTGATCAGTCTTTATGGTAGTAACAACTGTTTTGATTATTGTAGCTTTTAGTATCAGGTTTCCCTTCTATTTTTTAAGATATACACTTAGTCAAATTGATTTCTTGAACCTCTCTTTCAATATTTAATGAAGAGATCAGTACTTTGTAGTTCCCAACATTAGCAATGGCCCATGGACAGTTGTGCCATCAGGGACAGGGGAAGGGGCCACAGGCAGGTAAGGCACCTGCTGCGTGTCTGTTTCCTTTAGAAAAGAAAAGGCACAGTCCGTAGAGTAAAACTGTATGCCTTTATTCAACATGAGTCATTAAAATAAAATACAGGTTGTCCATGTGCAGAAACATTGTTATACATTCAACTCTGAAGAAGGTAGTTTCTATATGACCAATAAAAGGAACAGTCAACAAGTGAGAATAAAGTCAATAGTGAGGAGCTAAAAGGCAAGAGTTTTATCTGTCAAAGTGCTAAGGCCTATGTGCACAAAAATTTAAAAGTGAACAAGACCAACATAAGGTCTTTTTTTCCCATTCTGATTTCTCTTGCTGCTGGTGAAAGGTGTGATGCAGTGACTTACTGAACTGAGTTTTGAAAAAATAGGTCAAAGCACTTATGGCTACGAGAAAAGTTCTTAATTTCTAGTTTCATTTGTCATGTACTCCAGATCTTCCATGGGTTCTAGAGATTTTGTGAATTCTCAAAGAACATATTTGCTCTTTAATCAGTACTTTATTATCAGAGAATAAATTATATCCTTCCCAGTCTAGAACCCATCTCCTCATCTAACAAAGGGGTAGCAAATATGAGACTCGGGAAGAATCAAGATTGTTTGAAAACTTGATACGTAGATTCAGCTGGGCACTACTGAAGTCTCCAAACTGCTATTGCCTGAAAACCTAACATTGCTGACTTAATCTGCTTTTTTAAAGAATTAACCCAACACACATGAAGTTTTATATACCATATGCTCCACTGGAAGGACATAGGCTGTGTAAAATAAGTTCTAAAATACTTTTAGATATTCTGGTATGACTTAATTCATTATTTTCTTATTAGGATATTTGAATTTAAAATATTCAAAATGAAGATCCCTGACTAAACTTAATAAAACGAAGCACTGAGTCACCTGGGTCTAATAAGAGTGCTTATGAAGCCAAGTTCCATTTCACTTAGCAGATATAGGTAGATACACAACCCCAAATTCAAATTAACACAGGCCAACAGAAAACCACTCCTTGGTCCATAAATGTCTCAAGCCAAATTCTGTGTTATATTCATGGCAACTGAAAATCATGTTAAGTGAACTCAAAATCTTTTTAAAAAATTAAGCTGCTTTAAGTTCAGTTAAATCCACTTAAAATCACATTTGGTTTATCTCCCCCTGCAAAGTATCATTTACGTTTTCCAGTTAAGATGAAAATCAGGATGTTTTCCCTTTGGCTTTTTGGGTTTGAATGGAGTTAGGAGGGGGGGTTTGAAGTTACTGTTAGGAAAACCCACTATCTAGGCACAGCCCATCTCTATAGTAGATCAGGTTTCCTGTCCTTCCTTAGGAAGAACTGTGTAGGGATTCCCCTTTGTAGGTTAAGGCTGAAATCTACATAGAAGTATGGAGTATTTATTCCTTAGTCCATATGGTCTCTATGAAAAAAATCCAATCTTCCGTTGAAAGTTACCAAGTATTAGGAACATAGATTATATCCATCCTCCTAGTTCTTGGGCAGAATTGAGACTATGTGATACAGTGGAATACACCTAACAACTCTTTTAACTGGAACATAAATAGATAATTTGGCATACAGAAGTTGAGTTGCAAATCCAATAATCTGTGTTAAAGACAAGTGGTAAGTAAAATTCAAGTGTAAGCACTGAAAAAATATAATTATTTATCCTTTGAAACCTTTTCTACCTCAAACTTTCTAGAATAAGAATTAGGATTTTAATTTTATACTAAAATTAAAAGGTATAGGGTCATGCTAAAGCCCTTTTTAATTCAAGTTCTGTGACTTGAAAGAAAAAAAAAGGTCAATTCTATAGTATTAAGATAGAAAACCAATAATATTAATGTATTTTTTCCATTCTTGGAGAAAACAGGAATGTAAATTCAAAATGAAGGGATTCAGTTCCTTCTCAACTGTAAGGTGAAAATCACATTTTTAATAAAAAATTTCCTTGAGTTTCTTTTGGATTTGAAACTGTGTTACTTGCCTAGCTGTTATCTTGAAAGGGTTAACTGAACTTAGTACTTGCCTGGGGTTATCTTAAAGCATTACATTTGGCCTGCCTCTCTCCAATATAGATTTAATAGATTTCTTATATATTCCAATAACAGTTCTCAAAAAAGGTAAACTTTTTTTTTTTTAATTTTTAAGTTGTAGATGGACAAAATACCTTTATTTTTATGTGGTGCTGAGGATTGAACCCAGCGCCTCACATGTGCTAGGCAAGTGCTCTACCACCAAGACACAACCCCAACCTCAAAAGTAAAATTTTAACCTGGCTCCTGACTTCCATGCTGCCTGGTTTTACTAGTGACAATACCTTTTTTTTTCTTTGTGTTTCACTTAGTGCCTCAAATGCTTCTATTTTATAACTCATTCATGCTCTTTTAACATGTCTTGGAAGCATGTAGCACTGACTATTCCTTGAGTCCTGAACATGCTATATAGTTACTACTTTAGGAAAATATTTTTTTTCAATTTACCTAATATTGCTTACCTTATATAATCAGCACTTTAGTACCTAATCCAACAAATACTTGAGTTAGTAACATGATTTGCACACAAAAAGTGAGAAACATGCCATGAAACGACTTCTCAGAAACAGCAGATGTCAAGCAGTGCATAAAATGAACACAGGCTTCTAAGACTCTGAAGTAAATAAAGGGTAGCTGAAGCTGTCTTGTGTTCTGGTAATTGCTCTTTCTCTCTGAACTGCAGACCAACTATACCTTTAGGTTCCCTGAATATAAACTTTATTTCCCATGAGGTAGGTAACCTGTTTAAATAATGATAAATATATATTAGAAATGGAGAGTCAATCTTTGAAAAATGGTCATTATGGGCTAGTTTACACACATTTAAATATTTCTCCTTCATTCCTATTATATATGGAATTATGGAGGATGCTGATGTTCCCTGAGACTTAT
This sequence comes from Marmota marmota marmota, assembly GCF_001458135.2. Lineage (NCBI taxonomy): Eukaryota > Metazoa > Chordata > Mammalia > Rodentia > Sciuridae > Marmota > Marmota marmota. Next base: position 41,357,096 of record NW_025999977.1, on the reverse strand, counting down.
GAAATATTTCCTTTCGAAACAGTACATTTTCAGCTGGATGGCTGAACTATCTCCAATGTCTTTGGGTAATCCAGATATTTGAAATTTCAGTTTTTGAAAAATAACATTGTCTATTTAAGTATTGCTATGTATCTTTACTGTTACAAAGAAAAAAAATTTTCCCCCAGTGAAAACAAAATCAGAGCTGGGCAATTTTAGGGAGAATGAACTAGTGAATCATAATAAATGGTTTCATGGGTCATCAAGACACATTCTTGAAAATGTAACCTTTCCAACTTTTCTTTCAGTTCATCAATAAATCTATGCATTACCCATTTAAAAGAACAGGCTACATATTTGCAAAGACCATCTATTTAGGTATCATTTTGTTCCCTCCCCATCACATCTAAAAATCAAGTATTTCATAACCACAAAATGAGTCCTCTTGGACAGCATTCTAGGTATGGGACTCAGACATTTGACCTCTCCAGACATCTGGCTCAGTCATCTCCCTTTCATTCCTGACAGGAGAGAGTTCAACATTTCAAGAAGTGTCAGAATCTAATGCAAGCATAGCTATCTCTCTTCACAAGGTTCTCCTGGCTCTCTGAACTCTCCAGATCAGTGAAGCAGGCAGGACATGAGATACACTGGTTATGAAACTCACTTCTCAGAGAAGAACTGGGAAACAGGAAACAAGTTTTCTGTATCTTCAAGAGATTATTTCTTCACATACTCCTAGGGCCTGGAAGATGGTGACACTGACTGCCTGCTAGTGAACTATTAATCATTGTGAAGAAAGAAAAACTTTGTATTCCTTACCAGTTTTTGTTTTAGAAGCAAACAATAGGTACATTAAAAAATGGACTGCCCTTTGTTTTCTTCCACTTTCTAGTAACATAAAGTTGTTAGGAAAACATGGAGATGGGGAGGAGAATTCAATATTTTTCTGTAAGTTCTGAAAGAAATGCACTATCCTAATCTATCACCAAATACCTCATTTCACACTCTTCCATAAGGTCTGTGGTAACCTTTTCTCATAATACTATAAGGCAATAACTGAGGGCCCCTCCCCATGCCACTCTCAGATAGATGTCAGACCTCAAGATTCACCAAAAACTCCAAGGTTTTCAATTTCACTTTTAATTATCTTTTGCTTAATAATAAAATGAAAAATAAGAATATACGAATACATACAATCTATATACATATATTTATTGCAAATACTTAAAATTCTTATGTAAAATGATTTTTCTATATTTGTGAAAAAATATGACTTATTAAATGGTGTTGACACCAACTTCTCTGTACATACCCTCAATTCCAATGTTAACAATTCCTTTAAAAAGGCAAAAGACATAAAAGTTTAGCATTTACCAAACCAGTCTGTACAAACCTTATAAGCCAGTGGGGAAAAAATAGCTTGTGGAAAGTTAAGTGAATTTTCTTTTAAAATAAAAATAAACCCCAAAACTATTCCCCTTATTGCATTTTTTTTTTTTTTTTAAATAATCTGAGTGTCTTCGGAGTAACTTCCTTTGAAATAATTTGTGCCTTAAACAGTGAGGTCCTACATTAAACATACCATATATAAGAAATTCAGTCTTCCACTGTCACTTTTTACATAGATATTAAAATATATATTACTTAAAATATATTACTGGAAAGCTATTTTTAAAATTGATCTTTAATATTTGTATCAAATGTAAAGCATTAAAAAAAATAAAGTAACCAAGACTCTATGAAGCTATTGCTTCAACTTTAGGAAATGTCTTACTACCTACTATTTTCTTTCAATAGGTATGTAGGTATTGAAACATGTAGGAAGGTCCCTGCCTAGCATCATGTTTCTCAGTCTCTTTGGACTATTCTATAAATTGAGCTGAAAACTACTCTTGGCCAAGTTTTTCACTTAGCACACTGTTATAATGTAGTGGGGAGATTTTCCCTCCTTGCTATGATATCAAAGAAAAAATACCCCTGTTTATTGACAGTGAATTTCAGAAATAAATAGCAGTATAATGACCAACCCCATTAAAACAAATCTTTTAATCAAAGGGTTCTTTAAGGATCTCTAACGTAAAGGAAGGCAATAATAAACAATTAGGCTAATGACTGGCAGGTCATTAATATGAATGACATTGCACCTTCACCTGGAAGGCAACAAGCTCTTCTTTTGGCTATTTAAATCTGAGATAAGTTCTGAACCACCTACATCTGTGTGCCTTCCCAACTAATGTAAGCATGCTTCCCTCTAACCCAGAAAAATTCCCCATTATTGGCCAGCTCTTACTCTTTAAATTAAAATGTTACATAGATTAGCACAGACAGCTTCAGTATCTTGAGCACAGGGGTTAAGAAACTGAAGCAGGGGAAACAACTCCAGGTTATTTGGCTTTATTTTCCATTTAGTAGGATAAAGAATTTTTATTAATCAAAAATCTCTTAAGATTCAGGGAACATTCTACTAGACAACTTAGAACATTTAAAAATCAGACTGAGATGACCTGCAGTGGAGGCTACCTAAAGGCTAGAGGGCATAAGGGAGGCAAGTGCTCAGGCTTGTCTTACTAGTCGTGGGAGCTGTGCCACCTGATATCCTAAGAAGAGCTTAGCACTTATTAAAACATTTCAGAAATAATCTAAAGGTAAAACCAATCAAAAGCTAAGATAAACACTGATTTAAAGGTACTGGAGTACCAAACTCTAATATTGAAAGGGCCAGACTGTAATGCATTTTTTCTGTTCAGCTTATAAAACAAATGGCTTTCTCCTTGAAACCACTGTTTGAAACAATAAACTGATTCATATTTAATTTACTACCAATATAAGAGAATCTTGACTCTCATCTGGTTGAGTCTGAGGCAATGTATCTTGCTGGCAATTTGTTTTTGATGCATTCTTAAATGCAAACATTTAGCTGGGTATTATTATTTAGAATCTGGAGGATAGCAATGCTTAGAACTTATCTGCCCAGGAGCCTGGGTCAAGGGGAAGAAGCAGGATGTGAATTCCTCTCTAAATGGACCTGAAAATCCCTGTTGCCTTCTTCCTGTCCTGGTTATAGTCCATCCATTCTTAGATTAAAGGTATCATGAAAGAAAAAGTTTCTGGCAAGAAAGGAGCAGAGCAGAAAAGTCGTCTTCATAAATTCAAACTGGTAACTGATATTTAGTGCAAGGTCAATTCTGAAAAAACTCCAGCACTCAGTGCTGCTAACAAGGTGAGGAAGTGAACAGGCTGGAACCAGCGACAGGTCTTTCTAAATCTACTAGGATTAATCAAAGTTTCAAAGTCTGGAAGCAGAACCCTGGTTTCTGTTTCCTACTAGTTTTTCACACGAGAATTTCTTATCCCTGGATCCCTTAGACCCTTTCTTTTTAGACCTTAGACCCTTTTAGTTATGTGTGTGCTAGAAGAAAAGGAGAAAAGGGAGAGATGAAAGGACATCAAATGGTCTTGTCTGAAAGTGCAACACAAATATTAATCCTATATTGGTCTTGGGCTTCAACAAAAGAACCAGAAAAGAAGAATGAAAATAACTTCCTAAGTTAATTTTAAGAGATTTTGATGCAGGGAATGGAGTGGGCAGGAGCAGGTAGCAGAACGGGCAAAAGAGATAATTGCCTCCTTTTTCCTAATCTGGAATGTAACTTATTTAATAGGTTTAAATTATTCTGAATTTTGTAAGTATCACATCTTGAGTATTAAGTACAAATACAACTGTACTAGGTTGCACTAATATTTTTACTTTACACACTTCTAATTAGGAGACTTGAAATCGATATGCAAATAATACAAATCGATAATCTCCTATTTCATGCCAAATTCTGGTAAACTAAATTTTTTTTTTTAATGTTCTTTAACCATGACATAAATTATACATACTTAAAACTTTTCGGTCACTAGAAAAGGATTCAAACCACAACAAAAAGAAAAGAAAAAACAAAACTTGGAGCTGTTTTTCTTCCTTTCCAGACATTCCTTAGCCATTCACCAAAGCCCCTTTATATTAAGCATCCTTAGAGCACAGATAGCAATAATTCCAAATTAGGGGACAAAAATAAGAAAATGTCTTGTATTGTGTGTGCACATGTGGTGTTTAAGATTTAATAAAATCACTCCAACCTCCTTATATGCTTGGGAGGTAAAACAGGTTGCACAGAAGGAGCCAATGTGCCACTGAAGAGCTTTTCTAGCTGTGACAACAGCTGACTATATAACATTAGATTAAGGGCTGGAAGAGGAAGAGAGGCTACCTTGTTTCTAGTGTGAAAATAATTTTCGTTTATGTTTAGTTTAACAGTTTCTGCAATTTCATTCTCTTGTCCAACAAGACAGTTTAAATCACCCCATCACTAACACTTGCCTGCTTTCATCTTACGCTAGTATTTCAAACAGGTTTGTGGGCTCCCACGAATGACAAAGTATTATTGCTGGAACTGCTAGATTGATTGCCATGAAGAGACTACAGTCATACAGTGGGGCCCACAGAGGCACTCCCTTCACAGACCACAATCACTGTCTCAGGCCAGGAGGGTGGGATTAGGGAACAGCAGGTCTCTACTTCATGACAGTACTGGTTCACAGAAGTCAAGAACCAAGCCAGGGCTTTCAGGGTTGGAAACACTGCCTGTGATGGAAAGAAGACTTCTACTTCATAAGGTCCCATTCTAAAGTATAGGGGCTGTATAAATCCTGAATTCAAATTGTGCAAAGGCCAAATAACCTATATAGATAATCTGCAACCATAATGTGAAGACATCATCAGTGTGAATGATCATTGGGTTTAGACCACTCTTTCCATTTCCTATTCTTAGGAAAGGTCAAAAGAGAGATAGCTTCCTTTTACCATGCATGACAATCAACTTTTCTCTGTCACATAAAATGGAACATAAATCTGAATTTAAAGTAATACATTATTACCTAAACACTTGGAAAAATGTTAAACAAATGTGACATATTTACATGATTTATAAGTGCAAACTTGTCACAAATTCACAAAAGTCTTGCTTGACTTAGACTTACTATACAAGGTGCTCTTCCTCTAGAATGTAAATGACCTGTACTCTGTATTCCTGATTAATATTTTTCTTAAGAAGACAGATGAAACCTTATTTCTGTGATTCCAAATAATGCAAAAACACATCTTGTTAACCCTTTCTTTACCCCTTCTTTACAGTGCATTATCTTTAAGTCTCATTACCGAACCACAAGGCAGGAGACACACAGTTTAGAGGGGCCGATGCAATCATCATGGCAGAAAGCTCCACACCCTTTGCACATGATCATGGCTTTCAAGCGGCAGTAACATTTTGAAGGCGTGTCCTCAATGCTATTTTCTTCAGGAAAGGCTGGAACAGGCATTGTCTGGCCATGGCTGCTGGGATTTATAGCTTGGCTAGCAGGGATGGTAGTGACCGTCACTGAAAAGGACATGACATCACCTACATTGCTAGATACCTGGCTACCTGGTACAGCAGAGTTATGGTCCATATCGGATGAGGTAGAGACATTAATCATGCCTCTGTAACTTGTCCCTATCTGTGTGGGGCTTCCATACAATTTTGGAGTTTGCAGTGATGAAAGGAGCAAAGGCTGATGAGTGGGACTGTTTGCAGGCAGAGAAAGAGCAGTAGAATTGAACAGCTCAGGGCTGCTACGTATTGTCTTACCTCTTACTGCATGAGCCATTTGTTTCTGTGCTGCCTGAATAAAATCTCTGGCTAGGGTCTTCTCATCAAATGTTTGGTCTTTAGCAAATAGGTAATTCTCCTTGCTTACAGTGGCTTGCTCATTCACTGGTTTCTCAGCCTTCACAATCTTGTTAGCTAAGCAATCATTGTTGGATGGGGTTTCCCTACTATGGGGTCCTGAACTTGTGTCATGCTTGCCAGAACTCTGGGAAGCCTGGGGCTCCTCCTTTACCAAGACAGATTCCTGTTCATCGCCAGTACTCTCATCAGTTTCATCTTCTTTGCTGCTGCTACTATCTCCTGTTGTATTTTTACAATCTGTATACCCCATTCTCAAGGCTTCAGTGGGGCTACTAAGACAAAAGCGGTCTTCAGGATGTATAGAATGGGTCCTCCTAAAGCTCTCTGAACCCCTGCCATAGGTGGAAATATTAAGTAAGTAGTGACCTGCCATTGCAGGTTTGGATGTCCTTCTGCCAGCAAATCCCAGCATGAACCTCTGGCTTGTGGAGATGTCTTCTAACTGGAAACCTGAGTGAGCGAAGTTAAACTGTGAAGGCGGCACAAATGAGAGAATGTTCTGCCTCCGAACCCTCTGGATAAGAGTTTGAAGGATCTGATCTTGAGTTGTTTTACTTAGTCCTTCTTGGTACTGGTGTGTGTCGATGCTAGAGTCCCTTAAATCCTTAGTTGAAAAGAGTTGCAGGGGCCTTGGAACCTGGGGAAGCTGCTTACTCTGCACGGTTTTCCCCAGCTGCTGGATAGCTGGATGGGACTGTCTGTCATTAACTTCTTCTCTGGTGCTATTTTCTGTTATGTTGGTGCCTGTGAGTGCTCCTATCCCTTTATCCTCTTTAGTTGTCAGTGGTACAGTTTTCATTTCAACTTTGGTGAGAGGTTTAGGCAGAATTTGCTCCATGGGAACATCTTTGCCTTGGAGCAGCTGAGTAACTAAAGGATTATTAGCTGGGATACTAGAGCTTGGTCTTGAAATGGGCCCATTCACACTTGCAGAAGTTCCTGGGGTTTTAAGGCTAGAAGCTGCTGACAAAATGTTCGAGGACAAAGCTGACCCAACAGATGCTACAGGTGCACTGACCTGGGGTACAGGAAGCTTTTCTAAAGTGGCTGTTGTCAATAATGATGTTAAAGGGGTAGGGGATGTATCCACTACTGCACTAGCAGTTGTCTTGGCTGAGACTGAAGGATTTGGTGTGTTCATATTAGAATCTGCTTTGGATTCAACTGTGCCATCAGCTACAATAGAAATGGGCAAAGCTCCTGAGATCAGAGCAGAGCCTGCTGGAGAAGAAGAGGCTCTCTCCTGCCTGTAACTACTAGGCCCTTGTGGGTGGCTAGGGGAAGCCACTGTGACTGATGCCCTGGCAGGGTTCAGTTTTTCACTGTTCAATTTCTCTATGTGAGCTGGTGATGGGACACTCGTGCATGCTCCACTGATGGCAGATGCTGGAGGCACTGAGGGGGTTTGCTGTAGTTGTGCTCCAGAGACACTATGAGGCTGTGCCTGGCCTGGGGTCTTGGTCTCAGATTGGGGCTGAGTCTCTGGACCACAGGGTAAAAGCTCTCGCGTACCTCCCCTGCTTCCAGTTCCTGCCAGTTCCAGTGTGGGGCCCTTTCCAGTTGCACTGACTCCATCTGAGCCTGGATTCCCTCCTCTAGCAGTTTTTCTTTCACTACCCTCTCCTGGACCTTGTCCACCCCCAGGGCCAGGTCCTGGAATGGTCCCTCCAACTGAGGTGGCTGCAGCGGCGGCTGCGGCAGCTGCAGCTGCTGCCCTCTGTGCTTTGACCAGCTGGGCTTTTGCTTTGATGTCTGCAAGAGTTCTGGCTCCTGTTCTGTTAGGACTAGTGATGGAGATTGGAAAACGAGCCCTGGGAGAGACCTGCGATGTAGGAAACGGCATGGGGGAGATTCTGGAGACTGGGATCTGAAAGAAATAGGGTAGGAAAAAAAACACAACAAGGCTTAGTTTTCTTACATTTTTAGAGCAGGTAAACATAACAGCACCCATAAAAACATGGGACATCTAGGACTGAGCAATTCAAGTTTGCTTCTAGGTGCCTTCTACTCTGCCCACTCATAAGGGAGTAGGTGCACGTTTGCGAGTCATTCTCATGCCTGGCTGGTATTATTTGTGCTTTGGGTCCTAATCCCAAAATTTACAAATTAGAACCTCTAGAGAAAAAAAATTTGTTTCTAAAAAGCTGCTTGTGCTAATGACTATCAGATTTGAAATCACTAATTTTCATATCATAAAAGAATCTGGGGCTGGGATTGTGGCTCAGTGGCAGAGTGCTTGCCTCACACGTATGAGGCACTGGGTTCGATCCTCAGCACAATATAAAAATAAATAAGTAACATAAAGACATTGTGTCCACCTACAACTAAGAAAATAAATTAAAAAAAAAAAAAAAGAATCGGACTCCTGTCCTACACAGTATTTTGCAGTGCATCACAAAATGTGGACACTTCTAATAGATGACTGAGTTTAAAGGAGCAAATAATTCTAAGTCATGTTCTAGAGCACCTTGTTTAAAAAAAAAAGAGCCTTTAATTTCCAAAAAACACATTTTTTCTGGAAATCCTTAAGAGGTCACTGAAGACTTCTATTAATTTCTCAAGTCAGCAGTGCTGAAAAATTGATTATTAACTCAGAAGTTAGAGCTGTGGGACTTCATAACAGTGTCAAAATTTCACATATTTTACATCATATATTATACTTAAAACTGAATTTTATATCCTACAAGTGTTTCTACATTAAGAAATACCATTTATTACTTGAAATTTAGTAAGAATATCAAAAACCTATTGTTTAGGCCATCTCTCCTTTCCAATTCTCTCTGTTCTCCTACCTTGAGAGGTGGTACTTTGCGCACCTGGCCCCTGTCTCCTCTATTGAGAAAGGGCTGTGGCGAGACCTGAAATGGCTGTTGGCAATTCTCAGTGACACGTGGCCTTTTCTCCCAGCTTCCAGGGACCTCTTCTTGAGTCAGAGAAGATTTTCTCTTTAGGCTTTCTGGGCTCTGATCAACAAGAGTTGTGGGAGGTTCTTTGCTGCTGGTCTCCTGGGGTCCTGCTTCTGCTGTGGACTTCATTATTGGTTTTTCCAGCCCAGGACTCTTGGGTTTGGTTAGGGATGTAACTACAGCTTCTTGGCTTTCACTTTTATTATAATTAAAAACTGTGGTATGATAATTCTCTTTCTCAGATTCCTGTGCAGCAGAGGCAGTTGGTTTCTGCTCCAAGGGATCCTCATCCTTTGGGCACTTGATGGGAAAAATGCCAGTAAGCTCATTTGCACTGGTAGCTGAGGCAAGAAGGGGCTCTGTGAATTTGACATTTGGCTGTGCCTCATCTTGGCTTTCGTGTTCTTCTTTTTTGACTGGTGAAGGCATTTGTACTGCTTCTTCTTTACACTCTGACTGGGAAATGCCTGGGAGTATTTTGACAGGAGAGGCCTCTGAAGGAAGCATAGATTTTGGTTGCTCAGCTGTGGTTTTCTTTACTTTGGGATCACTGGGGGAAGCTGTCAATTTCTTTGAATCTTCAAGGCTCAACCCAGAACTAAACGGTGAAATAAGAAAATATTTTAATTGTGAGATAGCACATGTTACTGAAGCATTATGAGAAAATGGAACAGGACAAATGTTTAGAAAAACCCCTCACACATAGTAGCTAATTTTCATGTATTATCTTCATTATTCTTTTTTTGTTTTGGGGTGTACCAGGGATTAAACTCAGGGGCACTCAACCACTGAGCCACATCCCCAGCCCTATTTTGTATTTTATTTAGACACAGGTTTTTTTTTGTTGTTGTTGTTTGTTTTTTTTAAATTTTTTAAAGAGAATTTTAATATTTATTTTTTAGTTTTTCGGCGGACACAACATCTTTGTTTGTATGTGGTGCTGAGGATCGAACCCGGGCCGCACGCATGCCAGGCGAGCGCGCTACCGCTTGAGCCACATCCCCAGCCCTAGACACAGGTTTTCACTGAGCTGCTTAGCACTTTGCTTTTTACTAAGGTTGGCTTTGAACTTGTGATCCTCCTGCCTCAGCCTACTGGGCTGCTAGGATTACAGGTGTGCACCATGATGCCTTGTTTATCTTCACTATTATTAATAATAGTGAATGTTCTTGAGCCAGAGTGCCCAGTTCAAATCTTGGCTCCAATACCAGATGTCCATGTGATATTGAGTAAATAGACTAGCCTTCTGCACCTCAGTTTCTTCAATTGTATATTGGGGTTAATGACTTCATAATGTTGCTATGATGATTATTTCATTGGAAGTACTTAAAACTCAATACTAGTGGTTATCATTATTATTACTTCTGCTTATGGGGGGGGTCATACTGTCTAGAGATATGTATTACAGACTAACTATGAGGACCTTAAAGAAAGCCAAGAACCCTGACCCTGGGACTTGTTTTGGACTGTGACCAATTTTGTTCTGCAGTATTTGTAGAAAGGCTGGCCCAAGAAATCTAAGGGAACCCAGAGGAAACTATAGGAAACTGGTTATTGATATTCTCCAGAAGCTGAGAATTACAACTGAATTTTCAAAAAGTCTATTCAAATCTTCCTTGGTCTAGCTCTAAAATTTTGAGAGTGTGCTGCTACATTGTTCTATGGTGTAACTGGGAGTTCCACAGTGTGGCCTGGCTAAAAAGCTAAGCTAATCTTTAAGGGTCATTAATGATTCTTCTTAATATTTTATAATATTACATAACAGTCAAAAATCAATGAAATCCTCTCTGGTGACTTCAAGTCAGTACAACACATGAGAGGGTATAGCCAACGGCCAAACTAGGCACTTATCAAAAACAGTCCTACTGGGCTGGGGATATAGCTCACGACACAACATTTGCCTAGTAATCGTTAAGGCCTGGGTTTGATCTACAGTACCACACACACACAAATCCCAAATAACCCCCCCCAAACTGTCCTATAACAGCTGGCAAAAAGTAATAGGTGAAAATGTATTCAACTGCTGTAATGTGTTATATATGCCTAACAAGGAGGAAGCAAATAAATATTAACAGAATTACTGTTACCTATAATATGGTCCAACTATATACACCATCATTTACATAGCTCAAAACTCATATCAATAATGTAGGGGGGGTGCTGGGGATATGGCTTAGTTGGTATAGAGTGTTTGCCAGGCATGCACAAAGCCCTGGGTTCAATCCCCAACATCACAAAAAAAGAATTAGGTGTTTCTGAGTGGTATGTTTGCATATCATATGCATTTAGGCTTTGATTTAATCTGGGGGAAAAAAAAAGCAAAGAACACAGAAAAAATGAGAGTTTGAGACACTTAATCTCAAAAAGAATATACCCTAAAGAACTGTGAAGGGGATCAATGAACACTACCTAGAGATTAAAAAACAAAAACAAAAACAAAAACAAATAGCAACCTGGGTGTTCAATCCTATTTCAAACAAAGACACTCCATTATTATATATTTAAATATCTTCATCAAGATTTCATTTAGCTGTCATGTATAACTAATTAAAACAAATAAAAAATGATTTCACTTAGATTTTTATTGGAAAAAAACTATTTGACCACAGGTCTTTGAAAATAAGGATGTATGCTGGGTGTGATGACACAAGCCTATCATCCCAGCTACTCAGGAGGCTGAGGCAGAAAGACTGTAAGTTTAAGTTCACTTAGCAAGATACTGCCTCAAAAAACAAACAAACAAACAAAAAAAATCAAAACAAAGAAAGAACCCACCTATAGGAAACTGGTTATTGATGTTCATATTTTCCAAGGAATGGATACTAATTCAAGATGATTAAAAAACAAAAACAGCAGCTCGAGAGGCTGAGACAGGAGGGTCGTGAGTTCAAAGTCAGCCTCAGCAACGGTGAGGCACTAAGCAACTCAGTGAGACCCTGTCTCTAAATAAAATACAAAAATAGAGCTGAGATGTGGCTCAGTGATCAAGTACTGCTGAGTTCAATCCCTGGTACGAGAAAACAAAAACAAATACAAAAAACAGCTTCTTGGTAAAGAATTGTTGAAATAAAACTTGAAGGAAAAATTTCTGCTCAGGTAAAGCATTATATAACATATGTGCAGGAATTACCATATGGTTTACAGAATTTGGCTTATTAATTATTACCTCTGACCATAGTAGCTTTCAAAGAATTGTTCCTTCCATGGTTCCACTTTTTTCTCCTTCTCAATCTCTTGTCGAATTCTCACCTGCATCTCAGGTGTAAACTCACCTGTAATGTAACAAAAAAAAAAAAAAAAAAAGATACTGAATAGAAAAATGCCCTTTTGCAACTTTTGACTATTTATAAATCAAGAAAAACTCATACGGAAATCAGAGTACTATTATGTGAAAGTAACAGAAACTTCCCCAAATACCTCACTGTAAGGTAGACTTAAATATCACTAGATGAAATAAAAACATGTTTATATACAACTCCATGTAGTTTTCAATACACAGCTGAGGACGACAGTGCCTTTTCTCTGGACTTCCCCCCAGTAGTATCTCCCTCCTACATGAAACATCATATTCATCATATTCCATACAAATTTCTTTAGTCTCTAATCTTGAATTTCTTATTTTCTTTTTTTTTAAATATTTTTTTTTATTTCTTATGTGTAGATGGACACAACATAATGCCTTTACTTGTAGTGGTGCTGAGGATTGAACCTGGGTCCCACCAGTGCTAGGATAGTGCTCTATTGCTAAGCCACAATCCTAGCCTCTCTAATTTATTTTCTACCAGAAAAAGAATGATATGTTTCTCTAAGGAAAATTTTATCTTAGGTCTTTTACCTCTAACTACATAATGAAAAGTGATGGTTTGCTTAAAGGCATTTTCGATTCCAATTAAGAAATCATTCCAAGTAGGAAATTATTATGGAGTTGTTAGTTATCTAATTGTTTCAGAAACCAGCAATCTAATGCCCTAGCAACAGGATACTCAACATGCCCCAAACTGAGCTATTCTGAATATGCCTTTTATTTGCATATACTACCAACCACCTCAATCCTTCCCACTCCATCAGCAGAGAACAGTAAATGTGTTTGGTAGGCCATCTTCAAACTTATGGCTCAGAGAGGCTGTACCCTTTCATGCTCTAATACCCAGGACCATCAGAGAGTAAGAGATAGAAATGTAAGAATTTGAAGTTTAAGATCTCCTGAGAGTAAGAAGGAAAGGAAAAGTATTAGAGGACCACATACATCACAGTCATGAGTAAATAAACAGAAAAAGAGAAATTTAGCTTACAGAATCTGTTCTAGAACTTGTGGTATTGGTTCTACTATGTATCATAGAATGAGGGATAAAGAGTATTGATCTCTGTTCATAAATGTTCAAAGTTTTGGTTACTCATAAAATATGATCATATGACAACAAACAATCATTTGCTTGGATGTAAAAAAAAAAAAAAGAAGAATACCAATAACTATTGAGGTATCATTGTTGATAGTACCTATTTATCCTTAACTAATTTATTGTTTAAAAAAAGTATTGGCAATTGACATGTTTTAAAGTGCTTATGTTTTCAATTTCTTCAGAAAAAGGAAATCTGAAGATAAGAGAAAGGACAAAAGCAATCAGCAAGAAATTCTTTCTAAAAAAGGATGGGAGGGGGTAGGAGTATCATTCAGTAGGAGAGCATAAAACCTATGACATGCATGAGGTCCTCAGTTCAATCCAGAGCACAAGAGAGGGGTAGGGAGGAGGGGAGACACTAACAATCACAGTGACCAATAACAGATATCTATTACCTAATCATTTTAACTGTTGAGATGTGACAAAAACTAAGCAGCGAACAGCATTCCTAATGCTCTCCTTACAAATGTATTTACTTTAAAGGTCTCACACTTGTTTTAAGCTGTTCTTTGGCATAATATAACTCTCAAGTATAATTTTGTATTCCAGGTATACCAAAGTACAGATGTAATACCCAGCGGTTTTAATTATTGTTGAATATTAGCCTCACATGGGAAAACCTTAAACAACAATAACAACAAAAACCCACATACTAACCCTCGGGTACTAACCTAGAGTAATTAAAATCACTCAGGGAGGTACCTGGACATCAATGTTTATAAAAACTTAAGAGGTGTTTTGAGCATTCAGGGTTAAGAATTTCTAATGCTGACAAATACTATACACAGTGCTTGCAAAATCAATCAATCAGTAACTTTTTTATACTCTATTATTTGCCCTCAATAAATCTGTTAAATCAGGATTAGAAGCATGGTACACAAGGCACTAGTGACCACGGTCAGTAATTCTCAGTCATGGTCCATATTTATTAAAATGTACTGACACCACTTAACTGTATGCTTCAAATAAGTGAATTTTACAGTATGTACATATATCTCAATAATACATTTTTAAATGTTCTGATTCCTTTTCTGTTGGTTCCATTGGGGCTGCCAATAACAAAGAAGTTATCCTAGGAAAGGAAAAGTATTAGATTAATAATTAATAATTAGTATTAATTATTTTATGGTGCTGTGATGCCCAGCACTATAAAATAATTGTACACTTTGCTTATTATTAGTAAGCTTAGAATTTCAATTCCCAGGCACTAATGTAGAATTACTGAATCAAAATCTTTAGTAACAGGGCCTGCAAATCCATTTTTTAAGTTTCTAAGATGACTTTAAATCACTGAAGAAACACACTTGCTGGACTCTATGTGGAGTGTACTTGGTTATAGAGGCTCCAGATACAAAATTTAGTAATATGTTTCATACAGGATAGCTAATTCTATCTTTTAGAAACTTCCTGTCTTTTATCTTCCAAAATGGTTAAATACCCCACAAGGCGGAAAAGTGCCAATATACCGTCACTGTTGTTCCAAGTGCAGATTCTGAGCAACCAGAGGCAGAACACTTACCTTCTGATAGTCTTTCCTTCCAGCCTTGGGCTGCTGAAGTGAAGAACTCATTATTAAGGGCTGAGCCATTCAACTTCATCAAACCATCTGGACCAACCTGGTTCAAAGAATAAGCCAGGGAAAGCTTACAAACAAAGGGAAAGGTGTTTGTATGGTATTTGGCTTTCATTTTAGAAAAGAATGTATGTTCATTTAATTATACAGAGGTGCACTAGCTATCTCCTATCAAGCTGCTTATTATGGATGTCTTTTTTAATTAATTAATTAATTAATTAATTATTTTTATATTGAGACAGGATATTGCTAAATTGCTGAGGCTGACATTGAACTTGTAATCCTCCTGCATCAGCTGCTGGAGTTGCTGAGATTACAGGCATGCACCACTGTGCCTAGCTTTTTTTATTCACTTGGTACCAAAGATTGAACCCAGGGACACTCAACCACTGAACCACAAATCTGGCCCTTTTGTATTTTGGTACAGGGTCTCATGAAATTGCTTAAGGCCTTGCTAAGTTGATGAGGCTGGCCTTGAACTTAGAATCCTCCTGCCTCAGCCTCCTGAGTTGGTAGGATTACAGGCATACATCACTACTCCTGGTTGATGTCTATATATATTTTTAAATTTACACACACACACACACACACACACTCATGTATTTTTTTAGTTGTCAATGGACCTTTATTTTATTCATTTATTTATATTTAATGCTGAGAATTGAACCCAGTGCCTCACACATGCTAGTCAAGTGCTGTACCAGTACCACTGAGCCACAACCTCAGCCCTGATGTGTGTGTGTCTCTCTATATGTGTATAAATGTAAATATATATATATATATATATATATATATATAT
>NW_025999977.1:41332112-41341637 GCF_001458135.2 Marmota marmota marmota | reverse complement strand
AAAAAAAAAAAAAAAAAACTGAAAAGGGTTTATTATTTGTTTTACAGAAGTGGTTCCAAGATATGTACACAGTTTATGTTTCTCACAGATTAAACCATTGAAGTCTCTTCAAGTCATCTGGCCTAGATTTTTTGAGGGGGAAGGTATGGGGGATTGAACTCAGCAGCACTCAGCCACTGAGCCACATTTGCAGCCTTTTTAAATATTTTATTTAGAGACAGGGTCTCACTGAATTGCTTATAGCATTGCTAAATTGCTGAGGCTGGATTTGAACTCGCAATCTTCCTGCCTCAGCCTCGCAAGCCACTGAGATAGATTATAGGCATGAGGCACCACACCCAGCTCATTTGGCCTAGTTTTTACCTTCTTTAAAATGGCTACATATTATTTTTGTTATATGAATATAACTCAATTTACCAGTTTCCAAATGACATATACTTTTTTCCCCTAACATTTCCCCATAATCAAGAAAGCTGCAACTAGTATTCTTATAGAGATGTATACTAGTGCTTTTATTTCTGTACGTTCCTAGAATAAAGAATATTAGCGTGGGGCTGGGGATATAGCTCAGTTGGTAGAGTGCTTGCCTAGCATGTATAAGGCCCTGGGTTCAATCCCCCCACCCCCCCCACCCAAAAAAAACCCACACACAATGTATCGGGCTGAGGTTATAGCTCAGTGGTAGAGCATTTGCCTAGCACGTGGAAGGCATTGGGTTCAATCCTCAGTACCACATAAAAATAAATAAAGTTATTGTGTTCATCTACAACTAAAAAATAAAAAAAGAACATTAGCGTGTGTATAACTAGATATGTGAGATTACCTTTCAAAAAGACTCAAACAACAGACATTTCTACCAGCAGTATATGAAATACTCCTTTCCTCGGCAACAATTTTTTCACGCTATTGAATTTCTGAAATGGTAAAAAAATTCTGTTGACTGCTGTTGTGATTGTGCACCTTATTAAATGTGTATTCAATATTTAAATTTGTAATCTTGTGAAGGGTCAATTCCTATCACTTTCTCATTTTTCCAGTAGGTTGCTCATCTTTATCATCAGTTTGTAAGAACCCTTTGCATATTATATATGGTAATGACTATAATCACATGTTAAAAATATTTTCTCCAAACTCACTGTCTACTGAATTGATTTGTGATGCTTTCCCAAAAGGTCTAAAAAAAATTTTTTTTGGACAGGGGATGTAGCTTAGTAGTAGAACACTTGCCTGGCATGCATAAAATTCTAGGTTCAATCCTCTGTACTGCAAAAAATTTAAAAAATAAAAAATTTTCTGAATATTAGAAATATTGAATTTCCTACCTTGGTTAAAACCCATAACATCTAAATTATACAAAGCACAGACCTAAAAAACCTGGATAAAAAAATAAAATTGTCATTCTCCCTAAAGTTAATTTTTATAATTTTGTCAGAATCCCTACATAGATTTCTAATGAATTGAATGAAATTATCTTAATGCTCATATAGGAAAAAAGACAGTAAGAAAAACTGGGAGAGGGAAATTGCTTTATGATTATTAAACACACTACATAAAGTCACTGCATCAAAACTCTTATTACTGCCAGGTGCTGTGGTGCATGCCTATAATCCCAGCGGCGTGGGAGGCGGAGGCAGGAGAATTATGTAAACCCAGCCTCAGCAAAAGCGAGGCGCTAAGCAACTAACTCAGTCAGACCCTATCTCTAAATAAAATGCAAAATAGGGCTGGGGATGTGGTTCAATGGTCAAGTGCCCCCGAGTTCAATCCCCAGTACCTCCCATGCCCCCCCCAAAACCCCAAGCTCTATTACTACTGGTATTAGAATAAACAAAGAAAAAAATGGAAGAGGATAGAGTACTTTAAGTATAAGCTACATACATATTAATGGAATGCAAAACATTAATGTTATTTCAAATAGTGAGAAAAAGGATCGTAAAAATATACAGATAGGTAGTGCATCCAGAAGAAAAGAAAGTTGGACCCTAAATTCAGATAATAGGAAAAAACAAGCAAACAACAACAACAAGAAAAACAACTAGATGGTTTAAAATTCTGAAGAAAATTTAGAAAGTGATCTGGCAACCTTAAGAATTGAGGATCACTTCATAACTCACTTTACTTTTCAAACCTGTCTGGGCCAATGTATTTTCCCTTGGCTCTATAGCAGAAATTGAAAACTTGTTATAAAGGGCTAACCTGCAAATGCATTAGACTTTATAGGATATAGTTTCTGGTGCAACTAACTACTCAACTCTCCCTAATACAAAAGTGACAATAATTAACAGGAGTGGCTGTAGGCCAATGAGACCGCTGAAAATTTGGTAGGGTTATAGACTTTTTCCTATAATACATTATCCAATCTCCATTTGAATACTCCAGTGATGAGCAAATTACTCCACTGTCAGTTAACCTACTCCATAGGTTAACTCTCTAAATTTTTAAGTTGTTATTTTAACCCCAAATCTGCTTTCAGAAGAAAGCTTATATCTTCCATATGGTAAACACTGAATTATATCAGAAAATATAACCCAACCCTCTGATGTAAATAATAGTTTTCTACTGTTCTTTACTGAAGATTCCATATACTATAGTTTCCAATTTGTAATCTTAATAATCAGAATTCTGTATAAACACTTCAAATTTCATTTTAGAGTAAAGTTGTAATTTTACTTAATTATAACTGCATACTCCACACATGAGGATAACACTGCTCAGATTACAGTGTACTCCCACCATAACAATAACTATAAAAAGACTGGCCAAATAGCCTTCCAATTAAGATTACCCTATGTGGGAAATTTAACTAGAAACCTCTAAGGTTCCTTTTACTAAAATTATATGTGGCAATCTCCATCTGAGGGCCATGTGTCAGATAGAACTGAGTTCCAAAAATAGACCATCAGTTAAGGTCCTATACTATTATTCTAAGTTTAATAACCCTGAGTTTAAAACAAAAACAAAAACAAAAAAGGAAAAACTCTCAATGATGTTCTTTAAAAACACTGATGAGTGGGGCACAGTAGTGCACACCTGTAATCCCAGTGACTTGAGAGGCTGAGGTATGCTGATTTAAAGTTTAAGGCCAATCAGGGCAATACAATGAGACTCTGTCTCAAAATAAAAAAATTAAAGGAAGCCAGTTGTGGAGGCACACATCTATGATCCCAGCAACTAGGAAGCTAAAGCTGGAGGATTTCAAGTCTGAGGCAAACCTCAGCAACAAAGTGAGGTCCTGTGCCAAAATACAAAATAAAAAGGGCTGGGGAGATTTAGCGCAGAGGGAAAGCACCCCAGTTAAATCCCCAGCACCACAAAAAAATAGATTATAAAAATGAAATGAAATAAAACAAAAGAAGGGATGGGGGTCTGGGGTTGTAGCTCAGTGACAGAGTGCTTGCCTAGCATGTGTGAGGCACTGGGTTCGATCCTCAGCCACATCACATAAAAATAAATAAATAAAATAAAAGTATTCAGTTCATATACACCAACAACAAAAAGAAGGGCTGGGGAACATAGTTCAGTAGTAGAGCTCACCTGGGTTTAAATCCTAGTACCCTTCCCCCCAAATAATTTCTTTTTTTTTTTTTCTTTCTTTCTTTTCTTTTCTTTTTTTTTCCCTTGGTACCAGAGATTGAACCCAGGGGAACTCAACCACTGAGCCACATTCCCACCTATTTTGTATTTTATTTAGAGACAGGGTCTCACTGAGTTGCTTAGCATCTTGCAGCTGCTAAGGCTGGCTTTGAACTCTGGATCCTACTATCTCAGCTTTCCATGCTTCTGGGATTATAGGCGCCTGGCCCAAATCAATTCTTCAAGAAGAGTTAAGGGAGAGAAAGTAATAACTTGGAAGTATATGGTGTATGTCACTTGGAAATTGGTAAATTAACTGGAGAATATTCATAAGATGAAATAATATGCAGCCATTTATAAAGAAGGTAAAACTAGGTCAAATGGCTTGAAGAGACCTCAATGGTATTGTCCATGGTGATAAAAATAAGTTGCATAGTAGTGAACATGTCCTGTCACTACTGCTGGAAGAATACCTGATTTATCTGGATTCTCTAGACAATAAACTTTGACTGTTCTGACACATGCTGATTCTCAGCATTAAAAAATTGGTATCAACGTCATCCAGAAAACAAGTCCAGAATTAGCAAGTTTTAGTTTTGACTTTATATTAGCTATAATGATTTGCGTGGCTTACTTATGCTGTTAATCTTTCTAAAAACTAGGGAATATATCCAACTAGTCCTTTACTGTAAAGTAAAGAATAACACCTTCCTCTCTTCTTGTTTTCATAATGATTTAAGGAAGGAGGAAGAAAACCATTATCATTTAGAACATAGCTGAAATCTCATAAGTGAAAAAAATTAGAAAATCAAAATGGTGCCTGGCAGGGTGGTGTACACTATAGTCCTAGCAATTTGGAAGGCTGAAGCAGTAGGAGCACAAGTTCAAGGTCAGCCTCAGCAACTTAGTGAGACCCTGTCTCTAAAATAACAAAAAAAAAAAGGTTGTTGTTTGTTTTTTTCACAAAGAGGGAAACAAAGATCAGAATAAGAGTGAATTACTAGTCCTCACTTTTTCCTTGATAAAAGCTGAAGTCTCACCTTCATCTTATACCTGGATTATGCTAAATCTCTTTGGTCCTTGCCTTTCCAATTAAACCTTTTTCTTTTGGTACTTTTTTTCAAAGTACAACTTATACTGGAGTTTTAATTCTTTATTATAAAAGCAATAAATGTTTCTTTTAAAAGAATTTAATAAAACAATAAAAATAATGAATATTCCTAATTCCACCACTATTATTCCATGTGCTATGTCCTTTTAGATGTATGTAATTTATCTGAATCCATTATTTTGGCTTATTGTTGGCAGTTCCCACTTCACTGAGGCACTGACCTACATCCTGCTGATACTGGACCAAGACAAGTCTTCATCCTGAACTTAATTCTATGGATGCCAACAACTTAATAGGAAAGCTACTCAAATTTATTCTATAATTTGACATTCTAGTAATAAAGTTCTGATCCCCATCATAAGTGTTATAAAGCCCTCCTATTAAGACATATAAATAAAAATATTTTTGCTAGGAACATGATGCATGCCTGTAATCCCAGGGACACAGGAGAATCAAAGTTCAAGGTCAGCCTGGATAACTTGGTGAGATCCTGTCTCAAAATAAAAAATAGAAAGGGCTGAGGATGTAGTTCAGTGACGAGTTTTCCTGGGTTCAACTGCCAATACACAAATATGTATGTGTGTATATATACTGTATTTGTGTATATATATCCCTAAATACACACACATACATATATATATCTGTGACAGTTCCCACTTCACTGAGGCACTGACTTACATCCTGCTAATACTAAACCAAGACAAGTCTTCCTCCCAAACTGGATTCTATGGATGCCAACAATTTAAAAGGAAAGTTACTCAAATTTATTTTATAATTTGACGTACGTGTGTGTGTGTGTGTGTGTGTGTGTAAGAGAGAGAGAGAGAGAGAGAGACAGACACTACTTTTTAAAAAATATTTCTGCAGTAATGGGGATTGGACCTAGGATTTCATACATGTTAGGCAAATGCTCTACCACTTAATACCACTTCTTTACATGTATACATAAAAGGACAATTTAAAAATGTTAAGCTCAAAAGGTGATGAAAGAAACCCCATAAGGGTAATAAAGTTGCTTATATGCTTGAAATGACGCACCTGTCGATCCACCTCTGGAAGTAGTAAAAGCAGTCGCTGTTGGCAATCTCCAGGAAGGACTGAAAAAGTGTGTTTGTTGATCAGTGCTCGAAGATTTGTGTTAACTAGAATGGAGTCTGGTGTCTCAACATCAATATCAGCACATTTAGTTCTTTTCATTTGCCCTAAAAAAAAAAAAAAAAGGAAAAAAAATCATTTGAAATTCCCTTAAAGTTGTGTTTATACCTAAAATATAGTTTGCTGGACAGTGTAAAAAACCACAGTTAAATAGTACACAATGAAGAAAGTAAAACTTAAGGCTCTTGGAAGATAAATGAATATAATTTATCTTTTCTGCAAAAAGAGAATAAAGTCTATAAAAGTAGATTTTTCACCATATTAAAAGAAAATTATCTCCTCCTCTCCCTAAAAAGCTGAGGAAGTTTTTTGTTTTGTGTGTTTGTTTGTTTTTTGGTATTCGGGATTGAACTCAGGGACACTCAACCACTGAGCGACATCCCCAGCCCTATTTTGTATTTTATTTAGAGATAGAGTCTCACTGAGTTGCTTAGTGAGACTCTGCTTTTGCTGAGGCTGGCGTTGAACTCGAATTTCTCTTGCTTGAACATCCCAAGCTGCTGGGATTACAGGGATGTACCTGTGCCCAGCAAAGCTGAGGAAATTTATGATATGATAAATGAGAGTAGAGTCTATTTTGACAAATTAATACAAACATGGAATACATCATATTCTAGTTAGGATCCCAGTCTTGTGGTTGTACATGCTGTGGAGATTCATTGTGGTGTATTCATATATGTACATAGGAAAGTTATGTCAGAATCATTACACTGTCTTTCCTATTTCTGTCTCCCCTCCCTTCCCTTCATTCCCCTTTAATCTACTGAATTTCTATTCTGCCCCTCCCTTTTTGTGTGTTAGCATCCACATAACAGAGAGAACATTCCACCTTTGGTTTTTTGGGACTGGCCTATTTCACTTAGCATAATAGTCTCCAGATTCATCCATTTACTGGTAAAAGTCATAAAGTCATTCTTTTTTATGGCTGAGTAATAATGTTTAATTATACTCTACTGTCATGTGTAACTATAAAGAACAAAAAAATTGCTAAAAATTAAAAAATAATAAATGACACATATAAAGAATGTCTTTAAAAAATAGAAACCCAGAATGGGGCTTTGCCTAGCCTGAACCATGTCCTGGGTTCAATTCCCAGTACTGATACCTTTTCCCTCTTCTCATGAGAATTATTCTTCACTGATTGAATTTGCATAGCTAAAAATGTGATTGAAAGCTTAGCAGATGTAAAATATCTGTTTACAACCAAAAGCTTACAGTCTTTCAAAAAATGGACAGTATACAAAAGGTTAAAATGTAAATGAAAAATATATGTAAATAAAAGACTAAGTTTGTTGAGCTGGAGCTATAGCTCATGGGTTGAGTGCTTGCCTAGCATGTGTGAAGCAATGGGTTCAAATCTCAGCACCACATAAAAAAAGTAAATAAACAAAATAAAGGTATTGTGTCCATCTAAAACTAAAATTTTTTTTAAAAAGTTGGAAAAAACATCTACAAATCATGATAAAAATTTACTATTCTTAGTATAAAATGTGCCCTTACAAATCAATGAGGAATAAAAACAAATACCACCAAGAGAAAAATGGGTAAAGGAAATTGACAGGCAATTAATTCACATACTTCCCTCACCAAAAGCAGATGCTAAAATTTTAATATTTAAAGAAATGCAAGTTAAACAAATAAATAAAAAATTTTCAAATATATTAAAATGGCAAATACTGCAATATAGTGATGGGAATATGCAGGGAAAAATAAACAAAAACATTTTCAAATACTACTGGTGGAGCTAAAATTTATAACATTGTATTACAGAACAAAATATTAACAGTATCTAACAAATTTTTAAAGTACATGAGACTCTGGGAACCAAAAATTCTAAATTTAGAATAACATGAACAAAGTCACACTATCTTTGATGTGGCACCTACTCAGGGACACTCAACCACTGAGCGACATCCCCAGCCCTATTTTGTATTTTATTTAGAGAGTCTCACTGAGTTGCTTAGTGAGACCCTGCTTTTGCTGAGGCTGGCTTTGAACTCGAATTTCTGACTGAAGCACAAGAAAAGTCAATCTGCAAAAGAGGAGAGGATTTCCCTTGAATTAAGCCGACAGGATTCCTATAAATTAAAATCCAAAAACTGGGCTTGGTGGCACATGCCTATAATCTTAGGAGGATGACAAGTTCAAAGCTAGCCTCAGCACCTTAGCAAGGCCCTCAGCAAATTAGTGAGATATGTCTCAAAATAAAAAATAAAAAGGGTTGGGGTTGTAGCTCAGTTGTAAAATACCCTATGTTTAATCACCAGTATAAAATCAATCAATCAATCCATCCATCCACCCAGCACTATATCACAAAAATACACAACAAATCAGAAGTTATATCACTACAACCAAAGTCATTAGAAATCAGAAATAATGATTTAGATCTAGAAGTACTAAAGTTATTGAATATGTAGAATACAGAACAGCTATGCATAAAATGTTTAAAGAAACAGAGAATATAATTACAAAGACAAAGATAATACAGTCAGGGAGAGACTTTTAAAAAGTGAGACTTTAAGAAATGTTATGATATAAATTTTTAAAATCAGATACTATGAATGAATAAAACAGCAATTTGGGCAATATTAAAAAAGGATTAATAACCTAGAATATAGAGCCAAATAATTTATCCCGAGTACGAGAAATATAAAACATATTTTGAGAGGCTTAACAAAAACGAAAGAAAGCATGAGAACATCCAATATGTTGACTGGAGACCAAGAATTAGAAAATGGAAAAAAAGGTGATATTTAAGAACTGACAATTGTACATTTATCAGAACTAATGAAAACCCACAGATCTTTTAAAGGGCTGGGGATTTAACTCAGTGTTAGAGCACCCCTGGGTTCAATTACCAATATCAAATAAATAAATAAAAATGCAATTGAGTGGATTTTTGTATATTCAGAATTGTACAATTCTCACCACTATCTAATTATAGAACATTTTCATCACTCCAAAAAGAAACCCCAGACCCATTAGCAGTCACTCATTCTATGTAGCCTTCCCAGTCCTAGTAAACTACTAATCCACCTTCTGTCTCTATGGATATGCCTATTCCAGATGTGGAACTGTATGATATGTGGTCTTTGACTGGTGTCTTTCACTTGGCAAAGTGTTTTCTTCAAGTTTTGTCCATGTCCTACCATGTATCGGTACTTTGTTCCTTTTTTACCAACGAGTAATATAGCATTCTATGGGCATGCCGTATTTTGTTTGTCCATTCATCAGTTGATGTGTATTTGGGTTATTTCTGCTTTGCGTATTTATTTTTGTTGTCCTGGGGACTGAATGCAGGCACGCTCTATCACCGAACGACACTCCCGACCCTATTTATTTACTTAAGACATGGTCTCACTAAGTTGCCCAGGCTGGCCTCAAACTTGCTAGGTCTCCTGCATCAGCCTCCCAAGTCACTGGGATTACAGGTATGCACCACTGTGCCAAACTTACTTTTGGACTATTAGAAATAATGCTGCTATGATCATTTGTGTACATGTTTTTTGGGGGAGGGGGAGGGCTAGGGATTGAACTCTCAGGGGCACTCAACCACTAAGCCCTATTTTGTATTTTGTTTGGAGACAGGGTCTCACTGAGTTGCTTAGTATCTCACCGTTGCTGAGACTGGCTTTGAACCCACCATCCTCCTGTCTCAGCTTCCTGAGCTGCTGGGATCATAGGCG
>NW_025999977.1:41262430-41331971 GCF_001458135.2 Marmota marmota marmota | reverse complement strand
CTTAAAAAAAAAAAAAAAAAAAAGACAAAGGAGTCAGGTGCAGTACCACATGCCTGTAATGACTAGGGAAACTAAGGCTGGAAGATCTGAAGTTCAAGGCCACCTCTGGAAACTTGGAGAGACCCTGTCTCAAAATAAGAAATAGAAAGAGCTGGGGATGTAGCTCAGTGGTAGAGTATTTCTGGGTTCAATTCCCAGTACAAAAAAAGAAAAGTACAAGAAGGGTCTGGGATTATAGTTCCACGGTAGAGTGCTTGCTAGTATGTGCAAGGCCCTGGTTTGAGCCACACCACCAGAAGAGGAAGAAGAAGAAGAAAATCCTTGCAAGCATCCTTAAGGAAGGGAAAGATTTCATAAAAAGGAAAAACAAAGTGGCAGTAAACTTCTTCACAACAAAGGAATTAAGAACAAATAGATAGGATGTATAAAATGCTGAAAGAACTAGGAATCCTGGAATGCCCACCAAACTATCCTTCAAAAATGAATGTGGAATAAAGGCATTTATAAAGATAAACAAAAGGAGAGGACATTTAATATCAAGGAACCCACACTAAATAAAGTTCTTAAAAATTTATACTTTAGGAGAGAAAATTGTAGAAGGATGGGTTGGAATACAATGGAGAAAGGTTAAGCATGTAGGGGCTGTGGTAGAACGCTTACCTATCATGTGTGAGTCACTGGGTTCAATCCTCAGCACCACATAAAATAAATAAATAAAGCATGTAGAAAAATCTACACCAATGTTATTTATATATTCTAGTAGATGATTCCAAGTAGATATTCTGATTTGTGGGACTGAAAACGAAAATATTATTTAAGTCAAGATAAAAAGATTAGTGCTAAACTGTAAAATACTTCCACAGTTGTAAAGGAATATCAAATGGTTTTTTTCTTTTTTAATTTCTTTTAGTTGTTGATAGACCTTTATTTATTTATACGTGGTGCTGAGAATCAAACCTAGTGCCTCACACATGCCAGTCAAGTATGCTACTGCTGAGCCACAGACCCAGCCCATCAAGTGGTTTTCTTTGAAGAAACAACTCCAGATATATTAACAAACACAATAAAGTCAGAAGGGGTAGTACATACCTGCAATCTCAATGATTTGGAAGGTGAGCCAGGAGGATAGCAAGTTTGAGGCCAGCCTCAGATATTAGTGAGGCCCTAACCAATTTAGTAATTCCCTGTTTCAAACAATAAAAAGGGATGGGGAGCAGTGATAAAGCACCCTAAGTTCAATCCCCAGTAACAAACAAACAAACACACCACCACCAAAGGAAAGAGATTGTCACATTCAATTAAAAACAAAACACAGAGCTGGGATTGTAGCTAAGTGGTAGAACACTTGCCTAGCATGTGTGAGACACTGGGTTCAATTCTCAGCACCACATATAAATAAATAAAGAGAAATATATAAAGCTCAAGCATACAGAAATAAAGTATGAACAAAGTAAAAATAAGCTAGGCAAAAACTAAAGCTGGAGAGGTGTCATACCATTTATTAATATCAAACAAATGACTTCAAGTAAAAACCTATCAGTAACTGATGAGGTAAATGAATAATGATAAAAACCTGAATCTAACAAAGAATTTAAACATGAAAAACATGTAATACAAATAGAGCCAGGCACAGAAGTGCCCATGTATAATCCCAGGGACAAGGGATCAACTTCACAGATGAAGATCAACTGTCCCAGATATGAAAGCTTGCTCAATCTACACTGTTAAGTTATATTGTAGGACTCTTAAGCCCTGACACTGTGGCTTCAGAGTCTTTTGCTCTGTATAACACAGCCTATGATTTCATTTCGGTTTAAAGTTCATAACAAAAACAAAAACAAAAATCCCTATTATACTTGGAAATTAAAAACTTCAAAATAACTCCTGAGACAAAGAAATTAAAATATACACATATATTTAACTTTTCAAAATGAATGATGATAAATACCGTACCTGAGAGGTAAAGGTAAATGTAAAAAAAAAAAAAAATCAATTACCAAGGCACAAAATGAAAAGTAAAGGCTCTATATTCAAACCTGTCTTTCTGCCAAAAAACATCTTAAATTTGGAGAAATGAAATAACAATATACATACTAATTACATTTGCTTAATTGCACTAAATATCTTGAACATCTTTAAAATAACTACCAACAAATCAATCAATCTATCTATCTATCTATCTATGGTACTGGGTATTGCAACCAAAGGTGCTTTACCACTGAGTCACATCACCCAACCCTTTCTATTTTATTTTGAGACAGGGCCTGGCTAAGTTGCCTAGGCTGCCTTCAAATTTGCAATCCTCTGGCCTCAACCTCCTGAGTTGGTGGGATTATAGGCATGTGCCATGGTGCCCTGCTCAGACTTCCTTTTAAAAAAGCTTATGTATCACATTCTAAAGGTTCTATTATGATCAACTTAACCGAACTCCCACTGATGATCATGTCAATGATTACTAGTTTCCATTTGTAAAAACAACGTTGCAGGGTTGCGGATATAGTTCAGTGGTACAGAGAGCACTTGCCTAGCATGTTAAACACCTGAGTTCAATCCCCAGACCCAGAAAACAAAAACAAAAACAAAAACAAAACCATACAGTGCCTGTATACAGTAGAAAGCAACGGCCTACCTTTCCTTTCACACTGCAACTCATGAAATTAGAGGTTTAGCAGTCCTGGTATGACTTTTACTATTTTCCCATTCATTCTATCTTTAAATCGGAATCAAACTATAGCTAAAATTTGAACTTTGTGATTGAGAAGCAGTTGTAAATTATTCCCTAGTATTGATCAAACTGTACCCTAAAAACACTTTTATGTGCTTGAGTGGCAGACTAGTTTCTATCTTGAATTTTGGTAAAGTCAACCTTATTTTGTTTCAGTTTAGGCTGCCTTAATTTATTCTATTACACTTGAAATCTAAGTCATGTTTCCTCCGAATCTGGGATGTAAAAACATACAACATACTATCAATTTTAATGAAATTAAAAATCAACTTTACCAATGTTAGCTTAAAAATATTTCATGTAAATCATCTACTTTAATTTTTATCATTTTTAACACAAAATATAGAAATTCTTCCATGAATTTTGAAGATACTCATTGTGGCTACATTGTAAAAGTTCTTATAATGCTCATTGCAAAAGAGAAAAACTTTCATTTACTTCTCAGTTATTAGATCTAACTTAAACTACACTATGGTTTCATTTTTTACAGTTAATTTTTCCTAGTTTTCCATAAAAGAAATTCTTGGTTCATCATTCTCTCAGTTCTGTACCTCTATATTTCTACTGCAATATGAATAAAACTTTGCTCAGCTTGACATCAATACCCTTAAGGCTCAAAACATGTATTTGACATATTAGTATAACTTAAGTTTTGTTTGACAAATGAATACTACCTTTAAGAGAATTGATTATCAAATGTTATTCTCTTTCTATATAGGAAATACTGCCTTTAAGAGAAAGTACCAATTCACAACCCCACCTAGAATCAACACCACCCCCCACTTTTAAACTAAGCATTTCTCTGGAAATATTATTAATTAATTATATTCTCACACTTTAATAGTTAAAATGTATCTGGAATACTTAAATGAACACAGAATAAATTTCCCTCAGATGTGTTGGACTGCTGCACATTTTTTCCCCTCTTTTTGGTGCTAGGAGAGAACCCAGGGCCTCGTAAGCATGTGCTCTTTACCACGTATTCCATGCCCTGTTGTGCTATTTTTTATCTTCTGTGTAGCTCCTGAAATGTCTGTAATCCCAATTCTTTTTTAATCCTATGACTTGTGATGAATTTAACGATATGTTATGCATGTCTTTCCATGAAAAAAATATATGGTATTTAAAAATCATTTTTAAGGGGCTCAGTGGTAGACTGCTTGCCTAGCATATGTGAGGCACTGGGTTCATTTCTTAGCACCATATAAAAAAAATAAATAAATAAAATAAAGGTATTGTGTCCATCTACAACTAAAAATATTTTTAAATTGACACAAATAGTACATCAGAACTTATTTCATCTAACTAGCTATAACTTGTACCTGTTGACTATGATGTTTTCCCCATTTCTCTCTCCTTCCTACTTTCCCTACCTTCTGGTAACCTCCATTCTACTCTCAACTTCTGTGAGACCAGACCAGCTTTTTTTTTGGTACTGGGGGATTGAACTCAGGAGCACTCAAATACTAAGCCACATCCTCAACCCTATTTTGTATTTTATTTAGAAACAGGGTTTCACTTACTTTTGCTGAGGCTGGTTTTGAACTTGCAATCCTCCTGCCTTAGCTTCCCAAACTGCTGGGATTACAGGTGTGCACCACTGTCCCAGCTATGAGACCATACTATGTGATCTCACTCATGTGGAATCTATAAGATTGAGATTCCACATGAGTGAGATCACATAGTATTTTGTCTTTCTGTGCCTGCCTTATTTTTACTGAAAAGAATGGCTTCCAGTTTCACCCATGATGTTACAAAGGACAATTTCATCCTTTTATGTCTGAATATTCCATTGTATGTAAATACCACACTTTCATTAACCATTCATCAGTCAATACACACTTAGGTTGATTCCATTTCTTGGCTATTGTAAATAGTGCTATAATAAACACATGATCCTAATTTTAAAAATCTTTGAATGAAAAATATTTTTTTGTCTTTCTGGAATCATCTGATTATTTTGGATGTTTTCAAATTTTAGAACAATGTATCTTGGCATACTTTTCTGTTTTGTTTTTATTTTTAGTACTGGGGACTGAAACCAGGGGCTCTTTACATCCCCAGACCTTTCATATTTTGAGACAGGGTCTCACTAAATTTCTGAGGCTGGTCTTGAACTTACAATTCTCCTGCCTCAGTCTTCTGAGTCACTAGGATTAAAGGTGTGAGCCTGCATCCATCTTTTTTGTTTCTTTACATCTAATCTCAACTTTCAATCTGGAGTCCTGTGATTTTCAATTCTAAGATGTTCTCATAGTCTTTTCTTCACATTTAGTTCCCTTTCAACTTCTCTTCTTAATAGTTCTACTTTTTGGGACAATGAACAACGTGGATTGGTGTTTCAATTTCTTACCTCTTCTCTGCTATTGAACATCTCTTTATTTTTTTGATTCACCAATCACAAGAATCACTTCTTAGTATTTGTATTTAACTTGATCTCTCAAATTTCAGTACAGTGCCTCACTGTCTGCCCTCAGCTATGTGTAGTGTCCCTAAAATGGAATTTCTTTCATCCAATCTCACCTCAAAATAAACTTCTTTTCTTCTGTTAAGGTGAAGCATAAAACTGGTTATTTTAAACTCTTCACCTCACTTTTCTCTTCTATAATATATCATCTCTTCAGTTCTTGTATTTCTATACTCTTATGTTAGTGGGATTTCCAAGAAAAAGAAAAAACTTTCAGTTTGTCTTATTTAATTATAAGCCTTTCTATTTTTCTGTCTATAGAAATGACATGTAAATAATGCAGGACACAAAGCAACTTTCTGGTAGAAAGAAATAACCACAAAATGACTGATGACAGATCTTTCTCTGAAATAAAGTTTGATAAGGGGAGCACAGGAAGAACATGAAGATATTTAAGAGTACAAAGGTGAACATGGTAAAAAAACAAAACAAAACAAAACAAAACAAAAAATCACAGGAAAAAGACATACTACATTAATTCTGTCTTTATTTCTTTTCATTTCTTAGAAGTGATTATGTCAGACTGGGTATGTAGCCGGGTGGTGAAGCACTTAATATAGTAAGTGCAAGGCCCTGGATTTGATTCCTAGCACCACACAAAAACAACGAAGAGTCATTAATAAATTATTTCTAATCTTTGCTATATAACCCAAATCATGCACTAAACATAAGTCAAATGGCTGATGAATTTCAAATCTATAACTGACAAATCATGGCAATGAAAACAAAAATCTTTGTAAACTAACTTACTTGTATGGAGTCTGTCAGACCTCTGGAAAGACTTCTTCCCTAAGCCTAGTAAGGGACTTTCCACTTTAACTGAGGAAGAAAAGCTGGAGTTTGGATTCTGGGGGCTGCTTGACTGTCCATCAGATTGCTTTCCTTCCCATATTGCTAGGGAGAAAAATAAGAAAGACTAGAGGCACGGAGGTTATAAACAGAAATTAATTAATTAATCAATCATTCAATGTGAACTATAGGGAGTTATGTATGAGGAAATTCTGGCCCTGGCTAATGTGTTTTCAATCTGAGAACTGAAGTAAAAAAATAAAATCCTTTCCTTCCTCCTAACACACTTTCCATTTTTGTTGATAAGTCTCCTTTCTATTAACAAAAGAAAAAAAAGCAAAGTTCTGCAAGACTCAGAATTTTTTTGGCAATTCTATAGAATAAGCTTATGGCATCAAACTGAATTATATAAGAAAATACAGTCTTTCAGTTAGTCCAGTTTAGATTAAAAACAAAATAAGCACAAAATCCAAAAGCCTATTGACATATCCAACAGAAACTGAAAGGTAGTATGTATAACCTCTTACTTTTAAGGAAGAGAACTGGTAAAGAGCTTATTTTGACTTTTTTTTGTTTGTTTGTTTCCTCCTGGAAACAAAAGATTTATAATGTTACTGACTGGGATGCTTCCAAGTATTATAGGTTAGAAATAGTGGAAATTAGTCTTGATTTATTTCTTACATACTAATCTTATTTATAAACTTTTAAAAAACTGCATGATATTTTACAGAAAAACTCCTTTTATTTTAAAAGAATTTATATTGATAATTTGGCAATACAGGGTCATATAAATAAATGTAGCAATTTAAGAATAAATTTCCAGATTTTAATAAGGAAAATATGAGACAACTTTTTAAATATAAATTTATAACACCAACATGAATACACTGGGATAAAGAAACTTCCATTGAAAAAAAATGCCCAAACTACCTACCAGGTTTGGCAGTAGCAGAATCACTGGATTTGACAGACTTGAGAGGAAGGTGTTGGTTGGAGGAGATGGACATGCTTGGTCTGCATTGCTGCTGCTGCTTCTTTTGCTGTTGTTGCTTTAAAGCCTACAAAGAGAAAACTGACTATAATACATAAATTAGCTTTTAGTAAAAATAAAAAGTAAAATGACTTCTTTTTAAGTTGTAAGAAGAACGCTACTCATTATTCAATTTCTTTGAAATTTATCAGAGCAAATAAAACCTAAATTAGACAAATTAAACACAAGACGGCAATGATCCCTAGAGTTTGGTTACTTTTTGCCAGTATTATCCTTTATATATAATTGTGAGGAACAGCCAGTTGATATCTTTTAGAACTTAAAAATTCCCAGTAAGTCAAGGATAAAGGACTTAGGAATCTTATAAGAGAACTGTATATGTTTTACCATTTTTTTGTAAACAATTCTAAGCCCTGTACCAAGAAGAGCCCTATTTGCACCAACACTATAAAGAAATGCAAATATTCAACTTATTTATATGCTTCAGAGGTACTACATTTGAAAAAAAGGTAAATAACTACTTGAATTATCTTGGGAAAGAATATTGAGGCTTATTTCAATTTACCATATTTCCGCAATTTATAATAATGCAGTAAACAGAGGGGAAGGAAAACTAGAAAATAATAGTTAAAAGAATAGTATAGCTCCTTCTGGCTACTTGAGATTATTTTCATTTCTATGAGATTATTAATTTATAGACTAAGTAATACTATTTAGAATGAATAAAATCCAGGAAATTTCCAATTTTTAATAAGGAAAATATGAGACAACTTTTTAAATTAAGGTTGGGGGGAGGGAGGGAGACAGACAGGGTGATGGGGGATTATGAATGTGCATAAGAAAGCAATTTCCAGGTTTTCCGGGAAATGACTTTGTGTTATGGTTTGTATCTGGAATATCCCCCCAAAATCTCATGTTTTGAAAGCATGATCCCAACACAGCAAGGTTCAGAGGTAGCAATTTTAGGCAATAATTAAGGCTCTGAACCCATCAGTGGAGCATTAATATACTGACAGCTGAATGGACTAGTGGACTGTAAGCAAGTGGGGGCATGGCTGGAAGAAGTAGGTCACTGGGCGTGTGGCCCTAGACCATATCTGTCTCTCGTGGCTTCCTTCTCTCTCCTTCCCAGCTGCCATGAGCTAGGCAGTTTTCCTCTGCCATGCCATTTCTGCCTTGGAGTCAGTTGACCATGGACTGACACCTCTGAAACCATGAGCTAAAATAAATCTTCCTCTTATAAGTGGTTCATATCAGGATTTTGGTCACAGCCACAAAAAGCTGACTTGCCCATTTTAAGCTTTAACCTTCAGGACCATCATGCAATGTTAAATAACTGGTTACTTCCAAGATGCTACAAGGCACAGTGGCAACCCATTGTCCATTCCAGGTTAATGCAAAACTTACCCCATCTATTTCTTCTGTGATCACGTAAATTCACAAACATTATGGAAGCAGAATCATTTATAGCCCATTAATTAAGAATTACACACAGTTCTTGTCCTACCTTAGTAGTTTACAAACTCTGTTCCTAATTCGATTTTAAAACAAATAAATACATAAACAACAAGAACCTCCTCATTTGTGGTAAAGAATAACAGTAATTATGATTACTATGGAAAACGTACACTGTAGACAAAGACTTAAGTTAACATAGCACACTGATTTCTACAAAGAAATCACAACATTTCATTCTTAAGATTACAAGAGTATACCAGAGTAGCATACGCGTCATTAATTAGTTAACAAGGATTGAAAAAAAATGCTTGCCTTTTCCCTGTAAAAAAAAAAAAAGAAGCACTTAAATTTCTTAAAATCTTTCAAAAATTTATAAAAACACAAATGCTACAGGATATTAATGCAGGCAGTAATCAATTTTATCAAATTTATGGATAGCTTTTCATAAAAGTACTTTTGGTTTAAATACTTTAAAATCTACATAACTTTAAAATTTTGTGTTACTTTTGATTATATACATGATACAAAAATACATTTTTAATATTAAATTCAAACTCAAAGCTAAATTCTTTTTTTGACCATCACTCCTGGTGTACAACCTCAAAGGTAACCAGTCATTGATTTGTTTTTCCCTACTGAACTTTTTTTCATATTTACATATATGTGTGTGCAATAAACATTCATAGTTCCATTAAAAACAGCATTGTTTTGTGGATATGTGTATATTTTTATAATTGGTATCATGCCCTATATACTGTAGTAAAACTTAATTTTAATGATTCAATATTATTTTGTGGTGATTTTTCCCTATGTAAAGTGTGTGCAACTCCATCATAAAATAAACCTCTTTTATATAATTGTCTACTTTATTGATATATGATTGCTTATTAAGGAATTTTCTAACATATATGTAAATTAGAAAATTTTAGATTTTATACATGTTTGTTAAGTCTATTTCCACGTTTGCTATAATAAACATATGTGCAAATACTTTTCTATATTTGTATATGTATTTTTTCTAACATAAGTTTGAAAATAGTAAATTGCTTAACCATGGGGCATGTGCTTTCAAAATTTAATATATGTTGCAAAATTCCTTTCCAAAGTGGCTACAATAAAATATTCCACAAGCAAATCAGTTTTCCTGCACACTTGCCAATGCTTGATATAATTAAGCTCCTCAATTTATACCAGAATCTGAAGACATAAGTAACCTGTCATTTTAAAGTCTGCCTAAATTACTATCGAGTTTATATTTATTGATCACTTGCATTTCAAAAAAATTGAAAGAATTAAAAGCTAGTTCTTTAAAAAGTTCAATAAGATACTGACAAGTGATACTGGGAAAAAAGAAGACATAGTATAAATGAACACCACTGAGAACAAAATGGAGACATAAAAGAGCACTGTGCACAACTTCATACCAGTATTTGAAAAAAAATTAGATGAAATGAACTGTTTTCTAAGTTTCCAAAATAGGCTCAAAAAAAAAAAAAAAAAAAAAAAAAANTTAAATAGAACATAATATTAGAAAATCTAGCTATGTAATTCAGATTAATGAAAAAAAATCTACCTAAACAAATTTAAATCATCTACATAAATTTCAAAGAAAACATACCTGAAAAATTCAATACCTATTCATGGTTAATACCCTACCACACACTTCACCCTCAAACTTATTAGCAAACTAGGAACAAGTTAGGAACTTCAAAACTGTGATAAAGAGTTATCTATTGAGCTGGGATTGTAGTTCAGTGGTAGAGTGCTTGCCTAGCACTTGTGAGGCACTGGATTTGATTCTCAGCACCAGAGAAATAAAAAAAAATAAAGGTCCACTGACAAATTAAAAATATTTTAAAAGAGTTATCTACCAAGGGGGCTGGGGTTGTGGCTCAGTGGGAGAGTGCTCACTTAGCATGCGTGAGGTGCTGGGTTTGATCCTCAGAACCACATAAAAGTAAATAAATAAACAAACAAATAAATAAATAAACAAACAGAATGGAGGTGTCATGTCCAACTACAACTAAAAAAGAAATATGATTATTATACACAGAAGTACAAAAATTACTAGCACATAATTAAGATACTTCATAAAATTTTCCCTTTAAAAGGGTCTAATGTGGGCTGGGGATATGGCTCAAGCGGTAGTGCGCTTGCCTGGCATGCGTGCGGCCCGGGTTTGATCCTCAGCACCACATACAAAGATGTTGTGTCCGCCGAAAACTAAAAAATAAATATTAAAAAATTCCCATAAATAAATAAATAAATAAATAAATAAATAAATAAAAATAAAAGGGTCTAATGTGGGGCTGGGGTTATGGCTCAGTGGTAGAATGCTTGCCTAGCATGTGTGAGGCACTAGGTTTGATTCTCAGCACCACATACAAATAAATAAAGGTCAATCAACAACTAATAAAATATTAAAAAATAGGGACTGGGGTTGTGGCTCAGTGGTAGAGCGCTTGCCTGGCATGTGTGAGGCACTGGGTTCGATCCTCAGCACCACATAAAAAAATAAATAAATAAATAAAATAAAGGTCTATAAATAATTTAAAAAAAAATTTAAAAAAAAGTAAAAGGGTCTAATGTAAAAGCTCTCAAGGAACTTTCAATAACTTCAGAATCATGCACTGCTACTGTGTGAGATCATCCTTCTGATACACAGACTAGCAATGCTTACCTGCTTTAGTGCCTTCTTGCTGTGCTTCTGTGATGGAGAAATGACTTTACCTGCTGGAATGGTGGGCGATGGGCAGCCTGAATGTGGGGAGGATGGCTGTGACAGTCTAGACGATACTGAGGGAAAAAGTGACAATGAAAAATTCTGTTGTCAGCATTGATATCAAGCACCATTCCTTCCCCAGATTATATGCTACCTGTGTTAAGAACTGTGACCAAACACTTTTGGAAAGGATCTTCTTTTTGTAGTTCTACTGCAGCCTCCCTGTTCATTTATTTCCTCAGAAAGCTCTAATGAAGGGTGATAGGATGGGGAAAGGATGGGTGTTAGTATGCATTAATTTTCATTCTTTAAATTTTCAATAGAACTGAAGCAGCAGGAAGTAAGAGTATAAATCACGAGTCATCAAATTAGATAGAAGGTAGAAAAGATCCTAGGATGCTCTGGATAGTACCTATATTCTAAAGTAAGCCTGAAGATGAATTATGACGACAGGATACAGGGGGAAGTCTTAAACTGACAGTTTAAGACAAAGGCAATAAGGCCATTCCATCTGAAAAACTCTTTCACAGTTTTAAACCTTACACTCCTTCATTTCTTCAATCAATGGTAGTTTAAAGCTTATCAATATGAGATGCCATTTGAAGACTTCTCTAATGGAAGGAATGTAAATGTGTACAGGATGTAATCACTTTCAACTAATGAAGACTAGTTGTTCTACGTGGCCTGTTGAAGCCTGGCCGAACCCAAGTCATACATGAAGGAAGGTACTTGCTTTCAAGAGCCTATATTTCTTATAAAAAAAATAGCACTTACATCTATCTTTATTTTCTTTAAAATTTGGCAGGATGTTAGTTCTGTTTATGTTAAGGAAGAACACAGAAATAGCTGATTCAGACTTGTTAAAGAAAAAGAAGGAAAAAAATGAGAGAGAAAATTATAAACATATTTCTTAGGGATGACTCCTAAAAGTCACGTTTACTAACATCTTCCTTTCAAGATAGGCATTGTTGGCAAAATGACATCCCATGTTAAATCCCATAAGCTTTAAGATATCATATATTTATTGGCAGGTAGCTAACAAGAAAATTGAGTACAGTTTATTAGAATATGCAAGTTTGGAATACAGCATTTCAATTTACTTAGATTTCTCAAGAAATACACAGTAGATACACTTATAGAAAATAACAGTAACAACATTAAGAAAATTTAGCGCTAGTTTTGTATCCCAACTTTTATGAAAAGGCTTATATATGGGAAAGAGTTGATGTACAATAAACTTGATATTAAAAAACCCAAATTATTCAGTGCAACATATCATATAAAATAAAACTGGATAACTTTGGAAATAGCTGAGCAGCAAAAAGAAATCATATCCTCAGTGTACTCTGATGTTGATCAATTTTTGGAAAATAGCAGCTTTATTGAGATGTAATTTACGTATTATATATTTTAAGGTATAAAATTTAATGACTTTTAGTACGGTTATCACCACCATCAGTTTTCATCACTGTCCACACCCACCCTCTCAAATGTCATAACTGCTAGCTATCATTCTTCTTTCCCTCCCCTGATGCCCTCAGGCCTAGGCAATTATTTATCCACCTTCTGTCTGTATGGATTCACCCATTCTGCATGTTTCATATAATGAAATCATAAAATATGTGCTTCTTGTGATGGATTTTATACAAAGCACAATGTTTTGACTACTCTTCTACATTATGACATGAACATTTCAATCCTTTTTATTGTTGACTAATATTCCAATGTGCATATGCTGCATTTAAAAAAATAATCAGCTGATGAACATCTGAATTGTTTCTACTTTTTGGCTATTATGAATGATGTTATGAACAATATTCATGTGTAAGGTTGGTTGATTTGTTTTTCTTGTGGTACGTTGGATTGAACTAAGTATTTTCAGTATACTAGACTAGCACTCTACCACTGAGCTACATCCCCAGGCTGTTTTAATTTCATTTTGAGACAGGGTCTTGCTAAGCTCCTCAGATTGTATTTACAATCCTGTTGCCTTAGCCTCCTGGGTAGCTAAGATTATAAGGGTGTGCCACCATGCCTATCACATGTGTAAGTTTTCACATGTACTTGTTTTCAATTCCCTTCACTTTATTTCTAGGAATGGAACCGCTGGGTCTTACTGCAATCCTATTTTCCAAAATGTCTGCTCTTATTTTATGATGCCAATGGGAAAGCACGAAGGTTTCACTTTCTCTACATCCTTTCCAACACTTGTTCTTGTCTTTATGTATTCCTCACCTCCCCCAAATACTGTTTCATTATAAACAGAAAACCAACCAATCAACCAACTAAAATAATGGCTTCAGAAAGTAAAATTAATCTACTTGTTAGCCTGGAAATGAGACAATAAAGATATCTGTAGTTACCAGGATAAACTGACTGAAATGTTCCCCCTTAAGGCAAAACACTTTCTAACAAATTAAAACCACAAGCTTACCACTAAGCCAACTGAAATAAAAAATGAGAATTGTAAGACTTATCAGTAAGAACTACTTCCAGAGTTGACTTTATGCCAAGTATTGGTCTCAACTTCTATGAAACACTGTTCTAACTTTTTAAATATTAAAGGCTCAGAATTACAAACAGCAAATAGAACAGCAAATAGGACTTAGGCACATGTTGAAACCCTTGTGTCTCCAAATTCCTTTTAGAGGCTAAACTAAATGTCTTTGAGGATACAATTTTATTAAGAATAGTAACCAAGTACTTCTGTGTACCTAAAACTGTCCTGGGTTGATTTTAACAGGATTTCACTGAACTCACATAACTACTCTCTAAGGTAGACACAAGTTCTTTTTCTATTTACTACTCCAAACCCTCAAATTCTACTTTCAGAAATAACTAAATAATCTGATTTTTTATCATCCTTACGTTTTTCTATAAAAATACAGAGTCAAGTTCTGAATTATATTTCAGAATAATGAATAAGTACCTGCAGTGGGCTGATAATGGTGGCCACCAAAAAGATATGTCCACATCCAATTCCCAGAGCCTGTGAATGTTACTTTATTTGGGGAAAGGGTCTTGGCAGATGCAATTAAGTATCTTGAGATGAGAAGATCAACCTGGATTATCCAAGTGGGTCCTAAATCCAACAACAAAGTGTCTCTATAAGAGATACATAGAAAAGACAGACACAGAGAAGAAGGCCATGTGAAGACAGAGCCGGGGACTGAAATAATGTGGCTGCAAGGCAAGTTAGCAACCACGAGATGCTAGAAAAAGCAAGAACAGATTCTCCTTAAAAGCTTCTGTAGGGAGAACAGCTCCAGTGACATCTTGCTTTCAGACACTGGATCTCCAGCCCTGAGCAAATAGATTTCTGATGTTTAAGCTACCCAGTTTATGGTAATTTGCAGTCTTAAGAAATTAATACAAGTACCTAAAACTAATGAGTTTATTTTTCAAAACTATTTCATTTTTAACTCAGATGTTTACATATTTAAAATTAAATCAAAAACTATTATTAAAAATTTGGTACTGAAAACATCTGATTTTGAGCTACTGGGTGCTCCATGAAGTTGTAAACTACCTTTGAGACTTGGTCCTGCAGTATTTAATTGCTTTCTGGCACAAAAAAGGAAAGTCCTTAGCAAATCTTGCACATTTTTTTCCTCAAACCTGGATCAGCTAATTGTCCCATAGAGTACTAGTATTATTTAATTAGAAACAGTATTGAAAGCTAGGTTTAGTGGTCCATGCCTGTAATCCCAGTGACCCAGGAGGCTGAGGCAGGAGGATTCCAAGTTTGAGGTCAGCAAGGGCAACTTAAGACTCATCTCAAAATAAAAATAAAAAAATTAAAAGGGTTGGGAATGTAGCTCCATGATAGACCCCCTAGTCCAGAAAACAAAAACAAAAAGCAGGGGATGGAGGGAAGAAAATAAAAGAAATAGCATTCAAAAACCACACTCTGCATGTTAGATGTGTTCACTGTTACTGGGTTACCAGTGGTTCTAGGACTTATCAATGGTTGGAACAGAAAAACAAGTCTTGTTTTAGAAAGAGAAAAGTAAACTCAAGCTTAGATACTAAATTTTAACATAAGAATACAGGGTTGTCATTTTTTAATTTTATATTTCTATCCCTCCTGATAATTCTGGTTCTTGGTAATATAATTATATTGTTTCTACTACAGATGTGGTTTCAAAGGAAGCACACCAATATAATTTCCAAAAATAAAGACTAATGAATGCAGTTTAAGGTTTGTGTCTGAAATCCTACACCTAAAATATATCCATTGTCATCTATGTATGTCATTATACAACAAATGACATATTTCAATTTCCTATTTCTAGAAAGTACATTTAAAATGTTAATTATGTAAAGCTATAAAACAATTGCCTGTCTTATTAAGTCTAGATCCCCTTCCCTGATTACGCTTCTCTTTCCCTATAGAAAAATCACTTTTATTAGTTTTATTTTTCCATTGTTTATTTCCATTTTTGCTTTTCTTGGGT
This sequence comes from Marmota marmota marmota, assembly GCF_001458135.2. Classification (NCBI taxonomy): domain Eukaryota; kingdom Metazoa; phylum Chordata; class Mammalia; order Rodentia; family Sciuridae; genus Marmota; species Marmota marmota. The sequence continues at coordinate 41,316,362 of NW_025999977.1, read as the reverse complement.
GGAAATATGTACAGATAACACTAATTTTTTAAAATTAGAGTATTAGAGTTATACATAGTAGGTCGGTTCATTTTGACAAAAATCACAATACATGGACTTTGATTTATTCCATTTCAGTCTCTGTTCCCTCCCGCCTCCTTCCTCCCCAATTCTCCTTCCTCTATACCACTGATCTTCCTTTTGGTCATTTATTTATTTTTGATTGGTGCTTTGTATATATACATAAAAATAGAATTCCCTGGTTACACTAATATTTTTATTTATTTCTTTTGAAAAAGAGATCAAGCTGGGCATGGTGGTGCATGCCTACAACCCTAGTGGCTCAGGAGGCTGAGGCAGGAGGAATGCAAGTTCAAAGCCAGCCTCAGCAATGGGGAGGCAGTAAGCAGTGAGACCCTGTCTCTAATAAAATACAAAAAAGGGATGGGGATGTGGTTCAGTGGTTGAATGAATGCCCCTGAGTTCAATCCCCAGTACCCACCCCCTACCAAAAAAAAGAGAGAGAGAGAGAGAGAGAGAGAGAGAGAGATCAAATATTAACTTCTCAGCACTTTTTCATTTATTCTGTCCTTGAGATAGCCTGGAACATCATCACTCACTAAAAATCTATTAGAAATGAAAGTTATTGGGTCCAAGTTTGGATCTATTGAACCAGTAACTCCAAAGGAGGGTCCTAGAAATCTACATAATAGTTCATGTGATTCTGATGTACACTCCAGTCTGAGAAACAATGGTCTTAATCTATGCTACTTGGTACTTCTATTTTTGAGATTTATTCTTAGAATTGGGGGTTAAGCCAAAAGATAAACACATAGGTATCCAAAAGTAATATTGAAAAAAGTTTCACTACTTTCAGGTTTTAAAAGAAATTCGCCCATGTTTTCTTTTAGTGTTTGATTTCATGTTTTATTTTCCATCCTCAGTATGGGGGACTGAACCCAGAGGCATTCTCTTATTGAGCTACATTCCCAACCCTTTTTCTTTTGAGATAGCTCACACTTAATCACCCAGGCTGCCCTCAAATATGTGATTCTCCTGTCTTTGTCTGCTGAATGCTAAGATTATAGGCGGTTATATTTATTATACATCTAATTTGTTTGAAATTTATCCTATAGTATTGTGGGAGAAATGAACCTACTTACATCTTTTTGGTTATTTCAACATCTTTGTATATATCTTATGAGGTAATGCTCAGATTCTTTTTTCCCCTTGCTGTTGTTGATGTTATTGCAAATGTTTCTTTTCCCCCATGATCATTTATAATATATATATATATATATGGTGGCTGATTGCTATATATTAATTTTATTTACATCCTGCAACTTTATTATATTCTGCTTTATCAGTCTCAAATGATTCTTTTGTGTTTCTCAGATACAAAAATCATATAAAAATATAGTTTTCTGAGTCTTGTTGTATATTATTTTAATTGCTTTCTCTTGCTTAATATAGAAATGAATACTTCTAACAATGTTAAATATAAATGGAAATGGTGGATACTATCTTGTTTTCTGGTTCTGAACTTGTTCTGGTTAAAGAGTAAACCAATGGTATTTCCCAATTAAGATGCTAGGTTTTTTTTTTTTGTTTTTTTTTTTTGTACCAGGGATGGAAATGGAGGCATTTTACCACTGAGTTACACTCCTAGCCTTTCTCCTTTTTGGGACAGGGTCTCACTAAGTTGTTGAGAATGGCCTTAAACCTGATATCCTCCTGCCTCAGCTTCCTGAGTCACTGAGTTACAGGTATGCAACACCACACCCAACTTCTTTTGTTTTTAGTTGATGCTACTGAAAGGGGAATATAAAAATTTCTTAGTATGTTCCAACATTTTGCCTTACATCTCTAGTAGTTTCTGCTTTATGCAACTTGTTTTACATAAATCTTAACTATTACCATCTAATAGTCATTAAAAAGTGATGCTTTTGATTCTTTTAACATTTTTTGTCCTGAATTATTCACTGTCTGAATACTTCAAAGCTACTGTTTTGGTCTTATTTACTTTTGCTTACTGAATCTTTATCCTCCTTTTATTTATTTGGTTTTGGATGGTACTGGAGATTGAATTCAGAACTTCACTGAGTTATATCTCCAGCTCTTTATATCCAGTTAATCCCTGTACTAAAGTGTTTGGAATAACAGGACATCTTATTCTCAATCCAGCAACTCCGAAGATTCAGAAAAATTTTTCTATTTATTTTCAACTCTGGTATTATTTTTGGACTGCTTTGTAACTTAAAGGAAAAAACACACATTAAAAATATAGTTCAGCCACACTGAAGTACAGAGAAAGAAAAAAAAGAAGGAAAGAGAAGCAACATGGCACAAGTGGGCTGAGTAGGTTTTGAACACCTTCCCATTTCCTTATGAATAAAGAGAGTGACTATAATAACAAAAGAAAAAGACCATGGACAATATCTTTAATGAAATGAGGTGACAAGGTATTCCCCCAAAAACCCAAGAATGAAAGCAGGTTGCACCAAACCCTTGTATGCATAAGTGTCCTTCAGCTTTGACTGCCGGTCTCACTTAAGACAATGAAAACAGATTTTTAATCATAAAAAATATTATGGCAGCTGAGATGATGAACTAGAAAATGTTTCAAAAGGATTTCACTGTAATAATGCTTGTTTGTATAATAAGGAATGCATTTTATTTCCTTTATTAGTTTCCCAGGGTTGCTTTAAAAAAGTATCATAAACTAGAGCTCAAAACAAAAATTTAGTCTCTCACAGTTCTGGAGACTGTAATTCCAAAATCAAAGTATAAGGGCTGGTTCCATCTAAGACTAGGTGGGAAAAATCATTCCAACTTCTCTACTATCTTCTGGTGTCAATCCTTGGTGTTCCTTGGTTTAGATGCAGCACCTCAACCTGTCTTCATCTTCATATGGGGTTCCCCTTGTGTCTCCTTGTCTTCACATGGCCATCTTATATCACCAGTCTTATGGGTTAAGCATCCACCCTATTCCAGTTTGGCTTTATCTTAATGTATTAACTCTATATCAACTCTCTGTCTCTCGTTTTTTTTTTTAAAGGGAGAGAGAGAGAGAGAGAGAGAGGAAGAGAGAGAGAGAGAGAGAGAGGGGGGAAGAGAGAGAGAGAATTTTTTTAAAAAAATATTTATTTTTTAGTTTTCAGCAGACACAACATCTTTGTTTGTATGTGGTGGTGCTGAGGATCAAACCCGGGCCACACGCATGCCAGAAAAGCGCATTACCACTTGAGCCACATCCCCAGCCCTATATCAACTCTTGTTTCTGAAGTTACATTCTAAGGTTCTAGGGCTTAGGACTTCAACAATCTTTTTGAGGGTACAACTTGAATCCTAACACTCACCTTTCTTTCATTTAGCCTATTTTCCAGAGCTATATAGTAACTTAATACTTTCCATTCACTGATTATAAGCTGCATTGCTACTTGAATTTTCTCTAAGGTCCAGAAATTAGAGCATATACTCCAATTTATTCAAAATCATATTCTCATCTATGTTTATAAACCAGAGACTTATAATCTGTACACTTTACCATAGTCATGTCATGTCAAGCTTTAATTAATATTAATAATATCCCCATCACAAAGGAATTCTAGCTCAGCTGGCTTTTATCAGTGAATTCTCCCAAACTTTTTAAGGGGGGAAAAAAAATCTTACACAAATTTCTTCAGAGAACAAAACCCAGCAAATATTAACCAACTTGTTTTATACCAAATTTTGACATGAAAATTATGAGAAAAAAATGCTAACAAATATTTCTCACCAATAAAACAAAAATATCAGATGCAGTGGGCTAGGGTTGTAGCTTAGCAGTACAGCACTTGCCTAGCATGTGTGAGGCACTGGGTTTGATCCTCAGCACCACATATAAAAAAATAAAGGTATTATGTCCATCTACAATTAAAAAGATATTTTAAAAAATCAAATGCAAAATATAAGCAAGTGAGTCTATGGATATGTAGGATTAATAATATACCAAAACATTATCTCCATAGATGAAGGAAAATGACTGAAAAAATTCAAATCTGTAAAATTTCCTCATAAACTACCAATAAAAGGGAAATTACTTCAGACAACCCACGATAGAATCAAAAAAGACAACTGATATTCCATTTCTATTTCACTCTTTAAAGAAGCCCTAGCTACTACAACATGGCAGGAAGGGAAAGAAGCAAGGAAAGAAAGAAGAAAAAGAAAACTGCCATTATTCACAAATCACATGTCTGTATAAGGATACAACCCTAAGTGTATGTGTATATATGTGTGTGTGTGTGTGTATATATATATATATACCATCAGGTTTTTAAAATTTAGCAATATTATTACATATAATGGGCCCTGAGTGGTGTTATATATACTTGCTAGATATGCCAAGAATGCAAGTACATACATAGTCTTTATCTAGGGTTATGTTTGCAGCCAACAATCTCTCTCTTTTTTTTTTTTTTTTTGGTACCGGGGATCAAACCCAGAGGTGTTTCACCACTGAGCTACATCCCTACCACTTTTTAAATTTTGGGACAGGGTCATACTAAGTTGCTGAGGCGGACGTTGAACTTTCCGCCTTCCTGGCTCAGCCTCCCAAGTCACTGGGGTTTATAAGCATAAGCTACTGTACCTGGATGCAGACAACAATCTTAATGAGACAGTCTCTTCCCAGGCAAAGTGTACTTGCTTCTGCTTGAATCCCTCAAGCTCAATGTTTCTTAGCTGAGAAGTAAGGCCCACATATGAGTAACATGTATATGGACCTTCATCTTATCAACCCTGTGAGACCTGGGGTAAAGGGAAACTGACACCTAAAATGTATGCTGGTACTGATAGTGCTTGCTATGCTGTAAGAATCTTTTTTCCTATGATCTAGAAGTCTTGTATCTTTTCTCAATATCCATGAACAAATAACATTCATGAACTCTATGTGCTAGCTAAACTTAAAAACAGGCTTAAATCCAAGACCCTTCACAGTATTCAGAATCAGAGTCCAATTCCAATAGCCAACACAGAAAACCAACTTACAGTCACATGAGATACTATTACAACTCACTGAAGCCTAAAATTAGGAAGACTGACAATATCAAACATTGGTGATTGTGTGAAATAATTGAAATTTTCATGTACCGTGGTATCATTGCTTTGGAAAATTGCTTGGCCATCAATAGACTATTTAATTCTACTTGGGGGTATATACTCAACAGAAATGAGTATAAAAACATATTTTTAAATGTTCACATAATTTTAATACAGAGAGAGAGAAAAAAATAACCTAAATGTTTATTAATGGAGGAATGAGTAAATAAATCTGAGTAATTGTAGATATTTATACAATAAAATACTATACAAATTTTAAAATCTGATATAGTGCTACACACAAGACAATGAGTAAATGTTATGAACAATATTAAAAGCAAAAAATATATAAACATGATTTGATTTACATAGGTTTAAACACTGTCTCTGAATTCTATCTGTTCCAGAAAAAACTCATCTGTGACATGAGAAGTTATTATTTGGGGCAAAGGATATGACCATAAGGGAATGGGGGCATTATTTTGCTCCTTGGTCTGGGAACTGGTTCAAGGTGCTATTCCATTTGTAAAAATTTAACAAGTGGTATACTTATTTTTTTAAAAAAATATTTTTAGTTTATTTATTTATTTTTATGTGGTACTGAACCCAGTGCCTCACATGTGCTAGGCAAGCGCTCTTCCTCTGAGCTACAACCCTAGTCCTTTACTTGTATTTATTTATTTTTATGTGGTGCTAAGGATCAAATACAGTGCCCACACAAGCCAGGCAAGTGCTCTACCACTGAGCTATAACCCCAGCCAACAAGTGGTATACTTATGATATGTCCATTAATGAATATATATTATGACCCAATAAAAATCTTAAAATAGGCAAAATCAATCTACTTTGACATAAGACAGTATTTACATTTTTAGCTTAAATTTATTTATAAAAATTGTATGTATTTTTTGGGAGTACCATATATACACACACACAATAAACATGGAATTGCAGGATCATACAATAGACCTGTTTTTAATTTTTTTTGAGGAACCTACTTCTCCTATGTCTTCTCCATAATAGCTGTATTAATTTACATTCCCACCAACTTACTCTTCTTCAAAACAGCTGTATTAATTTACATTCCTACCAACCATTTGCAAAGGGTTCCCTTTTCTTCACATCTTCTCGTTATCTTTTGACTTTGATAGTAATCATTCTTACTAGAAAGAACTGATATCTCATGTAGCTTTGATTACATTTCCCTAATGATTGATGATGCTGAACATTTCTTTCATATGCTTATTGGCTGTTTGTCTTCTCTTAAGAAATGTCTATTTAGGCCTATTGCTCATTTTTAGTTTTTAGCTGATGAGGTGTTTAAGTTTTTTTAATATATCCCAGGTATTAATCCTTGTCAGATGGACAGTTGGCAAATATTTTCTCCTATTCTGTAGGTTATCTCTTCATCCTATTGACTATTATCTTTGCTGGGCAAAGATGTAATCCCATTTGTTTCTCTGCTTTGGGAGTCTTGTCCAAAAAATCCTGACCCATTCCATGTCCTTAAGTCATTCCCCTGTGTTTCCTTCTACTGGTTTCATACTTGCACGTCTTATATGTTTAATAAGACATTATAATTATTTTATTATTAATAAAAATAAATCCATTTATTTTTGCAACTGGTTAGAGATAAGAGGGCAGATGAAGGATGAGAAGAGGCTGGGAGATGGCATGATGTCTCTGCAGTGTAGGTAAAGGATCATAAAATTACTTACTCATGGTGGTAAGGGTAATTTTCTGTGCCCAACTCAAAAAGAAGGCAAGACAATTTTATACTTTTTCCTCCTTTAAAATAAAAGTAGGGCTGGGCAACACGCCTGTAATCCCAAAGACTTGGGAGGATGAGGCAGGAGGATCACGAGTTCAAAGCCAGCCTCTGCAACTTAGCAAGGCACTTAGCAACTCAACAAGACCCTGTCTCTAAATAAAATATAAAAAAAGGGCTGGGAATATGGCTCAGTGGCTAAACACCCCTGGGTTCAATTCCCAGTACCAAAAAAAAAAAAAAAAAAAAAAGTAGAAAGGTCTGGTGGAGTATACCTGTAGACCCAGTTACTTAGGAGGCTGAAGCTGGGGGAATAGGATGAGGATGGCTTGAGCCCACAAGTTCAAGAACAGCCTGGACAGCATAGCAACTCCTGGCTTAAAAAAGATAGAAAAAAATTTAAATTCTGAAAAAATGTTGGTATGCCCCCCTTGCTTTTTTTTTTTTTTTAAATAAGGTTGAAAAAGTAATCTAAACTAATATGGTCTACTGACTAGTCTGCAACAAGGTCATTACAAAAGTGAGAACAAACATTTAGATACTTTCGGAGAAACCTGACATTGCGGAGCCATTCTTAATCATTTTATAAAAGTACTGGTCCACTGGGATTGAAGGGTCCTTTGTGATGAACAATATGAGAGTTACCTGAGGAGTTTCCTGAGGAGATAGGGACAGAGATAGGGAGTACATAGGAAAGGCATGAGAACAGTTATAAGAAAAGGGACCCTAGGACCACAACTTACAGAGGAAAAACATCCTGTTTGAAACTTAAGGCTACATTTTAACTATATCAAGGCCCTGTTTATAATCTTTTCTTACCAAGTGGCACTAACTAACTAACTAACTAAGTAATCACTCATAGTTTAATAATTAACAGTTTTACTTCAAACAAAACTGATTAATGTCATACCGTACCAAGGAGATATACTTCCTACAACAAATGATTATAAATAAATTGAATTGCCATGCACTGTGGCACATGCCTTCAATCTCAGCTTCTGGAAAGACTCGGGTAGGAGGGTCACAAATTCAAGATCAGTATGGAGCCTGGCATGGTGGCGCACGCCTGTAATCCCAGCAACTTGGGAAGCTGAGGCAGAAGGATCTAGAGATCAAAGCCAGCCTCAGCAACTTAACAAGGCATTTATCAACCCAGGGAGACCCTGTTCCTAAAAATACAAAAAAGGGCTGGGAATATGGCTCACCGATTAAGTGCCCCTGGGCACTCAATCCCCAGTACTAGGAAAAAAAAAAAAGACCAGTATGGACAACTCAGGAAGACCCTGTCTTAAAATTGAAAACAAAAAGTAAAAAGGGCTGGGGGTATATAGCTCAGTGGTAAAGCACTACTGGGTTCAAATCCCCTGGAAGGAAAAAAGGAAGGAAGGTAGTTGGCAGGCAGGCAAACACACAGGCAGTAAGCAAGCAAGTAAGGAATTGAACTAACCTAAACACTATTGATTAGAAAAACTAAAAAAAGCTCTTATATATCAACTCAAGATATTTAATGGATAAGAAGATACAACCAACAGAAGAAAGCCTATAAACAATCTTTTTCCTCTTGTTATGTAGTTACAAAATTGCGAAGTGTCACTAGTATTGCCATTTTCTCTTCTCTGATCCACCTTAATTGTCCTGAGAAATTACTTTGTGTACACCAATAACATATAAATGAGACTAAGACTAAAAATTAATAGTCTGATGCAAATTTTTTTCTGTCCATGAATTCCCTCTCCCAGTCAAATTTATCCTCCTATGGCTTCTGGAAACACTGTACACATTCCTCCTTCATGTCTTTTTGGTTTTATTTTCATGGTATATCTTGTTTTCCCTAGAGAAGATGACAACGTTACCTAAGAACTTTCTATGTTCATAAAAATAGTAATCCAGGTAAAGTTAGTACTCATTTTCCAGTGATGACATAATATGATAAATATACACGCATATAACTTACTAGGCTATCTGTTAATTATCTGCTCCTCCCACTGTATCTCTAGATATGCTGACAGAACTTTAAAGAAGAGGTGCACATCTTATTTTTTTTAACCTTTATTTTATTTATTTATTTTTATGTGGTGCTGAGGATCGAACCCAGGACCTTGCACATGCTACGTGAGCGCTCTACCACTGAGCCATAACCCCAGCCCCAGGGTGCACATCTTATTCAAATATGTTTCTCAAGTGCCTGGCAAACTGTACATACTGTGGAGAAAGAATGAGTATAGAAAAAAGTTTAAACAAATTTGTTACTTTGATGGCTATTAAAACAACAACAACAACAAAAAAAAAAAACCTAATGGCTTACACAATGCTTTTCAGAATTATAACCTGATTATTCTCCAATGTAGAATGCTCAACAGATTTATTTACGAACATTCTTTTTTTAATCTTATCAGAAAAAAAAAATGCTTGTTCTCATTTAAACATATATACTTAACAAAAGATAAGTTCTGGCCAAAAGATCAACAATTACTATTTTTGAGTAAAACATAGCTACACACAAAATCTATAAAGCTTAATATTATTTTCAGAAAAACATTTAAAACAACTTCTAGAACCTCTGTATCAAAGGAATTTCATAGTTATGTATCACTGAGTATAAATTTGATACATTTAAATATCAGAATTTTCCACTTCCACAGACAACTGACTGTAATACCAAACAAAGTCATGAGGATATGGACTATTAATATGAGATACAGCTGAATGAAAAGGTTTAGAATAATCACTGTCTTAAAAGTTTATTTTCGGGCTGGGGCTGTAGTTCAGTGGCAGAGCGCTTACCTTGCATATGTGAGGCACTGGGTTCAATCCTCAGCACCACATAAAAATAAATAAAATAAAGGCATGCTGTCCATCTACAACTACAAAATAAACAAATAAATAAATAAATAAAATTTAAAAAAGCTTATTTTCTCCTGACAATATCTGATGGGTCTCTCTGAAGTACTAGGGAGATTATTGGAAATACTGGGGCAGTAGTATAGTTTCAGTCTATAAAAAACAGTATGACTTCTAAGGAAGAGGTTTTATTCTAATTCTTTCTTTTGAACAATTTCATTTCTAGAAGTAATAGACCTGTTTTAATACTAAATCCCAAGTGTAGTCTACTCCAAACTGAGCAGATTGTGGCTCCTGATTATGTTCTAAGATTTCCCTAACCAAATAGGAAAGGCCATACCTGAACAACTTCCTTGCTTCTGGGTACCTTCACAGTCCAAGTCCTACTAGTGTGGCCATCTTTAATATAAGACAGAGCTAAAACCTTCAACTTACTCACAACTAAGGAAGAGAACATTTCCAAAGGTGTTTGTACCTAAATTAACTTGGCCAAAAGTCCTGTCCCTAGGATACTTCTGAAAGGAAATATCATTTTCCACATTCAGTAACTTAACACATATATAAATGTTAGAGGGCATGTAGATCTATGGTATGTTAAGTAACTCCAGACACTATATACAAAATTCCTGATTCAAAGGAGTTTTGAGTAAATAGTAAATTAACATTAGTTCATACTCATGGAATAATTCCTTATAGTGAAAAGGAATATTTCATATAACTGATTGTTTTCTTAAGATACTTTAAAAGCAGACCAAAACCTAACAAAACTTTTCTCTTTCAAAAGATAAAAATAATACCCCTGCAGTGGCTTCAAACTGCAGTATTTTTATTTCATTCTAAGAAAAAGGCAGAAGCTTCATGTAACTGCAAATTATAAAAAAGCAAAGAAAACAGATGATTTTAATAATTATTTCTCTGGAGTTATTCCACCTTACCTTGGCTTGAATTTCCATAAAGTTCTTCTCTGAACATTGTTTCCTGTCTAAAAACTAAAAATTACAACTACGTTTTAAGTTTCTCTACTTTAAGTTAGTTTTAATACTGGACTGAATTTCAAAGTTCTATTCTCTGTTCTTATTTAAAGGCATACATTATTCTAGAGAGTTTCTATTGATTTTCAACTACAAGTATCAGTTTTGCTGTCAGAACTCTTTATTTTTGTACATAAAAGGAAGTGGGTTTTGATACTATCTCAGTGTTCTTCCTGTCTTACAATGCATTTGAAATAAAGTGATGTCAGATTGAGAATAAACCCTAAGTAAGAAAAAGGAATAGGCACAATAAATTTGCTTTCCCTTTGTTGACAACTGCAATTGATTTAGAACTGCCTTGCTGCATGCTGCAACTGTCACTGCTGGCTACAGATTGTAAGGTCTGTCACTGCTGGCTACAGATTGTAAGGCCTGTCACTTTAATTTCTTACTGGAGTACAAAAACATTCATAAATATGTAACATCTTACTGTAATCCAAGAATAAATAATGAGTACTAGGGCTGGGGTTGTAGCTCAGTGGTAGAGCACTTCCCTAGCATGTATGAGGCACTGGGTTCAATTCTCAGCACCACATATAAATAAAGGTACACTGACAACTAAAAAAAATATTTAAAAAATAACAATAATGCAATGATTTCTAGGGGGAAAAATAAATCAAAAACAGCTCAAAAATAATTTTGAACTTGATATTTGCCTTGTTGTTCAAGTCTATTATTATGCAGTGTAGAGCACAGGTTATGCTATTCAAATCTACCTACCAAGATACTTACCATAATAGGATTCCATTTCTTAGATCTTTCCGTATCTTAATACATTTACCTCAAACTCTTAAAAATACAATGATTTTGTTCACAGTTTACTCCTTTAAAACTGATTTTCCTATTCCCAATTCCATCCAAAAAATATGATTCTTAGTAACTGTTTCCATTGCCCAGTGACTTAGTTGGCTCCTAATCTTCGATCTACAATTTCCAAACTTAAAAAGTTAAAACTGGGGAGAAGAGATTAAAGGGTGTTTACTGTTTGGGCTTTATACTTCCAAAAACTCCCAAACCACACCTCTTTCACTACTGGCAGGGACAACTTAAAATTATACATCAAGGATTATGCTCAGAGGCCTCAATTTGTCTTGCTTTCATTCCATTTGTCCTTAACAAGTGAGGTCTGGATGGCTCTCCAAATGGTTGTGGTCTTTAAAGTAAAATACTTTGATTACAAAGTTTGCCTGCATTGCACATATAATATCTAACCAGAGCCAGAGAGCACATATGCGGACACCAATTATCTCAATTCTCTTCAGGAAAAACACACACATTAACAGTGATGGTAATTTATCAGAATTACTTTTTTTTTTTTGGGCAGGGGGAGGGGGTACCAGGGATTAAACTCAGGGGCACTCAACTACTGAGCCATATCCCCATTCCTATTTTGTATTTTATTTATAGACAGGGTCTCATTGAGTTGCTTAGCACCTCAGCCTCCTGAGCCACTGGGATTACAGTCGTGTGCCAGTGAGTCTAGCTTAGAACTGTTTCTTGATATAGGCCCATTAACAGTTCTGAAAGCACTTCAAATTAATGAGCCTAGTATTTTGGGAAATATAATCTTAGCTACTAGATTCAAAGATGGCTCACCTATCACTCAAATCTAAGAGGATCTTCAAGCCAAGGAAAATCTTGAATGTCTATTTTACTCAGGAATATCAGTATCTTTGTAAATGATTCAAGAGTTGACTTAAAATTTGCCTTGCTATATACAGCTAAATTAAATATTGGAGTAAAAAAAAAAAGGATTTACCCTCTGACAGAGTAACTGGAAGGAACAGGTAATAAAATGTGTCCTTAATTGGAATATCTTTTCCAGTGAAGCTGCTGCAAAGCAGACATTATTCCCTCAAGAAAGCTTTCTGGGTGAGCTATCAAGTAGACACCAAACATGAGGAGAGCAAAGACAAGCAGACTAAATTTGGTGTTTGCTGGTAAAAATAAAAAGCATTCTTTTCCTACTAGAGAGCGAAGTGTTACAGCAGTAGGTGCTCAAAGTTTAGACCTGAGGATCACAGCATGTTTTATAAGTCTTAAAAACAAAAAAGCTATGAATGGTTAACCACCATGAGAGCAAAACCAGATAACACTTGAAGTTTTATGGATGGTATCCAACATTTAGCTATTTAATTTTATCTTAAATTAAAAATTCAGTTTCTAGCTGACCATGGTGGCACATACTTGTGATCTCAGCATTTTGGGAGGCTAAGGCAGGAGGATCACAAGTTCCAGGTCAGCCTAAGCATGTTAGGGAAGCCATAAGCAACTTAGTGAGACCCTGTCTAGAAAAAATAAAAATAAAAAGGCTGGATATGTAGCTAAGTGGTAAAGTATCTCTGGGTTCAAAAAATAAAATCATGCTGGGCATGATGATGCACACCTCTAATCTCAGCGGCTCAGGAGGCTAAAATAGGAGGATTGAGAATTTAAAAGCCAGCCTCAGGGCTGGGGTTGTGGTTCAGCGGTAGAGCGCTCGTCTCGCATGCATGGGATCCTGGGTTCGATCCTCAGCACCATGTAAAAAATAAATGAGTGAAATAAAGGTATTATGTCCAACTATAAAATAAATATTAAAAAAAAAAAAAAAGCCAGCCTCAGCAAAAGCCAGGCACTAAGCAACTCAGTGAGACCCTGTATCTAAATAAAAGATACAAAATAGGGCTGGGGATGTGGATGTGGCTCAGTGGTCAAGTGACCCTGAGTTCAATTCCCAGTACCAAATAAATAAATTTAAATAAAATAAAATCAGTTTCTAATTGGATATCCACATACCAAAAAATGAATAAGACACAGACCTTACACTCTTCACAAAAATTAACTCAAAATGGATCACAGACCTAAAAACAAAACTCAAAATTATAAAAGATAATAGAAAAAAAAAATCTATGTGACCCCAAGTTTGATGATGATGAATTTTAAATACGAGACCAAAGATACCATCCATAAAACAAAGGATGGATAAGCTAGCCTGCATTCAAATGAAAAACTTATACTCTATGAAAACAAACTGCAGGAAACTAAAAAGAACACAGTTTTGGAGAAAACACATGCAAAAGACTGCTGCTGGGTATGGTGGCTCATGCCTATAATCCCAGTGGCCTGTGAGTCTGAGGCAGGAGGATCGCAAATTCAAAGTCAGCCTCAGCAACTTAGTGAGGCCCCAAACAACTTAGTGAGACCTCATCTCAAAAAATAAAAAGGGCTAGGAATGTGGCTCCTGGTTAAGCAACTCTGCATTCAATCCCTTAACCAAAAAATAAAACAAACAAACAAAAAAAGGGTCTACTACTCAAAATATATAAAAAAAACCTCTTCAAGTTCAATAACAAAAATCCTGATAAAAAATAGGTCAAAGACCTGAATAGACATCTTACCAAAGAATACATACAGAGGGCAAATAAAAACACAAAAGATGTCCCACATTACGTGTAATTAGAGAAATGCAAATTAAAACATGAGATACCACTATTCACCTAATAGAATGGCCAAAATCCAGATCACTGACACCACCAAATGCTGGTGAGGCTGAAAAGCCAATAGGAACTCCTATTCACTGCTGATGGGAATGCAAAACGGTACAACCACTTTGGTAGACACTTTGGCAGTTTATGAAAATAAACAATACTTTTACCATATGATCTATTAATTATAGTCCTTGATAATTACCCAAAGGAATTGAAAACTTATACCCACACAAAAACTGCACAGATTTTTATTTGTAACTGCAACCTGAAATGTTCAGTTGGAAAAGGGATAAACTATGCTAAAAAGAAATGAACCATCGAGCTATGAAAAGACAGGGAGGAATCTAAAATGCATATTACTAAATCAAAGAAGCCAATCTGACAATGTTTCAACTATATGACATTCTAGAAAGGGTAAAAACTTTGTAATCGGTAGAAAGAGTAGTGAATATTAGGGGCTATCAGGGAGAGAGGGTTGAAGAGATGGAGCACAGAAGAGTTTTTAGGACAATTAAACTATTCTATATACTTTAATGGTGAATACATGTCTTTTTATACATTATTTTCTAAAGCCTTAGAATGTATACCACTAAGAGTGAATTCTAATGTAAACCATGGAGTCTGGGTGATAATGATGTGCCAGCGTAGGTTTATCATCTGTAAAAAAATGTACCAGTCTTGTGGGAGATCTTGAAAGTGGGCAAAACAATGCATACATGGGGGTGGGGAGTTTTTTTATTTGTTTTTGTTTTAAGTACTGGTGATTTAACCCAGGGGCACTTTACCACTGAGCTACATCCCCAGCACTTTTTATTTTAAAACAGGGTCTTGATAAGTTGCTGAAGTTGGCCTTGAATTTCTTATCTTCCCACCTCAGCCTCCCAAGTCCCTGGGATGACAGGTGTGTGCCATTGTGCCTGGCTCTCCACTGAGTTCTTCTGTGAACCTAAACCTGGCCCCCAAAAGAAAGTATTTTTTAAAAGTATTCCTCGCACTGGAAGTAACAAGTCCATGAGACTAGTGGCCACTGTGTTGTACTAGACAGTATAGATAGAAACATTTCCATCATTGCAGGAAATTAATGGAGAGTACTGATCTAGAGGAAAGAGCAAGAGACTGGGTGTGGTAAAAGAGTAATTACTAAAAGAATGTTTGTCCTATAGCATGCAATACTTTATTGAAGGATCAGGTAGATTTACCTTTCCTTTTCCACCTGCTCTTTTTCCCCTCTTTGTTGCTGCCACCGTCACTGCTGCTGCTGCTGTTCTCAGAACTCTGGGAATCTGACTGACCATCACTGCTTTCTTCTGAACCTTCTGATAGCTCTTTCACCCCATCCGGCACATCTTTCTGAAAATGTAGGCATCCAATTAGGATTAATTATTACCATTTTCACAAACAGGCATTAAATTTCTGATATGCAATGTTGCAACTTAGTTGCACTAATTTTTAGTATTATAAAACAAAACAGCAGATTAAGCAAAGTTATCTGATTTCTTGCCATCTCCCTTTTTGGCTCAAATAAGTTAATGTTTCTATTTACATCCAAAGATAAAAATTATACAAAATAGTCATGAGCGGGCACAATACAAAGGCTAAATTTAGACAGAAATTAGGTAGATCTAAGTCCAGGTAAATGATAAAATATTCAGAATGAAAAAAAAAACTATTTAATAACTATTTTGTTAAATATATGTACAATTGTGTGTTTTTGTGTTCACCACCATGTATTCTGAATTCTATTAGAGAATTAGCTTCTGGATAGCAAGAGATAGTATATTACTTTAATCATATTGGTTCTTGAATATAGGCTAATAAGTGCCAAGGGTCAAACAGAAAAAAATAATTTTTTAAAATAATTTTATCAGGGCTGGGGTTGTGGCTCAGCAATAGAGCACTTGCCTTGTACCTGTGAGGCATTGGGTTTGGTCCTCAGCACCATGTAAAAATAAATAAATAAAGGGAAAAAAAATCATATCAAGTCTTTTTGGTTTCAGCATTTAATAAAGAGAATGCTAATCATAAAAGATAAGTGTCAGCTGAGTATGTGAGAGAGAATAATGTGGTTATAAGATCAAGGACAAGATGGGGATAGGAAAGATAGTAGAATGAATTGGACATTATTATCCTATGTGCATACATGAGTACATGACCGGTGTGATTCTATATCATATATAACCAGAAGAATGAGAAGTTATATTCCATTTATGCATGATGTGTCAAATACATTCATATCATGTATAACTAATTAGAATGACAACAACAATAACAAAGATCAAGGACAAGGAAAACAAAGATATTCTATCTTTATTTTCTCTTAACTGTTAAGCCTTGGTCAAAGTCTCAACCTCTCATAACTTAATCTCTATAAGGTATAAAAATACCTACCTTAAAAGATCACTTGGAAATTAAATGAGCTAATAAATATAAAAATGCTTAGAATAGTGCCTGACATAAGAGCTCAATAAATATTAGTTAATAGGTATTTATGTACTAAAAAAATATATATATGTATAAATCAACAAACTACTGAAAGTTATTTCTAAGATATAAGACTACGGATTTTCACCCACTAATATTTCATCTTCCCATATAATTTGGTTTTGTAATCAAATAATACTGACAGACACAAGACATGACCCCTCTAAGACATAACTGGCATCCATGACATTATATCCAAGACCGTATAAACTCTAATCTAGGAAGAAACAGTTATTTTCCACTTAAATTTATGCCCTGAGCCATTTCTCTCTAAGCCATCTTTTATGTTATACACTTTCTTAAAATACAGACCCCATAATTTTCTATTCTTTCCTTCAAAATGCAGGACAGCTTTTATAGAGTTAGTTGCCAGCCAGACATCTTGACCTGAAGGTTCAACAAGTATCTGAAATACAAATATAATTATCTTCTTTTTGTAAAAAACTTGTGATCCCTTTGGGATCAACTGCTCATGTCCCAAATCTTAGCATCTTTTCACACACACCCGCTTTAACCCACTCCAAATACAAAACATTCTATTTCTCTAATGTCCCTTGCTTTCATCTCTTTTACCATTGTCTTTCTTTAGGGTCTGAGTTTCTCCTCCAGACAACTATAACCAGCTTTTTTTCCTGCTTTGCTCTGAAAACTATCCTACTTGAATTATCTTCTTAAACACAGATTTGATCATGCCATTCTCCTATAAAACCTATGCCATCTACTCAGCACACAAACACACACATACACACATATGCCAAACTACTCAGTCAGGTTCAAAGGCCTCAAAAGTTTGATCTCCACCTATTTTTACTATACGTTGAAGACTCCTTACCACAGAAGCTCATACACAGATTATGGTCTAACTACTCCAAGTTTCACTACTTTCAAGTCCATTCTGAATCTTATCTGTACCTTTGCTTGGGCTATTCTCATGTCCACAAAGCCCTCACTACCATTATTTATCTGTCCAAAGTCCAATTAAAATCTTACAAGTTAATAACAACAACTTTTTGGATCTCTTTATTTGAACACTTTTTTCACTTAATTTTCACAATACTTTACAGCACATTACATTTTTTTTGAACATACATTTATTTCAATAACTACAATGTGAGCTTCAGAGATCAAGACTACAGTTTATCTTTTTATAATTTCCATTTTTTTTTAGCATAGAAGCCACATTTTTTTTAGAATATTGATTTTTCAGTTGTAGTGGACACAATTCCTTTATTTTATTTATTTATTTTTTATGTGGTACTGAGGATTGAACCCAGGGCCTCGCACATGCTAAGTGAGTGCTCTACCACTGAGCTACAACCCCAGCCCCAGAAGCCATATTTTGATAAAATAAATACATTATTTGGTCTGTGACCATGGTTCCTGACATAGAGCTCCCAAACTCTTGCAATTTCCTAAGAAATACTGGCAGTACAAGAATCTTTTATTCTGAAATTTGGTCTTGGACCCCAGTTCCTAACAGAGCTCGTAAGACTTCTGTAACTTCTTTAGTGATAGGAATGTCTGACACAGCTCCCAAGTTTCTTGGACTCTCCTGGGTAATGGTAGTATCTTTTGTTCTAATGAGATGATTCTGGTTTTTGGTTTGTTTTTGTTTTGGGGGTACCAGGGGTTCAACGCAAGAGTGCTTTACTACTGAGCTACATCCCTAGTCCTTTTTAAAGTATTTTATTTAGAGACAAGGTCTGAGTTGCTAAGGGTCTTCCTAAATTGCTGAGGCTGGCTTTGAACTCATGATCCTCCTGCCTTAGCCTCCTGAGCTACTGGTATTACAAGCATGAGCCACCTTGCCTGGCCTCATAAGATAATTCTTGATGGGACCCCGGACAGTCTCTGACAAGGGAGCCAACCAACTATGTAATGAGAAAGCTGGAACTTTCAGACAAAATCTCCCAGGAAGAGAGAAGGGCTGGAGATTGAGATGATTACCAATGGCCAATGAAATAAACCTCCATAAAAACCCAAAAGGCCTGAAGTTCATATGTACTTCTGGAGAATTCATGGAAGTTCTATGTCCCTTCTCCCACACCTCAGTCTATGCAACTTTTCCATCTGACTATTCATCTGTATCCTTCTTATTATCTTTTTAAATAAATGGGTAAGTTAAAATGTTTCCAAACTTATGCCATCTTAGCAAATTAAATGAATCCAAGGAAAGACTCATAAGAACCCCAATTCCAAGTGTTGTGTCAGAAGTACAGGCCACAACTTAGAACACATAACTAGGATTTGAAGTTGGAGGAATGGGCGGGAGGTGGGTGGTCAGTCTGACAGTTTATGAACTGAACGAAATGAGGGGGTACACCCCAGTTGGTGTATGATGGAAAACTGCTTTGTGTGTGGGGAAAGAAACCACCACACTGGATGACAGAAATATACTGAGAATAATAAATTAGGGAAGATCTAAAACAGCTAAGAAATCAAAGAAAAGCAGAAAGTTCCATATAGTGAATAAAGTCCTATAACACTAGTAAGTTAATCACAGTACACAAAAAAGAAGGTATTACAGGGAGGTTAGATATTTTTAATAATAATGGGCTACATACAACCATGGAACTTGTGATGACTTTAGTTCAGTGCAAAAAAGTAGAGAGGGACAGAGTCCCACACAGATACAAACACAGTCACTGACTTCCAACCATTAATTTTTCATCTGCTGGTAAACCTCCTGTGGAAAATAATTCTTCTCCTCAATTCACCTGCCTGTTGCAGGTTTAATCTCAACCCCACATTAAACCAATACGAAGAACCTATGGATTTGGTAAAAGCCATTCAGGTATGGTCACATGGGTAGGCCAAACTAATTAAGACAAGTTCAAATTAAGTGGGAGGTTTTGGCTGTAGTTCCTGGACTCTTCTCCCTCCAAAATTAGAGACTGCAGAGTAGGGACTAGGAGTGAAGTCATAAATGATGTGAAAAGTCTGACTGAAAACGAAGCCAAAAGGAAGTGGCATGACCAAGTCCTGATGATGTCATTTAAGCACCAGGATCTAGCCTGAGCTTCCTTAGATTTTGAGTTGCATGAACTAATAAATTCTCTTCTTATTGAAGCTCATTTGAAGTGGTTTTCCTATTTGTAAGCAGAAGGATATTGGTAAGTAAAGGTTCCTTTTCTCACTGTTGGAATTAGACATTAGCCAGCTTATTATGGTAAAAAGAGCATGGTTTGGAAGTTAAGTCAATTCTGGGTTCATATTCTGATTCTGAAATTAACTGGCTAACACCCATCAAGAAAATTCAGTCTTCAGAACTTTGGTTTTCTCCATTACAAAAAAGAAATAAGTGTGATTGTAGTATACAGTTAAATAAAAGTAATGTAAAGCATCTATGCAGTATGCTCTAAAGTAAAACCCAATTATCACTGAAATGTTGTACAGTTCTTTTAAAGAATCACTGGGAGCTGGGCATCAGTGCACACAATAGCCTCAGGAAGCGGAGGTAGGAGAGGATCTCTTGAGGAGTTTGAAATCAGCCTGAGAATTGTAATAAGACCCCATTAAAAAAAAAGTTATTATCTTTTCAATAAAGAAAAAATTCTTTTGAAGGATTACTGGGCACAGGGGCACACAACAGTAATCCCTGTAACTCAGGAGGCTGAGGCAATAACAACTTAGGCCCTAAGCAACTTAGACCCTGTCTCAAAGTAAAACATAAAAAGGGCTGGGGCTATGTAGCTCAGTGGTAAAGAGTCTCTGAGTTCAATCTCCAGTACATGCCCCCATCCCAGAAAATTATAAAGAATAAAGTTGTTTGTCTGATCTATCTATAGACAGTTACAGATTAGTAAAAATAAATAGATACATAAATAAATAAGTAAGTATTGGGGATGGGGGCTGATACAGTATGTACTTAGCATAAATAAGGCCCTGGGTTGAACCCCCAGCAACAACAATTATATATATTTGGTACAGTTTGAAAATATTACCGCCCATTGAAAATAAGTTCTTCAAAAACAGAATTCTGCCTCTACGGCTCAAATATTATTTATATACTGCTGCTTGCTGTTTAATTAAAAATTAGCCCCCAACACAAATATTTACCTTTAAAGTATATACTCCCATTCTACCTGGAACTTTATAGAAGATACCCTCTTCACCTCGGGAGTTTGTGTGGAGCATTGCATTCAGGCAGGCAAGAGGGGAAGTCCCACTGCAAAACAAAAAGATGATGAACACAGTGATGACTTCCTATCTCTGGAAAATATTCTATGTAACACCAATTTGATTTTTTAATTGGTTAATACTCCTTTGATTTAAACATGTTTTATTAGCCTAACAATCTATAAAGAGGCTATCATGAAGAAAATGGATATAAAAATCATTCTCATATATGTAAAGAAAAAAATAATTCCTCAATCCCAATCATTATCTAACATTTAAGTCAAGAAAAATACAGAAGTATCACAAATACATTTTGTAAACATTCTATCTTATTTTGCACAAACTTTACAAATGTATAAGAAAAAATAGGGAACACACACACAGGTTCAAATAAACAATATTTATCCTCTTGTGTATTGCTATATCAAATTAAATCTGATCTGTGAAGCTAATAGACTGCCATGATTTGTTATATCTAAACCTATAATAAGATCATTAAACACAAATTAAATAGGCTTCTGAATTATTTTGCATGAAGCAACTTGAATAAATATATATTAATTCTAATTTTCTAGAATTTTAGGTACATAATAATCATCTCAAACAACATATTATTTTCCTTTCCAATCATAATCAGATTTTACTTTCCCGTTCCTAACAAAATAAACTATAAAAAAAATTTCTGATAGGCACTATTGGTTTGTCTTTCCTTTTTACTGTCCTTTCATCAAGAAAATGACACTAACATTTTACCACTAAAGCCTAATGTTGATTTTTTTTTTTCTGGTCAGTTGCTTGAATATTAAGAAAAAGAAAAGAGAATTATACACAAGGTGCATTTTATTTTTTTATTTTTTTAAATATTTATTTATTTATTTTTAGTTCTCGGCAGACACAACATCTCTGTTTATATGTGGTGCTGAGGGTCGAACGAACCCGGGCCGCAAGCATGCCAGGCGAGCGCGCTACCGCTTGAGCCACATCCCCAGCCCACACAAGGTGCATTTTAAAATATAAACCACGTGGAATCACTTGTATTAAAGAGCATAGTATAAAATATCAGACTGACTAGCAAAAAACTGAATAAAATAATTGAAAATCAAGAAACTAGATGATGTTAAAATAAAAGCGTCAAATAAGAACAGTTTTAAAACAGAAAACAAAAATAGTAAAAAATTGTTAAAAGTAAGCATAAGGGCTGTAGTATTTAAAGGTAGTGCTATTATACTTAAAGACAATGTGTTTATATACCTAAGAAAAATGGTAAAAATGTCACTGTATAGAATATTAGGTCTGGGAATAACTGGATGCAGTGTTGCACACCTATAATCCCAGAAGCTCAGGAGGCTGAGGCAGGAGGATCACAAGTTCAAAGCCATCCTCATTAATGAGGAGGCACTAGCAACTCAGTAAGGCCCTGTCTCTAAATAAAATACAAAATAGGTTGGAGATGTGGCTCAGTAGTTGAGTGCCCCTGAGTTCAATCCCTAATACCTCCAAAAAACAATAACAAAGACAAATCACACAGAAAATGGTAAAGCCAAGATTTCAGTGAGAATCAAGAAAACAGAAGAACAGGAAAGAGATCGCTGGGAAAAAAAAGGGAACATAGGAAAACCAAGAAACAAATAAAATCCATGTTCAATAACCTACTTGTTGAGGATTCAATTTCAATATTAAGCACCTACTCTGTGTAGGGTGATAAAGGTAATGGATCCAAAAAGCAAAGGTTTTCTAGCTCATAGCCTAATGAGGAAGATAGACAAGGGAACAAATTGCCACATCACACTGTGATCACTGCTATTGATATGTATATACAGGCCCATAATCCCTGATCCAAAACACTCAGGCCAAATATTTCAGACATATATATTTTTTATTTTGGAAAGCTAATATATACCATAAATTATATAACACTGCTAAGGAGATGAGGGGGTGTAGCAGCCCATAACTAAACACAATGAAACATGACAAACTAACTGGAATAAACAAAGATTATGTACACTCATGTCAGAAATGGTGTTGCCAGGGTTGGGGTTGTGGCTCAGCCGGTAAAGCACTCGCCTCTCACGTGTGAGACGTGGGTTCGATCCTCAGCACCACATAAACATAAATAAACAAACAAAGATATTGTGTCCATGTATAACTAAAAAAAATTTTTTTTTAAAAAAAGGGCTGTGGATGTGGCTCAAGTGGTAGCGTGCTCGCCTGGCATGCGTGCGGCGCTGGGTTCGATCCTCAGCACCACATAAAATAAAGATGTTGTGTCCACCGAAAACTAAAAATAAATGTTAAAAAATTCTTTCTTTCTCTCTCTCTCTCTCTCCCCCCTAAAAAAAAAAAAAAGAAAAAGAAAAGAAATGGTGTTGCCAAATGAATTTTGGTGCTAAATATATGAAAATAAACTTCATTTTTCAAGCATCCGGGATATTAGAATCATGGATAAGAGAGTGCAGTCCTCTATATTAAAAAATGTTTTAAGACAGGGCTAAGTATTAGTATTCAGAACAAAATACTAACAACAAAAAACAGTTCTTAAACTGGGTACAGTGGCACATGCCTGTAATTCCAGCAAATCAGGAGGCTGAGGCCAAAAGATTCAAAAGTTCAAGGACATCCTATGCAACTTAATAAGATCATGTCTCAAAATAAATAATAAAAAGGACTAGGGGAGTAGTTCAATGGTAAAGCCTCCCTGGATTCAATCCCTAGTATCAAATTAATAGTCCTCGGGGCTGGGTTTATAGCTCAGTGGTACAATGCTTGCCTCACACATATGAGGCACTGGGTTTGATCCTCAGCTCACATAAAAATAAATAAAATAAATAAAGACATTGTGTCTGTCTTAAAAAAATCTTAACAGGACTGGGATTGTGGCTCAGCAGTAGAATGCTCGCTTAGCACGTGTGAGGCCCTGGGTTTGATCCTTAGCACCACATAAAAATAAATAAATAAAGATATTGTGTCCAACTACGACTAAAAAGTAAATATTGAAAAAAAAAACACCTTAACAACAACAAAAAATTAACAGTCCTTAAAGTGAAACCTGTAACATCAAAGTAAAGGGCACACACATCTGGTGAAAAGATGTGGTGAAAGAGTTAACTCTACAGACACTGTCATAAAATTTTCCTTGCAAATCTGGGTATGATTTTCCTCTTTAGGAAACTAGAAAGATTTGAAAAACTCACAACATACATTATTTAAAACAAAATTCAGATTTGACCTCAGGAAAATACAAAACCAAACAAACAAAAGAGAATCCTGGCAGTGTTTACTTGTTACGAATAATGAAGAAACA
Source organism: Marmota marmota marmota (assembly GCF_001458135.2). NCBI lineage: Eukaryota > Metazoa > Chordata > Mammalia > Rodentia > Sciuridae > Marmota > Marmota marmota. Next base: position 41,292,290 of record NW_025999977.1, on the reverse strand, counting down.
ACAAAGGAATAAAATAAACTACAATGTTCATGATGGTAAGACTAGGCCTTCAAAGGATGAAGCTCTAGAATTCTGTAATTATTAAAACTGAATGACTTTAAGAAATAAGACATCACCTGCACGGGTGATAAAATCCTAGCAGAAAGGAGATCAATACCACACATAAAAGTCAAGTAAATAAAGTAGAGGGTAGTTGCTGACACCTGAAGCAGCTCAAACAAGAACCACTTCAAATAGATTATAGAATTATTATGAGAAAGTCAGCTTCTAACCTTACTTTTCTCTGCTCAAGAAATAAAAGGTAGGGGTTGTTTAAAGGAAATGAACAAATGCAATGCTATACTTTTATGCTGAATCTATTTGGACACAAGGCTCAAAGAATGGCAATAACTTGGAGCATACTGCCACTGACCTTTTTAAAATTCTTTTTACAGAAAAAGTTGTTCTTAGCAATAGCAAGTAGTGCTGAGAGACACAAGGTCATAGTTACACTGCTTAGATAAAGCAAATATACTCATGAAACTCATGAAAGACAACATCACACTATACTTTTATAGAGAGAGCCAGTTTAAAGGATTCATGCCAATATGAATTCAGATATCAGTGTGGACCTAGCTAAATCACTTTAAGCACCTTTAATCTTACTCATCTATAAAATGGAGGTAACATCACCCACCTTTAACATGATTTTACAGATACTGTGTGTGTGAGTATGTGTGTGTGTGTGTCTGTCTAGATATAGATAGAGTATGTCATGGAATCCAGACTCAGTAACTATGGTGGTTACTTTAACAATTTGCTCCTTGGGCTGGGGTTGTGGCTCAGTGGCAGATTGCTTGAGGCACTGGGTTCGATCCTCAGCACCACATAAAAATAAATAAACAAAATAAAGATATTGTGTCCAAGTATAACTAAAAAAATATTTAAAAAACAACAACAACAACTTGCTCCTCCACCTCAGTCTGGTGGTGTTCAACTGTCCCCAAATTCAAGTGACAGTAATCTCTCACCCAATCTATTCGCTACTCTGAAATCACAGTAACCTTTTAAAAATAAATCATGCTACCTTCTGTCCAGCTTAAAGTTCATTCATATCACAACATTCTAAGAATAAAAATTTTTTTAAAAAATCAACATGATTTGACCTTGACCATTCTCCTACATTCTCTGCTCCAGATTCCTCAGGCCTTTTTCCATTTTGTAACTTACCTAACTGGCCTAATGACTGTTCGCAAAGATAACCCTGACTTCCTTTTCTCCCAGCAAGCACTAATTCACTCTTCAGGTTTCAGGCTTAATATCTTTTCCTTACTGAAGCCACTTCTATAATCTGTACTTCTCAGAAATACATATCACTTGTAACTACATATGCTATTAGGAAAATATGTCAGTTTAACATCTGATTCCACTGGGCACCGTGGAACACACCTGTAATCCCAGTAATTCAGGAGGCTAAAGCAGGATTATCACAAGTTCAAGGCCAGTTTCAGCAACTTAGCAATGCCCTGTCTCAAAATAAAAAATAAAAAGGGCTGGGGATGTCACTCAGTGGTTAAGAGCCCCATGGTTCAATCCCCAATACCAAAAATAAATAAATACATACAAATATACATAAATCTGGCTTTATAATGGGCCAGCCAGATTCATTAGTGTGTAAGTTTTATATAGGGTCTCTAGGAAGCAGATTCTCCCTATTTGTGATATTCAAAAACATCCAGCTCCAGGACCTGAGAGTAGTCATCTTTTTTTTTTTTTTTTTTTTAATTTTTTATTGTTGGTTGTTCAAAACGTTACAAATTTCTTGACATATCATATTCCACACTTTGATTCAAGTGGGTTATGAACTCCCACCTTCACCCCATACACAGATTGCAGAATCACATCAGTTACACATCCATTGATTTACATATTGCCATACTAGTGTCTGTTGTGCTCCGCTGCCTTTCCCATCCTCCACCATCCCCCCCTCCCCTCCTCTCCCCTCCTCTCTCTCTACCCCCTCCACTGTATAACCCTGAGGGTCTCCTTCCATTTCCATGCAATTTCCCTTCCTGAGAGTAGTCATCTTGTAATTATGATGGAGGAACTTGGTGAAAATGAAACAAACATGAGGGCAGAAGAGATAAAACTGCTAAAGCTCCTGGATTAAGTTTTGCCTATTGTTTTTTTTTTCCCCATTTGCATTAAATAGTGAAATTTCCCTTATTAAGCTAGTTTACTTTGCATTTTGTTATTTATTACTGAAAATATTGATACAAAGCAACTAAGGCATTCAAATCTATAGAGATATGAGGAAGAAACAAAAAAGAGGTATAAGAGAATATTCAAAGAAAACAAGTCTTCCATTAAAGAGAAAATATTACCTTTATGAATCAAAAATATATATTAAATGATAATGTGAGAAGAGGCAAGGTGCTACCTGAACCCGTTACACACTAATTCAGTACTCAGCAACATTTTTCTCATATTCTCCACTAAATTTTGAGCTTCGAAGATTTAAAAAGTACCAAATTGAAATACAGGCATGAAAAAACGAAGTGGCAGCTTACATTACTGTTTTTATCAATCATTTACTCCATCATGTGACCTCACAGTATATTAGATTAAGTGAAATATATTTCCCTGCCACAAAGATGTTGATTTGGTGTTGACTACAAGACTTGATTTGGTCAGTGAAATGATACAAGAGTGGGCATCATTCAGCTTACTTCTGTGATTGCTATAAAGAGCATGGCCACTGATTCCAGGAGAAAAAGAGAACAATCTACAGTCAATTATCACCAACAATAACTTAGCCTAATCTAACCAAATGATATGAAGAAGGGGGGAAAGGGTGAAATTTTGAGACTGTTATGCAGCCAGCAAAATCTAACCAATAAAGCCAGTCCTATATAACACACGCAAGAACAACTGCTTTCTTAGCAATGCTCAATGCCCAAAAATAGTAAACAAAATTATTTTTTAGTTGTAGTTGGATATAATATCTCTATTTTATTTATTTATTTTTATGTGGTGCTGCTGATTGAACCCAGTGATTCACATGTGCAAGGCAAGTGCTCTACTGCTGAGTTATGACTCCAGCCCCAAACAAAATTCTTAAGAATAAGTGTGAACAAAAAATTTAAAATCCAGTCTAGATGTCATACAAAGAGACAACAGAAAACAAGAACTTTGGGAAAAGATGACCCATAAACATAAAAATTCTATTTGATAATGAAATCCAGCCAACAAAGAAATGAAACAAAGTAAACAATTCAGGAATTCTAAAACAGTGTTATTCAGCTTCAATTAGGTAATATAATAGAAATATAAATCTTTATTTTTTTCCGACTTTCATACCTTCAGACTGTTTTTCTTTTTCTTCAATTTCAGAGATCATTTAGGAATTAACATTTTCTCATAGTGAAAAAACTGAAATCTATCAATTTTCTTAGTTTCTTCAATTAATGCAGTAAGCAATGGTTATTCCTAGAGACTTTCAGAGTATTTTCAGTGAACATTTTTCACTACTGATTAACTATAAGTTTTGTTATTAGGTGTAATTTTTACAAAAACATTTTATTAGTCCAAAAATATGTGAATAAACTATTAAAACAAGTTAAACTCTGAAAGAGTATGGCTCTCTTTCAAAAATCAGTTCCTTTTTACAGGGCATGTTATTGAAAACAAAAAATAAAACAGCAGGTAAGAGGGTAAACTGCATACAGAGTGAAGTAAAGGACATCTAATCAAAGAGAAAATACATATTAAAGAGCAAGATATTTTTCATTAAGTACAAAAAAACACATATTCAAAAAGAGAATCAGAGTCCCATATTCCCACAAACACAAAGAAAGGGGGTACCTAAACAATGACAAAGACTAAGAGAAAAACCAAATATGAAGAAATTGAGATCAGGTTGTTTTCTATTTTGTTTTGGGGGTGTTTGTGCATTGTACTGGGGATTGAACCAGGGGGTGCTTTGCCAAAATTTTTATTTCCTTTTTATTTTGTGACAGTTGCTGAGGATGGCCTCAAACTTGTGATCTTCCTGTCTCAGTCTCCCAAACTGTTGGGATTACAGGGATGCACCACTGTACCCCCTCAAAATTAAGCGGTTTTAAATCATATTACCAAAATCTTTGCTCATTTGAATAACATGATAATAATCTTGAGGGAGGAAATTAGTTTTTCACTTACAGAATATCAACATGAAAGCATTTTTGGCATTCTGGTGATAACTTTAAAAAGTCTGTTTCAAAAAGAATTACAAAAGCTTTGTAAATCCATGATAGAATGGCTTACATGTTTACCTTTAATCTATAGGGCTGGGGTTGTGGCTCAGAGGTAGAGTGCTCGCCTCATATGCGTGAGGCACTTGGTTCAATCCTCAGCACCACATAAAAATAAAATAAAGATATTGTGTCCACCTATAACTAAAAAATAAATACTTTAAAAAATATTTTAATCTACAATAAACTGGAAAAATAATTCAGTATTTAGATATCCAGACTAAAGATTTCTCTGAATGTTGTTCTTGGGAGGGATTAAACTGCTACTTATCCTTAAGTAATAAATGATCATAGTAGAAATAATAACCCATAGAATAAGATAAAAATTCATGAGTTCATAGCGATATAAGTGACAAATCAATGACTGGGTGGGGAAAAAATAAGGAAAAATTCATTGTAGTACAATTCCAACAAAAGGGAATGATGTAATTAGAAAATCATTATTATATGGTAACTACCATAGTAAATTTTAGACAAGTATTATTAATGATTGCTGTGGTAGACAGACTCCAAAATGACCCTCAATTCTTACTACTTCCTAGTACTCACACCCCTTGTGTAATCCCTTCCCCTCTTGAGTGTGGGCAGGAACTTCTCCATTCTAGCAAAGGTGATGGTATGTCACTATTTTATGTGGTCATTTTACCTAATACTGCAGTAGGGTTGCTAGGCAACTCTCTCTTCCTGGCTTTGAAAAGGTAGCTATGATGGGGAGGCACTCAGGACAGCCTACAGCCAACAAACAGGAACCAGGGATAACCCAGAAGGATCTAAATCCTGCCACTAACCATGAGAACCTGGAAGTGGATCATTCCCCAATCAAGTCTTTAGATAAGATACTTAGTATATTTCAAAGGGGAAAAACTGTACCCACAGTGGAGAAATGTGGTAGATAACACATAACACAAGTGATCAAATTACTATCTACCAAACTAGGGTAAACTGAAATCATGTGCCTCCTAATGAGATGTAGTAAAAAAGAAAAAAAGAAAAAAAAAAAAACATTAATTCTGTGATATTTATGCCCCACCAAATGTATGAGAAAACATTATAGAATCAAATTGCAGAATAAACTACAAAACATTCGGCATGTTAAATAATGTTCAGATCAAGCTGGGTAAAATGGTGCACACCTGTAATCCCAGCAACGTAGGCCACTGATGCAAGAGGATAACAAGTTCAAGAACAGCATGGGTAACTTAGCAAGACCTTGCATCAAACTAAAATTAAAAAGTGACAGACTCAATCTCCAGGACCACCAATCAATCAATCAATCCAGGACAAGAAAGAATGACAGATCAAAAGAGAATAAAGAGATATGAGAACTAAATGCAAACACAACATGTGATGCTAGATGAGAAAATTAGCAGAATTATTATCAAATCTGAATTATTATTATCAAGTCTGTTGACTATATAATACTTTGTCAATATTGATTTCTTATTAACTATTTTGATATTTACCTTGTGGTTATGTAAAAAGAATGTACTTTCCTTTAGAAAATGCATTCTCAAGTGTTGAAAGGTAAATGGGGCATCATGTCTACAATTTCTTCTCAGACATTTCAGGAACAAATTAGAATAAACAATAAATATTAATATTAGGCAAAGTGAGGTAAAGATTTTCTTTGTGCTACTCTTGCAATTTTTCAACACAGCAATTGATAAATAAAAAGGTAGAAACAGTATTACATGCCTGAGAAAAGTTTATAAACAATATAGATCATATGGACCAATAAAAAGGAATGAAGTACTTACTAATAAATTCTACAACATAGATTAACCTTAAAGAACCACATGTTATATGATTCCATTTGAAGAATGTCCAGATATGGTCAATCTACAGAAACAGAAAGCAGCTTAAAGGCTCACAACAGGAAATAATTTAACAGTATACGAGTTAGAGGAATTTTTATTGGAGTGACAAAATATTCTAAAACTGGATTATGGAGACGATTGTAAACTCAGTAAATTTATTAAAAATCCCTGAGCTGAACTGTACACTGAAAATAAATAAAGTTTGGCATATCAACTATACCACAAAAAGTTAAAAGAAGGAAATAAAGGAGGGAGAAAGGGAAAAGGGGAAAGAGAAGGAAGGGAAGAAAGGGAAGGGGGCACACTGGCACCCAGCTGTAATCCTAGCTACTTGGAGGTTCAAAGTCAGCCTGGAAAATGTAGAGAGTCCCTGTCTCAAAAGACAAAAATAAAAAGGGCCAGGGATGTAGCTTATTGAGGGATGTAGAGAGACCCTGTCTCAAAAGAAAAAAATAAAAAGGGCCAGGGATGTAGCTCAGTAGCTGAGTTCAATCACCAGTAGGGGGTGGGAGAATAGTAAGAGAAAAGAAGCTGACCTTGGTTTCTCATTCACTGACTATTTACATAAGACTTATCATGTGGCAATGGACTGGAAAGTGCATTAAAAAAAAAAAAAAAAGGTAGAAACTTCCTCAAGAAGTACATATTCTTACATTTTAAGAATGTAAGAATGGGGACTGGGATTGTGGCTCAGTGGTAAAGTGCTGGTCTCGCATGCATAAGGCACTGGGTTCGATCCTCAGCACCACATAAATGTAAAATATATACATTATGTCCACCTAAGAAATAAATATTAAAAAAAAAAGAATGTAAGAATGAATTGAGCCAAATTTGTTGGTACACATACACACACTATACAGTATCATTTATGATTAAATTCACTGTTTTTTTTTTTGACAGATGATGCAAGTTGATACAAATTTAATTGTGACCCATATCACAACTTCAGTCACTTTTGCAGTTTTGCTATAGATTCAAGAACTGGACAAAGTCAGAAATTCAGGTTTAGAACCTATTATGTTTTCTAATTTGTTAATCATTAATCCTCTCGTTTACAAAGAATATATTTAATGGTAAATGCAGCAGCACTTGTAGCAAAATAACCATTTTTTTAATATTTATTTTTTAGTTGTATTTGGACACAATACCTTCATTTTTATGTGGTGCTAAGGATCGAACCCAGGGCCCTGCACGTGCTAGGTGAGCCACAACCCCAGCCCCATAACCATTTTTTTTTCCCCCCAATGTCTTTATTTTACTTTATATGGTGCTGAGGATTGAACCCAGTGCCTCACACATGCTAGGGAGCGCTTTACCTCTGATAGGGCATGTTTTTATGTATAGGAGAAATAGCCATCATGCTGTATTAGTAGGAAATAATAGAACATTTGCCTAAGGTAGAGTAAGCAGAGTAACTTTTAATAAAAGTCAGTAAATGTTCATTTTACCCTGTTATATTAAAAATCTGATAGAAGTTTATAGTTGTGAAGGATGGAAGTGGGGATTTCTTTTAAAGTATGCCTACAATCTGATGATCAGAATTAAGAAAACTAAGGAATAGACGTTTAGAGTTTTGGCAAGAGCCTTTCACTGAGGAATACTATGGACAAGACAAAGCAAGCTAAAGCTGAGGAATTGACTTTGATTTTTACTGAGAGTTGATGGGCCCTAGCAAACAGCAACAATACTCTGTAACTTTTAAAATTGTAATAAAATATATCTGACAAAAAATTAGTCTAGTCTTTTGCACAAACATATGATGTGGTAGAGACTTACTATGCCCTCAAGCATTTCCAATTACTCACAAGTCCTTCTTTAAGCTACACCATCTCTGTCTTCCTATATAATTCTATGTACTAGGTTTGATTTGATGATGGAAATCAGTAGTTAACAAGGTGACAAAATCTTTCCTCTTTGTGATTTTCCACAGTCTGAATTTTCCAAAAATGACCTTGAAACAAATTATCTTTGAAAATGAAGAAAAAAAAATCTTAACATTCTTTCTATGTTATTCCAATAACAGTCTTTCAAATATTTTAAGAATTCTCAGGAAGCCCTGCTCCTTTCCAGATTATTTTTGGTCTCCTGACTGGCATTCCCGCTAACAACCAATCTAAAGAATCTTAATATCATTAACCTTCACTATCTGTCTCAAACTTCACCACTATCTTCCAATGTTTATTGTTGCCATTTCACACTTTTGATAAAGAAATTTAAGCGACTCCATCGGTCTAATTTATTTAATCCTAGAGATAGTCTCCTTTGCAATAGGTTACCCTGCCTAATTCCTACTTTAATTCTCCATCTTGTTCAAAATTAGTTTTTTTTTTTTTTCTAGCATGTTTACTTGACTTTATAAACAGAACACACAGAATAAAACTGAACTTGGGCTGGGATTGTGGCTCAATGGTGAAGCACTTTCCTCACATGTATGAGGCACTGGGTTCAATCCTCAATACCACATAAAAATAAATAAACATACCCTAAGTACATGTATGAAGACATGAATGGTGTGACTCTACTTTGTATACAACTAGAGATGAAAAACTGTGCTCTATTTGTGTAATATGAATTGTAATGCATTCTGCTGTCATATATAATAAAATAAAAATAAATAAGTAAGTAAGTAAAGGCATTGTGTCCATCTACAACGAAAAATATATTAAAAAAAAAAACTGAACTCGGGGCTGGGGATGTGGCTCAAGCGATAACGTGCTCACCTGGCATGCGCAGGGCGCTGGGTTCGATCCTCAGCAAAACATAAAATAAAGATGTTGTGTCCACCAAAAACTAAAAAATAAATATTTAAAAAAATTCTCTCTCTCTAAAAAAAAAAAAAAAACTGAACTCAAAAGCACCTTTATGGAATTGGGGCTGTGGCTCAGTGGAAGAGCACTTGCCTAGCACGTGTGAGGCACTGGGTTCAATTCTCAGCACTGATACAAATAAATAAGAAAGCGGTCCACTGACAACTAAAAAAAATTTAAAAATTTTTAAAAAAGAGCACCTTTATGGAAAATAGTGAGTTTAGAAATTAACTACTTAATAGTCTTTGTAGATTTCAAACGCATTGAAAAATTTGGTACCCCTACATTCTTTTAATCAAACCTATGTATTTATATGGATCATATTACATACAATTCTACCAATGATAGGTTCATTTTGGTTTACAACTAATCTGCTCTTAAAAAACAAATAACATAAATGTAGTTTTTCAATTAAAAAGTTTAATTCAAAAAGTAACATCAAGCTCAGTAAATTTGTTTTTTCAGTGTTTTTCTCCCAAAACATGCCATCAAACAAATGGGAATTTAAGCACTGGAGACAGGAAAAGAGAGAGGGTGTGCAGGACAATGTCCAAGCAGGCATTACAGAGGAAGTGCCCCAAATGAAAAGTTCCAGGCCAACAGAGCAGCAGAAGGGCAAAGGACAAATAAGGAGGATGAGTGTTTTAGTCTGAAGAGGAAAGTCACAGAAACAAAAAAATTATTCTTTGAAATTTTGCTTGCTCACCCTATCCTCTTAACACTGGGCTACATATCTTAACCGTCTAGTCACCCCATTATTGTCTTTTTCTCCCCAGCTATTAACTATTTTAAAAATATGCCTTGCCAACTAGCAGTAACAAAACAGTTTCAAGAAAGGGATGAGAGTTCAGAGAAAAAAGGTGTACGTGAGGGGCTGGGGTTGTGGCTCAGCAGTAGAGTGCTCGCCTAGCATGTATGGGACCCTGGGTTCGATCCTCAGCACCACATAAAAATAAAATAAAGGCATTGTGTCCAGCTACAACTAAAACTAAAACAAAATACTTTTTTTAAAAAAAGGAGTACAGTGATTCTATTCTCCATTTTTAAGTAAATATATAGAACTACAAGGTTCAATTACACTTAGATTAGATAATCACAAACTCTTGGTATAGAAAGACCTTGGAGAAATTCATAAGTTTTCACTCAAAGAGGATATAAGAGTTCATTAAGATCTTTGCTCAGGGGGCTGGGGATATAGCTCAGTGGCAGAGCATTTGCTTAGCATGTGTAAGACACTGGGTTGAATCCTTAGCACCGCATAAAAAACGAAACAAATAAAGGCATGCTGTCCATCTACAACTACCAAAAATAATAATATCTTTGCTCAATCAACTAGCTCCTGCTCAAAAGTGAGGAAGCAGAAGCAGTATTTATGTTTTAGAATCATACACAGATATGAATTCATAGAAGTCATGGTATTCTAATCAGCTATAAAAAGAAATGAGGTATTCACACAACTTGGAGGAATCCATGGAGAACTACATTGAATTGGGGGAGAAAAAAGTCAATCCCCAAAATGGCTACATATTGTATGATTGCCTTAACATAACTTCATTCTTGGAATGTCAAGAATATAGAAATGTAGAACAGATTAATGTCAAGGAGGAAGGAGAGATGGAGCCAAAAGGAAGGTAGGTGTAGCAATAAAAGACAAATACTCTTGTTGGAAGTATTTTGTATCTTGATTGTAGTGGTAGGTACACAAATCTACACATATGGAAATACATACATATCCACCAATTAGTTCTCACTCCCATACACACTCAACTGAATACTAGTAAAGTATGGTAGAATGTATCAAAAGCGATATTCTATTCTAACATTGTAATATGGTTCTGTATAATGTTTGGAGAATCCATTTAAAGGTTCTTTTCATTCTTTCTTTCCCCCCACTTTTTTTCAGGGTGTAGGGGTGACTAGGGATTGAACCTAGAGGCACTCTACCACTAAGCTACATATTTTATATATTTTATTTAGCCTATCTGGTCTATGAAGCTGCCTTCATTCTCCTAATTTCAGAGCTCATTTCTTTCCTTAAGAATGTAAGATTGCCCACATTCTTCCAACATCTTATTTGCCTAAGTTGACATTTGGCTCCTATTATCTGCACCTAAAGAACCCCTTCAAACAATAAGCATACAAAAAATTACCTAGTTTTTTTAAAAAAAATTTTTTTTGGTTGTATCTTTATTTTATTCATTTATTTTTATATGGAGGTGAGGATCAAACCCAGTGCTTCACATGTGCCAGGCAAGTGCTCCTACCACTGAGTCACAATCCAGCCCAAATTACCTGCTTTTTAATTAGGACTTCTGCTACGACCTTAAGAAAGCTTTCTTTCAGGGCTGGGGTTGTGGCTCAGTGGTGGAGCGTTTGCCTCACATGCGTGAGGTCCTGGGTTTGATCCTTAGCACCACATAAAAAAATAAACAAATAAAAAATAAAGATATTTTGTTTACATAACTAAAATTTTTTTTAAAAAAGAAAGCTTTCTTTCATAAACTGTTGGTCAAAATCAAATAGGTTCTTATAAAGGAACTTAATAGAGTACAAATTTAACTGGAGTTTAAAGAGTTTAATTAAGCTAGAAGCCAACTAACTCTAAGCCAAGCATGCCATGTTCAAGCGATATGAAAATACATGAATATGGTTCCTGTTCTCAAGTCTCACAGGCAAGTTAGAAAACTGTAATAAATAACTATGATATAACATGGGCACTGCTATAAAGAGGGTTATCTAAAATGCCAACAGAGATAAAAAAAAATCAATTCAGTAATGGATTTAGACTATAAATTTTAACCTATTCTCGTCTGGTTTTAAGATAAGAATTTGGGGATAAAAGGAGAGATACTGAGTCTAAAAGGAAACACCCTGCAAAAGTAACATAAGGCAATATGCAAGTGCAGGGAGAAATGGCAAGAAATTATGAAACTCCATCCTTGCTCTACATGTAGTCCCTCTAAGTATTAACACACCCTATCAACATGAGCTGTCTCTCCCTCTAGAGATAGCCTGCATCCTAACCCTTAAATGTGTATTCCTTGTCTTACCACAAAAACATCTTTCTCTTGAGATCACCGCAATCTCCCTTGAATAGTTATCTATTTTCCTAAATAAACTTGTCTATGCCTTTGACTGGCATGTGCTACAATTCTTTGACATCAGGTGTGCCAAAGATCCTGCTGGTCCTGAGCCAAGTTCCCCTTCTCTCTTGAAGTCCACCAATCCTTCTTTGGAGACACGGATGCTCTCGTGATCATTTGAAATAAGTATCATTCCTGTAGAAGATTTACCAATATTTTCTCTAAATCAATCCAAGCATTTACATTTTCAATCTTATAGCCAAAAAGCAAATCTTAACATACACATTTCCAATCTCTTAAATATTTTCATTATCAATCTTATTAGATATTTTAATACTAGTAAATCAAGTGATGATTTTAATGAGCCTTAATGTAGATTAGATTTCTAAAATTATGACCAAATAATGACTTTAAAGCACAAGGGATAAACAAGCATATTATTAATAAAAATTTACATAATAATATCACTATTAGTTTCTGTGTTAATTATTTAGTTTTATAAATTAAAAATCATGCATCCAAAGGTAAGATCAATTAAACTTTAAGAATGTTGTATAGCTGCATAATATTTCTTTAGAATAAAGTAGTACTTCTTACCTTCTGGAGTTGGAATGCATCCCAAGAAAATGAAAGGAGGGGGGAAAAAGAGTATTTAATTTCTCTTTACAAAGCAACAACAATGCCAAAAAAATAAACTGTCCCGTGCCCTCCCAGCAATATTCATAATCCCTCCACCCCCATTTTACTATATAAAACATTCATTTCTTAAAATTTACAAGTTAGCCCAAATACTACTGTCTAAAAGTACAAGATTATATTCAGCTGAAGCATCTAATCCACTCCAGAAAATAGTTGCAAAATTTTTACTATGTGACAGAATAAACCTATTAGAGCAGTTTGGATGTGGATACGATGAGTATTTTCCATTCTTTAATATTCTTTCCATGCGTTTCAGTTTCCAGGAGCCATCATAAAGCCATCAGCTATGGACTCTAATGTTTATTAGCTTCCCTTTGATCCGTAATAGAACTTGTCCCTCCAAATAACAATGGATATGACTACTTTTTCTGTCAACACCCAAGTTACTGTTTCTGTGTTTTCAATATTATTCTTTTTGACATCTCTACCAGCTTTGCAAGCTGGAAAGAAGACTACACTAGTGATCAGAAGATGCAGGCTTAACCACAAAGGTATCAGCTAACCTTAGACAAACATGATATCAACTTAATTTTAAAATGTTCTTAATTCTTAAACTGAGCTCTCTAAAGAAACCACTTCAAGGCATTTCACCAGAACAAACAATCAAATGACCTACTCTGCAGGGATAATGATTTCTGCCGACAAGTAATGAGAATGTAGGCTTTATTTCCTTTGAATACTTTTCCATAATGGGGGGTGGGGATTAGGTATTTTGATTATTTTTTTGGTAGGAAGTAAAACAAAACATTTCACCTTAAATAGCATAAGAGATTTTTTCATAAATATTCTAATAAGATGAGAGATCCCCCCCCAAAAAAGTTAATATTTCAGTATGTTTATTGGGCATGGTCTTTGATGGATGGTTCCCAGAGTTCTTTACAATCACAACCCTATAGGAGCTTACTGCTTTGGTTGGAACACTGAAACATGAGAAAAAATTACAAGGCAACAATTTTGAGCTCTGCTAAACAGCAATACATAAAGATCTATTTAATCCAAAAAACAATTTGTAATTACACAAAAATTAACCTAAAGCTGTTATGGCAGCACACAATGTTAAGTCTGATTTGAAAAATAATAAAGCCAATATACTAATCAGAAAAGCAAGCACATACTAAAAGAACAAAAACCACAAACAACAAGCCTAGATTGCTAGTTTCACTAAGCTAGTTGTATAACCCTTGTTAAATCTCAATCCATGGGTATGTATGTATATATTTTGGTGCAATACTAGAGATGGAACCCAGGGGTGCTCTACCACTGAACTATATCCCCAGCCTTTTTTATTTTGAGACAGGGTCCAAACTGATGAGGCTTGTCTGAACTTGTAATCTTCCTGCCTTAGCCTCCTGAGTAGCTGGAATTACAGGCATATGCCACTGTGCCCATCCTTATTTCTCCAATAATAAAATGAGATGTAAACTATAACAACTTTTTCCATCTGCAATATTCTACAACTGAAATAATATGACTGATGTGGGGAAAACGTGGGAGAGGAAGAGATGAGGACTGCTACAGAGATGATCCATTTTGGAGTATTGTTCAAAGGTATCATGTTATAATTAGATAGAGTTTAAGATGAATGCATAATTCCATATATACAATGGAATATTACTCAGTCATAAAGAAGAATGAAATTATAGCATTTGTAGGTAAATGGATGGAACTGGAGATTACCATGCTAAGTAAAATAAGCCAATCCCAAAAACCCAAAGACCAAATGTTCTCTCTGATATGAAGATGCTGATCCACAATGGGGGCAGGGGGATCCACTGGATTGGACAGGGTGGAGTAGGGAAAGGTAGGGGAAATAGGAATGGGAAAGAGAGTAGAATGAAACGGACCTAACTTTCTTATGTTCATATATGAATACACAATCAGTATAACTCCACATCATTTACAACCAGAAGACTGGGAAGTTATACTTCATGTATATATGATATGTCAAAATACATTCTACGCTCATGTATAACCAAAAAAGAACAAATTTTAAAAACTTAAAAAAAAAAAAAAAAAAAAAAAACTAGGTACAGTTTATTGGCCAGTGCATGTTCAAGTCATCTATTTATTCTCAAACTTGTCAGTACTACCTATATAACTCACACATAACCTTCTTTTTTGGATCATTTTTTAAAAAGAAGTATGCTTTTAAACACTCCTTGACTTGCAACAGAAGTAACAAATAAGTAAAAAAAAAAAAAAAAATCAACATAATTGAGAAGGTAGGAAGCTGACCATATTCATTCATCAGCTACATAACTTACCATACCAATTTGTGTGTGCAGATTCAAATAAATGCCACATCAAAATTATTAATTATATACCATGTAATCTTAGAATCATTTATGAAGGGTCTAATTCAGAAAATGCTCAATTTGTGGATGACAAAATTCACAAACAATCTTCCTAATTCCTTTTCACTTCTACTCATAAATGAAAAATCAAGAAATAGTAAGACAATACTGTCTCAGGAACTGAATACTTCTTCCTTCCTAAAATATCTACTTAGCAGATATAAGAGTCAAGATAATACTGTATAACTAATAAAATGAGCAAAACAGGTCACAAAAATTCCAATGGGGGAGAAAAGAATTAAAGATAATGGCCATTTCAGAAGACTTGAAGTCCTCCTACACTTACTGTTGTAGAAACATATCTGCAGACATTAATGGCAGCCATAGTTGATGAAGGCGGGAAAACCTGTTCTGCATCTCATCTATAGATAACGGTAAAGGAGTGGTAACCATAAAGGTTTAGCAGAAATGGCTTCAATATAGAAACTCCTGTTTTATATGCCACTCATTATGTGTGTTGTCAACAGTATTTGTTGAAAGTAAATGTTTAGTCGGTCTATTTTTGATAAGCCAAAATATCTAAATTGCATACAAATAGCCTCTGAATATTTATCTATTAGATAATGTCTGAATCATATAATGCCTGTGACTTACCTCAAAATAATGTGGAGTAGGAAGACTATCTATAATTTATGATGGAGGATTTATACTTTTTAGTTTGAATTTTTCCAAAAGTAAAAAATTTACATTTTAAAAGAGTATCTTTGGTACCTAACTTATAAACCTATGTCTGCAACAAATGTGTAGGCAGAATGACTCCTACTATTATGTATAATTATAGTATACTATTAAAAAATAAACTTAAAAAAACAAATGTGCAAGTATATCATCACAAAATGAAAAATTTTCCTAGATCTGTAACCCATCAGGAACTATCTAATTAGATACTAATCTTTAAAGATAGATATTCTATGCCCAGATGACTGCTACCCTTTAATTGCTGACTTGATATTTTTAACAAAATCATTTCCCTACACTTGAATATCACTACTTACCCCTCAATGGGTCTCAAAACATTGGGGGGCAAAATAAACCCTCAATGAATATTTAATCAACCCCCTGACATTACCAGTTTAACCCTCAGATCTTCACTACAGTAAATTGCAACTGTTCAATCAAGATACCTATAAATCATTTTTCTTTTCCTCCTTTATTTTACCTCCCATAGCCAAGCCATCAGAATAATCCTGTGTATTCTCCCCAAAACATTTCATCTCAAATCTTTCCACTCTCTCCAGATCAAACTTATCTTCACCTAAGTCCAACCACCACTATATCTTGCCTAATCTACAATACAATAGCCTCATTAGTCGCCTTAATACCTTCAACTCCTGCCACAGCCTATTCTTCATAAAGATGTCTATAAAGCTTTACCTGAAATATAAGCCATACTACAAATCATCTTGTTAATCATCAGATGCAAATTTCCAAGGGAGGTATATTATTTCCCTATGAGGATCAGTAACTCATTTGGACAGGTCCATGTTTAAACATTTCACCTTGCCAATGGATTCAAACTACTTTTTGTATTCTAATCACATCCACTTAGCTTACTAATACCAAGAACAAAATTCCAACTATAAACTTAGTCACAGTAAGGTTCCAAATATGTAATTATAAAACTGTGGTAAATGACCTATACGAGACTATTTGTGATAATCCCCCTTACGCACTTCTAAAATGATTGACCAGGCTAGACCTCATGGCACATGTCTATAAACCCAGAGGGAGGCTGAGATAAGAGGAGCTCAAGTTCTAGGTCAGCCTTGGAAATGACTGACTGGTCTGAGCGGTGGCGCTCATCTGTAATTTCCAGCAACCTGGGAAGCCTCATGAGACAGGAGATCACAAGTTTGAAGCAAGCCTTAGCAAATTAGTGATAACTTGTCTAAAAATTATTTACAGGGTGAAAAAATTTATTTACAGGTTTGAACACACCTGTGTTCAATTCCTAGTGCCACAAAAATGAATGAATGAAATGACTGGCTAAAAAAAGCTACACACCAAAATCTACAATCCTATTCTAAACAAAACAAGAACACAAATCATTCTGATCCATAGTTTGTGGTTTGATGATGGAAGGCTCCAAGAATTTCAAGCTTAATCCAACTTTATGATTTAAAATGAAATTTCTACCCAATGATAATTTTATTTTTTTCAAAAAAGGAAACTGTCAGGCTGGGGATGTGGCTCAAGCGGTAGCACGCTCAGCCCGGGTTTGATCCTCAGCACCACATACAAAACAAAGATGTTGTGTCCGCCGAAAACTAAAAAATAAATATTAAAAAATTCTCTCTCTCTTAAAAAAAAAAAAAGGAAACTGTCTAGATAAAACCAGATATACAAAAGGGTACAAAAAATCTTTAAAGGTTCTAACAGTACTTCAAATTTGGAATACATAACTCCTGTTGAAGAGCTCAACCCTAGGGAATTTCTGCCATGTCACTGTTGGGATTTATTTAAGAGAAATGACAGGCTACAGTATAGCCATAGAAACTCAACATGGAGCTATCTTTAAACTGAACATGAGGTGTATTTAAAAAGTTTTTCAACAAATTATAAACTATTTAATGATTTTCTAAAATAACTGTTACATGGTAAATAGCATAGAAATTAACTTTTCTTTTATGTACAAATAACAAAAACCACAGATAAAGCATCTATCTACATTATCAGTGATGTTTTATCTGTTCCAAACAAAATTAGACTACTTCAGAATACTTCCACCATTCACTCTGACTACTAAGTATACCAGAATCAGCCTTAATCTCACCTGTCCTAAATCAGGTCCAATTTGACCTGAAACACCAAATCTGTATCTTCTCTTCTATATGACTCTTCTTAGAGGGGATATGAGGGTGAGGCTCAAAGTCAGAGTGCTTACCTAACATGCAGGAGATCCTGGATTCAATCTCCCATGCCCCCGGAGAAAAAAACAAAACAAGATTTATGACTCCTACCCAGGAGCAGTGGTGCACATTTGTAAACCCAGCAATGTGGGAGGCTGAGGCAGGAGGAACATGAGTTCAAAGCCAGCCTCAGCAAAGGTGAGGCGCTAAGCAACTCAGTGAGACCCTGTCTCTTAACAAAATACTAAATAGGGCTGGGGATGTGGCTCAGTGGTTGAGTGCTCCTGAGTTCAATCCCTAGTAGCCCCCCCTATCAAAAATGAAAAGATTTGACTCCTATGGGAAACTCTAAATTATCTTTAAAAGGGATGCATATTACACTATAAAAAGAATATAATCAAGTACATAGTCATAGATTATTTTGAGGGGAAAACTTTTAGGACTTTTTCTTCCCTATATTTTTAAAATGCTAAGTTTAACAGTTATAGAAAGATATTTAAATATTATAAAACTTTCTTCTAAAAGGGATAGCTATTTCTAATTAACTCATTCAAAATTCCACACTTTGGTAACAATTTTCAATCTTACCACCTAACTTCTTTTTTTTTTTTAAAGAAAGAGTGAGAGAGAGAGAGAGAAATTTTTAGTGTTTATTTTTTTTTTAGTTTTCGGCGGACACAACATCTTTGTTTGTATGTGGTGCTGAGGATCGAACCCGGGCCGCACGCTTGCCAGGCGAGCGCGCTACCGCTTGAGCCACATCCCCAGCCCCCCACCTAACTTCTTAAAGTCACTAGTACCTCACTCTTTCTCAGTCAGGAGTTAACCTCTTCTCTTATTTTTTCTTTAGTACTGGGGCTTGAACTCAGGGGCACTCAACCACATCCCCAGCCCTATTTAGAGACAGGGTCTCACTGAGGTACTTAGGTGCTCACTTTTGCTGAGGCTGGCTTTGAACTGTCGGTCTTCCTGCCTCAGCCTCCCGAGCTGCTGGGATTACAGGCATGCACCACCGTGCCTGCCTAATCTCTTCTTTTTTAATACTTGCTTGGTGATTGCAGAAAACCCAATATAACATAAAAGTGACCATTTTTTAATCATTTTTAAGTACAATTCAATGATGTTAAAGGCATTTGCAATGTTGTACAGCTATAATTACTGTCAATTTCCAGAACTTTCTTATAATCTCAACCAGAAACTCTGTACCCATTAACAGTAACTCCCTATACCAGTACCTGTTAACCTCTATTTTCTGACTCTGTAAATGTACCCATTCTAGATATATCATATAACTGACTCATACAATATTTGTACTTTTGGATAACTTATTTCACTTAGCTTGTTTTAAAGGTTCATCCACATGCGTGGATATATCAGAATTTCACTTCTTAAAAAAAAAAAATTCCATTTCCTCTTAAGGCCGAATAATATTCCATTGCATGTATATTGCACATTTTGTTTATCAATTCATCTGTTAATGGACATTTGGGTTGTTTTCACTTTAATATATTCTAAAATATAACAATAATCAGAATCAAAGAGATTCTTTAAAATGTGGGAGCAGAGGGAAAAATACAAAGTGAAAAGACATAAAAGATATACTGGGGTCTAAGGAATGAAAATAAAACAAGTAGCAGCACACTTTCAATAAGCATACTCTGTGTTTCATTCTATAATCTCTCTAAAAACTGTAAAGATTATAAGACTTGACACTTGATTGCAGCAAGAAAAGCTATTTACTACATTTGAATATAATCTTCTAACCATTGATATTTTCATATACTCATTAACAAGTTTTCAATGCCTACTATGGCAATACACAAAAAGAAGAGATAATATCACTATCCTCACAGAACTACTTTAATGTATGGATGGATATCTCTCTCTCTCTCTCTCTCTCTCTGGTGGTGATGCTGGGGATGGAACCCAGGACTTTGCACATGTTAGGTAAGCACTGTATCACTGAGCTATATCCCAAGCAATGACTTTTCTTTAAAATTACAAAAACTTATCATTTTAAACCTTAGTGCTATAAAGAACAAGAAATACTATAATAAACTAAAACAAGAATATGTGATCTAGACTACAAAGTCAGTCAAAATTCTTTAAAAATGAAAATTTCAAACTGATTGCCTAAAGAGTTAACCTCACAAATAAAGCTAAGTGGTCCTCATGTACAAAGGCTGAGATTGATGTAAATTCCCTACAAAATTGAAAATGACAAAACATAAAAGATATATAAAACTATGAGAATAGACAGAAATATACTCAACTTGGAGAGGAGGTTATCAGAAAAAAACAAACATTAAGGAAAAAAACTCCAAAGAGGAAAGAAAAGTAAAAAAGCTTGTGGTATCAATTAAAGTAACAAGTTTCAAGAAGGAAATAGTACTACACTGTAATAATAATAATAATAATAATTCTGAGAAGTAAAAGAGGCAAGAACTTAAAATCCAATTGATTTTGTAAAAGTAAGTCACAGATGACCTTGAAAGAACTGCTTTATGGTCACAAAACTATCTAACCACATCATCAGAGTTTAACCAAGAAGAACTACTTGTAAACTGTTAACACGTGAAGCCAAAGACATTTCTAATTACTCCACAATTTTGATGCATACCAAAAATATAAGAAATTCCTTTTTCTCCTTTTCTATTTATTTATTACTATTCTTTACTTATTCACTAATCTTGACTCCCTCTAGAAATGATAATGGAAAGTTTAAAGTCCTAGAGCATTACTACATTAGACTTGTATGACACTGCAATGCAATTTCAGACCAAAGAGATTATTGGAGCTTGTTCTCTATATATCAGATTTCCTGGTGTATTTGCCTGGTATGTATCAAAATCTAAATTTATAAAAAGAAACAAAATCTCCTACCCATTCCCACTCTGTGCGATCCAACAGTGCTATTAAAGGATATTAGAATACCTTAACAAAATTTCTCAGTCACAAAAATACTATTATCTTCTCCTGTAGCTTAGTATTAATTGATCTATGATCAAATCTTTTTTTTAATATTTTATTTTTTAGTTGTAGATGGACACAATATCTTTATTTTATTTTTATGTGATGCTGAGGATTGAACCCAGGGCCTTACACATGCTAGGCAAGTGCTCTACCACTGAGCCACAACCCCAGCTCTGTGATCAAATCTTTTTCTGAATTAGCCCTAATCTAATAAATCTAATTCAAATAAAATTTAGAAATATTATGCTAATAAATTAAGAGTGATCATTTTTTTAACTGATTACAAAAGAGACTTTGAAAAGCTAATTTTTCAAATGCATTTTCATGTTTTAATTCATGCATGCTTATACTCAACGTTTTTAGGAACATGTTATATAAAGTAGGATATGATCATTCATATTTCCTCCTTTCATAACCATAAAGCAAACCTAATTTATTTACTGCCTACTGAAATTTGGCAATAAATTAAAACAACCAAAAAAATTAACTGCTTTAGAAAAGAAAAGCCAATTTTAAAAACTCAAGTAGAACTTCATGTTAAAGAAAAAAACAATGACAAGTAAAATCTAGTATATGAAATGGTTATTAATCAAGAAATATGCTGCTGGGTGCAATGTCACACACCTGTAATCCCAGCTACTTGGGAGGCTGAGGCAGGAGGATCACAAGTTCAAGGCCTGGCTGGACAATTTATAAAGTCCCTGTTGCAAAATGAAAAAGGGCTGAGAATATAGTTCAGTGGTAGAGCACCACTGGGTTCAATCCCCAGTGCCCACCCCCCTCACCGCCCCAAAAAGGTGCTGTGGATTTAGTTTGGTGGCACAGAACTTGCCTAGCATGTGCAATGCCTGAGTTTGGTCTGGGTGTGGGGGGTGAGGGGCAACAAAAGAAAGGGGGGCGAAGAAAGAAATAAATTGTTGTCCATTTGGGGCTGGAGATGTGGCTCAATCGGTAGCGCGCTCGCCTGGCATGCGTGCGGCCCGGGTTCGATCCTCAGCACCACATACAAAGATGTTGTGTCCGCCAAGAACTAAAAAATAAATAAATATTTAAAAAAAAAAAAAAAAAATTGTTGTCCATTTGCAAATATCTACCCATAGGCCACTGTTTCTCAATGGAAACACTACTGGCATCTGAAATGAATGACTACTCAATATGGACTGTGCAGTACCAAATATTTAGTATCCCTGTTATCTACTGTTTAAATATCACAGTGTAATCCCCTCACCAATCACTGTGATTATCAAAAAATAGGACTCCCAACATACTATGTTACCCTAATGGTGTTACACAATACCATCCATAGTTGAAAAACACTAGAAGTAGTTTCAAAGCACAGCAAACTTCCTACCATAATGAAAATCTTTCTAATAAAAGGGGTTGTGGCTCAGAGGTAGAGCGCTTGCCTAGCACACATGAAGCACTGGGTTCAATCCTCAGTACCACATAAAGTAAAATAAAGACATTCTGTCCACCTGTAACTAAAAAAATACATATTAAAAAAAAAAAAAGATTGCCGCATTTGTCTTACTAAGCAAAGCAAACAACATAATTTCAACATTTCTTAAGACAGAGGGTCTTGATTATGAACAGTAACTGTTATGTGCTATTGCAATATGTATCTAAGAAACTAAAAGTATATGTTATCTTTGATGCTATCTATGCCCCATCTATGTATTTAAACATAAAAAGATTTTTTAATTTTTGTTTTTGGACATAGGGTTGTTCCAAGCTGCCCAAGCTGGTCTCAAACTTGTGAGTTCAAATGATTCCTTTGCCTCAGCCTCCCAAGTAGCTAGGACTACAGACATGAGTCACCATACCAAGCTAAGAATTTTATCTGACACATCTAGTACATTATATTTTTTCTATTTATTTATTTATTTATGCATGCTGGGAATTAAACCCAAGGCCTTGAACATGCAAGGTAAGCATTCTACCCAATGAGCTATTTCCCCAGTCCCTATTTTATTCTTTTTGGCTAATGTTATTCCTTCCTAGAACGTCTACCTCTAGCATTCTCTCTTAAGTCACAGTAATTTTTACCTGCTAATGACCAAACATATTAAATGAAAAGTCTGAATTGATAGATGAAGGCTTAAAGATGGCTCCAGGCCTCCCTGAGAATTAAAGTGCATGGACTTGAAAACAGCTACCGTCTTTCTCATTAAGAATTTTTTTGATTTACTTTTTTGTTTTTATAACTGTTATAATTTAAAAACTTCACAATGATCTGACAGCTGAATACAACAAGAAGTTAACAAAGCACTTAGTACTAACTAGTCAACCTTGAGGACTAAAGTACACTACTATATACTATCAAATATTCCAATCAAGTATTATAATTGTTGCTAATAATATTTAAATAACTCACCTGATTTCTTTTAGTCCTTCTCTCTGGATAACTTGAAGAATTTCTTTATGACTCATAGGTGTATTGGGGTATTTTTCTAAGACCTGAGAAATAAGTATATAATAATAAATTATTACTTATTTTAACTTCCTATCCTTTTAATTACATATGTAATTGTATTTAATAATTGTCTTAATAGTTACATACAAAACATACACATCCAGAGAATTTTCAACCCAGATCTTCTTCCCTCAATCCCAAACAGACATATACTGAAGCAAAAATAAATCGAAAAAGCTAAAATTAATAATTCGAATATTCACTACTGACTTGGAAGACTAAATAAGGAGGATCCCAAGTTTGAGGCCAGTGTCAGCAACTTAGTAAGACTCTGTCTCAAAAAAAATAAAAAAAAGGGCTGGAGAGGGGCTGGGGCTCAGTGAGAGAACACTAGCATAGCATATGTGAAGCACTGGGTTCGATTATCAGCACCACATATAAATAAATGAATAAAATAAAGGTTCAGCAACAACTAAAAAAAAAACATACATATGTAAATTTTTTAAAAAAGAATAATAATAATAATTAATTAATTAATTAATAATAATAAATGCTGACGAGGATGTGGGGAAAAGGGTATAATTATAAATTTGTCAGTGAGAGGCCAGGTATAGTGACGTATATCTGTAATCCCAACAAGTGGGGAGTCTGAGGCAGAAAGATCACTCAAAAGTTCAAGGCCAGACTCAACAACTTATGAGGCCCTATGCAACTTAGCAGATCCTGTCTCAAAATTAAAAATAAAAAGGATTGGGGATGTATCTGAGTGGTCAGGCACCATGAGGTTCAATCCCCAGTACCAAAAAATAAATTGCTGGTGGGATTGCAAATCAGTATGACCATTTTGAAAAGCTATATTCCATAGAAGACTAGAAATGGAACCACCACATGACACAGCTACTTTCACTTTTTTTTTTTTTTTTCATATTTTTATTTTTTAGTTTTCAGCGGACACAACATCTTTCTTTGTATGTGGTGTTGAGGATCGAACCCGGGCCACACGCATGCCAGGCGAGCGCACTACCGCTTGAGCCACATCCCCAGCCCTACTTTCACTTTTTAATATTTATCCAAAAGAACAAAAATCAACATATTATACTGATACAAGAACATCAGTGTATATAGCAGTGCAATTCACAATAGTGCAATTCACAAATTATGGAACCTGTCCAGGTGTCCATCAACAAATGAATGAATAAAGAAAATGTGGTAAGGATATACAATGGAGTTTTACTAAGTCATAAAAAAGAATGAAGTTATGGTATTTGCTGGTATAAATAGATGGAAATGGAGAACATCATGCTAAGTGAAATTAAGTCAGACTGAAAGTCAAAGACGGAACATTTTCTCTCACATGCGGAAGGAAGCAAGAGCAAAATAAGGAAAAGTGGGTGGGGTGCCCCATGAAAACAGAAGGCAAACCAGTGGAGTAGAGAAAAAGGGTTAAGGAGGAAGGAAAAGGAATGGGAAAGAAGAGGAACTATGGAATGAAATTGACCAAATTATGCTATGTACATACGTACAGGAATATACCATAGTGATTTTCACCTTCATGTGTGTATCTATAAAGCACTAATTGGGGGGGGGAGGGGGGGAAGAGCTAAATCAAAAGAAGGAAGACCAGTAGAGAAAAGGGAATCAAGGAGGAAAGAGGGAAAGGAAAAAGAAAATATTGGGAACTAAAGTAGAACAAATTACATTTCATGCATGTATGATTACATCAAAATGAACCCCAATATTATGCATAATTATGATGTATTAAAAAGATTTTTAAAAATAAGATAAAAATAAAAAACCCAGTTTTCTAGCCAGATTACAAGAAAGGGTTTCTAGGAGGAGTTTCTAGTAGCTGTGTTATATGGTGGTTCCATTTCTAATCTTCTGTGGAATCTCTACACAGTTTTTCCAAAAGTGTCAGAGACCGGGCACAGTGGCGCACGCATGTAATCCCAACATTTTGGGAGGCTGAGGCAGGAAGATTGAGAGTTCAAAACCAGACTCAGCAATTTAGGGAGGCCCTAAGCAACTCAGCAAGACCTTGTCTATAAATAAAATATTTTTGAAAAGGCTGGGGATCTGGTTCAGTGCTTAAGCGTCCCTGGGTTCAATTCCTGGTACTCTCCCCTGCTCAAAAAACAAAAAACAAAACAAAACAAAAAGTATCAGGGACCTCGCAGAGAAAAGAGAGCTTAAAAAAGTGATACCATACAGTTGTTGTTCTTCTTCTCTCCCCTCCCCAAATCCCCCAGGGTACTTTACCAATGAGCTACATTCTCAGCACTTTTTTATTTTACTTTGAGGCAGGGTCTCACCAAATTGCCCTGGCTGGCTTCCAGCCCTTGTAATCCTCTGCCTCAGCCTCTTTAAGTAACTAGGATTACAGGTGTGTGCCACTGCATCCAGCTTATCATGAAGTTCTACTTTACTCCTGGGGTCACCCAGTGCTATACATCTGTGGATTTGACCCTAACCAACATTACTATCAAGTATACCAATACCAAACACATAAAGTAGCCACAAGGTGACACAAATGCAGGGCAGATCCAAGTAACCATGCAAAGGATCTGAAAACTAGATATTGGAATTATAGTGCACAGAAGATGAACAGAAACTTGTGACTTGAACCTAATAAGGTCAAATCCTGCTTTAAAAAAACCCTACAGAGTCTACATTTTCCATAGGATATTTTTGGGGGAGTGAGGGGGGGTCAGGGGTTACCAGGGATTGAACCCCGGGGCAGTAAGTTATATCAGCAATCCTTTTATTTTTCATTTTGAGACAGGGTCATGCTAAATNCGATCTTCAGCACCACATAAAAAATAAATAAAGAATATGTGTTCATCTACAACTAAAAAAAAATATTTACAAAAAAATAAAATAAAGGAAGAGAGCTGGGGATATAGCTCAGTTGGTACAGTGCTTGCCTCACATACACGAGGCACTGGGTTCAATCTCCAGCATCCCTAAAAAAAAAAAAAAAAAGGCAGAGACAGACAGACAGACACAGAGAGAGAAAGAAATCAGGATGTTCTAAGATGAAGGAAATTACCAAAACACTTGCACTAAATTGACATTTTCTGCTAGGCATCCTGGCACACAATTATAATCCCAGCTATTTAAGAGGTTGAGGCACGAGGATCTCAAATTTGAGGTAAATCTGGGAAAATTAGTGAGACTCTGACTCAAAATTAAAATTTTAAAAAGAGGTCAGATACAGCTCAGTGGTAGAGCACACGCCTGGGTTCAATCCCCAGTACTATCAAAAAACTGACATCTTTTTAAGTCAATTCTGGTATAAATGTTCTTCCTATGTGTTTCTCTTTAAAAGAGGAACTTCTTGAGATGGATACTGGTTGTTCTCATCATCTTTCTCTTCTAACAGATTAATGTAAGGTCATAAATTCCTTTTATTCACAGCTTTTGCTATATCCCACAAGTATTAAAATTAGTATTTTTGTTATCAGCTCAAATGGCTTTCTAAATGGAATCATAATTTCTTCCTTCACTTGTGTGCTAGTTGAAAATGTACTGCTTAATTTCCCAAATTGGAATTTTCTGTCTTATCTTTTTTTTCCTAATTATCAAAGAATTCAGAACACTAACCCCAATTACTGCCCTGACCTCACCTTACATGACATTTTTGTTGCTGCTGTAAATAGTAGGCACTTAGACTTATGTACTTATTTGCATCTTCTAAGAATTTGCATCTGTTCAGCACCGCTTCAAGCTTCCATCTGAAATTATTTTTCTTCCAAAATAACTCATTTTAATTTAACATTCCTTCAGTGTAAATTGCTAGTAACAAAGCGGGGCATCCCTTATTCCCCAACCAATCTTCTGCTTTTCTGTTACTCTTTGCTTTAGTTTTTACCACTTTTATTATCATGTGCCAAGAAGTAATTTTCTGCTAGACATTTATTCACAGGGCTCCTGGAGCATTCTTACCATTAGGTCTTCAAAAATTGCTTGTGCCCCACTTTCTTCCCTCCTTGGAATCCAATTACTAAGTGTTTGACTGATGTCCCTTATTACTTGATTCTATTATTATATTTCCCCGTTTCAGAAAAATTAGCTGACTTTCCAAATTAGCATGTTCCAAAAGTTATGAGTGATGATGGTTTATGTATTATGACAATCACATTATACAATACTAGTACAAAGTCTAATGATGTTTGTAATTACTTTTATGACTTTATTATTTTATTATAATAATTGCACAAAAATGTGAATATACAAAGAAAATTTAAAAATAATATTTAGTATTCCTCGCCCAACTACAATAACAAAATAGTATGTAATATTTCATTCTAGTCTTTTTACATTTGCATAGCATTTTAAAACAAAACTAGTACTGGAAATTACTTTTTTCCATTTCATATCATACAGCAACCATTTCTTTAGGACATTTAATATTACATGAAAACATGATCCTCAGCTGACTGTTTTACAATCTAATTAAACCATAATTGACCTCCAATTGTTGGATAGTTTCGTATACCTGTTATTATAACTAACAATAACTATTAAATATTCCTCTTCATAATTTTTTATATGTATTTTCAGAATTTTTTAGAGAAATTCCTAGGAGTACCCAACAAAGTGCATAAGTATTTCTAAGCCTTCTGATGAATTTTTACCAAACTGCTCTCCACAAAGATTTTACCCATTCACAATAAAAGCCAGTGTCCCATTACTTCCTCATATTTCTTGGCAACACAGGAAAGTGAATATCACCCTCCAACCTTCATTGTTGCAAATTTAGAAAGGGGAGGCAAGGTGAGAATGTTACCTTCTAGGGTTTTTTTTTCCCAAAAAATGTAAGAGTTCCCCCATGTTTATTTTGCTTTTCCTCTGTGTTCAGGAATAAGTCTAAGTCTTTCAGGTGGAGTCTCCAAAACATGCAATGTCTTTTCTTTCTTCTTTTACAGGCAAGAACATGAAAGCTTCATGTCTTCCCCAAGATCTTTTCCCCCTTCAAGTTAAAATAAAATACCCAAAATGACTGGAAAGTCTTCTTTTCTTCTAAGGAAAGAAGAAAAGTATCTTGGTAATAAACCAGCAAACTGTGCCATATGTGTATGGAAGGTTTCTGATCATTCCATGGGCCCTACCTGAGGTATGGTAGTGAGGAGAGTAAACTTTTGGCTTTACTGGCATTTTATTTCAAGGTCTTTCCAATTACTCCCCTACCCCACCACACCCAGTTGTGGAACACAAGCTTTCTGCTCAGGAGCTAAAACGAGATCCCTCAATTTTGACTACTGTTTCCTTTGAGTGCCACCAGAGTCCTAGTTTCTTATATCCTTTTATGAGGACCTGTCTCACTTGGGGGGCAAAATGGCTTAGCCAATGAAAAATGGTACACTCCTCTAGCACAGGAATGACTTCCATCATAGAAGCTTTGGGGCCTTGGAATGCTCCTGTCAATGAACTGGTCAATGATAATGTTATCTCTGGGCTGAATCTACTGTCATCAGTATGACGCGTGTAGAGTCCTCTTCCTTCAGAGCCCAGATATTCACCTGGTAGTTGATTTCTGAAGGCATGATGGTGCTCTGCCTCCCGTGTCTTGCAAGGAGGGTGCAATCAACATTTTTTATCTTCCCCCAGATTAAGGTACCAGATATAGTATCAGCATATTTTTCAGTTCTTCCTACTAAAATTTCTAGATCATCCAGGCCTGTTCTGCCAGTTATTCCAATTATCACAGGCCATGGTAGCAAGGAACCCTGAAGCCAAGTCTGCATGGGAAGGAAGATGCTATGGGCAAGCACACTGGGTGAAGACCTAATGTTTGTACTTTAATACCTATATTTCCTTACTTGTGAACTGGTTATTCATGACCTTGGTCTATACACCATTTGTATCAGCTCTGTATTTCATATTAAAACTTTTGCTATTGTACATACAATAAAACACTTTTTCTAGTTTATTATTCATTTTTTTATTACTATTCATTTTCCATAGAGGTTATGAACTGTTATTTTTTTTTTCAGTACTGGGAATTGAATCCAAGACTTTGTGCATCCTAGGCAAGTGCTCTATCACATTTCCCAATCTTTCTTTTTTTTTTTTTTTTGAGACAGGGTCTCATAAGTAGCACAGGCTATTTCACAACTTGAAATCCTCCTGCCTCAGCCTCAAGTAGCTGGGATAACAACAGGCCTGTGCCACCACATCCTGCTTAGTTTTTTCTTTTAGCACTTCTACAATTAAATGTACCTTCCCTCCCCTTCAATAGCTTAGTAATTTTTGCTTTCAACTCTATTTAATTCACATAACAAAACATACACATAGGCCAAGGAGGCTGAGGCAGAGGACTGTGAGTTCAAAGCCATTCATAAAAAAAGTGAGGTGCTAAGAAACTCAGTGAGACCCTGTCACTAGGACTGGGGATGTACCTCAGTGGTTGAGTACCACGGAGTTCATCCCCAATGCAAAAAAAAAAAAAAACACATAAGTGAGGAAAAATTAAGGAAATGCTAGAGGGAGAGGGAGAAGAAAGAGGGAGAGGGAAGGGGGAGGGGGAGGGAGGGAGGGAGAGGGCAAGGAAGGGGAAGGGGAGGGGAAGGAAGGGAGGAGGGAGAGGGGAGG
>NW_025999977.1:41243283-41261938 GCF_001458135.2 Marmota marmota marmota | reverse complement strand
GGGAGGGAGGGAGGGGAAAGAAACAATATGGCCATATATTTTTGACTAAAATACTACACTCTAAGGGCTGGGGTTGTGGCTCAGCGGTAGAGCTGCCTAGCGTGTGCGACGCCCTGGGTTCAAGTGTCATCACAATAAATAAATAAATAGTATTGTGACCAATTATGACTAAAAAATAAATATTTTTTAAAAGTACTACCTCTATTACCACAAGTTTAATGTGAGTGAAAAGAGTAGTTTGCAAAGCATTTACCTTACTCTAAACACAGGAGGGCAGTGTTTATCACACAAAAACTCATTCCACTAGAATTGTTTATGAAACTACAAAACACATTTTTTTTTTTTGAAGAGGAAAAATTTTTATTTCAAACAGATTCCATGGCATGCATGCTACAGCAAAGGCTGGCTGTGGCAAACAGTTTCATTTCAAACCTGCATGGATGTATAAATTATACATTACCTGGGAATGTTTAATTTTTGTTAAAATGTAGATTCAATCCAACATTACACCAATTTTTACACTATTGTAGATGCTGTATTAGTGCTAGAGGTTAAATTTTCATCAAAAAATAAGAATAACCTTACAGCTATCTACTAAGGTAATGAGCTGAGAAATTAATTCCATAGTATTGCTCTGAAAATATACCCTTAGGTTGTTAAGAGAAATTCCAGCCCCATCCAAATGCATTATTTAAAAGGGATTCTTTAGTCATCGTCTATGGTTGGCTTGATTGTCACTCCTCTTACTTGACCCATACCAATTAAACACCAATGTTTCTCAACTCTTTGGCTAAGGGCAATCTTTTCTCCTACTTCTGTGCACACAGGATTAGTCAAAACAATTTTGCCCAAATCGGCGTTGACAGCACTAACGCTCCCTCCTGTTGACAGTGATCCTATGTTCACCATGAGCACTTCATTCATAGAAAGTTTTTGGACTTTTGCTGTTTTCTTATCTCCATCAGTGCGTATACCTACAAGTCGTTTAAGCAGGAAATAGGAAATTTCCAATTCTGTGAAAATCTCAGGTAAAGCTCCAATAGCACCAAGTACCTGCCCCACCATTCTGTCAGCATGGCACAAAGTAGGGACGATTTTTGTTCCAACTCCAGTAAGACCCCCTGGAGCAGCATACTGAAGATCATTATGTTTGATAAAAAGGGATACAATTTTGGAAAAGATTGGTTTACACATGAGTTTTCCTTCACTGTCTTTGAAAATAATACCAGGTCTGACTTCTATCTCCTGGCCCACCTTTAATACTTCTTTTGGAATAAATACTACCACCAGCAACACCTCCCTTAAGGTCGTCAACTTCACAACCAGGCTTGTTAACATCAAATGACCTAATAATAAGGTCAAGGTTCTGAAGTAAAGTCTCTTGGGGTACTGGTACTTTCTTTACTATGTATACTCACAGATGACTTCAATAATGTATTTCAGCTGAGCAGAAAATGGAATACTGGGAACTCCTTCTGCTACCTTGTACAAATGCTGTTCTTTAGCCTGACAAATCAATTTTATTCTGTAGAATCAAAATATGCTTCAGTTTCATGATTTCTATAGCAGCTATGTGTTCAGAAGTCTGAGGCTGAGGACAAGATTCATTACCAGCTATCAAAGGAAGAGCTGCATCCATCACTGCTGCACCATTCAGCATAGTAGCTATCAAAATATCATGGGCAGGACAGTCAACAAAGGAAATAATAATCTGGATAATCTGAAGTTCCCTTTGGTCCCTGGAATATCTATATGAAACTCATCAGGTGTGCTACTTCCACATGACCTATAACATTCTGGCCGAGGACAACTTGGGTCATCAAGTTTATAAATCTTTGTATTAGCATATCCAAGCTTGATTGTAATGTTTCTTTCTAGTTTGTTTTTGAACCTGACAGTGTGAACTTCAGAAATGGCTTTTACAACTGTGGACTTCCCATGAGCTACATGACCAATTGTACCTATATTAATTGTGGCTTGTCTGCTGATAACTTCATGTGATAGTGGTGTCAACTTGGTAACATCCAAGGTGGCAAGATTCTGCCGAGAAAGGTGCGTCTGCCCCAGAGTCGCTCCAGCCTTGCCCCCAGCCATCTTGCCCAGAGAGGGACAAAACACAATTTTTAGAAACTACTATGTGGCAATATGAATAATCACTCAGATTTAAAATTAACACTACAGAGAAAGTACAACTAAATATGTTTTTAAAGTGCTTAATGTACTTACTTCTTAGCTTGCAGGTTCTCATTTCAGCTAACAAAAAGGATTTTAAAATTTTCTGAGACTTAAGAAAAAATCTAGGTAGCTTCTAAGATTTGAGTCCAACTCTAGCTAAATAACAATATTTAAATTGGTGCATTTATAAATTAATTCCAGATACACAAGAAGTACAGTATAAATTTTGCATAACCTAGATGATTTTATTTTATATTTAAAATGTTTAAATAAATAACATGGTAATCTTTATAAATTCCTATCAGTGTTATAAGGCTCACTTACTGTCCAAAGGCTTTAATTAGGATAAATAATTCCATAACAGTGAACCAGGAAATTTGAAAAGCAAAAAGATCAAAGTTATGCTATAGAACACACTAATGTTTAAGACCCAGAGAAAAAAACACACTAAACTAAGGAATGGTGGGGGATAGGAAGAAAACCATAACGCTTTGGTGCCTCAGAAATTATTCTAAGGGTGAGGGGTCAACATGTCAAAAGTTTACCTACTTAAAGAACAGAAATACGCGGGTGGGGCTGTAGCTCATGGGTAGAGCCCTTCGCACGTGCAAGGCCCTGAGTTTGATCCTCAGCACCACACAAAAATAAATAAATAAATAAAATGTATTTGGGGGGGGGATATACTCTTAAAAAAAAAAAGAACAGAAATACGCTGTTAGCAAGAGGAGATCTTAAGCTTTGGAAGTTCAGATTCTATTTAATCAGGAGCAAAGAAATCAGACTTGTGAGGTCTTAGCACTGAATGAAAGTCTATTATAGATGGAATAGAAAGATAAAACAACTCTTCAAGAACAGTGAAGGTGGGGCTGGGTTTGTGGCTCAGTGGTATCATGCTCGCCTAGCATGCATGAGACACTGGGTTCAATCCTCAGCACCACATAAATGTAAAATAAAGATATTGTGTCCACCTAAAACTAAAAAATAAATATTAAAAAAAAAAAAAAGAATAGTGAAGGAAATGGGAAAAGTCAAGGAATGACTTTTGTCAAGAGCTGAACAAGTTTCCTATACTGGGATAAAAGGAAACCCAAGTAAACCAAACTATCCCAATTCTCCCTGTCCTAACATGAGAAGCAAATTAGGTTCAGATACAGTTTTTGATAAATTCATTATCATTTTGATTAAGCTCATTAGAACTTGTGCTACTTAAGATGTTACACTTGGAAACAAAATGAATTCAGAGGATATGGTATTCCTCACCTACCGAACTTACTATATATATATACTCTCTCACTATGGAAGTTTAGGAGCTAAGCACATGATAAAAACAAAAAATATCTGGAATTGAGACAGAAGGGATAACCAATATAGCCAAATACCCTCATAGGAAAGAGGGTAAGGGGCCCTACCAGACTGCGGAGCAGTATCTGTTGATCACTACCTCTGTCCAGTGATACACTCTTCCATGTGGCTTCTATGACACCAGCCTCTCCTTGGTTCCTTCCTACCTCTGTACCAGCAACTTTTTCATTCTCCACAATCTTATAACATTTACCCATCTTCAGGATTCTCTTCTCTTCAAAACTGCAACTCTCCTTAGGCATTTCACCCTCCAATGGTTTCAAAAATAATTATGCTCCTATAGTAGCATCCAATATATCCCTAGTACTGCCTTTCACACTCTATTTTTTGTAGCTGCACTTTAGTTTACTTGTCTTCCCCATTAGCATGTATGCTCCATGAGGGCTAGGACCACCTGTCTTGCACATCTAGTATTACCAATGCCCATCACAGAGATTAAAACATCTGATAATTTACTGATGGAATCTGGAACATGGGTGGCAAGATTAGCCTTAAACAACATTAAAAATGCCTATTTTTTTAACAGAAATTAAAGATAAAAGTTAAGGGCAAATACAAATAAGTTTATAGACTGGGGGACAGAAATTTTAATGTATTAAGAAGTGAGGGGTTGGGGTTGTGGCTCAGTGGTAGAGCACTTGCCTCACAATGTGAGGCCCTGGGTTCGATTCTCAGCACCACATATAAATAAAATAAATAAAGGTCCATCAACAACTAAAAAAATAAAAAATAAAAAAAATAAAGAAGGGAGTACATGGAGGGGCTGGGATGGTGGCTCAATGGCAGAGCGTTTGCCTAGCATGTGAGGCACTGGGTTCAATTCTCAGCACTACATATAAAAACATAAAAAATAAAGGTATTTAAAAAAAAAGGGAGTGAGTACATGTAAATACTGATCTATACAAAGAGGCACCCATGGATATACAGAGAATACACACACTGGCTTCAAAAGCTCAGATGTACAGATTTTACCTAAAGGTCTCTCAATTCTGAAAGCTCTACAAGTCACCCTGATTTAGTCCATTCTTATCTTGTATTCTTTTTACCTGATTATCTGAGAAGTCTAGTTCTCAAGGAAAAAAAAAAAAAATCTCTCAAGACAATCTCCCAAAACTCTAAATTTAGACTTAGTAACAATAAGAGTTAATACTGGAGTGGGGTGCAGTGACGCAAACCTGTAATCCCAGCAGCTCAGGAGGCTGAGGCAGGAAGATCATGAGTTCAAAGCCAGCTTCAGCAAAGATGAGGCGCTACGCAACTCAGTGAGACCCTGCCTCTAAATAAAATACAAAATAGGGCTAGAGGTGTGGTTCAGTGACCTCAATACCAAAAAAAAAAAAGGGTTAATACTGGGGCTGGATTTGCTCAGGAGTAGAGCGCTTTGCATAGCACATGTGAGGCACTAGGTTCGATACTCGGCACCACATAAAAATAAATAAAGGTATTGTGTCCATCTACAACTAAAAATACTTTTGAAAAAAAGTGAATTACTCAACTAGCTTTAAAGTGCCCAGTACTATTCTAAGTGCTTTACATATATTGGCTCATTTAATCTTTATAATAATATGATATAGATATTATAATCCATTTTTCCATGTTAAAACTGAGGCACAGGCCAGGCATGGTAGAGCACGCCTCTAATCCCAACGGCTTGGGAAGCTGAGGCAGGAGGATTGCAAGTTCAAAGCCAGCTTCAGCAACAGTGAAGTGCTATGCAACTCAGTGAGAACCTGTCTCTAAATAAAATATAAAATAGGGCTGGGGATGTGGCTCAGTGGTCAAGTGCCCCTGAGTTCAATCCCCAGTACCAAAAAAACAAAAACAAAAAACTGAGGCACAGAGAAATTAAGTAACTTGTCCAAAATCACATCTGCTAATAAATGACAGAGCTACTCCTCCTGCTCAGTTGCCAACTCTGAGCCCCCTAGATGTTACAGGTCTTCAAAGAGATAAGCCAAGCATTTGGGTGACAAGGTAATTACACTGGACCTGTTTCATTCTGAAGGGGACAGGAATCTGGAATAGTTGTCAGAGGAGTTTGCCCTCCCTGCTTTCTGTGCCTCCGTCAGCACCACTAGCCAGGGATATGTGATTTTATTAACATGGGGCATAAAATCACCTCAGACCTAGTGACCCTTTTTAGGCAAAAGCAAGTATAACAATGGACTCTGATAACTGATATCACCAGACACTATATCAATAAGCAGTAAACCTGAGAGAAGACTGGAAATGACCTCTAAAATGTAGTAAATGCATCCTTAAAGTACATACAATACAGAGGTATGAATGGAATAGGCTTGGCCCCAAATAACACAATTTATTTCTCATCTCTGCAATTTCAGGCTCTGTTAGGGTTAGAGATCCTTAACCCCAGAATGAAACATTTTTATCAGAGAACCTTTAATCTGAATCTGAACTTAACAACTACTGGTTATTTTGGTTCATGATAATGAAGGAGACAACAAAAAAGGAGTTATTACACTGGAGAAGTAATTGACCACAGGAGTTTAACCTAGTACATGTAGTTCCTAGTGCTTCCACACCTAGTAAAAGCAGGCAACTGCAGACCAAGGCCAAGGCATGATAAGGAAAAGGCAAACATATTCAGACTCCTCAGGAATAACGATCTCAGGCAAGCACCTTGATCAGTTCAAGTCTAATAAAGACTAGGGAAATCTAGAATGGCTGATGGTAGAAAGAGATAGTGAGTATCAAAGTGGTCTTGAAATAAGCTGCTGCAGCAGAGACTACAGTTTGTTCCACTAACCTTCTTAAGATACTACTGCCACACTTGCTGTCTACACTTGGTGACGAGAGGACTCCATGTGGAGCACAACCTATGTAAGGAACAAACTATCGCAGTCTTTCTTATCCTGCAACACCATTGACGCTGATTTTCACTGTAGCTATGAGACAGCATCTTTTATGCTACCAACATCCCACCTTTGCTCATGCTGCTTTCTGTAGATGACATACCTTTTCCATTCCTTTTTATACCTGAAAGTTTATCTGTCTTATAAAATATAGCAAAGACTTTAAAAACACCTAAGATTCTATTCTTTGAGGGCTGACAATCGCCTAGGCACCTTATACACTAAACAGCTAAGAAGGTTAAGTGATACACTTGTCTGAAAGTAATTTGGTAACATGTGACTTCACAAGCTTTCAAAGATTGACATCTCCTACCCAGTAACTTTCCTTGTAGTGATCTATAAAAGCAGAATGGCAGAAACCCATAGGAGGTCTAGGCAGGAGGGTTTTGTTGTTTGTTTGTTTGTTTAAGTTGTAGTTGAACACAATACCTTTATTTTGTTTATTTACTTTTATGTAGTGCTGAGGATCGAACCCAGGGCCTGGCATATGCTAGGCGAATACTCTACCACTGAACCACAACCCCAGCCCCTAGGCAGGAGGATTTTTGCAGAATTAGTAACAGTTATGGAAATAAACAAATCTAAATACCCAAAATTAAGACAACAAAATAAATTAACTCCCCTTCCAAAGAGTTAAAGAGCAAATCTCTTTAACTAAGGGAAGTTAAATAGACACCTTCATCTGTACCCCTCAAATGTGAGACCACAGACTCCTCATTTGTGCCCCTAAAATTAGACAATGTCTGAAACATAGAAGGAACTAAATTGAAAACTGATATATTGGGCTGGGGTGTGGCTCAATGGCAGAGCACTTGCCTAGCAGGTAACAAATAAAATTAAGGTATTTTGTCCATCAACAATGGAAGAAAGGAGGGAAGGAGGGGAGGAAAGGTGGGAGGGAGGGGAGGAGAGAGGAGAGAGGAGAGAGGGAGGGAGGAAAGGAGGGAGGAAGGAGATACATTATCATAAAAAGTATTCTGGGTGGAGGTGGGGGTGTAGCTCAGTGGTAGGGCTCTTGCCTAGAATGCACAAAGCCCTGGGTTCAATTCCCAGCACAGCAAACATGTATGTGTGTATTTTTTAAGACTTTTTTTTCATTTGTTCTGTTTAAATATACGCGACAGTAAAGTATATTTTGAAATATCACACATATATGGAGTATAACTTAGGATCCCCTTCTTTGTATATTTTTTAAAGCAGAGTTTTCAATGATGAAGAAGTGGTTATGATATGCAAAACTAAATACAAAATACTGAAGGATTATAAACAACCAGGTGTTGCAGCGCATGCCTATAGTAATCCCAGCTAGTAGGCTGAACTGAGGGAAGAGGATTCCAGGTTCAAGGAAGACTCTGCCTCAAAATAAAAACAAAAAGGCTGGGGATGTATTCAGTGGTCGAGAGTTTGCCCAGCATGCATGAGGCCCTGGGTTTAATCCCCAGTACTGAACATTTTTTTTTTTAAGTATTACCAATATATGTCCAAATGTTAATAGTATGACCTTAGATCAAAGTATTAATTTATAATCAAAGCTCATGATAGGGCTGGGGATTCAGTTCAGGTAAAAGAGTGCTTGCCTTGCATGCACAAGGCCATGGGTTCAATCCCCAGCACCACAAAACAAACAAACAAAAAAGCTTATGATAAACAGGTTTCAGAATCATATATAGTTATTTACTGTATATATCTTTTTGGGGAGGAAGATTCATAACTCTCATCAAATTCCAAAAGGGAACTATGGCCATTAAGTGTAATTATATAATACAATTAAGATTACTGGGGCTGGGGATGTGGCTCAAGCAGTAGCGCGCTCGCCTGGCATGCGTGCGGCCCGGGTTCGATCCTCAGCACCACATACAAACAAAGATGTGTGCGCCGAAAACTAAAAAACAAATATTGGAAGATTCTCTCTCTCTTTAAAAAAAAAAAATAATAATAAGATTACTTTTTCCCTGCTTCTTTGCTTTTCTGTTTTCAAACTTTCCACAACCCACATCAGTCAGACAATTGTTGGAAGAGAGGAAGAACTTAAAGTATCCATAATTCACAAAAACAAATGACAAATCTCTAACAAAAAAGTTTAAAAACCCTAATTCTAAGACATTGCCTTAAAACATTCCTTACCTAGGAACATAATAGTTTCATGTTGTCTTAAAGAACCAACTTTGATCCACACTAGAAGATCAAGATTTCATACTAGGTTCAGTCAACCAAAAAGAAGGGATATGGGTAGGAAACCAACAATGTTAGTATCACTCTACAAAACAATCTCAGTAAAAGGACTTGATGTTTAAGGTAAAAAGTGAGCTTTAAAACCTAGGGATGTTGGGCCACTCCTGATAAAAATATGGACTAAAATACATACTTTAAACATGGAGCTGGTAAGGTTGGGGCTGTAGCTCAGTGGCAGAGTGCTTGCCTAGCACGTGCAAAGCATTGGGTTCAACCCTCAGCACCATATAAAAATAAACAAATAAAGGCATTCTGTCCATTTGCAACTACAAAAAAAAAATTTTTTTTTTTTTTTTAATGGAGCTGGTATAGAAATCTCAGGTCCTAATTAGTGTTAGGCTACATCTCTCATTCCAACTTTCCCTATACTACAATTCTCACTTGTGACTATATGGTATAAAAGCTGATGAATAATAATTTTGATTTTAAAAATGTAAATTTAAATTTATGGCTGGGGATATAGCTCAGGTGGTCGAGTGCTTGCCTCACACACACAAGGCCCTGGGTTCCCAGCACCACCAAAAAAAAAAAAAAAAGTAACTTTAAACTCTTCAGAAATTTTTTTTTTTAATAATCTATTTGAACAAACATTTAAGCATTACTATAGTTCCATTAACTAGCGAGTCAGGTAATACGCACTGTATTAAGACTAACCAAATATACACTATACTGTCTTCAACACCTTATTGTCACTGGATTAAAGTAATCCAATTCTATTACCCCTCAATTATGATTCTCATGAATTCCTCTGTTAGTTGCAGACTTCAGTTAAAATGACATTTGCTCCCTAGACCCGCTATCAATACTTTTTTTGGTTGGGGGTATTTGGGGCACTACAGAGAACTGAACCCAGGGACACTCTTACCACTGAACTAGATTCCCAGCCCTTTTAATTTTTAAATTTTAATCTTTAAATTTTAAATTGCTGAGGCTGACCTCGAACTTGCAATCCTCCTGCCTCATCATCCTGCCTTGCTGAGATTACAGATGAGTTGCTGGGATTACAGGCATGTACCACCATGCCCACACATTCAGTGGCAAAGTGCTTGCCTAGCATATGTGAGGCCTTTAGTTCTAGTCCCAGCACTTCAACAAAATAAATAAATAATACTTTTTAAGAGTACAGACCACTTTGAGAGTCTGATGATAGGTTAAAAAAAAATCTTTCTCAGTCAAAAGTGTTATTTTTATTGGTAAAAAAAATACTTTTTAAAGGTACAGATGACTTTGACAGCCTGATGATAGGAAAACCTTTCTCAGTTAAAAGTATAATTATTATTGGTAGTTGCTACTGAGGCCACAGACCCTATGATGCTTAAGGTATGCTGTGTTCTTAGCAATTTAAGGATATTCAATTTTTTGGGGGGGTGGGGTACTGGGGTTTGAACCTAGGAGCACTTAACCACTGAGCTACATTCCCAGCCCCTTATTTTTTTTTTTTTTAAGACAGGGTCTCACTAAGATGCTTAGGGTCTCACTAAATTGCTAAGGCTTTGAACTTGCAATCCTCCTGCATCAGATTCCCAAGGTGCTAAAATTATAGGCATGTACCACAACGCCCAGCCCATTCAACATTCTTGTGAGAAAAAGATTCATTCCCTCCTCTGTGCTCACTCTACAAAGTGGGAACCAACACTAACAGTAAAGCATTAGCACTTTCCATCCTCCTGGCCACAGTAACTGGTTTAGAAATGGGCAAGCTCAAGCCAAGGCAGGAGTACAACGAGATGAAATAGTTTTTTATTTTCACTCCAGCAGCCACTGGACTTAAACATGATGACATGAGGCTGAAGCCAACAGATTTCTTGGTCCATTAAGGCCCAAAGCAACATCCTAAAGCAGAAAAAAGAAAAAAAAATCTTTATGATGCTTCTATTTAAACAGTGAATTCAACCATATCTAAAGTTCCTCCTTGAGATTTTTTCAGTAACAAACCAATAAATTCCCTTTTCTTCCTTCTACCACTGTGGGATAGGTTTTCTACTACTTTCGAAACAGTTCTTAAAATAGTGCCCATTATCCATACAACAAGATTAAGGGCTGGGGTTGTGGCTCAGTGGTAGAGTGCTCGCCTAGCATGCATGAGGCACTGGGTTCAATCCTCAGCACCACATAAAAATAAAATAATGATATTGTGCCCACCAAAAACTAAAATATATTAAAAAAAAAAAAAGAAGAAGAAGAAGAAAGAAAGAAAGAATTTTTGGGCTGGGGATGTACCTCAATGGCAGAGTGCTTGCCTAGTACCTAAAGACCTGGGTTCAATCTCCAGCACTAGGGGTAAAAAAGTGGAATAGAGGCCATATCTATACACAGAATCCACACAGAGAGATTAACATAAAATTAACTATGCTGAATAGGCTGGCAATAATTAGAGCCTACTAGTCAGAAAAAAAGCTCTCAACCATACAAGCAAAAAAATAAAATTTTCACATGCTGTTTTATTTAAGTTTTGCAAATTATCAAACTATTTGATGAAATATTCCCAAAAACCAGTCAAAGAAATGCTTTGAAGCTACCAGGACAAGGCAATTGTCTCTGAAAAGCACTTTTCCAGATGTCAAACATAATCAGTGCTTCCACATTCTTGCTCACAACAACCAAGCCCAGATAAAATCTCACCTCTCCTGGGAGGTGTGCTCTCATCCTCAATGCCACTCTTCCTTTTCAACTACCTTAAAGTGGGCAACCGCAGTAATTAATTGATCATTTTTTATTGTAACAAGTTATCTTTCCAAATAATAATAATAATAGAATTGCATGTAGGGTATGCACACACAAACACAGTCATAAACAAAGTCTAAAGAAAAATGGGGGGAGGATTAGAAAACATCACACATGGGCTGGGGATGTGGCTCAAGCGGTAGCGCGCTCGCCTGGCATGTGTGCGGCCTGGGTTCGATCCTCAGCACCACATACAAACAAAGATGTTGTGTCCACGGAAAAACTAAAAAATAAATATTAAAAAAATTTTTAGAAAAAAGAAAACATCACACATAGACAAGTACATAAGTACTTAAAGTGGGCAACCGCAGCAATTAATTGATCATTTTTTATTGTAACTAGTTATCTTTCCACATAATGAAATGTACTTATTGAGGCAAAATAGCCAAGATTTTACTCAAGACAGAACTAGAAGGAAGCCTTCTGAAGTAGAGAAGGGCAACTAAACAGAGATTTACTGAATTTTATCTTCCTTTGCAGAGAAAACTGTTTTCTCTGTATGTTTAACACTGCTACCACTATGCACAGCACACTCCCAGAGGCGCAATGATTTCTGTTTAAAGCTCCAATTCAAATATGGAATAAAATTCTCTTTTCTATGTCTGCCATTGCATGTTTAAAAGAAAAAAGCAAACGCAATGCTAAAAGAGAACATTACTAAACAGTGAAGGAAAGTTGTACAATAGAAGGAAGGGAAATAAAATACAACTTGCAGTCACTTTTACATGACCAGGTTTCTGAATTCATCATAATGACCTTCTAAATATCAATACTCCCTTTACTCCAGCTCACAAGTATTAAGAGACATCTATTTCTTCTTAGTTTAAAAACAAAACAAAACAAAAAAAAGTGTGTCATTGCCTGGCATGATGGCACAGACTTGTAATCCAGAAGGCAGGAAGATCACAAATTCAAGGCCAGCCCCAGCAACTTAGGCACACTGCCTCAAAATAAAAATTAAAATTAAAAAAATCTGGGGATGTAGCTCAAAAACAAAGTACCCCGGGTTCAATTCCCAGTGGGGGGAGTTATCTTTTCAAGGTCAGTGAACACATTACATAATAATGACACCACAAACTAAAACAAGTAGGAAGAAAAGACTAGGGGAAAAAAATAAGTATGGTGAAATATCAATGATGTTTGCCACTGAGTAAAAGATTTGGATGATTTTTCTCCTTTTTTACCCTCCCTACACTTCTAATCATGTAGGAGTAATATTTTAACCTAGAAGTTGTTTCATTTTTAGGTAATCAAGTCTTGACTTTAATGGATTCTATCTTACTTTTATTAAGCCTGCTTTCAAAAAAAATGAGACAAAACCGAGAATCTTATAAGGAAAAATATTTACAAATGTGACAAAAAACATAATAAACATGAGGCCGGGCACAGTGGTGCATGTCTGTAATCCCAAAGGCTCAAGAGGATGAGACAAGAGGATCCCAAGTTCAAAGCCAGCCTCAGCAAAAGCGAGGTGCTAAGCAACTCAGAGAGATCTTATCTCTAAATAAAATACAAAATAGGGCTGAGGATGTGGTCAGTGGTCGAGTCCCCCTGAATTCAAGAGCCAAAATAATAATAATAATAATAATAATAATAATAATAATAATAATAGAAATGCATGTAGGGTATGCATACACAAACATAGTCATAAAC
The DNA here is from genome assembly GCF_001458135.2 of Marmota marmota marmota. Taxonomy (NCBI): domain Eukaryota; kingdom Metazoa; phylum Chordata; class Mammalia; order Rodentia; family Sciuridae; genus Marmota; species Marmota marmota. Next base: position 41,248,919 of record NW_025999977.1, on the reverse strand, counting down.
AAAGTCTAAAGAAAAATGGGAGGAGGATTAGAAAACATATCACACATAGACAAAGCTGTAACAAATCAATGAGAAAAACACCAACAATTCAAAGAACTGGCAAAGGATAAAGAAACAATTCAGAGAAACAGAAACAGAAGTGGCCAATTAACATCTAAAAAAGATGCTAAACCACAGCCATATAAACATATGAAATCAAAATAAAAAAACAGATTTTTTTCATCTAGTGACTTACCATAGGTACAAAGAGCTATCCTCCAATGATGTAAAATCTTATATCCCTTTTGAGCACAACTGGGCACTCTTCAGCCTTAACTGGACAACCTTTGACCCATCAAGTTCAACACAAAAATTAATTACGATACTGCTACAAGTACGTAAAAAATATGTAAATAATATTTCCTGAAGCCATATTTGTAACATTATAAATCTGGACATGATCTGAATTCCCCTTAGGAACTAGTAAATCAGACTGCTGAGTAACCAAATAACAAATGAATATGCCTCCATCAAAAAGAGGACCAGAGCCAGAGCTGGGCGTGATGGCACAGGTCTGTAATTCCAGCAACTCAGGAGGCTCAGGAAGGAGGATCTCAAATTCAAGGTTAACCTCAGCAATGTGGCAAGGCCCTAAGCAACTTAGCTCCTGGGTCTGGAAAAGGATTTTTAAAAAGCTGGGCAGGGGAATTAAGGCTCAGTGATAAAGCAACCCTGGGTTCAATAACTGGTACCAAAAAAAAAAGAAAGAAAGAACAAACAAATGGTACTATATAAAAAATTAAAACTTCTGTGTATCAAAGGATGCAATCAACATCATGAAAAGACAACTAATAAGTCATCTGATAAGGGATGTACAAATACATGAAGAACTCCTACAAGTCCACAACAAAACAAATAACCCAAATCAAAAATGGGCAAAGAATTTGAATTGAAATTTCTCCAAAAATGATATACAAATGGCTAAAAACATAGAAAAAGATGCTCAACATCACTAATCATTAGGGAAATGCAAATCGAAAACACAAGTTATCATTTCATATTGATTATAATGGCTGCTATCAAAATTACAAAATAAAACAATGTAGGTGTGCAGGGCTAATGGGAATATAAAATGATGCCGACAAATAGAAAGTAAAAATAGTATGGCAGTCCCTCAAAAAATTAAAAATGGAGCTGGGCATGGTGTTGCACACCTATACTCCCAGCTACCTAGGAGGCTGAGGAAGATGGATCACAAGTACAAAGCCAGCCTCAGCAACTCAGTGAGGCCTCCAAAACACAGTAAGACCCTGTCTCAAAATCAAACATAAAAAGGGCTGGGAATATGGCTCAGGGGTTAAACACCCATGGGCTCAATCCCTGTTACTAGAAATAATTCATTAATCAATCAATTAATTAAAATGGATATATAATCTCATAATACCATTTCTGGGCATATATACAAAAGAAAACAATTCAAAGTAGGGTCTCAAAAATATATTTATACACCCATGGTCATAACAGCATTATATCAAAAGCCAAAATGTGTAAGCAAACCAAGTGTCCATAAATGTCTAAAAGAATAAATGTAATATATACACACAATGGAATATTATTCAATCTTTAAAAAAAATCTGGCTGGACAAGGTAGTACAGATCTATAATACCAGCTACTTGGGAGGCTAAGGCAGGAGGATCACAAGTTCAAAAACAGCCTGAGCAATTTAGTGAGACCCTGCCTCAAAAATAAAAAATAAAATGGGCTAGGGAAGTAGCTCAGAGGTAGAACACCCCTGGATTCATTTCCCCCATAGTACGGGGTGGGGGATTCTGATACCTACTACAACACAGGTTCCCCCCTCCCCCCCCGTACCAGGGATTGAACCCAGGGGTGCCTAATCACTAAGCCACAACCCCATCCCTTTTTTGAGACAGTGTCTCCCTAAGTTGCACAGAGTCTCACTAAATTGCTAAGACTAATTCTGAACTTGCAAATCTTCCTGCCTCACTTCTCAAATGGTTGGGATTAAATCTTGAAAACATTATGTTAAGTGCAATGAGTCAGTTGCAAAAAACAAATACTGCATGTTTTCACTCTGATGAGGTCTTCAGAGTCAAACTCAGAAATGAAAAGTAGAATAGTGGTTATCAGGAGTTGAGGAAGAGAGAAAAAAGTTGTTTAATGGGTATAAAGTTTCCATTTGCAGATAAAAGTTAAGAGATCAGTTGTACAAGAATGGGAATATAATTGACACCTCGACATTTATAAAATGGTTAAATGGGTGTGGTGATGCACACCTGTAATCCCAATGACTCAGGAGATGGGCAGGAGGATGACGAGTTTGTCAAAGCCATCCTCAGCAATTTAGCATGGCCCTAAGCAACTTAGCAAGACCCTGTCTCAAAAGAAAAAAAAAGGGGGGTGGGGGTGGGCTGGAGAAGTAGCTCAGTTGTTCAACACCCCTGGGTTCAATCCCTTGTACCAGGAAAAAAAAAAAGTTAAGACAGCAAATGTTATGTTATGATACACTGCCCATGATTCTAGAAAGAGTTATATGGATAAAGAGAGAGAGAGTAAAAAGTTAATAAGATCTAGGTAGTGAGTATGTGAATACTCACTGTAAAAATCTTTCAAATTCACCACAGGGTTTTAAACATTTTTAAATGTTTTGAGAAACAAACCATAGTGCTCTACATACAGATATGCAAACATAATCGCATATTATGAAAAATGAAAGCTGCAGAACTGTAATAGCTTAACTTCTTAAATTATTAAAGGAAGAGAGCACTATATGTATGTAAAGAAAATGTTTGAATATATACCTTAGGAACCATTAGCAGTGTTTACAACTCTGAAAAGATGGAATTGTCTTTTTTTTGGGGGGGGGGGGTAAAATATGTTTTTAGTTGTAGATGGACACAATACCTTTATTTTGTTTATTTGTTTATGTGGTGCTGAGGATCGAACCCAGTGCCTCACACATGCTAGGCAAGGGCTCTACCACTGAGCCTTGGCCCCAGCCCCTGGAACTGTCTTTATACTCTGAAGTATTTGGGTTATTTTAAGCCACAACATCCATTACTTTTATTGTAAACATACATTTATATAGCCCAATACATACTACCTCTCTCACCACCACAAAGCAAATATTTATTTACCTTATTGGCACCTACTTTTGGGGTTTTTGTTTATTTGTTTGGTAGCAAGGATTGAACCCAAAGGTGTTTTACCATTGAGCTATTTCCCCAGCTCTTTTTATTTTGACACACGGCTTCCCTAAATTGCTCAGGGCCTCCATGAATTGCTGAGGCTGGCTTTGAATGCATGACCCTTCTGCCTCAGCCTCCCGAACTGCTGGGATTACAGGTGTATGCCACCACCCACAGTTTATGGCTTTTTTTTTTTTAGTTGTAGTTGAACACAATACCTTTTATTTTTTTTATTTTTATGTGGTGCTGAGGATTGAACCCAGCACCTCACGCCTGTTAGGCAAGCGCTCTACCACTGAGTCACAACCCCAGCCCCAGTTTATGGCTTTTTTAAACAGAAAAAATCCCAATCCTTCTTTAATTTATATCAGAATACAGTATGAAGCATGCATGTAATTTTCTTCCTCCAGATAATTAGGTTTCTCAAGGACTACCTACATACACTTAAACAGTGAATTCCTGCATATATTTGACCATTTGACTTTAAAACCTAGTCTAGTGAGCCTTTTCCATTCTCACATCAGTACCATGCTATGCTGCTTTATTTACTGTATCTCTGCAATACATTTTAATATCAAGCACTACAAACTCTATCTCCCTGTACTACTTTAAAAAAAAAAAAAAAGGTACTTAAGCCAGGTACGGTGGCACACCCATATCCCAGCAGTTCAGAAGGCTGAGGCAGGAGGATCGCAAGTTCAAAGCCAGCCTTAGCAACTTAGCAACACCCTAAGCAATTTAGCAAAACCCTTGCAAAATTTTTTAATTTCAAAAAGGAATAGTGACTGTTATAGTTTGGACAAAAGCTCCTGTCAATGCAGAGGTGAGGCGATTAGATTATGAGAGCTCCTGGGGCCATCCTAACTGGATAGTTAGGCAAGTGGGGCCTGGCTGGAGGAGGTGGGTCACTGGAGGCATGCCCTGGAAGTGTACATCATCCTGGGGGCCCCTTCCCCTTTCACTAGATTTCTGCTTCCTGAGCCCACCATGAGCTGAGGAACTTTTCTCTTCTGGCCCTTCCCCTATGATGTGTTGCCTCAATTTATTCCTAGAGCAATGGAGTCGGCCATCTAAGGACTGAAAACTCTGAAATCATGAGCACCAAATAAACTTTTCCTCCTCTAAGTTGTTCTCATCAGATATTTTGGCCACAACATTATCTAAAATGAAAACAGGAAGATCACAATTCTAGGCCAATCTGGGCAACTTAGTAAAACTCTATTTCAAAAGTTTAAAAGGGGGCTGGAGAGATGACTCATTGGTAAGAGCATTTCCCTAGCATGCTGGAAGCCATAGTTTCAATCCCAGCACTTGAGGAAGAGGGGGGGACCTCAAAAATTTAAGAGGGATAGTGCACTGATAAAGTACTTGTCGAACATGTGTAAGGCCCTGAGTTTGATTCCCAGTACTTAGGGTAAAAAAAGAATAAAAGGAAAAGGAAAGAAAATTACAGGTCAGGGATGGTGGTGTACACCTGTAATCACAACAACTCAGGAGGCTGAAGCAGGAGGATTCCAAGTTCAAGCCCAGCCTGGGCAACTTAGCAAGACCCTGCCTCAAAATAAAATAAAAAGGGCAAGGGATGCAGCAGCTCAGGGAAGAATGTCCCTGGGTTCAATCCCCAACACCACAAAAACAAATAACAGAAAAATTTACTATGTGAAAAGTATGAAGCACTATAACCAAATGAGATTTTTTTCCCAGGAATGCAAAGGCGTTTTAACACTAATTGAGTTGAAAATTGATGTCACCCAACATATTGGCAGTCGATATAAGTCAAATGATTCCATCAATTCACAATGCATTGGAAAAAATCCATCACAACTCAAAAGTTTAAAAACACATGGCAGGGCTAGGGTTGTGGCTCAGTGACAGAGTGCTTGCCTAGTATATGTGAGGCACTAGGTTCAATCCTCAGCACCACATAGAAATAAATAAATTAACAAACAAATAAATAAAAGAAATAGAGGTGTTATGTCCATCTACAACTAAAAATAATTAAAACAAAACACATAATAAACTAAAAGGAATTTCCTCAACCAGATTATAGGTGTTTACAAAAAAACCTACAAAAGTCAGAATATTAATTATGAAGAACTATTCCCTAAAATCAGAAAGAAAATATTCATAAATCACATATGCAACTAAGGACTTCTATCTAGAATACATGAAGAATTAAAACACAACAGCAAAGCCAGGCATGGTGGCACATGCCCATAATCCCGGCTCAGGGGCTGAGGCAGGAAGATCGCGAGTTCAAAGCCAGCCTCAGGGGCTGGGGATGTGGCTCAAGCGGTAGCGCGCTCGCCTGGCATGCGTGCGGCCCGGGTTCGATCCTCAGCACCACATACAAACAAAGATGTTGTGTCTGCCGAAAACTAAACAATAAACATTAAAAAATTCTCTCTCTCTCTCTCTCTCCCCCCCTCCCTCTCCTCTCTCTCTTT